>NW_019154119.1:1230532-1940539 GCF_002288905.1 Enhydra lutris kenyoni | reverse complement strand
ACACACACACACACACACACACACACACACACACACACACACACACACACTGGCAGTCCCCTTCATCTCCCAAGGGACACTCCTCAAATCACACAAGGCTGTCCTCCAGGGCAGCCAGCCAGCCCCTCCAGCCGTTTACAGACAGGGGTGGGGTTCGGGAGTCAATCCCCTTCTGGCTGAGAAGCACTTTCCATGCCTCCCAGGGGGCAGCAACCCATCCCAGGCTTGACCAACCTTGCACTTCTCAGGTAGAAGCTGCTCTGGTCAGAGGCAGGAGAAACCAATGCTTGGATTACCGGTGAGGCTGAGCAACGTGTACTTACGGCACCAGCCGAACAAGGGGGAAAAATGTATGTCTGGAAAGATTATTTTTTAAAGCGCTGAAGTAGCCACTAGGGAAAACAGTCAGAACTCTGCTGTACCTTCTCACGTTGTTTTATGATGAAGTCCTAGTTTTGTTTTGAACTACACGTGTTAGTGGGGGTGGGGGTGCTACAAGCCTTTCAGGGCTCAAAGTAAAGTTCTTGCAGTGGTTAATGGTTCAGAGACTGGGGACAGACTGGCTGCCTCTTACTAGTTGCATGGCCTTGGGCTAGCCACCACTTTTTTGTGACTCAGTTTCCCCATCTGTAAAATGGAATGATGATTATAGTACTTACCTCTTCATAAGATTGTTAAGAGGATGATAAAGAGTTACTATCCAAAAGGGGTACAGAAGAGTACTTAGCACATTGTAAGTACCAGCAGCAGCAGTAGTCAGTAGTATTGTCACTAAAGGTATTATTCTGGCCTGAGGAGAGAAGTTGGGACAAGGGCGCGGCTGTCTGCTCCCAGACCTACAGAGGAGTCAACAGCTCTGCAGATTTCCAACTCTGTGTTAGGAACGTTGAGAAGAGAAAGCCAGAGGGTTCATGGCAGGAGGAGCTTAGGAACGCTGGGTTTTCCAGGCCCTCTTTCCCTCTTCCAGGAGGGCCTGGATCTTGAACACTGAGGGTACAGAAGTGGACTGTAGGCTGAGAAAAGTGACTGGTGGAATCCCATGCCTGGGAAAGTAGGTCAAAGGTGGCAAGGAGTTGCTGGGGATGTAAGGAAGGTGCTGGGTGCTGGAGGCTGGGCTGTGTGAGGCCGGCATGCCGTGCGCCTGTGTGTGTGTGTGCCTGTGCGTGTGTGTGCGCGTGTGTTTGTATGGGCATGCGTGTGTGCGTACGCTGCGGGCCTGCTGCAGAGTTCCTGTGGTGCCGGACTTAGCCCTCTGGTTTTAAGGAGCAAACATTAATCTGGGGCCCTCCCAGACTGTGTTGACCTTGTTCTTCCTAACTTCCTGGTTCCATTCAGGAAATCTTTGGAGAACTGGATCCTTTATTCAACAGGTCGGAAGACCCAACCACCCAGAGGAACTAAGACTTTTACACCTACTGAGATCCTACTCTGTGCCAGGCCCCATTCTGAGCACGTTGTATTATAATTCATTTAATCTTTTTAAAAAATTATTTATTTATTTGAGAGAGAGAGAGAGCTGGGGAGCGGGGCAAAGGGAAAGATTTAATTTATTTTTTAAAGTATTTTAATTCAATTAATTAATATATAATGTATTAGTGGTTTCAGAGGTACAGGTCTGTGATTCATCAGTCTTAACGTAACACCCAGTGCTCATTACATCACATGCCCTCCTTAATGTCCATCACTCAGTTACCCCAGCCCTTCACACCCCCTCCAGCAACCCTCAGTTTATTTCCTATGACTTAGAGTCTCTTAGGGTTTGTCTCCCTCTCTGGTTTCATTTTGTTTTATTTTTTCCTCTCTTTCCTGTTTTGTTTCTTAAATTATGCATATCAGTGAGCTTATATGATAGTTTTCATTCTCTAATTGACTTATTTCACTTAGCATAATACAGTCTAGTTCCATCCACATCATGGCAAATGGCAAGATTTCATTTTTTGATGCTGTGTAATATTCCTCTGTGTGTGTGTGTGTGTGTGTGTGTGTGTGTGTGTGTGTGTACGCGCGCGCCACATCTTCTTTATCCATTCATCTGTCAATGGACATCTGGACCTTTTCCATAGTTGGGCTATTGTGGACATTGCTGCTATAAACATTGGGGTGCAGGTGCCCCTTCAGATCACTACATTTGTATCTTTGGGTAAATACCTAGTAATACAATTGCTGGATCATACAGTAGCTCTATTTTCAACTTTCTGGGGAAACGCCACACTGTTGTGTGTGTTGAGTGGCTGCACCAGCTTGCCTTCTCACCAACAGCGTAGGAGGGTTCCCCTTTCTCCTCAACTTCACCAACATCTGTTGTTTCCTGACTTGTTAATTTTAGTCATTCTGACTGGTAGGTGAGGTGGTATCTCACTGTGGTTTTGATTTGTATTTCCCTGATGCTGAGCGATGTGGAACACTTTTTCATGTGTCTGTTGGCTATCTGGATGATTTCTTCGCAGAAATGTCTGTTCATGTGTTCTGCCCATTTCTCAATTGGATTATTTGTTCTTTGGGTATTGAGTTTAATAAGTTCTTTATAGATTTTACATACTAGTCCTTAATCTGATGTGTCATTTGCAAATATCTTCTCCCATTCTGTCGGTTGTCTTTTGGTTTTGTCAACTGTTTCCTTTGCTGTGCAAACCTTTTTATCCTGATGAAGTCCCAATAGTGCATTTTTGCCTTTGTTTCCCTTGCCTTTGGAGACGTGTCTAGCAAGAAGTTGCTGAGTCCGAGGTTGAAGAGGTTGCTGCCTATGTTCTCCTCTAAGATTTTGATGGATTTTTAACTCACATGTAGGTCTTTCTTCCATTTTGAGTCTATTTTTGTGTATGGTATAAGGAAATGGTCCAGTTTCGTTCTTCTGCATGTGGCTGTCCAGTTGGAGGGCAAGAGTCTTAAGTAGATTCTGTGCTGAGCATGGAGCCCAACCCAGGACTCAATCTCACAACACTGAGAACAGGACCTTAGCTGAACCAAGAGTCAGATGCTCAACCAACTGAGCCACCCAGGCGCCCCTACTCATTTAATCTTCAGAGTAATCTTCTGAGGTAGCTCTCACTATTTTTATCATTCTAAGGGAGGAAACTGAGGAACAGTCATTTAATAACTTGCCCATATATACACAGCTTGGGACAGAGCTGGAATTTGGACCCAGGAAATTAGACTCCGGGTCCAGAGTTCACGATCTCCACCCCCACCCCCAGTCTCTGCCTCTTGAAGGCTTCTACCTTCCAGGCACTTGGGAGGTGGGGCAAGAGGGTAGGGGTGGAGGAGGGGTAAACAACTAACTAGGAAACTTCAAGAGCCACTCCCAAGTCCAACCGTGAAGCAGAAGGTCTCCAAGGAAAGCAACTAGCTTTACAGCTAGGTTCCTTCCCTTTGCTGCTCCAACAGAGGGTGCTTCTTTTGTTCCTCCTACAGCTTCTGCTGGATTCCTGCCCCATCAAAGCTTTTACCTTTGGCCATTTCCTGCTAGAGGAAGAAGGGGAGGGTATAATAATCACCTCTGCTGCCACGGGGGCTCTCCTTACCCACAGATTCCATGGCAATAACACTGGCCCTTCTTTTGTGTGTCTTTGTGGATCAGGGAGGAAGGAAAGACCCAGGTATTGGTGTCGTTGCTTTTTCAAGTTCAAACAAGCACTGTTTTCTAGAACTGGTGGTGACAAGCTTGGAGTCACCTGTCTGTTTAACCCTATGTGGCAAAGAAAGGGGCATCACGGGTGGTGAGCACTGCCCCTGTGGGAACGAATTCCCAGTCTTCAGTGAGATCACTGGCACGGGCACCATCATGGAAAATTGCCTTGGTGGCCTCTGGGTCCTGTTGGCTTTTGATTCCCAGCTGCCTTTTCCAAGTGCCCTGAGATTTTGAAGCACCCCACTTGCTTTCTGGTTTTCCATCCTACCTAGATTCCCCATTCCAACTGTATTAGTGAGAGTTTGGGTTGTAAGCAATGGAAATCAACTCCAGTCAACTTGGTAGGGAAAATCATTTACTGAAAGGGTACTGGGTCATTCACAGAATCTATAGGAAGGCTGAAGAACAGAGCAGAGGCAGGAGCCAAGGATGGCAAATGCTCAGTCAAGCCCATTACTGGAGCAGTGAGCCTGGGATGATGTCTGAGCCATCACTGCCACTGACCCGCTGCAGCCCTGCTGGCGCACATCACCCCCTGGACACCTAGAAACCCCAGCCTCAGCACCATTAGCACAAATTATCCCCGATGGACCCTTGAGCATCTGTGTGGCCTCTCTGGCACCTGCAGTTGGCTGTGCTTAAGCCCCTGCTAATAATCTAGATGCCACAGATGAGAGAAAGAGCTCACTCTCCCCCTGCCCCTTTGGCTTCCATAGTTGAAAGGGCCTTGCTGCTCATCTGTTTTGTTATTTCCCCCCAAATAGAAAGGGGCTGGTGGAGGCAAACACAGAAAAACCTGCCCTCCTACAGATTCCCTTGGAGGGGAGCTCTTTGTTGGATGGAGAAAGGTGGCCCAAGCCACTCCCGTTGTTTCTCTGTCACATAAACAAATAGATTTCCATTTTAGCTAAGATACTTTAAGAATCACCTTTGTTTCCTTGCAGCCAAAAGCATCCCAATTGTTATTTCTACTTCCCTACCTGTGGTTCTTAGCCAGGGATGGCATTGCCCCCCATGGAATGTTTGGAAATGTGTGGAGTGTTTGCCATTTAGTGAGTGTTGACCAAGGACACTGAGCATCCTGAAAGGCACAGCACAGTTAAACACGGTGAGGACTGTCCTCAGCTGAATGCCATCAGCACGACTTTGGGAACCACAGCACCTGTGTCAACCATGGCCAACATCACTGATCAACCTCTGCAGCTCAGTCATCCCACGGAAGTTGGCCATGGCTCCACGATCTTGGTGCAGTGCGGAGCCGTGACCCGTTCATCACAGTTGGCAAAACCACACATTTGCTGCTTCTGATTGTAGACCAGCTCCTTTTGTACAGCTAAGGAAACTGAGACAAGGAGAGAAAGCACAATTTAGGCCAGGCCACACAGCTCAGTCTAGAATCCATCCTCTGGCCCTAGCAAAGGGCTCTTTCCACGACACTCTGCTGCCCTTGCTCTTTCCACTGAAGCAGGCTTAGAAAGTCTGGACTTGCTCTGAAGTGTTTCCAGGAACCTCCCTGAGAGCTTCTTGGTGATGGCTCACAGGCTCAAGGCGGGGCCCTGGGCACCAGGTTGCCACCTGCAGACACTGAGGTCAGAGAGAGAGAGGCTGTCTGCGGAAGGGGCTGAGCTTTGTGGGCAGAGCCGGCGCCCAGCAAAAGGAATAAACAGAGAGCTCAAGTCTCCCTCAGGGGAGGGGGAGGGCTGAGGATGATTTGCAGAGACTTGGAGCAGTGTCTTCAACCAGATAATCACACAGGAACTAATTAGCACCTTCCTTCCGAGCACAGCCCTCTCGGGGCAGGAGGATGCTCAGCGGAGAAGAGAAACCCATTAATTATTTTATCAGGATACACTGATAAGCACCCAAAAAAGGTATTGCTCCAAGGCTCCCAGTTAATTAAAGAGGGCTGCGGGGCGGGGGTGGGGGGGGGGAGGAAGGGGTGTGTGTATTGCCCTGGTGAACAGAGCACTTGCTTTGATCCTGAGCCTGGGTCCAGAGCCCCAGACCAAGGGCAACTGCAGGCTTCTGGTCCCCGAGGGACACCCCGACCTTGCAGCTCAGCACCCCCAAACCTGGGGTCTTTGGGAATCATGGAGTCTGCTGGCTATAGTGCCATAAATCCTCCAACTGGGGGTGCAGGGCATCCTGGGGGAGGCGCTCTGGTCTCTTTCCCAAGATCGACACAAACAGCACCCCTAGGATCTGATGTGGTATGTGCATCTCCTCCCTTGGGATATTCTCGTGCCCATTTTGTGGAGGAGGAAGATGAGGCTCAGAAAACATAAAGTGTCCAATCAGGGACCTCTCGGGTAAGGAGAGGCAGAAGCCAACCTTGAACCCAGATATCCAGCTAGAAATCCTGTGTCATTTGCACACACTGTTATTCCACAGGATCTGGAGACATTGGCTTCTAGCCAGGCAGACCTGGGTTCAGGGCTCCTGAAGGGCTCCTCCCTTCCTTAGCTTTCTCTGAGCCTTGGTTTCCTTGCCAAGGAAATGGGGCTGCCACCACCTACTGAAATGGTTTTAAGGAGTGTATGTCACAAGATGACATATGTAGATCACCCAGAACAGAGCCTGGTACCCATAATTTTAAGACTCTAATGCAATGGTTTTCAAACTGGTTTTTAGCTGCCAAAATTTTAGTTCAAATGCAATCTTACAAAGATGCGCAAAAAAGCAAGACTTCTCTGGAGGGAGGTTGGTGGGTGCTGAAGACCCAGAATTCCTTAGAATTCCTGGATTTGAGAGAAGCAAGATACTGTGAGATCTCAGGGGCCTCTGAATAAATGTCCCATATCAGAACAAATGGTGTCCTTCATCCCACAGAGTGAGTTAATGACCCACCACCAATGGCCCATGCATTGAGGCTTTTCTCCCAGAAGGACTAATGGATTTACACAAGCCCCTCTTACCTTGTTCCCACATGGTTACCTGGCTGAGGAAGGGGGCGGGGCATGAGGGGGTGGTGGAGAGCATAATCTGCATAAAAGGGACCAAACCCATAACCTCGCATCCATTGCTATACTCCACCCCCCAGGCTAGGCAGCCAGGTATCCCTTTAGACCATGGTAACATTTTGTGGAGACACATTTGTTTCAGGCCTTCCAGGAAAGTCGAGAATCACACTCATGATAGCATTGTTCTGCTGGATCCTCATAAAATGGCCTAGAGCGGGTGCAATGCCTTTCTTGAGAACAGTTCCAAAGGCAAGAGCAAGGTCGGAAAATACTGAAGCCTGGATCCCAGAAAGTAAAATGTGATGAGAACACAGCCTGACTCGGCAGAGGACACGCAGAGGGGACATCACCTCCACAGCTGCTGAACAGGAAGGTTTGCCCTAGCAGGAGTGAAACGCTTGTGTATTTCTTTTGCTTGGTGAACGTGGCCCAGATTCACTCTCCATACAGGCTTCTGGGAGATCAGGAGGGAGGGGATGGGAAAGGGGCCTCTGCTGTGGATTCTCCCTTCTGCAAGGGGGTTCATCGTTGTTACAAAGGCTGTTTATAAGCCATGGAGAGTTGAACTCCTGCCTCTGCCCTCTCCTCTGCCAGGTTGGGCTGCTCAGAATTCCACGAGCATCGACTGAACGCCCACACGTCTGCTCTGTGTCTGCTGCTGGTTCAGCACACCTCGGGCGTTTTCCATTGAATCCTCAAAACTGCCCGGCCATTCAGGGACTCTTGTCCCAATTTATGGGCATGGAACTGAGGCCCAAAGAGGTCTGGGGCCTTTGCTGTGGCATCACAGCTATTGGGTAGCCCAGATTCGGGCCCGGGTCCATCTGAGCTCAAGTCCAGTGCTCTTTCAAGCCTTCTTCACGACAGCTTTCCAGAGAAATCCTACCTGTGTTCAGCCATTCTAGATACTGCCCGGCAAGACAGCCTGGCAGCACCAGATAGCTGACAGAGGGAGATTTTAAGAGAACGGGGAGACCTGAGTTCTAGTTGCTTCTAATTTTAGCAGCTCCTTTCTCTAGATGTCGGTGTTCTGGTGTGTAAAGGAGAGGGAGTGGCCCTCTGAGCCACTTCCTGCCCTGCCCCCTCCACCCCATGACTGCCTGTGAGTAGGTGAAGCCAGCTGTGCTTGGTCCTGGGTCTCAGTCTGGTGTGTCGATGTGTCCACGGCTCTTCCTGCCCATGCTCGGCCTGTCCCTGGTGAAAGACACCAGGCCTGCTTCCTCCAGCCCCTGCCCTATTGCTGTTTGCTGGTATCCCCAGCTCAGAGGCACCTGTTCTACCTGTCTGGGGCGTTGGGTACAGAATCCGGATGATGGAAGGTGGCACAGCCCCCTGGTGGCTGTGGAGGAGGTAACCGCCGATGCCTTGGCGCCTTGGCTGAGGTTGGTGACTGCCTCCAGCTGCCCTCTTGAGCAGGTAGATGTCCCCCAATAAGGGAACTCTCAGGCTGCTTTAATGACAAGGTAAATGCACACTGCCTGTGCTCATTTTTAATCTTCTGATGTGCATGAAACAGCGTGGAAATGGTAGAGTTGTTAAAAAAAGAAATCGCACAGTGAGGTGGTATCACAACTCCCCGGATGGGTGAGAATTGTCAGGAATTCCAACACCGCTGCTCAGAGTCAACGCTCAAGTGTTCTCGAAGTGTCGGCCACCCCCAAGCTGTTCTCAGCAGTAGCAGAGTTACTGGGTCCGCGCAGATCAGGGTGGTGGGGAGGAGAGTAGGAACCGCTCCGAAGGGGCCATCTAGTCTAGTAGTGTATCCATGAAAGTAGGCACTTGGAGGTGTGAGGGATACAATACAAACGAGGCAGCCATGGCCCTTTCCCGCATGGAGCTTAGCATCGAAAGGCGAGGAAAGAGACTATAAACAAGTAAAGTGATAAATATGTAATCTCAACTTGGGAAAGAACTAGAAAGGCAAAAAGCAGAGTGGGGTGACGGAGAATAAAGGGGTGTGTGGTGGGGGTGGGGTTCAGGAAGAAGCTTCTAGTAAAAGCAAGATTGTCAAGGAAGCTTTATTTGTGTTAAAAGGCGATGAACCAGCTGGGCAAGATGCTGGGGAAAGAGCCCTAGGCAAGATCAAAGGCCTTAAAACAGGGGTCAGCAGACTTTTTCTGTAAAGGGTCAGATCCCACACAGGTAAGGCTTCACTGTCCATAAATCTCTGTATTGTTGATGTTCTGATAAAACTTTATTTACAAAATAGACGCGGGAAGTAGTCTGCCAATTTGTGCTTAAAACAAGAAACCACTGGGCACACGTCAGGAAAGAATGAGGCTGGCCTCGGAGGAACGAGGAGGGAAGTGTCTCCAGGTAAGGAGATGATGAAACAAGGGTGGGGTGTGGAGGGCTTAAGGAGTTTGGGCCGGATTCTAAACACCGTGGAAAGCCAGGGGAGGTTTTAAAGTAGTCAAGGGACAGGATTGGGTTCACACTTTCACAAGATTACTCTAGCTGCTGTGTGGAGAGAGGAGAAAGAACTGGCCAGAGGAAAGACAGGAAGCAGGAAGACCCACTTCCCCTCTACTGCAATCGGTGGCCGGAGAGGCGCGGGCGGCCTAGCCTCCGGGTCAAGGAGAGGAGACATGGGGGCCTTTGAGATGTGATTCGGAGGTAGAATCAACAGGATTTGCGGATGGAGGTATGTGGGGCTGGGGAGCTGGAAGAACTCAAGTACAGGGCCCGAGTTTAAGGCTGGAGCAAGTGGGTGAGTCTACTGGGCTGTAGAAGATGGGAATGGAGGGTCTGGAGTCAGGGCATCGATCCAAGGCTGGAGATCAAGAGTTTAATCTCAAACATGCAAACTTGAGATGCTTGTCAGTCTTCCCAGGCAAGAAGACCAATAGTAGGTATGTCAGGATCTCAGAGGAGAGGTCGAGACAACACGCCTCCTTCCCTCATTCCACTTGGACCTCTCTACCCTGGGCTTTGGTTCTTGCCCTGACTCCTAGCTGACCCAGCCCCAACCACAGGATGACCTCCACACCATCATAAAGGCTGTCACTGCTGTTGCGTCATCTGACGGTGCTCAAAGACCCTCCAGGGATAAGGGTCAGGCTCCATCATGACTGACTTCCATGACACCTGCCATGCCGGGGACGACAGTGGCTCCAGAGTTTAGGTCCAGCCCACCTAGACCCCTGGAGTCCTCCTGGAGGGGCCCAGTGACATAACCAGAGAGCACAAAGGACTTTGTACTGCAAGAGGCAAACTTTGACCAATGTGAAACAGAGCTGGGAAGGAACTGGCAGATACACTGTTTACCTTCCCCCTCTGACATTTCTGAGATGTAGCCATCTCCACAATACAAGATGCCACCTTGTACTTCCTTCCTAACCTGCTTCATTCCCCCTTTCCCTCAGTCCACCTTCCCTGGGATTCTGTCCTCCAATAAAATATTAGCCCCTGAGCTTTGCCTCAAACTCTGTTTTATAGGGGGCTGGGGTAATATAAGGGGGTTAGATGCCAAATATGGTAAGCATCACTTATTTATTTTATGGACATATCCAAAGCACTTGTTACATGCTAGGTATTGTTCTATGTGTCTTACAGATATTAACTCATTTTATCCTCAAAACGATCCTATGAGGAAGATATTATGGCTATCCCTGTTTCACAGATGAAAAAACCGTGTTACAGTTTAAGTAGCTGGATTGATTAGTGCTTTCTAGGAGAAACGTAATGCAAGTCACATATGTAGTTTTAAATTTTCTCGCAACCTTGTTAAAAAGGCAAGAAGGAACAGGTGAAATTTACTTGAATAATATTTTTATTAATTAATATAGCTTAAGATATATCAAGTATTATCAATTTTAACATGTAATCCGTATTAAAAATTTTCATGGCATATTTTACATTCTTGTTTTCATATTGAGTCCTTGAAATCCAATGTGTATTTTATACTTAGAGCACATCTCAGTTGGCTCTAGTCACATTTCAAGTGCTTAATAGCCACTTGTGGCCAATGGCTACCCTACTGCGCAGTGGAGAAATGGATGGTATGTTGCCTTGGGAACGAATGAGAGTGTAAAGAAGAGAGTGCCCTCAAAACTTGGCTGGCATTCCTCAAGATAAACAAAAATGTGGATAAAGACCATCTTTTCTCAGTAAGAGGACAGAACTAAGTAAGCGGTGGTCATTTCCTCATTCGTCCCAATTCTTTGATAATCTCAATTCTTTGATATATCTAGCAACAAGTGCTGACCAAAAATACAGTGAGCAGTAGCAAACAAATGTTACAGAAAATACTTCACAAATAGGTGTTCATAACTAGTTTGTATCTTGCAAGTACATGCTAATGCCTGAAGGTTCTATATTGCACACAGATCAAATGTGGGTATTGTCTACTGTTAAAATTGTTCCTCTCATCTGTGTGGTTGAAACCAACTTTCAGTTGAATTTAGTTTCCGTGACTTGCTAAATCTATGCCAGGCACGTGCTGAGTGCTGGGACTATAGCAGTAGACAAAATGGTTGAGGTCTCCACTCTCAGGGAGCCTGCAGTCTGGTTGGAGAGCAAGACCAGTCGTTCATATGCCATGACAAATCAATATGACGGGAAGGGTGGGGCACTGGCAGAGCAGGTAGAAGGGATACCTGACCTGGAATTGAAGGTTAGGGAAGGCAGCAGGGAAGAAGAGAGGCTGTACTGAGACCCAACCATAAATAAGAGTTAATTAAGTGACAAAGGGGTGAGGGCGTACGATGGAGCCCAGGTATGATATAGGCAGAAGCAAAGCCTATACAAAGGCTAGATGAAGAGAGCATGTCACCTTTCACTTCTATGTGGTATTAAAAAACAAAGTGAACAGGGGCGCCTGGGTGGCTCGGTGGGTTAAGCCTCTGCCTTCGGCTCAGGTCATGATCTCAGTGTCCTGGGATCAGCCTCTCTGCTCAGCGGGGAACCTGCTTCCCCCTCTTTCTCTGCCTTGCCTCTCTGCCTACTTGTGATCTCTGTCAAAGAAATAAATAAGATCTTTAAAAAAAAAAAAAAAAGTAAACAGACAAGCAAAGCAGCAACAGACCCACAAATACAGGGAACAAACCGGTGGTTGCCAGAAAGGAGGGATGGGGGATGGGCAAAATGGGCATGGGGGAGGGGGAGGCACAGCCTTCCAGTTATGGGATGAGTAAGTCAGGGAATGAGAGGTGCAGCTTAGGGAATTGAGTCAATGGGATTGTGATAGCTTTGCATGGTGACAGACAGTAGTAGCTACACTTGCGGTGAGTAGAGCTGTCGAGTCACTGTCGCACGCCTGAAATTAATCCAACATGGGGTGTCAGCTGAACTTCAGTAAAAAAGAAAAAGAGCCGTGCATCATCTAAAGAGCGAGCGAGAGAGAGAACAGGATGCATTCAAAGACCTGAAATCAATTCAGGGCAACTGGATCAGAGTACAAGGTGGGGCGCGGGGAGAGGCAAGGCCAAGGGCTGAAACAAGAGACCGGGAAGAGGACAGACGCTCCCACTGGCTTAGACGGCATTTCTCAAAGTGTGGTTCCCCGGAGTGCTTCAAAGGCGCTGGGGATGCTTCTTGAAAATGAGTTTCTGGGCATCTTCTGGGACTGGGAGGGGTTTGGGAAGCACAATGCTGTTTACTTCTGTATTCGTTTGAAAACTTCTGTTATAAAATGCTTTTGTTCAAATGAATTTTGGTGACATTCATTCGTTCATTTGACAACATTTGCCAAGCACCTACTATGTGACCGAAGAGGACGTTCCGTGCTGAGCAGTGATCCTCTCAGGGTGGAGCCGCAAAGGCAGGGACAAAGGGACCTTTGGGAACAACTTACAGTCACCTATCACAGAGGTCAGTGTTAAGATTTCTTAGTCGACTTTGTTTCTTTCATTTAAAAAAATTTTTTTACAGATTTCTTTTTTTTTAATTTTTAAATAATCTCTACACCTAATGTGGGGCTCAAAGTTACGACCCCGGAAACAGGAGTCACATGCTCCCCTGACTGAGCCAGCCTGGTGCCCCGTCTTTGTTTCTTGTAAAGGATCAGGAGGGCACAGTGATGGCTCCAGCTCAGAGGAGCCCAAAATCTCCCTGGGACAATGATCTGTCAAACCGATCAAGGAAAATTGCCGAAAATGTGCACAAAGCTGTGAAGGGAGAAACAGACATCAGATGGAACTCAGTGTCTTCATTGTTGGGACTGGTGGCCCGAAAGAAAATAGACAAATAGACCCACAGAACTTCCAAGCTGATGAGCTCTGAGTCAGAGTGACAGCCCAGGTGAGGCTCCAGCAGGTGTCCCACACTTACTGCAGAGTCAGTTCTGGACCCTGTAAAACCCAATCCAAATGTTAGCAGGGAAACCACCGGCGACCCAAAGGAAGTCAGGCTGAGAATGAGCTGAAAGGTTGCAGACTGCCCCAGACCTTGACTTCTGAGTGGCCATCAACTGCAAGACAGGCCATTCATTTTATAACCGAGTTGGGGGAAACTGTATCCCATCAACTGTACACTGTGATTATAATATATATCCAAACTTCATCAACACTAAATGGTTAAAAAAAAAAAAAAAGTTGGTCCCCGAGAACCTATGTTATGTATTGAGACCCTACTTTGTCACCTAATTTCTTTTAATCTCATTTTAATCGAAAAACCCTCTGGGGAAACACAAGTTTGTTAACTAGTCTAGGGTTCCCTGACCCTAGTAAATGGCAAAGCTGAGTTTCAAATTTGAACTGAGCTGTCCGCTAACTGGGATCTATGGGACATTCCAGGGGGTCATCAGGCAAAAATAGGAATCAGGAAACCACTTTCCAGACCCTCCGCTTCCACAAGCCCTCTTTCCTAAAATAGAGTTGTTTGCGGACCAGAGAATTCACACGCTAGAGCTCCCCCCTCCAATTTACGAAAGAAGAGGGACCCAGCCTGGGGGAGAGTTGCTTAGAGAATTCCATCTCCGCAGGGTCTGCTGCCCTCCTGTACTGCTGGTGGGAGGAATAACAATTTTCATTTAATAACTTTGTTCTTTCCTCCTGCTTTCATCAAAGAATGCACACTCCTGAGGGAGAGTCCTATGGGGGAAAGAGAAAAAGTCTTCATTGCTAAAATGGCTTTCTCCACATACTTAAATGTAATCAAGAAAATACTTTGAAGCATTAAAAATATAACAGGACAGAAGTCTGTAGAGGAAGTAGGACTAGTAACACACATTCAAGGAGGTAAAAGGATGTAAAGGTTCTAAATGATAAATGAGATTTTTTTATACATTTTAAAATGGATCGTAGATGGTATGAAATCATAGATGTTGTATTTCATTGGATACGTTTAAAAGTGTGATGTAGCAGTTAGTTTTAATTATCAATATTCACAACACACCAGAAATCACACTCTTTGCAGCTATTTAAGCTTAGATAAACAATTTTTAGATTTCATTTTTAAAATGTGCTGGAGGCAGGGAGTGGATGGTTTTAGGAAATTATTTTGGGGGTACCTAAATGAGCAAGCAAAGTTGAAGGCTGTGGCCCCTGACAGTCTGATGAAATTTTGTGCTATTTTTAACTTCTCTAAACTGGCCCCTAGGACCTTCTCAAAACTTGGGTAATAATTACATGAGAAGGCAATGAAGATGTGGGTCAGGTGTTGAGGGGACATTGGTAAATTTTTCAATTATGTGTAAGTCCTGGGGATCTAACATAGAGCATGGTGACTGTAGTTAATGATATAGTATTGTATAGTTGAAATTTGCTAAAAGAGAGCTTTAATGTTCTCACTAGCGAAAGCAAAAGGTAAAAAAACAAACGAACAAACAAAAAACAATGTAGGGGCGCCTGGGTGGCTCAGTCAGTTAAGCGTCTGCCTTCGACTCAGGTCATGATCCCCGGGTCCTGACCAGAGCGGCAGATCAGGCTCCCTACTCCCCGCTGAGCAGAGAGTCTGCTTCTTCCTCTCCTTCTGCCCTTCCCCTCTCACTCACACTCCTTCTGTCTCAAACAAATAAATAAAAGCTTTAAAAAAAAAGCCAATGAAAAAGTAACTTTTTCCCCCTGAACTCCAGGAAGTTGATAAGAAACTAATCTATATTGATTGAATACCTACCAAAACCTGGCCCCCATTAGGGGCTTTGCATCCATCAGTCTTTATTGCTGACGATGAGCACTATAATCTCCATCTTACCGATGAGGAATGAGAGGCTCAGAGTGGTAAGGGAGTTTCTAATGCAACTTATAGCTGCTTTATGCCTTGCAGCTGGTAAGCACTAGCTCCAGGATTCAGCTCTGTCTTAACCCAAAGCCAGTGTTTCTTCATTGCACCATGCTGCCTCCAGGAATCAGAGAAGAATCTGGGTCCACACTGGTTGTTTTCTTTCTCTGCCACATGACCCTGCCCAATGTTTTCCTCTGTTTTCCCAGGCCAGGGGCATGGTCACCCTCTAGCGCTGGGGCAGAAGGCTGGAGTGTCAGCTGACTAGCTCCCGAGAGAGCTTGGCCAGGCCCTCTTCCCCTCCTCCCCCTTCCTTCTTTGTCCAGGCTCTATGGTGAGCCTCAGACTTACTCCTCTGGGGCCACAGTGATCAAAGGAAGCGAGAAAACCGTGGCAAGCCAGAACCCTTCAGACTTGCCACTCAAAGGGGATTTTGGTCGGATGTTGAGTTTACCTGGAATGCCCCGGTGCTATTTTGGGAAGGCAGACATCCTATGGAAACAATGAAGTGGAAAATAAAACAGCTAAAGCAAACTCCAGAAGCCCAGTTGTTGCCAAGCCAGCCCTATGCAGCCTAGGCAGGCCCTGGAAGCCCAGGTCAGTTCTGCAACAGACTGAGGTTGTAGGTCTCTGGTTGACCAGCAGGAAATGTGAGCTAGAGGAAAGGGTCCCTTAGATGTTCCCAACAAGTCCATGACAAGATGGATAGATCCTTCGAACAGCCTTCAAGTAAGAGAGGAGCACGACATAGCCTGAGCTGGAGCTTCTGTTCCACCATCCATTAGCTGGGTGACCATCCAGAAGATGGACAGATTCATAATGGTTGCCCCAGGGTTTCTCTAAGAAGGCAAATAAAATGATGGAACCATGAGATGTGCGATACCGGCTATCTCTGCATGATCTCCAAGGCACTAGTTAATACCATATAACCAGTGATCGTCCTTCTTCAACTTCTTAAAGGATCGGGGAACACACCCACCTCATATGTGTAGCTTCTCTAGGAACCCAGAGAAGAAGCATGTGCTCCATATTATTCTCTTTCCCACCAAGGTGGAGGGAAACGCCTTTCTGAAATAGGTCTGAGTCAGTGCATGGCTGGAGCAAACAGGATTCCCTGTCCTGTAAATGAAAGTTTAGATACGTTGACATTGATTTCAGGGGGAAATGTTTTAACTCTTGGCTTGTATGACATTCCTTTGGTCAAAAAGCCAGAGAGGAAGAGTAAACAAGAGGAGAGCAACTTTTGAAGGAGGTTTGGAGCTAAAATGGAAAAGCCAGACAAGTGTTGGTGAAGATGCAGAGCTATCAGAACCATCTTCCGCTGCTGGTAGAAATGTCAGCTGGAGCAGCCACTGGGGCAAACAGTCTAGAAGCTTCTTGAAATGCGACAGATGAGGTTACCATGTGACACGGCAATTCCACTCCAAGCACCTACCCACAAGTAATGAAAACGGGTGCCCACATGAAAACTTTTCTGGGAATGCCTGTAGCAGCATTATTCCTAATGGTTAACAAATGGAAACAACCCCATGTCCATCAACTCATGAATGGATAAACAGAAGTGGTACATCCATACAATGGAATAGTACTCGTTCAACAGTAAAAGAAAGTACCAGGGTATGCTACGATGTGGATGGTTTAGTTTATGTCAAATGTCCCAAATAAACAAATCCACAGAGACAGGAAGTAGATTAGTGGTTTGTAGGGACTCAGGGGACAGGAGATGGGGCGTGATGGCTGATGGGTGTGGGCTCTTCCTTGGGGGCCAGTGAAAACATTTTGGATTTATATAGCAGTAGTGGTTGTACAATTCTACATCATCTGAAAACGACTGAAATGTACACTTTAAAAGGCTGAACTTTGTGATAGGTAAATCATATCTCAATAAAGCTGTTGAGAGGGGAAGAGAACGAGAGAGATGTCTCAAGTCCAGGATGTGGAAGGGAATAGAATTTGCTGTGAAGGAAAAGAAGAAATCAAAGATGGCTTGCTTGTGAGAATTCTAGAGTGTTAGGAACAATCATCGGGGCAGGGAGGCGAGGAGGAGGTGAAAGTTTACAGATTGAATCATGGGGGAGAATTTGTTTAGGGGAAGAGAAAAAGAAAGAAATTCCAGAGCCAGGAGGGACTGAACGGAAGGCCATATCCCTGGGAGCTCCCCGTGCATAGTCTGATTTTGCTTTGCAGCCTGGGAGCTCCCTGTGCATCGTCTGTAGTGTTCTGGTTCTGAACGGACCCTGCAAGGTACGTTTATGAGGGGTTGATTGAGACTCTGCGCTGTGCCACACACCTTGCTAGGCCTGTAGGGGGAGAGGAGCTGAGTCGACCAAGAGTGGCCCACCTTTCCCTCCAATATCCAGATCACCTGCCTGCCTCTCGGATCCCACGGGCAGTCAGAATTTCAGGCCTTCCTCCATCCTCTCTGTCCGGTCCCTGGGGATCCTGCAGGTACAAGTCTCTCAGTGCAGTTTGTTTCCAGATTCTTGACCCGCACAGGTCTGTCCTCAGTAGCCGCCACCTGCTCTCCGTGTGGCTTCACGTCCCTCCGCCTGCATTGGCCAAGGAAGCAAAAGACGGCTGGCGTAACTGACTTCTGCTATTCAGTAGAAATAGGGGGGAAGGAGACAGAACAGAGGAGAAAGACAAGCTTAAAATGGAGGACGGGGCGCCTGGGTGGGCTCAGTGGGTTAAAGCCTCTGCCTTCGGCTCAGGTCATGATCTCAGGGTCCTGGGATCGAGCCCTGCATCGGGCTCTCTGCTCAGCAGGGAGCCCACTTCCCCATCTCTCTCTGCCTGCCTCTCTGTCTACTTGTGACCTCTGTCTCTGTCAAGTAAATAATCTTTAAAAAAAAAAAAAAAAAAGATGGAGGCGGGTCCCTTGGTCAATCCCAAGTCAGGGAACTTCTCACCAGCCAGCCCTTCCGGTCCTCGTGGCTCCACCCATGGCGCTGTTTTGCCAAAGAACTATCCCCTCCCTCTCCCTCCTTCTGCCCTCTTCCAGACTCTGCCAGCTCTCAGAGGAGGCCCAAGCCTCTTTCCCTTGGAGCTTCCAAGGGTCCTTCACACATTTCTGTCACGGTATTATATGGAGTCATTTAACCCATTTTTTTCTCCAACCTTCTTCTACCCAGCCAGGGGACAGGCTGTGCCTGGTTTGGGTGAGGTGGGGGCAGGGGGGTCAGGGTGAGGGAAAATGGGAGAGACGGCTGCTTTCTGAACAGACCCTTGTTTTCCAGGGCAGTTCTGACTGGTCAGCGGGCTCAAATGCCCCTTTCCAGCCATTGACCCCAGTCCCTGTCCTCAGACACATACACCCCGGCAGCTGACTGTGGGCTAAGCGAGCCCCATTTCTGTCACAGGGGTTGGACACTGCTCTACAGGTCCCTCCCAGCGATCCAGACAGTGACAGAAACTCTTGCCTTGGTATGTTCGTTTCCTAGGGCCACAAGAACAAATTGCCACAAACTGGCTGGTGTAAAAACGACAAAACTGTATTTTGAGCTCTTTCACGCTCTAGAGGCTAGAAGTTCAAAATCAAGGTGTCCTGCAGGGCCACATGCCCTCCGAAGGCTCCAGAGGAGAACCCTTCCTCAGGTCCTCCAGGCAGTTCTTGGCTCGTGGTGGCATATCTCCAATTCCTGTCTCCCTGCCTTCGTAGGAGGGACACATTCTCTCTTTCTTCCTCTTCCTGTGTCTCTATGTCTCAAGGCTTCCTCCCCTTTCTTTCATAAGGACACCATCATTGGAGTGAGGGCCCACCCTTGAGATCCATAACTTAATTAATCCCCTTAATTCCAAATCAAGCCACGTTCCTTGGTGACAGGACTTAGGACACACACGCACATATCTTTTCAGGAGACTCAATTCAACCTACTACACTTGTCCTGGGACTACTTTTTAAAATTCTGGCTTGTCAGCTTTGTGACTTTCAACATGCTAGAGAGGAAGGTCAAAGAGAAGGTAAGGGGCAGGGTTGTAGACCCCAGGGTCAGCATAGTGGAAAAACGACAAACAGCAGAAGGCAGAAAAGCCTTCCATCTGGAGTCCCTCACTCCCCCTCCGCCCATGTCTCACTCTTTCCCTCTTTGCAGTATCCCAGACACTTATGTTCTGGATGAAGACAAAAGGAACCATCTCTATCCTAAGACATCCCATGCAGCTGGCTAGAGAACATCCAGAAGCCTAGAAGCCCAGGACTTTGGCCACCTTGTCCTGGAAATGGACATCTGTCCCTGTGTCTGTCTCCTGAGACCTTGAACCTCAGCCCTCACCGCACTGGGGAGAAAATGGCACCTTGACCCTATACAGCCCTTCTGTTACTCAGCAGCAGGTGTGTGCAGGCTGCTGGGATGGACTAGGTTGAAGTTATCAAGCAGAAGCTTGGGGTGTTTGAGGTGTTTTCCCTGTTTCCAGGTCCACAGCGCTGACCATATACCCAATTCCAAGCTAAAGGGTCAGCTCTGGAGCCTGACTACCTGGGCTCCCATCCCTATACTATCTTCTTGCCACTGTGCGCAATCCCAGGGTGGGGAGGGCGGGGCTTACCCTCTCTGAGCCTCAGTTCCCTCCTCTCTAAAGTGGGGGTATCAAATGCACCCTCCTCCCCCAGTTGCAAGTCTTCACTAAGGCAACGCACATGAAACACCGTGCCTGTCGCAGGGTGGGCACTCAGTGAACACCAACCGCTCTTGGGAAAGAAAACCCAGTCAAATCGGTGGTGATTAACAAAAATAATAAAAGACCCCAGCTGCCTTGGTCAAGGGCGCACTCCTAGAGGCCCAGTTTTAACTGGTTAAAAAGAGATTGGAATCTTGCATCCTGCTAGCTTGGCAGCCCACAGAAGCACCAGCCAGGCACCAGACTGCTTCTCCCTCTTGGTTTGCAGGACCGCACTCCTCTCCGTCTGAGGGCTGGCGTTCCAGCCCAGAGCTAAACAGAATGGACATGGAGGAGGACAGTGTTCTCCAACAGGCCTGGCCCCCGCCCAGCTGGGGTGAGCATTTCCCTCCCAGAGTCCCAAGAGGTGACAGTCCCAAAAGATAATGAAAAATCAGCTGGCAGCGGTTACCGAGGAAAAGGCGCTGAGCACAGAGCAGACAGGGCATCCAGGTTATTAATTACGTGCACTCACATTTGCGTGGGGTCGAGGACAATTGTCAAGTTGGTAGCTGTCAGCTTTGAATAGTGTTTGTGCATCTCCATGACTTGTTGGCCGTGGGGGTCAGAGAGACTCTCCAAAGTCAGTTTTGTGGAGTCTGGAGGAGGGGTTGGCAAACAACTTGTGATTTACCTGATTCTACCCTGCAACTCCAGGGAGATTCCAGAAAGTCTTGGCTTCGCTGGTTTCTCCCCTGAGCCCGTGACACGGGTCGTATGCTCACTCCCCCTTCCATCACCGGACACATCGAGGTGCTCACTCCCCGTTACATCGCTGGACACATCGAGGGCCAGAGAAACAAAGCATGAGACACAGTGTGGCAGGCATCCTGAGGTCCAGAACCTCCCAGATGTGTGCAACTGTGTGTGGTCAGCCTGGCACACCTATCTATGCACCAGTCTCTGTGACCAGGTAGAGGCATGACTTAGGAGTGGGCCAGAGGTCGGGCATGAGGATGTGATTTACTTCTCCCCCTGGGGCCTCTGGGGACAAAGCCGCTGCAGGGGACGTGGCTGGCCGTGTGGACCCACATCAATGTCAGACGAGGACCAGCGTGATGCCTGGATCTGCTCAAGGTGAGATTTCCCTTCTCATCTGCCTTTTAAATGCCACTGTTTCCAGTGACTACCCTTAATAAGAGGTATTTCATAGACTGGCACACTAGAGTGGACCCTGCCTAGCACCCTGTTCTAGGCACGGACCAACCCTCTCTCCTCTGCTCCTACTCCCGCCCACCTGGTCAGAACAGAAGCTGCCATGTCTGCACAGTGTGGTACTGTCCCTATGGTGATCCAGATACAGAACTTGACCTCAGACAGGGATCAAATTGTGAGAGGACTTACTTCCTTTCCAGATGTTCCCATACAGGTAAAACTTGGAAAACGTGGGTAGTCATCCTTGGCCATGAGGATTGGGAGCAGAGAAAGCAATGTGAGAATAAAGTCAGATCATCCTGAACTGTAATCCCTGCTCCATTACTTACTGGCTGTGTGTCTTTGGGCAAATTACTTAGCCTCTCTGAGCCCGATAAGAACAATGATACCTACCATGCGGAGTTGCTGCAAGGCTTAAATGAGGATGTACACCAGGAGCCAAATACGGAAAGGTGATCATTCAGTGGTGATCCTTCTTGCCTCTTCCTTCCTTAGCTTCCAAGACAGGGCAAGATCTGGGCAGCCAGGGTGATGGGGTCCTAAGGCACTGTCTACACACAAGAAAGCAGTTGCATAGAGCCCAAACACTGGCCTTGCTAGTGCACAAGGACATATTTATAGAGAGGTTTTCATGTGATTCAGTTGCAAAAGCACTTACCAAGGAACACGGAGGTAAATACGATGAGTATGAGGAGGGTTGCTCTCGCACAGCTGTCCATGCGACACACAAATTCCAGACAGTCAGCAGGGGCCAGGCCCAGGATAGCGTGAAGGGACAATGCTTCCCCCATCAATGAGGACCCTTTTGGACAGGGTCATGAAAAACCTGTCACCCTGCTTCTGCTTTTGCTGGAGTGTGTTGTGCTGTTCCTAGTGGCCTGTTGGCACAGTTTGCCTATAGTCCCCTGAGGAGAGCCACTGTCTCTCTGCTCGTCTGATGCCCTGAAAGCCAGAGAAGTTACTAGAATGTGCTAGAGAAGAGAGGTCATGCAAAGGTCCATAGGCAGATAGCAGTGCCATTATGCTGGGAGAAGAGCGGTCTGGGGGCAGTAGCCTGCTGTGCAAGTCAAAATGGTAATAGCCTATGGGTCAGGACAGTCTCGTGGACTTTTTTTAAAATTAAGATTTATTTATTTATTTGAGGGGGGAGGGGTAAGAAGAGGGGGAGAGAGAGAGAGAGTCTTAAGCATTTTCCACTGATCAAAGAGCAAAGCACAGGGCTTGGTCTCACAACCCTGAGATCACAACTGGACCAAGAGTTGGACGCCCAACTGACCGTGCCACCTAGGCGACCCTTGCAGACTCCATTGAATTAATGACAGCCAATATGCAGTTTGCTCCTACCACGGGTTCGGTCTGGCTAACGTGTTCTATTTTAACAGTCTTATTTAATCCTCAAAAAATCCTATGGAGCCGGTGCTATTTATATCGAAACTTCACAGATGAGAAAACTAATTCTCAGTGTGGGAAAGAGTCCTGTTCAAGGTCACATCGCTGCAAAGTCATGGCCCCAGGACCCTAACCCAGGTCTCTAGGAGCCTAGGGTCCCTCAGTCACCATTTCTGCACCACTTCCAATACGGGAGCTGAAAACTCGTTGGGAATCTGTCCTCAGGGCCTCGAGAGGTGATGTGCGTCACCTGGGAGTTTGCTGGCTTAAAGCCCCACCACACCCACTGAGTTAGAATCTGCCTTTCAACACGAGCCTCTGGGGTTCTGTCTGCACCTTCCGGTTGGAGAAGCCCGGCTCTGGCTCCGGCTGAGACCAACCTTTCTCACGTGATCTTCTCCAACCACTAGTGCTCCAAGGTGTTCACAGGAATGTGAAAGTTTCATGGTCAAAGGAGTTTAGGAAAATGTGAGTTGAATCAAGCCAAACTGGCCTCTTTGTCGTTGGTTCTCTTGGCACCTTAAACAGGTCAATGTGTGTCTTACGATGTTCTAATTGGGGAGCAGAGTTTACAGTAGTCCTCAAGCTTATTTGACCTTGAGACTTCTTCTTCTTCTTCTTTTTTTTTTTTTTTTTGGAGAGGCAGCTTGAAAAACTAGTGTACCAACTAATTCACTTTGGGAATGACTGATGTAAAGCAACGGCTTTCTACCACAGCTGTGTGCATGCAGTGAGGAGACACCTTCAATTTGCAGGAGGTGGCAGTCAGCTGGTGGCTGGGCGGGGCCGCCGTCAGGCTCACAGTCTCTGAGTGCCGCGTGTGCTGTTTCCAAGGTCCTGGGCTGGGAGGGCCGCAGGTGAAACTCCGGTCGTGACCTGTTTGCCTCCTCAGCTCTCTTTCCCCGTCATGAGGCAGTCACCGTGCTCCAGGATCAAGCACGACAGGAGGAGGATGGAATCACACAGGCTAACGTGTGTTCAGACCCCTCTCGAGAGGCCTGAGATCACAGAGCTGACAAGGGGTGAGGGGAGGAGGGAACACAGGTGGGTCCAGCTGCAGTGCAGGGCTCCCTCCCTCTCTGGAAGCGGAGCTCCTGATACACCAAGCAGGGATGAATCCAGAGATTTTCCGAAGGGTGAGTCCTGAGGAAGGACCCAGGCCTCCCCCCAGACAAACCTTGGAAAACCCAACCACAGGGTCACAAAAAAACAGTGAGTGGGAAGCCAACCCTTGGGAAGAAAAAAGGGCAGGGTGTGGGGGTGAGGGGGTGGCCAGGAGGGCGTCTCTGGGAGGCAGACACTGAGGAGCTGCCTGCCTCCTGGCAGAAGAGCTCAGACGCTAAGGGGCTTTCTTGGATCTTGAAGAAGTGACTCCTCCAGCTTTTGCCAAAGGCTGGACGCAGCAGGGATCGGTCCCCCGAGGATGAGGAAGGTCACAAAAGCAACCCTCCCTCTCCCACCCCGAGCAGCCAAAGAATAAGTTCATCTTCCCCGGGAACTTCTACCTGCCTTCCCTCTGGACCTTCTCCTGCTTTCCCTTCTTTGGGACATTCAAGACTTCAGTGTGCTCCTTCGAACTCAGACCTTATAGTTATGGAGAGAATGGGGTCATCCCATTGAGCCGAGGAGCTGGGCCTGCTGAAAGGGGCCTGGCCCATTTCATCCCATCTTCCCAGAAGTCCCGAGAGGCAAGCACTATTTTCTTCCTCATTTTTACAGGTCAGGAAAGGGCACTACGACCCAGGAGAGAACTGGGACACGAACCCGCAGCTTTTGGACTCTAACACTGTCTCAGGTGGGAGCATTTTGAGTCTGGGGAAGCAGACATAGGGAGAGAAAAATAAAGTGGGGGTAAGCAATACCCATACACCTGTGAAGGGCAGTCCAACTCTGGCCCTGCCACACTGGGGCCCCAAGGACCCACAGAAGGCGAGATACGCAGACCCGTCCTGTATGGGTGACCTCTGCATCCCCAGATGGAGCCCAGGAATCCGTTTGCTAAAGATTCCCAGGTGCTTCCAATGCACGGTCAAAGCACCAGTCCCCTTGCTCTGCAGACGGGGACACTGAGTCTGGGAAGGTGAAGCAGCTTTCCCATGAATGTGCAGCCCATCACACCAGCAAGGACCCCAAGCAAGGTCTTCTCATTCTCCACCAGCCAGGACGGGCTTTCCCAGCCACCTCTCCCAACAACTAGCCGCGTAACCGTGAGTCAGTCATTTAACCTCATGATGAAAGACTAAAACGTATTTGAATGCTTTAGGTGCAGCGAGTGTCCAGGGAGCTCAAGTGTTCTCCCTCCCCAGCCCTAACCTCCAATCCTACTTTCTACTGTAGAACAAAGGACAGAGAAATAGGTGCGCAAAGGTAGCATCGAGAATCTGACCATCCTTGAGCCTTGAGGACAGGGCAGGACTTCGGATGCTCGCTGTGGAGGTGTTGCCTGTGCCCAGGAGTCCTGGGGAGGGACCCAGATGCCAGACGGATCAGCAGGGAGGGAGAAGGAGGAGGCAGCCGGACGAGGTGGCTGCCACCTGGCTGGAAAGTCTGCCCAGAGCCTGCTCCTCCTACCAGGAAATGCAGGTGGTGCTACCAGGTGATCAAAGGGGCTTTGTCTTAGAGAATCAGGGCAAGGTGCTCTCCAGGCTGGGGACAGCTGAAAGGCAACGTAAAACACGTGCTTCTCCTCCTGCAGGTGCCTTAGCTCTCTGAATACTGGCTGACTAAAACCCAAGGGTCGATATCCTAAACCGTTCGAGGTGTTTATTTCCAGCACAGGGCACTGATGGGGGCTTTCACTTTCCTGGTCACTGGTTTCTCTGGCATTTAGCTTTCGCGCAACGACCATTGCACTACCTCTGTTACAATAAATAACGAAGTTTTAAACGCTGGTATAAGAATCCCCCGCTTTTCGAAAGCCCACGTTACGCCACTCCACTTTACGAAAGAGCTGTGCTGGTACTTGTTTTTCCTAACCGAAAGAACTGTGAAGAGGGTTTTCGCTTTTACAAAACGGTCATGGTTTCTTTGCTTTCCCGCCAGCGCGTCGTAGAAAGGTTTCCTAGGAAGGTTCTCCTTTAGACAATGGGGGGGCGGGGAGGAGCCTGCACCAATATTTGTAGAAAACCGGTTACCCGCGCTTTCAAATGGACTTTTGGGAAACAACGGTCTTTTGGAGGAAAATTTTTTTAATTATTGCAACCAAGGCGCGATTTGGTGCCCTCTCCCTTACCCTAGCTGTTTTCAAGGCCAGCTTCCTTAGCCCTGGGGGACCCTCGGCTCTCCCAGGGGCAGGAAGCATTTCAGACCTGATCAGCTTCTGTCCCTACTATTGCTCTGCTGTCCAAACCACCCCCTGCCTTTCTCTCCACCCCACACTCGGTGCTCTGTCAGCTACAGTCACATTGGAGACTCACACCTGTCACCTCTCGTGCCTCAATGGCGAGAAGACTCCTGCCTCCAGTGTGTAGGACGGATCACCCCTTCACCAAATGATAGTTCTCAGGGCAGGAGGGGGAAGGAGGAAGAGGCTCCAAAAATATGACTGTGCTAGAGAAACGTTATTGTCCCATACCCCAACGTGGCCCCGAGCCTGGCTGTCCCGATGGGTGATATCGTGAGGAGACAGCAATAGGGAACACTTCAAAATAGCAACTTCCTGAAAAGCAAAGTGAAGGCAGGCTTGGTGCACAAGGTTCAAGCCTCTGGGGGGTGGGGGAGGGTCTCCTGGCTTCTCAGTGTTGTTTACCCTGGTCCTGCTGCTTTGCCCAACCAGACACAGCCCCACGTGGAAATGTGTGGAAAGCTGTGAGATCACACCGTGTTAGTTTGGGGGCAATTGGGGGGGGCACCGGGCCGACTGTCCACATCGGGAGCATACACCCTGGGCGCCAGAAGGCGTGAGTCTGCCTGAGTCCCTTGAGAGCATGGGTCTAGTGCTCCAAGTACACACTTTGCATATGATGCGGTCCCCAAATGTAAGCCAGCCACCTCGGTGCGTGCTCAGCCAAAGTCCCATCTGGTCCCATGCTGACGGAAATAGCAGCTGGTAAACCAAATGGAAGACAGTTTGACAGTCTCTGACCTGGTGCCTTCAGGAGGAGGCCTCAAGGGGCTTTTGGCCACGCACCGTCTCTCCTTGTGTGCCGATTTTCGAGAGGAACCCTAAAATGTGACTCCCCGGAAGTTGCAGGACCCCCCCCCCCGCCCCATGCTTCTGCTGCATTTGCTGCCAACCTTTGTCCTCTATCCAACTCCAGAACCTCGTCCCCAAGTTGTGACCCAACCCCAGGCCTTGCCTGGACAGTAAGCCAGGTGTTCCATCACAGGGGACCCCTGGAGTATCTGGGTTGGGTCAGAGGCTACCAGAACTTGGGGGGGTGGTTCTTCTAATCCCACAATGGCCAAAAGAAGTAGAGAGCCTGGCATTTCATGGAAAAGGCATCATCTGTCTCATGGAACTCAGCTGGAAGGAGGCCTGCTCGTGGGTGCTAGCCTCTTCATCGTCACAGGAATCTGAACTATGAAGACACTGGATGGGGGACAAGGCCCTAAGCTGGAAGGCAGATGAAGTATTTTTCTGGAAGGGAATCTTGGCTTCGTGCAGGCCTGGGAAGTGCCAGGGCTTAGCTCCTGAGTGAGGAGGGCCGCTGCTGATAGCTGGGAGCCAGGCCTCTGAGGCCGTTCTCTGTGTGGGGAACCAGTGGCCCTAGCACAAGAGGGGTGCTTCGGGGGGTACAGCGATGGGGGAGGGTTGTTCCAGACTCTGCAGACACCAAGCGGCTGTCCTCACTGAGGACTCCCACAGTTTCAGAGCCACTTCGCAGGCACCTGCCACACTCAGCAGCTGAGGCTGAGTGATTCCTGAGTGTGGTGAGAGGGTGGAGGGAGAGAAGCAGGCTTCCTTCCAGGCAGTTCTGCGGGCCCAGAGGCCCCTGAGAGTCACGGGACACTGGGCATGCGCCCCAGAGCCGTCTCGGGTCTGCTGGTGGAGAGAACAAACTTGGGGGCCTGAAGGCGGAGGTTCCCATCCCCCTCCTGCGGGGTGACAGCGGAGTGCTATGGGTGAGCCCATGGACTTCTCCGGGCTTCGGTCTTCTCACTTGTCAAGTAGGATATTAACACCATGCTCGCAAGGTTGTTGCAAGGCTACAAGAAAAAAGGGACAAAAGGTACAAACGTGTGTCCTGGAGGGTGGCCTGTGGTGGGGAGCCTAAGCCACAGGGAGCAGGGCAGGGAAGGACAGGTGGGGGTCCCAGACAATGAAAAAGATCCTGGCTTCCTCAACAATGTCTTCTGCTTGTTTTGTTTCCAGTCAAGAGCCTGAGGAAAGGAGAGGAGCTCCCTATAAGAAGAAGGGTCTAGAACACAGGGTGGTGGTGGAATGGGGAGGTCAGAATAAGCAGGTATCTGTCCCTCCTCCTGGGTGGCCATGAGTTCTGCCCACATACTTCTGATGGCCCACATTTCAGGTAAAGACTCCTATTAACCCAAATAAGCTATTTATACAACGAAGGGATTGGATGGGCTGAACTTCAAATTCCAAGAACAGCCCAGTGTCTCTAGATCTCCTGAGGCTGAGAAACCACCTCTGCACGTACACGTGTGCCCACTCCCATGTGTGCACAGTGGCTCACACACATTTTCTTCCCAGAGCCCAAGTTAGAAGGAGCTGGTCTTTTGTGGGAAGCCATGGACTTGGGCTCCAGGCTTGGGTGCCTCTTGACCACTTCCATTAGGTTGAAAGAAGGACTGAGGCCCAGGGCCACTCTCTGGTCGGGTCTCTGCACCATTCCCGTGGTGAGGTGGAGAGTGGGACCATGGAGGGTACAGCAGAGAGGAGGAAGATGGGGACCTGCCCTGAGGCAAGTCAGGAGGCAGGGGTGCGGGGCCTTGGCTTTCCACACCCCAAGAAGCACCCAAGAAAGCAAAATGCCAGGCTCAGCCTGGGAAGAAGCTGGAAGACCAGCCAGTACACAGGTCATGTCTGCATAGTTGGGCTAAAACCAGAAGCACTTGGGAGTGATATTTACAATCCTCTTCCCCCGGCTCTCTTGACCGAGGACCAAGCTGGGTGGCTCCTGAGAGTGGCAACATTGACTCATCGAGTCATTCATTCACCTAACAACCCATTCCTGAAGCAGACCTACTGTATCCTGCTTTGGGGTGCTCAGAGCTTATATCCCAGTCCTCCCCCAAATGTTTCTTGTGCTCCCCATTTCTCAGGAAGATGGAGGAGGCCTTCTCGGGAAATCTGAGCGTAATGTGAGTGCAGCAAATTCCAGTGGAGGGCGGGTTTGCAGCCTGGGACCCGAGAAGAGTCTCCTTTGCCCTGTGTGCTCCACACCTTGTCTTCACCCTGTGCCTTCTCAAGCTGACGCCAGGCTGGGTTAGGATGTCCGGGCGTCGCGAAGCAGCACCCTCCCGCCCCAGCAACCACAGCACCAGGCAGACCCACACAGATGCTTCGGCACAGGAGTCATTAAACACACCCACTGTATGGACAGAGAAAGAGATTAATTCTGGCTTGGAGAAGCGAGGGAAGCTTTGCGAAGGCAGGAAGAGATGAACTCGGCCTGAGAGACATGTGGAGGGTTGATGGAAGGCAAAGCCTGGCAGGCGGGGGCAAAGGGAGGCCGGATTATGTTTTGTTAGTTTCCTCAAATGGCTCCCTGACTTAGCGCCAGTCACTTCCTTGTACATGCTGGAAAGAACGTTGGTTTTGGAATTCCAAAGATGTGGCCACGAACTAAATGTTGTGACCTTCGGTAAATCACTTAACCCCTGTGAGCTTCAATGTTCTCGACAGTAAAATGGGGATGGCCCCACCTACAATAGCCACCTCCCAGTCTTGTCTGAGCTTCAAGTACATCATCCCCTAAAGCAACGGGCTGGGACTGACCTCGTGCACAGTAGGCAGGGACAACTCTGTCTCCTCCTGTTCCTTTTCCAAGCACCTTTAGACTACTTCGGGAGGTGGGGCTTCAGTGGGGAGCTAGGACAGCTGGGAACCAACAGGGAGAGGGCGGGGTGGGAGAAGAGAGAGGAGGCCAAGTTGCTTTTCATTCGCGGTTTCCAGGTCCGGCCAAATAACATCTTTAAATACTATTGACGTGACAAAGCCAAACTTCTTGGCTTAGGCTTGAATTTTTTCTGTTCTTTTTTTAAACCCAAAGTTGAAAAATATATCTCCTTAGAACTCTGCCTCTCAGCCCGGTCCTTTCTGTCCATGAGGGTCCAGCTTGGAGCTAGTCTTGTTTGCCAAGGTCAAGGAGTCTTTACCTGGGATCCCGCAATGCACACTTGGGGGAGGAAACTGAGCTGTGCAGGAGGGCCGGGCATGGAGGCTTTCTCCTGCCGGAAGGCGAGCCTCCTAGATTCCCTTTCCCATCTCTCCTTCAAACTTCTGTTCCCCTTCGCACTCCCGTGTGTGAGCGCACGCCTCGTGTTCTGTGCCTGCTGTTGGGCCATTCTTAATGAGGAAGCTGTTCCACATCTGTCTGCAGTACGGACTGCAAGAATTAAGTGCAATGGAGAAATTAGGCCATTATTTCAGTTCTTGGGTTTGAAACTCCTTCTGCCTACCTGGAATAACCAGGTCATCAAGGTTCAGGTGGATGGCCCATCTTGCTCGAATGACCCACGTCGTCACTTGCGTTTCCCTGCTCCCTTTGTGTGTCTAAGACATAACATTAATATCATCCAGGTCAAAGAGCACAGATATGAAATTAGCTGTGTAAACATAAAGGTCCCCAACCCAGTCTCTCCACAAGTGGCATGTTTAGTCATTTACTCAACAAATATTTTTCAAGCAATAAATATTTATTTTTGCCAGACATCATGCTGGGTGTTGGGGATACAGTGATGACTAAGCAAACATGGTCCTTGTCTAGATGGATTGTATGTTTGGGAAAGGGAAAAAGACAAAAAAGCAAGGAAATGAACAAATATGATTAGAAACAATAGTAAAGGTCAAAATGAGTCAAAACTTTTCCTATGCTTATTGTCAGTGATTTGGGGTGCTTGTCCACAAAAACAACTAACACCTGTGTGTAAAGTCAGGTACCTGTGATAGTATCTGGTTGCCCATGGAATTACGCCCATGGCCCTTTCCCAGGTCAAGGGCTCTCCCCATGGCTACATGAAATTAACAGATTTGCCGGGCACACCTTGATCAGCCAGGAGAAGCTCTGAGCCTCTGGCCTCTAATATTTGAGTGACTTTGAGCAAGTCACTTTACAATCTTTTTCTGATCAATAAAATGGGCAACATCCCTACCCAACCAAGCCACAACGTCCTTGGGAAGACCAAGGGGACAGTGTGGGGCACCTCTCTGCAGCTCTGGGTGCAGGAAGTGGTGTTGATGAAGGAGCTCCACAAGGAAGTTTAGTAAATCTGAGTGGGGAGGGAAGGAGTGGGAGGGAGGAAGGGGAGGAAGGGAGAGCATTTCACTGTCATCCTATTAACCCCCAAATAGCCCTGTGAGATAGTGTCATCCTTGTCTACAGAGGAGGAAACTGAGGCATAGAGAGGTTCAGGCAGCTATACCACTGACCCCTGGGGGGCTGGGGATGGATCTATCCACTTCCAGAGCTCAACGCCTCACAAAACCAGGACTAAACTGATGGAGGAAGGACGTCCAACTCCCCTCCTTTCAAACTTGACTCTTTAAGCTCCAAACTGGGCCTGCCCAGAAAATGCCACAGGTGATTGATTCCCTTTAAACAAAGAATGGAACAAATCCACCCAAGTTTAGGGAATTGATATGACTTGACCAACCCTCTCTGCATAGATGAAAAAAAAAAAAAAAAAAAAAAAAAAACCAAAGTTCTGTAAAGTTGAGGCCATCTGCCCAAAGCCACGTAACTCACGAGTGACAGCTTCGGAGAAAAGAAAGGATAGATTGTCTAAATGTTTTTTCTAACTGCGGGTGCTTCTCACCAGTCATTACATTCATTAGTGGGTCATAACCAGTCATTTTAAAAAATGAAATAGGACAGGCTAGAACATCGGGGGCCTTGTATCTAGTAAAGGGAAGTAATGCTTCATGGTTCTTTTCAGTTCTGTGTGTGTGTGTGTGTGTGTGTGTGTGTGTGTGTGCAGAGCCCGGGGTAAAATGACCACAGGTCGTAGTCAAAACCCTTTTAATGCCACCAGCCTGGGGATTAAGTGGAGGAGGAAGAGACTAGGGGAATTGACAGGAAGTTTGAGCGAAATCCAAAATTTACTTCTCCGATTCAAGCCAAACAGCTCGAAAATAGCCACCAGGACTATTTTTAGCACGTGCCCAAATTACCTTCCCTTTGATCTCTGTCCTCCCCCAGGAGGGCACCCCCACTGCTCCCCCTGCTCCTGGGGCTTGCAGCCACCACACAAGGAAAAGGCCAGGGGTCCAGGCTTCTCTATAAACCCCGTGGGTGTCTCCTTTCCTCGCTTCTTCTGCCTGCCTGGGTAGCAGAGCAGGTCCTCGGAAACAGGGAACAGCATCCTTCCCAACAGGAATGTGGCAGAAGGGACCACACACTGCTCTCTGAGTCAGGCCACCAGGGGTGGGTGGGAGCCAGCCTCTGGCCCCACTTAGTCACCAGGGACACCTTAACCCTGCAGGGAATGGGAGCAGACGCAGCTGAAGGCCCGGAGGGAGGGTCCAGGAGATCTGTCCAACTGTCCGCAGCTTCAGGGCCCAAATCCTGCACCTGAGTCCATCAAGCACCCAAAGCTTGGGGTGGGGAATCGATGACGTTGCAAGGATTCATCCTCCTGGGAGTGCTTACATGCATGTGTGTGTGCATGTGTACAAGCGCACACGGAGGTGGGCAAGGATGTGGGTGCAGAAAAAACTAGAATCATCTGTACATCTGTGAGGGGACCCAGGAATCTCATCCCTGGACCGTGGGAGGGTTAGCAAGGCCCCCGCCATCAGTGAGTGGCGGCACCAGCCTCTACATTTGCTCTGGGTATGTGTGGGGATCAGGGAGCCTGTGGTAGGAGAAGCTGGGAACGGAGTGAGGCTAAAACGAGTCATGACCCCACGGGAAACTTGCAAGCCCCGTAGCAGAGTATAACTAAAGAGGCAACTGAGTGACGACTGAAAAAGTAAAAATGTGGCTGAGTTGTGTAAAAGAACACTCCATCAATTGCAAAAACTGCTCAACATTGAGGTCTCATTTCCATGATTTCCAAGGTCGAGGCTTGGTGAGAAGGAGCCTGGGCCCCAGGGTCGATAATGGTTATGCCTGGCATCGCAGCATTTGTAAGTCTGACTTCGTTGTAGGTTTTTTGGATTACAGTAAGCTCTGCTCCTGAGGGGTCAGCCTTCCCGGAGTGCTGTTCCTCACACAGAGCTTTGGGGCTCACAGCCTAAAGTAACTGTAAGGCAAAGTGGGAGATCCTGAGAACCAGTGGCAGTCACTGCCCGGGGAACAGCCTCCCGGGGAGACAAGTGTGTGTGGTCAGGGAATGTGGCCAGTGAGAGCTGAAGCCAAGCGCTGGAGTGTCCTGACTCCCAGCCCCTAATCTGCAAGGCTGGGCTCTTCGAAGTCTTGCTCTCTGTCCCTTCGACTCTGGTGGGAAGGACTCCCAGGAAAGAGGTTCCCGGGAGAGAGGCTGGGGAAAGCTCGACAGTTGAAGACGAACAAGAATCTATCATATCTAATCCCAGAGCCTCTCCTTAAGAACCGTGTGACCTTGACCTCAAGTTGCTTAACCTTTCCAAACTTGATTTTTCTCATCTCTAAAAGGGAGAGAGTAACACCTGTGTACTGGGCTGGGAGGCAGGAATGAGGACAGGGAGCAAGACATCCTGGCCCATTGCTGGCAGAGTTAACACAACACCAGGGCTGGCGCTCTGCGTGAGGCTGGCAGTGATCTGGAGTTGACCCTTGGGACAGGGCGGCCCCACTGCTCATCCCCCCGAGTTCTCAGTGCTTGGGGGAGCCTCCTGGCAGCTGGCACTCCTACCTCGGTGAAGTCTGAGACTTCCCTTCCTGCCCCATAGCCTGGGGGGAGCTCACAGTCCCCAACAGGCGAGACTTGCCTGCCAGGACTTTGAAGCAATTGTGGCTTGGGAAGAATCCCCAGCGTGTGCCAGGTCGTCTCCCACAAGGCACGATCCACGTTGTGCTGGAGAACTGCTTTGTTCTGGGGCCAGGAGGTCAGTTTGTAGGAGGTCCCCCGTAAGCATACATGCTGGGCAGCGCCCCTTCTCCCTCACGCCCTCTCCCCTGACCTGGGGTACATGTGCCCGGAATCACCCATCCGGGCAGTGAGAGAGGTGGCTCGCACCGAAGGAGCCATGGCCGTGGGGCCAGGGCATGCTTTCCCCACCTGGGTGACCAGCAGGGACAGGAGCAGGGTAGGAAAAGGGGGTGGGATAAGTTTAAGAACCCAGTTTTCTCAGCTGGACCACTCAGCTGTGTTGAGACCTGACACAAGGCCCGTCCTTTCTTTGGGTCCCAGTCTCCTTACTGGTGAAGCGAATACGGGCCCTTCTAGCTTTATGATTTTCAGGCTATCGAGCCCTGGTTTTCTCACCGGGCCCACAGCGTGCTGGGGACAGGAGACCCCGTTTAGCATGTTGAGGCGGATGGGAGGGTGTGCAGGCTGGGGGAGGGGAGAGAGAAGGCAAGAAGCCAGCACAGTGGGTTTGGCTCTCCCACTCAGAGGACCAGTGTGTACCAAGTCATTTTCTCTATCTTTCCGTACCTGGATTTCTTTTCTGTCTCAAGCCCCCATTCTGGCTGATGCAGAAAAGCTAGCAGAGCTGTTTCCAGGTGAATGGGCCACTGGAGTCATCGTCTCGATCATTTCGGTGCTGGGGGCTTGTGTTCTCGCTCTTCCCAGAAGTGAGTGCAGCCCCTGCCACAGTTGTGCAGGCAGCGAAGCGACAGCTCTGTTCCTTCTGTCCCAAGCCCAAGTGAGATGTAAGGTGCCTCTGCCTGGTCATGCAGGATAACCCCCTACCCCCTCCCCTACCTGGCCACCCTGGCTGGCCTGCTCCAGGCTGCTCCATCCTCAGGCACCACGCCCCCTGCCCAGGCTCCTTTCAGGCTCCAGCTTCCCTGTGGCCACGCTCTAAGCTTGTTCCTGCTCCCCCTGCAAGAGCCATGGGAAACCTGTGTGTGCAGGGATGTGGGGAGAGGGATGAAGGGTGGGTGGGGTTGAAGGGGCTCTCCGCCTAGGCATGTCACCCTGCCCCTTCTGCTCTGGGTCTCTGGAGCACACCTTGGGGGCCAAGGGGACCCCCCGAGGTTCGCCATCCTCCCTGGACTTCCCAGACAAGTGAGGCACAAGTACTCACCGTGCCTGACCTCCAAACTTAAAGTGGGGTCTGCCACCTCCACCACCCGGGGCCGTGGGAGGAGACGGGACCCCATAAAGCCCTGGGGGTGCATTTCACCTTTTAAACTTTCTTCCTCTTCTCCAGGTTACAGGCTATTGATCTGGGGATGGGGTAGGAGGTAGAGAGGAGTGTCCAAAACAAAGGTGTACCTTGTTTTATATCTCATCATCTTTTCACCTGTCCTCATACCTGGTCGGGCCTCCAGAGCCAAGCCCTTGGTGTCTTTGCTGTCTCACTCCTTTAAGACAACTACCCTTTTACTGTCTGAGTGGGAAAGAATCACACAGTATTAACATACACCTATCAAAGCCTCTGGAAAAGCTGGGCCTTTGCTCAGAGCTGCTCCTGGGCTCTGGACTGCCTTTGACAATCACCTGGAAATGCTGGTGTCAAAAAAAAAAAAAAAAAAAAAATCAAACTACCAAAACCCTTTACAGTCAGTCCAAAGCACAAACCCTTCATCCAGATGTTCAGGTTTTCCTCCTCAAGGCTACCCCCTTTTTCTCCCCATCCTCTCCTGACTATAATCTTGCAGGCTTGGGGGCAAATTTCCTTCAACAAGGCCTTGGTTTAACTCTGCAATAGGGTTAATCATTCATCTCTCCCTGTGCTATGATGAGAATTCTAATCTATAAGTTAGTAGATTTCTACTTAACTAGAAGTAAACTCTAGCACAGAACCTGGCATATGGCAGGTTTCATAGGGCCTTACTTGCTTCCAACCCAATTTCCAGCCAATGGAGCACAGTCTTGTCTTCACGGCTTTGCTCCACTCAAGCGTCCCTCTCTCTCCTAAGGCAGACAGGATAGACTGCATCTAACTTCTACCACCAAGCCTCCTCTAAAATGCTACCACCTCCAGGAAGCACTCTAGGGACCAGCATGAGGTTCCCAGCCCCTCTCATATGAGAACTATTCATGCCCATGGCTCCTCTTCCACCTATGAGGTTTTAAGCTTATTGTAGGCATGAGCTTATCCTGTTTTACACATCTTGCCCATTTGCCATTGCAACCAGCCTGACCCACCCCTGGACCACACCCCTGCACCACACCCCTGCTGGCTCACCAACCACTACTCAGTGTTCCAGGTGGCTGCCCAGGGCCACCCCCTCACTCTCAGCCTCTTTGTGCATTGGTCTCATTGCCACCCGACTCCCACTCTTGGATCTATGATTCCGACCTCAGGTCTTACCTCTGGCCTTCCAAGTGGGAGTTACCTGTGCTCTCCAGCTTGGCTTCAGCTTTTGGCTCTAAGCTGTCCCCACTCCTACCTTGACCCCAATCCCTATCCTAGTGCCCCATGTCCCTACTGTCTAGGCCTGTGTGACTAATGCTATAGTGAATATCTGTGAATATCCGTGTGTGTGTGTGTGTGTGTGTGTGTGTGTATTCTCAAAATTGCTGAAATACCCCAAATGAATATGGCAGAGAAATGAGAGCCAACCAGAGCAAACTTCTCCCGGGTGACAGTCAACATTTCCTGCCAGCCAAACAGCAATTGTCTATTTGCTGGGAAAAAAGAAGACAGGAGTTGTCTGTCTGCCCTAATAGCCCTAAAATAAGATACTGATGAGCCATGGTGAGGGGCTTGCCTGTATTTTAGGAAAGCAGAGGGCTTTCCCAGAGGTGGAGCCTTGGTACTCATCAGGCCTTGTCTGGTCCACAGAACTAAAGATTTGTGCATCACTATGAAAACTCTCATAGAGGGTTGGTCACAGGGTGTCTGAGCCAATGGCTGGGGTCTTATATCCTCATAGCCTTGACCCATCCAGGCTTGAAGAAGATCTGCCTGGGGTTCCCAAAGCCATGGGGTCTGAAGAGGGGAGTGTGTTGTCATCATCCTGAATTCAAAGTGGGTAAGACAAAAATGCAAGTTTCCCCCAAAGCAGGACAGGTCATGAAGTGAGCTCCTCCAGGGACTCTCTCCATCTATGTGTGTGTGTGTGTGGCGGGGGGTGGGGGGGTGGGGGCTTTCTTCCCTCTTCTAGTACATTTTTACTAGGTCCCTTCTACAAGAGCCAGGCACTGAGCTGGGCACTGGAGGTACAGATGTGGGAGACAGGTGCAGGCCCTGCCCTCACAGAGCTCGCAGGAGTGACTGGCAATGAAATAAGGAACAACAATGGAGAATGATGGGTGTTGCGACCCGGGGAGTACTTGGCAGGGGTGAGGGACGGGGAGGGTTTAAGCTAGTCAGGGAAGGCTTCCTGGGAAAGCTGACTGTTAAGGGGAGACTGGAGTTTTTATCAAGCAGACGGCAGGTGTGAGTGACCAGTGACTGGAGAGAGAGAGGACATGACCCTCCGGACCCTGAGAGACATTGATGACTGGGGCACAGAGGGCAACGTGGGAAAGGAGAGTGAGGCTTTAGAAGGAAGTGGGCACCAGAAATAGGAGGGTGCGGGCACCTGGCTTGATGGAGCTGATTGCTTAGTACTTACTTGCTCCCTCCTTTCTAGCTTCAAATCCCGAGGGAGGGCTGTGACTCTCTTCGTGCCCTGTATAGTATCTAGAATGGGGCTCTGCATACAGTAAGGACTCAATTAATACCTGTGGAGTAGTTGACCAAGGAGAGAGGTAAATGAAAGATTAGGAACTTAGTTGTACACAGAGACACTTGGGAAACGAATGCACGCACTTCTAATCATATGATCTGTAAGTTTATGGCTTTGCAGTTGTGATTTTATAGCTAAAACAAAATACTCATTAAAAACTAATAGGAATGTATAAAATCAGCACTGGCCAATCTCAGTTGGCAGGCAGGAAAACCTGGCTCCTTGAAGCCTGTCTGGTTCCATGGTCAAAACATGCCTTGGGTAGAGATCCAGAGGTAAAAATTCATTTGGTTCTGGGAACCTGAAACAGACTCAAACCCAAAGGAGCAGGTCTGACCTCTCTAGGGCAAAATGACATTGCATACCTCAGATTATTACAGGCGTCCGGCTTAAATTATTTCACAAGCACATTCACTGCCATGGGAATTCAGAAGAGGCAACCAACCCTAGCCAGAGTCTGTGGGACTCGAGACTTGCACTATGATTGGACTTCGGCCAGGTTGGAATCGAACAAGACTCCCCAGAACCCACCTCGTTTGTCCTGCAGAAGCCCAGGGGCCTCGCGACTCTCCTGCCTTCCAGCCACCGGCTCCTGCCTGGGCCCCACCATTCAGCCGACCAGGCCTTCTCAGCCCACATTTTGTCACCTCTATGCACACCTGGGCTACCTGTAAGCCATACCCCTTCATCAGTTGATTTCTCAATCACTTAGAATGCTGAATGCAGTAATCTTTTTTTTTTTTTTAAGATTTTATTTATTTATTTGACAGAGATCACAAGTAGGCAGAGAGGCAGGCAGAGAGAGAGGAGGAAGCAGGTTCCCTGCTGAGCAGGGAGCCCGATGTGGGGCTCGATCCCAGGACCCTGAGATCACGACCTGAGCCAAAGACAGAGGCTTAACTCACTGAGCCACCCAGGCACCCCTGAATGCAGTAATCTTGATTCTGGTTAAATAACATCTTTAAATATTTTCTCCTCTGACTCCAGATTGCCTCTCTCAACCCTTCTCCCCAACCCTCATTTCCCTCCATTGTTTGATTTAGGAGTCAGATGAGTTTTCTAGAAACACTCCATAGAAATAAATCCTCATAGGCAAGGCAATAAATTATCTAAGTTATGCATGACTGATAGAGCCTTCTGGTAGGAGACACTGAAGAATGCTGATCGTGGAAAAACAAAATTCAAAAACAAAAATCAAGAGGCCAAATTTTACAGGGAGCAATTAGTATTAAATAAGAACATGTCAGAGGCACGGGGGCATTAGAAACTGGCTGTCCCTGCCTCTTTTGTAAGTTGGGTTTACTAAATGGAACGTAATGATATGTGACCAAAAATACAAGAAGGCCATTTCTTTGCTAAGGAATCCCAGCCAACAAACACAATGGAAAAACAGGAGTGGTACCTTTCACTCTGGGGTTTGTTGTTTTTTGTTTTTTGGGTTTGGGGTGTTTTTGGTTTTTTTAACTTTTCAGTCTCTTCTGGGTGTTAGAGGACAGACCATACAGCCTTGAAAAACCCTGGTATAGCCTAGATTCAGTGGAAAAAGTTACTGGATTCAGTGCAAAAGTTCCTGAGCTGGGTACAGATAAGAATGTCATGTTTAGAGAAAGAAAAGCAGTCACTAGTTAAATATGTATTTGCCAACCTCCTGTCCCATGTTAAGAAAGGAACTTTTAAAAAAAATTTTAATAAAAATGTGCATTGTCATCTAAATGATTGGCTGGTTCTTGCCCTCACTAGGAGCCTAAAGAGAAAACTATTTGGGGTTACAAAATGGGAAAAATTAGTCACCAGTGATTCACAGAGACTATAAATATATGGCTATATTGTTCTCTTACTTACGATCCAGCTGGGATGTGTTGTTTGGGAGGAAGTTGTGGAGAGAGCACGACCCGCCAAAGCCTCCCTGTTAGAGCCTCTTTGGGTTCAATGCTGGGTACTGGCTGTGCAGGGCACAGCCCCTGGAGGGCTGTCCTAGGACTTCTGCTGGGCTAGAGCAAGGAACAGGGGAGTGACAACCCTCTTTCCCTCGCAAGGCTGTCTGTGCTGTCCTGGGGGGAGAGGGTGTTACTGACTGGGCCATTTCCTGAATTGGGGAGAAAAACAAAAGCAGGGACAGGGAGAGCTGTCAGCTGGCAGAGTCTGGCAGCCTGGTACTCAGAATTCTAGAAGCTCAAGGCCAAAATCTTCCTTACACATCAACGCCTGCATACACACATAAATCATTCATTCACTCGTTCATTCATTCATCTACCAGAGTATATTGAGCTTCTGCCTGGGGACCATGAGGAACACGATGGTGAGGAAGACGAGCCTGGCTTTGCCCTGGCAATGCGTTCTGCCTGGTGGGAAGGAAGGGTATCAACCCCACAGTTCCAGGGGAGACTGACGAGTACGAGGACCCAGCGTTCAGCCAACAGGGAAGCGTGCTGTAGGTGCGGCCTATCTGGTTACAGACCAGGAAGGGGAAGTTTAAGCTGAGCCACATGAGGGAAAGCTGAGATCCAGGCAGGGCAGACTCAGAGGTGCTGAGGAAAGCAGGTCTAATAGGTGAAGCTGAGGTAGGAAGTGCTGCCTCAGCAGTCTGAAGCATAAGGATGTAAGTGGGAGGGACGATGGCCCCAACATGAGGAAAACAGGGACCAATGGTAACCTTGCCACGGTCTCACTATGGCACTCACGGGAATACTGGGTAGCAAGTGCCCAGTCTCTGGGTTCATATGCCACCGTCTGGATCTGTTTCTTCCTCAACAGATTCACTCTGCAGCACCCTTGTTGCCTCAGGGAGACCCCCAAGGCAATATCAGCAGCTAGGTGATATCAAAATGGGAGAGAAGGCATGATTTATTGACTTAACAGTCAATATAGTTTTTGTTATGAATTTGGGAAACATCATTTTTTTTTAAAGATTATTTATTTATTTATTTGTCAGAGAGAGAGAGGGAGAGAGAGCAAGCACAGGCAGACAGAATGGCAGGCAGAGGCAGAGGCAGAGGGAGAAGCAGGCTCCCTGATGAGCAAGGAGCCCGATGTGGGACTCGATCCCAGGACACTGGGATCATGACCTGAGCCAAAGGCAGCTGCTTAACCAACTGAGCCACCCAGGCGTCCCGGGAAACATCATTTTTAATGGCTGTATACTATCCCATCACATGAATATATTCTAATCTATTTATCTCCCTGTTGTTGAATATGTCGTTTGCTTCCAAATTGTATTCAGATAGTATTGTGGTGAGCAACCCTGTGCAGATAGCTTTTTCTATATTTGAGATTTCCTTATGAGAAAATAAGACTGCTGGAGCACCTGGGTGGTTCAATTGTTAAGCGTCTGCCTTTGGCTCAGGTCATGATCCCGGGGTCCTGGGATCGAGCCCCATATCAGGCTCCCTGCTCAGCAGGAAGCCTGCTTCTCCCTCTCCCACTCCCTCTACTTATGTTCCCTCTCTTGCTGTCTCTTTCTCTCTCTCTGTGTCAAAATAAATAAATAAAATCTTAAAAAAAAAAAAAAAGAAAGAAAGAAGAGTGCTTTACATAGGTCTATGCTCATTACCCCAGCTAGCTTTGATTAAATTCCTTTTTAAAAGTCTGATTGAAGAAATCATTTCCCCCTTTTCAATAGTTAGGAAAATGGAAGATCAAAGGCTTCCAACCTTTCTCAGCATGAGCAAGTTAAGAAGTGGTGGAGCGGGCTTTGAAGCCTGGTCTTCCTGACTGCCAAGTCCTCGTCCACACCACAGCCGTCCTCTCCATAGAAAGGCCTGGTGGAAGGAACTAGCCGACAGCTCGGTCCTATTCCAACCTTTTCCATTGACTAGCTCGTTCACTTTCAGTCTCAGTTTCCTTGTCTGTAAAACCTGGGTGCCTTACCTACCCATCTACCTTCACAGAGCTGTCAGGATGAAATAAGATAAGGAATATGAAGCCTCTTTGGAAATTCTAGAAAGTTCCACTTGATTATAGACTTCAAAGAGGCATGAGTGCTGCATTCTATGTCCTCTCAAATACATACCTAGTTCTCATGTTTATTCAGCATTCATGTGTGGCAGTTACTATAGGTTAAGTGCTTCCTAAGGAATATCTCATTTAACTCTTCTGAGAGCCTAATGGGTTAGATGCTGTTTCTGTCTTAGAGATACGAAATTAAGGCTATGTCTCACAGCCAGTAAATGATGGAGATGCGTTTGAATCCAGGCAATCTGACTCCAGCCCTTGAGCTCTTGTTGTTTTCATATGTCGGTTTTATTGGGGCACCTGGCTGGCTCGGTCAGAGGAGCGTGCAACTGTTGATTTCGGGATTATGAGTCTGAGCCCCATATGGGGTGTAGAGATTACTTAATAAGACTTTTTTTTTTAAATGTAAGCTTTATTATTATTCAGGTAGAATGAGACCAACAGATCAGGGGATGATTGCCATTGAAAAGACAGTTTGTTATGGTTCTCAAGGGGCACTCCACACCACACAGGGAAACATGAGGGTTGGTCAGGAAGCAGAAGGAGTGAAGGGAAAACATAGGCAAGAGCCTGTAGAGTGGTTTTCCTAGGACAGAATGGGTGAGGCAGAGTAAGCAGGTAATACAGGTTTAGGATTGGCTAGTTTGAATGATGTTAACAAGCTCCCCGAGTATAGGGCCTTCCCCTCATTGCCTGGTACCTGGCCCTGGAGTGATTGTGGCAGGGGTTAGTGGCTTAACCTGTGACAGAAAGAAAGTTGTTGGCAAGTATAGGTTCTGAATTGGTTGGTTTGCATATGAAACAGATTCACAGGGGAGTCATTTGTTATCTCTGGGAATTAGCCCTGGGAGAGGCCATCTCTCCAGGATTAGCAAGACCTCCTATGCTGGAGCACCAAGAATACAGAAAAAATACACAGCTGACCTTTGAACCATATAGGGGTTAGGGGTGCCAAACCCCCTTGCAGTTAAAAATCCACATATAACTTTTTTGAAAAATCCACATACAACTCTTGAGCCTCCAAAAACTTTACTAATAGCCTACTGTTGACCAGAAGCCTTAGCAAGAACATAGTCAACAGACACATATTTTGTATGTTATATTATATACTATATTCTTACAATAAAATAAGCTGAAAAAAGAAAATGTTAAAAAAATCATAAAGAAGAGAAAATACATTTACAGTACTTTATTATATTTAGTGAAAAAAAAATTCCAGTTATAAGTGAACCCATGCAGGTCAAATTTGTGTTGTTCAAGGGTCAACTGTAGCTAATGTACTGTGTGCTAAGCTGGGCTGCCTTGTACTCTTGCCATAGCTGGAATGGTTATCATCATCACCAGGAACCATTATAACAACAACAATGTCCCACAGAGACCATGCAGCACCCAGCACACAGTAGCACTCAGGAAGGGTTTGATGAATGAATTAATGAATGAATGGTCCTATGCCTGCTGAGCTTAGAGCTTTGTGCATTATGAAGAACACATAGGCATAGGTGCTCAATGAAGGTGTTTGTTTCTTCACTAGGTAAGCAAGAGGGCATTGAGGAGGATACTAGGGGAAAGTGACCCTCAGCAACCTTATTATCCAAGATTTAGAACTATGTGCTTGCAAAGAGCTCTTCCTAGAGGAACCCAGATAGTTTTCCGATCCTATCCAGTGTGGATCTCAAGTAGATCTGCCATGAGGACTCTTGACTGTGTCTTCAGAAAATATATGCTGACTCCTCATTTGACGAGTAATCTGATTTTGGTCCTGTCTCTCTGGAGGTGAAATGTCTGCCTTATTCAGACTGTCCGTCACCTGGAGAACACACTCAAGAGATTCTGGCTCTTTCTCATCCTCAAATTTCTGCCCTTATCACCAAAGTCATCCCAAGCATCTTCAGTCATTTAGGTGTATTCATTCACTTAAGAGTGTTTATTGTGCACAATTATTTGGAATGGTCTCATTCATAATTTATGACTGTCTTCGAGGAGGACCTGTTCAAGAGAGTCCCTCTCAACACATTCAACCATTTGACAGAATTGGGGTTCTTAGGAATTGACAGGTGGAGGGCAAAACACAACTTTTGGGTAGACCTTCTAAGCCCTAAGAGAACTTCATGCTGCTGTATCTCATAAGCAGCACTGACAGACTGAAGGAGTGTTCTGGTGCTATGTGGGGAGCTACGAGAGGACTCCCTACTTTCAAGGCATTTACAAAGAATAAAAAGTAATAGAAACAAAAGGACAGATCCATGACATTTTAATATTGTCAACATGAAGCGACAAATACATTTTAAGAAGATCACTGACAAAGGAAATATGCAAATAGCAGGATTATATAGTGCACATTGGTTTCTGAGCTACTTCCTTCTCCAGGAGTTCCCAAAGCTCACCCAATGCAGGTTAGCTTCCTATCCCATCTCTTCATGTCATTAGATGTCCCAGCCTACTTTCCTTTTTCTCTCCCTATTCAGTCCATTGAAAGGTACTAATTAATTCTCGAGGTTACTTCTTCAGAAAAAATAAGAACCAATGGTTGTGCAAAATAAGAAGGGCTGGGAAGTAGGAAAGAAAGATGAGGCTTCAACTCATGGGTGGACCGGAAACTCTCACCCCTTACCCAGAGGCTATTATGTCCACTTCCTTTTCCAGCTTCATTCCAAAAACATCTCTCCACATTTATTCAGGGATGCCTGTTGCCATGGCTACTGGGTGACAGATGCTTTTTGAATATGGTATGTGAAGAGCTCTCCCAATCTGCAATCCGACCTGGAACAGGTGGCTATTTTTAGCCACATGCAGCTAATGCATGCTTTAGAAAAGTCAGCCTTTAGCTCGTACTTAAACGTCACCTTTTCCCACACTCCCCTATTTCACCACCCTAGTGGCTTGATGCGTTTATAGGAGTTTTTATATATTTACCATTACTACAATGTGAAAGACATCACAAAGACCCCAAGATTCAGGCTATCTTTTAGACTCAGAACACTCATCAGGAAGCCAGCACAAGTCAGCTTGCTCTTTGACATGGAGGGCTGCCCTCTCCAGGGCTACTCTTTGAGTGTTTGTCCCCCATGTGAGGCTCAGAATTGCTGTCACCATCTTGCTCCGAGTCTCTCTGCTTGTCTCATTTTCTGTTTTTGCTGAAGTTCTCCATTTTATATGCCCAAATCTGTACTATCATTTGTAAAATAATATTTATGATTCTGTGGTTTTCCCATGCATGCGTGAAGACAGCCTGATCTAATGATAAGAGTTACAGGCTTTTCCCACTTCCAATTTAGTTTGACATTGAAGTCCTTACATGATGTGGCCTCAAGTTACCTTCCTAGACTTACCTACTTCTCAAGTCTCTTAACCCCCAAGCCTGAATTCCCAGGGCATTCTTGCCACACATGCACTGTACTCCACTAGAAATTCTACATGGCTTTTAATGCCCATATCAACTCCACACAGCCAAGAATTCCTGTGCCATCACTCCTTAGCTCCTAGTTAAAAGCACTCAAGCATTCCCTCCTTTCTTTATGTCCTATTTCATGATTAAATGTATTAGAGCTTGAAGTACTGCACACAACTGCTCATGCTATGTTATGTGGGCATTTCTTAACCTTCTCATGACCACTGGAAGCTTCATGAAACCAAAGGGACAGTTTTTCTCCATGCATGTATCTCTAATGCCTGATTCAGTGCTTTCCCATAATAGAGACTCAGGAAGTGTTTGTGGAATTGAATTGCTATATAAAAGTCTTCAGACCATGTTTCTAGTTTCACCTCTGTCACTGACCTTGAACCTAATGTTTTCTAGATCTCAGTCCCCTTAGCTGGAAAGGAGTAATAATACTTATTTCAACTTCATTCACAACTTATCATTACAACGAAACAAATTTGTCCTTATAGGTGGCAGCTTCTGAGATGACAACACATGTCCTTCAGAAATGATTGAAAAAAGAGAGATAAGAGTGAGGAAATACTATAGGAATACTAGAGCTACAGGAGATCCAGAACAATGCCAGCAGGCTGCCCATGAAGAAGAATGAAGAAAAGCAGAGTTAACGTGGAGGACGAGGAGAGGGGAGCAGGAGAGGAGAGACATGAGAGCATGGTGTAGTCACAAACCACACACAGTCCAATGGGGGCAAAGGGCAGCAGAGCAAAAATACCCATTGAAAGAAATGATGGCATGGGGTCTTGGAGAGCAGAGCACAGATTGACTTTGTCATCTGGGCCCGGGCTTTGTTGGGAACAAGAGCATCACAGTCACAGTAAGGGAAGCCAAAAGAAGAAGGGCCCCAGGCCAAAGCAGAAGAATCAGTCAGAGATGGAGCCCAGAAATCTAAATGTTAGTGATTGCCACAGAGGGTTTTGACTTACACAGAATGGGGGTCATTTTTTTTGAGAGATACTGATTGAGATCAGACAAATTAAAACTAAGAAGCATATTGATTAACTACTGTTGGATCAGAAACCCCAGGAGTAGGAAAGTGGCAATAGAAACAAATCATTCATAAAACCTGGGAAGGCAAGGAAGAGACAAGTTAAATTTAAGAGAAAAAAAATACAAACATAAGAAAAGACATTATTGAATATAGGTAAAGCAAGACTGAAGGCAGACACACATGAAACACATGGCATAAATATGCAGAAGGCTAAAAAGAAAAATTGGAATCAGATTAGTATTCATTTTTCAAGGCTGAAGATGAGTGGAGAAAATCACTATCAAGGAACTGGGTTTACTCCTGGATTTAAGGATAACAACCATGTAAGAAAAAGTTTTTAAGGAGCATGTATGCAACTATGGACCAGAAGACACTACTGATCCAGAGGCCTGCTGAAATGAATAACCAAGAAGAGAAACAGAGGCCACATGAGATAGAATAGTCACTGAGAGTTGAAAGAATTAGTGGTGTTGTGATGATAGAGTAATGAGTAAGTCAGATGGGCAAGAGCAAGAGGGTCAGTGTGGGCTCAAGCGAAAGTGATCTCAGGACCATGGATAGCTCTGTGTCTGTGGTGTCTGGGACAAGGGTGCCCTTTAACCCAGAGTTAACTTGACTGGAAACACTGATGAGGTCCCATTTTGGATATTAAAAGGATCTGTTTGCCCAATTAAGCTTTAAGTTTTTATTTTTAAAAAGATTTTATTTATTTATTTGAGAGAGGGAGAGAGAGCATGAGAGGGGAGAAGCAGACTCCCCAAGGAGCTGGGAGCCTGATGTGGGACTTGATTCTGGAACTCCAGGATCATGACCTGAGCCGAAGGCAGTGGCTTAACCAACTGAGCCACCCAGGCATCCCTAAGCTATAAGGTTTTAGATCTGGGAACTAGTTATCTATCTGATGGTCTTTGATAACTCTCTTCAGAGGTCATATGGGGTGGTCAAAAGAGGACTGGGCTTAGAATCAAGAGGTTAGGTTTTGCTCCTTAAGCATTGCCACTTGCTAGATGTGTGGGTTTCTTGAGGTGAAATTTGCTGAAGCTCAGTTTTCTCTTCTGTAAAATGGGATTTATAAGGTTTTTTTCCTGTTTCTTATACAGACCCACTGGGAAAAATCAAATAAGTGTATGCATGTGAAGGCACTTTTAAACTGTAAAACCCTAGTTATATGGGGGCAGTTGTTGGAGTTAACCTCCTATGGAATGAACTAAAAGGTTCCACAGAAACTCCACAGGGTCAGGAGACAGGGGCGGGAGGCCAAAGCTGTGTCCGAGCCCAACATCTCCAAAAGCAGAAGGAAGACACTGAAAGGAATGTGGGTTTTCCAGAAGCTATGGGAGCAGGTTGGAAAGAGGAACAAATGTTAAAAAGAAAGTGAAAGAATAAAAGCAAAAGTTAAAAAAAAAAAAAAAACCACCAGACTTGCAAATATACAAAGGAAAGGTTGATTATTTTATGTCAGTTTATGGATGATAGTCAAAACAAGCTAGAATATCAAATAGGTGAAATAAGTTTCTTGGAAATACAAATCCACTTCAATAATGTAATTGAATTATATTATATATAATATATAATCACAATAATATAATTGAAGTGGGTTTGAATTTCTTTCTCTAATACATAAAACAGAAAGAACCTCTTGGACAAAACTGGATCTCCTTTTTGTTACTTTAAAAAGACTTAGTTTTAGGACATCTAAGGGCTCAGTTGGTTAAGCAACTGTCTTTGGCTGGGGTCATAATCTCCGGGTCCTGGGACTGGACCCTGAGTCGGGCTCCCTGCTCAGTGGGCAGCCTGCTTCTCCCTCTTTCCCTCCTCATGCTCATGCTCTCTCTCACTCTCTCTCTCAAATGAATAAATAAAATCTTTTTAAAAAGACTTAGTTTTAATCTAATCTTCTTACAAAAGTAATATATAATTATAGAAAAAGTTAGAAGAAATTTAAAAATCAAAAGGTAATATTAAAATACTAAATTACTCTCAATCCTAGGAACACCAATATGATCTTCTTCCTGTTCTTCCTTGCATATAGAAGGAACTGGGTTTATTTCCTTTTTAAAAAAAAACAAATGTGGGATCATCATCATATCACTTTGCAATATCTCTTTTTAAATAACCAAAAGTCAGGAATATTTTGTCATATTCATTCTCTAAGAAGAAAGAAATTTGGGCAACACAATTTTAATGCTTATATATAATATTTGTTGCATAAATATATCCTACTTATTTAGCCATTTCTTTATTTTTGGATAGTTTGGTTATTTCCAACATTTCTTTATTGCGTACTGCGCTAGAAGGAGTTTGTGTGTGGTTAATCCTATGGGTTCTGATGACAAACTTTAAGTCAGTTCCCGGATTTCCTGTGTATTGATCACATATCTTTGGAAAAGTTACTTAATCTCATTAAGGCTTAGTTTCTTCATTTGTGGAACGAGTTTAAAAATAGTACCTACTGAGTGCTGTGAAGTGTGTAAACCTGGCAATTCACAGACCTGTAACCCTGGGGATAAAAATACATTATATGTTTATAAAAAAATAAAAAATTTTAATTAAAAAAAAACTACCTGTTTTCATGTAGAAAAATAAAAACTGCTTGTGATATTAAATGGAGAATAAAGAAAAATAAAAATTATTAAAAAAATAGTACCTACACCAGAACCTATTGTTATAATTAAGTGAAATAATATATTTAAAATACTATATAATGCCTGGCACATAAAAGGCACTTAATAGTGATAACTTTTTAAATCCTTGTAACTATTCTCTGTACTCATCCTTAATTATTTCTATAAGATACATTTCTAGGATTTTTGCATCAAAGGGAAGGCATATATATTTTTTAGGACAGTGCTATATTTTAAGTGTAGAGAAAAGAATTGAATTGTCACGACAAAAAGGGACACAGCCAAGGCAATTGTTAAAAAGTCACATATGGATGCAGTGATTTAGGTCTCATTGCTATTAAACTAAGAGTGAGCATATCCTAGAAGTCATAATCCTACTTCTAGTAAAATGTCTTGCAGAAATAATTGCATGAATATATATGTATGATAAGCACATTCATCACAGTATTATTTGTGATAGCAAAAAATTGAAAACATATTGCATGGAGCACTGGGTGTGGTGCAAAAACAATGAATACTGTTACACTGAAAATAAATTTAAAAAATTTTTTAAAAAATTGAAAACAATTATGTCAGTGGGAGAATGATTAGACATATTATGGTAATCCATACAGTTGAATATTAGACAATCAATTATAAAAATAAGTAAAGCTACATATGTTAACTTTGCATTGAGTTCCTAATATAATGTTATATGGGGAAAGTAGAATGACAGAGAGGAAACCTAGGACAATCACACTCTGTGACAATCTTTTTATTTTATTTTTTGAGAGAGAACGTGTACAGGAGGTGGGGGAGGGGCAGACGGAGAAGGAGAGAGAGAATCCCAAGCAGGCTCCACACTCAATGCAGAGCCCAACACCGGACTTAATCTCATGACCCTGAGATCATGACCTGAGATGACATCAAGGGTCAGATGCTTAACTGACTGAGCCACCCAGGTACCCCTGTGTGACCATGTTTAAGGATACAGAATTCAGGTCTCATTACTTGCATGTGTTAGCCGTGGAACAAAGCTAGAGGCTACATCTGAAAGGTATCTGAACACTGTAAGGACTACATAAATTTTATCATCCCCAGAGTATGACATAAATGTAATAAAAGTGAGGGAGTAATAAGCTAATGAAAAGGACAGGACATGCATGAAATAAAGGTTATTACAAAATGAAAACCATCTCTTTATGATCATAGAAGTCCAGGTGTTAAAGAAGGAAAGAAGCTCAAGAGATTATCTTGTTCGTCCCTTGCCTTTCAGTAAAGGATATTTATCCTCAAATATCAGTAAGGATATTTATCCTTAAATGTAAATGGAAAACCAGGGGTGCACAGAGCTAAGTGATTGACTCAAGGTCATAAGCTCATGAAAGTGGGGTGATGACCATGATTCTCTTGCCTGATCAAAATGGAATTCTCAAAGTCTTAGAAACTTGGCAAGATCAAATAGAGAATATGCAAATTCCTAGTGGAACAGGAAGAAATTAGAACTATAAAAAAGATTATTAAGGGGAGAGGAGACTTACTCCCTTTTCAAGATGCCATGAAGAAATAGGACATGTTAAAAATACATTAAAAAATGCCCAAAGGGAGGCACCATGCCAAGGACTTTAACGGAATAGCTCTCCCCTTGCTCCGAAGCGATCAGTGTGGAGCATTCCTCCCCACCTCCGGTAAAGACAAAGGAAGTGAAACAGAAATAGCAAACATCAAAGAACAGATGAGGAATGTCTCCATCAACAGGATCATGGAGATGGGTGAAGATAAAAATGGTTAATCACGAAAAAAGGACAAGATCTGTTGATACATCAGAGGACTAAGGGAAAGATGACTGCGGCTCATAGTGGGGAGAAGGCCAGATCACAGTTTACCTACTGAGAGCCACGCAGGTGACAGCCCTGCAAATCATCACAACAGGTCCAGAAAGCAGCACCCATTAGCCTGACGACAGGAGGCATGCTCCTGAGCCTAGTGACTTCACTGACTACAATATCCTACACATCAACAAAGCATAGGAAAATAGTCAAGTGACCAACGGTGCCCAAAGTGGTGTTAATTTAAAACAAAGTAGGGGCTCCTGGGTGGTGCTGTTGGCTAAGCGTCTGACTCTTGGTTTCAGCTCAGGTCATAATCTCAGTTGTGGGAGCCTGCCCTGCACTGAGTGCAGAGTCTGCCTGAGACTCCCCTCCCCACCTCCCTCTGCCCTCCCTGCTGTGCACTTGTGTTCACTCTCTCTCTCTGTTTCATATAAATAAATCTTAAAAAAAAAAAAAAAGCAATGTAGGGCTGTTGGGAAGGAAATCAGTGGGTCAAGGAGGGAGAGCTTGTGAAGACTTGAGGCCAACACAGTATCTCGGCAGCCTCCCTGTCCTTAGAGTTTCCATACCTCTGCTCTAGCTCGGCTGGCTTCTCTCTACTTCTTTACCTGGGAGAGTCATGAGCAGCACCGTCCCCATCTTCAGAGCAAAAAGGTATAATTGACACTTTTCAAATGAAACTTATAAAGACCAAGAATATTTGAGAAAAATAAACCCCATTTTAGACATGAGACAGCGTGCCTGACATTAGACATTTAGACAGTCCTCTTTCCCCAAATACTCAAAATTATGAATTATTTCATAATTCATTATGAAATTATGAAGATAGATATGAAGATAGATAACTAATTATGAAGATTATGAAGATTATGAATTATGAAGATAGATAACTAAAACGTGTTTCATGAGCATGCATGCTCCTTGAATTATCCACAGCTCAACTCAACTCGATCTTGTCCAATTGTTCTGAAGTATAGTCAGGAGTTGGTCAGTCCCAGGGTTGGATGGCTCATCTACTCTTCTACACTTGTCTCGGGCCAATTCTCACCCAGGATCACACTGGGCATCTTCCAAGGAGCATCATATCCTCAAATTACGTCTTGCATGAGAGACACTCTTCTCATCCTCTTCTGCAGCTCACAGCCCCTGGGCGAACAGAGTGTTCTCTCTGTCAGTTCCACAATCACCTAAGTTTTTCACGGCTCACATAGGCAACTCATCCTACATCACCTAGTGCTTCACGGGACCCCATTTCAGGGGATAGTTATTAGTTTTTTCAATTGTAATATCCCTGCTCTTATACCAGCTAGGATTATAATCAACTGCAAAAAAGCCCAACTATAGCTTAAGCAAATAGGAGAGTCATGGTTGAAGCATGGGGACATAGGCAGGTTGAGGGGAGCCATTGCTCAGCCATTCCACTGGGGTCTTTCCTCCATGGTTGGCCTCCCAGATTTCACTCCTTGCTTGGTGCCTCATGGTTGCAAGATAGCTATGCTCCTTGTAGCCTTGCATCCATGTTCAAAGCAGGAAGATGGGAAGGGGTGAAGGACTTTCTCCTTCCGAGGCTTTGTATTTTTCTCTGGAAGCTAGGTCTGCCCCAGTGGACATTTCAGTGACCAGACTGCATTACATGGTCATGTCTGGCAGCAAGGAAGCTGGGAAGTCAAGAACTGTATTTTTACTTCAACACTGGAAAAGGCACAAGAGAAAGTCATTTTTAATGAATATTAATAAGTTATTGAATGGTATCTGCTACTGGAACTCCTTTGGCTTCTTAGCACCATGGACACCCTATTCTATTATATATGCTTGCCCCCACCGCCCGTCACCAAGAATGAAGACCCAAAGTCTCATCCAGGATCTCCAGGGACACCTGGGTGGCTCAGTTGGTTAAGAGTCTGCTTTTGGCTCAGGTCATGATCTCAGGGTCTGGGGATCATAGCCCCACATCAGCTTAAGATGCAAGCTCGTGGCACCAAGGCCACTCTGGCCATCGGTCTCTGTGACACGGAGGACCCATTGTCTCGTTAGTTCTTAACCATAAGCCCATGAGATTGATTCTACTAGTGTCTTGATTTTACATTGAGGGAACAGAAGCTCAGAGCTTCAGAGAGCTTAAGGCACGTTTCCAAGGCCACCTGGTGAGTAGTGGAAGAGCTGGATTCAGGACAATGTAACATTTTGGGGCAGAAAGGCGGCCGCCAGACAGTGACATAGGGACAAGGTGATTCAGTAGAGGTCATCCTTGTGTCTCTAAATGTCCTCTGGTCATGAAAGAATTCGTAGACGATCAGCTAAGCTAGTGTGGGAGCTGGAGTTGAGGAGCAAGCCACAGGTAGAAAGAATACACTTTTCCCAGAGGTGAGTGGAAAAAGGAACAAAGGATTACCATCTTAGAGATTCGGACATGAAAGCAAAAATTGCCAAAACCTATAATTATAGTATTAAGAGAACTGGCCAGAGGAGGAACGGCAGCTTTAGAGAAGAGAGGGGAAAAAAGGGGAAAGGGATTTGTGTGTGGGTGCCTGCGTGTATACATGGCATTCCTTAGAAAGTGATAGACAACGTTTGCAAAGGATACATGGGTTGGGTGGGGAAAATTATAAATGCATTAAAAATTTAGCTAATTTTTAAACATTTTTAAGTGCTAAGGGATCCAAGGAGATAATGCATGGGAAGTGCTTAAATTATACAGTGTTATACAAAAATAGAGTGGTACTTAGTTTTATATGAGTGTATTTATAATAAAACTGGAAAGACAAGGAGAAGCCAGGCCAAGGGGGTGAGCTGACACTGCTGGGCTCTGCTCCCCTCTCCTTGAGCGTGTCTTGCCCGGGAGGTGCCTCTTCATCTTGTTTTATTGTGTCTCTGTTCCACCTCTGGGGCTGAGTGCTGAAGTGGTACAGCTGTTCAACAGCTGGCCCATGTCTACCCCAGGTGGTGGTATTTAAAGAATCAGTTGAGCAATGGCTCTGCTATGTGTTGTTTGGGGTTTGCAAAGTCTCATCAGGACTCTGAAAGGCACGAGTCACCTCCCAGGAGCCCCCGACTGTGGCAGAGGAATCCCCAATCCTATGCTGGAGAAGTCAGTTCTGGAAGTGAAGGAAGGTCATGCTGGGGCCACAGAACAGGAGAGGACACCTGGTAGAGGGGGCATCTGCCATTTGTAGGGAAGGCAACTGTTTCCTTTCCTGAGGGTTTCTGAAATCTGTGATTTGCTTTTGTAGGACCTTGCTTGCACAGACCTTGTCTTTGGGGGGTTTCTTGGGCTGAGATGGGCCAAGAGGGGAGATTTCTCAAAAGATGAACCACTCTTGGGGCGCCTGGGTGGCTTAGTCAGTTAAGCATCTGCCTTTGGTTCAGGTCATGATCCTGGAGTCCTGGGATCAAGCCCTGCATCTGGCTCTCTTCTCAACAGGGCTCTGCTTCTCCAGCTCCCTAACCTTCCCTGCACATGCTCTCTCTCTGTCTCAAATAAATAAAAAATATCTTAAACCAGGTGCTGCACAAAGGCGGCTTCTCCTGTCTACCGCCAGGAGGGGTGGGCCACGTGAACAGAGTCCAGGGCCTTGAAGGGATTTTCGTTCAGTAATCACTTCCTTAAAATAAAACGTCTCACTCAGAGGGACTCTTCTGGGACCCCCACACTGGGAGTGACAGGCTTGCACTGGTGAGGACGTGGGCTTTCTGCTTGTGATCACCTGACCTGCTCAGAACTGCCTGCTCCCAGTTCCAGGATCTTCTCTGTTTTGGAGCTGTCTAATCATGCTGGAGACTAAAGGTGTCCGGGAGTGAGTCCCTGTATTTTTGCTTCCAGGTGCTTCTCCCTAAACGTTTGCTTTTGAAAGATTTGGTCTCCAATCAATTAAATGACTTTTTTTAAACGACCTATTAAGATGACTTCGTTTCTCCATGTTCTAATGAATCATAGATGAATGTGTTTGCCATCCAGGTTTCCAGCAGGGACAAGCACTCGGTGTCCCCATGTGAGGAGGCACAATTGCAGCTTGGTGCCAGAGGCCAGTTGACATTTCAGTTGACCTTTGGGTTTGATGGCAGATAAGTATGCTTCTTCCCCTGGGCTTCTCAGAATGTTTGAACACCATTGGAGACCCATGACATGCACTCTGCCTTCCTGGGGAACATTGCTTTGAGGTGCAGAAGGTGACAGTTAAGGTGACTGATGAAGGGGACACTCAACAGATAAATGTGGCTTTGAAAGGTACGCTTCGGAAAAATCAGATCAGCACAGGAAAAGGGGAGGGAAATGTACACCCCAAAGAAAGAATGAAGGAGACATTCTGGAAAGGGTGGATCCAGATTCAAAGCTTATGTCCTTTCTAAGGTAAAGATTACAAAATTAGGTATCAGACTTTGGTAGGTCCTGCAGCTTTAGGGTTCACTAGTTTCCGAGCAAATCTGCCCCAGCCTATGGAAGACTTCATGGTGGGGCTCCGTGTTCTGCTTGGGTAACCCTAGCATGCTGGAGACATAGTCCTGGTCTGCTCAGCAGGCCCTTTTCCCAGAATAGCCGCAGTGACTATCTATCTTGACACCTTGACCCTGAACCTGATCCCCTGACCTTGGCTCAGTGTGCATGACACCCTCGTACAGTTTCAACAGATGTTCTGAGGCCATTTATCTACTCTATGCCAGGAATGGGGGGCATAAACCCGAGCAAGTCAGACTCAGCCCCTGAGGACGGAGCATAATAATAGTGGCGACAAACATAGAAACCAAAGTTTGAGGTGGAGGTTAGTGAAGGGGGTTCAAGGTATGCATAAGTGGCTCTGGAAACCCCCAGAAGGAGTGATTAACTCTGTCTGGGATGGAAGGAGAGAACATGCAGGGAGTCTAGAAAGATCAAGTCCACCAAGCAAACTTTTCTGTACTCAACACTCAGGCTAACATCAATGGGTGCATAGACTTTCCTCATATTCTCTACAAAAATGTGATTGTCCTGGGAAATTCAGGAGAGAGAGGGATCCAGGTGTCCAACTTGGGTTGGAGACTTATTAGCTATATGGCACTGGGGCAAGATTTAAAATTTTTTTTGTAATCCTTATCTGAAAATAGGAACAATGATACTATTCATAGGGTTGTGTTGAGAAGTAAGACAACAAATGAAAGCACAGAGGTCCAACATACAGTAAGTCCCTAATAAACGTTAACCATTACCATATGCATGTTGTTCTCAACCACTTACATATAAATCAGCTTGCTTCTCTCCATGAAAATATGGAGAGCACTATCTTTTTCATGGCTACATACTATTTTGATGTGGTCATTCCAATTTACCTAACTAGTCCCCTATTGATGCATGTTTGGGTTATTTCTAAATAGTTACAACTACAAATAGAACTCTAACAAGCAACGTTGCATGTACGTCTTTGCACAATTTTGCAAGTGTTTCCATTTCATGAACTGAAACTGTTGAGACTGTGAATTTGCCTATTAGAGTCTTTCACAGATATGGTCATTTGCCTTCCAAATGGGGCACACCACTTTAAATTTCCAGTCTTGGTAGATGAGACTTCCCCTCTACCTACCAACTTGAGGCATCACCAGGCTTTTAGGTCTTTTCCATGAGGACTTTATTGGAATAGAAAGGAACAAGAGCAAGTCCAAAGAGGGAGGCAGGGAAGCAAAAGAAAATATACCCGAAGGTTTGAGAAGTCCAAGGAAGGAGAGGGAGGTTGAGAGCAGAGGGCTGACTGTCCCATGTGCAGGCAGACCTGTCTCTACTCTGGTCTGCTCAAACCCTAGGAGTCTGCCCCTCTGCCCAGGGGACCGGGTCTTCAGCACTAAGGGCAGTGCCAGAATGATTCTGGAAGTATCCATTGCCCAGGGTCTCATGATCCGAGCCCACAGCACTAGACCACCAGGCCATATCATCTGTTCCTTTTGAGGGAAGCCAATGGCAAGGTCTTCTCCAAACCTTCTGGAGTCTCAACTTAGGGCTACAGCAGTGATTTCAAAATCACATTTCAAGAACACCAGTCTGTGACACAGCTTTCTGTGAAGAGTTTCCCGAACAGTAGAGAATTTCAGAATCTAAGTTCAGGTACTTTCCAAGATCACTCTTATGCTTTTATCCTCTGAGGCAATCTAAGGTAGCAGAAGGAGCTTTGGACAGAATGGCTTTGGATTCATGTAGACTTTCGGTAAAATCTCCAGCTCTGACACTCACTAGTTGGGTGACTCTGATCTCAGTTACCTCATCTGAGAAATGGGGATAAAATACCCCCCCAAAGGAAAAATCTTTTTGTGAAAACTATATAAGAGAATCTATGTCAAGGGCTCATCTGCAAAGGTAAGCTCCCTTTCCCCTAACCCAGTGTGGAGCAGGTGTGGGGCTGGTACCCCCAGATACACTGGACTGGCTTTTACATGGGGGAGAGAGTAGTATGTTTGAATTGGACTTTCGGCAGAATTTGGGGGGGAAAAATGAAACAGCATCATCCCACTATCTACTCTCTCAAAGCACTGCCTGTATTGAAAGATTATTTGTGACAACTCTGTGAAGATGATAATAAAATTCACTACATCATATGCTTTAAATGAGTGAATTGTATGGTATGTGAAAGACATCCCAACACAGTGGTTATTATTCAAAAAGATTATCTGTGGAGGTCAGTTTTCTGCTACCTAATTTTGTGTCTACAAACAACCAATGAGAATGAAATATGATTATGTATTGAAATAGTAATCTTTGTGCTTTTCTACACTTTCTTGGTCTTAATTCTCCTCAAGACATCCATGTCATTTGGTGATAATTAGGATTATTCAAATAGGAATGCAGAGGGGGAAAGCTAATGTTTTTTCCTTCCCTTCCAAATTTAAAAATGTTGAAAACTGAATTTTTTATTTATACAAGAAGGGTTTTGTTGAAAGAAAAGGCTCATGGCATCAAAACAGGCAGCCCTGAAGGAAACAAGATAGTTTATGCTCAACATTGACTGGGAGAGCATGGGGGAAGACCAGACCATTTCACTTCAGCCACTGCGCTCCCCCAACCCCACCCCCACCCCTGGAAAGCAGAGGAGCTCTCTTGGGTGGGAGCAGGATGGAACAGGACCCTGGAAACCAGGGGACTAGGGTGGTATGAGGTGGGGGTAGAAAGATGATTTGGGGGGATTCATGGAGAAAAGTGGAGTCCGCAGTAACTAGGTGAGTCTTCACCATTGACAAGGGCAGCATGCTCCCAAAGACCAAACCTGTAGGCTTCCATCCCCACTGGAGTGTGACCAGCCTATTGAATGTGCTGAAGAGTAGGGGTGCAAGTCACTGTCCCATGAGGGCCTTTTCTCCATAGCTGCCTTCGCCCCACCTGTGGATGTCATAAGTGTCACGTCTGTCCATACACTAAGATTTTGCTGAGCCCTATCCCCACTGCTCCAATTGCCTCATGTCATCACTCCCGTTTCAGTGGCCCCAAGTGCAGATCCTATAAGCACTGACCTAGAACATCCTGCAGGCAGAGCCCTGCCCTGCCTGTCTTCCAGCCTCAATAGAAGACCCACAACTTTGCATGGTTCCCCATTGAGTGCTCTTCCTAAGTACTTTGTGTAGGAGTCCTTAGCTATGGATGGGTTCTTTTTATCTTTATTATTTTTTTTTAATAATGCTAGAAGAGCCCTGCACAGTTTTGTTCTTTGTGCTCTCTCTGTTTGTTTTTTTTTTAAGATTTTATTTATTTATTTGACAGACAGAGATCACAAGTAGGCAGAGAGGCAGGCAGAGAGAGACGAGGAAGCAGGCTCCCTGCTGAGCAGAGACCACCCCCCCCCCCCCCCCCCCCCCCCCGTTAAAGGGCTCAATCCCAGGATCCTGGGATCATGACCTGAGCTGAAGGCAGAGGTTTTAACCCACTGAGCCACCCAGGTGCCCCTATCATTTATTTTTTAAGCTCAACTCCTACTCTGTCCAGTTCTTGCATCAGCCACTGCTCTGCTCCCTGGCACCAAATGAAAAGCATAAAGAACCCATTCAGCTCACTTTCTAAATCATCTGACGTTTTCCAGACTTTTTAGCTTAGAAGTAGCCAAGAGGAGGGATGGACAGGGGTATGTGACCCATAACTGATTTGTCACCTCTGACATTACTTAGTCAGGAAAGGTCCCAGTTCAGAGAGTAGAAGAGTTGAAAGGGAGGACAGGAAAGGACAAGATTCTTGTTGTCCAGAAAAAAGAGAAAGCAAGCAAGAAAGCAAGCAAGCAAGAAGGAATGAAAGAAAAGAAAAGAGGCGGAGGTAAGGGATGAAGTCACCCTGCCTCTCCAAGGGGGGGTACCCCTCTCCCAAAAATGCCTTCACAAGAATGTTGAGATTAAGATCAGAGGAAGATAAACAACTCAGCAAGGATCCAGGCTGAGCCTAGTTTGCTGCTGGCACTGACGTCCAAGTCAGACCCTGGCTTACCAAACCCAGCAAAGCCTTGAATTTTAAAATTATAATGAGGCTTTGTTGTGATTATTTCCAGAGGAAGAGAAAATGAAGAGAAGCAAAATGGCTCAAAATGTTCTTTCTTCATCCTGGAACATGTCCCCTGATTTGGAAAGGGACAAAGCTAAATGCAAAATCCTGAACATACAACATCACAGCTGAGAAAGGATGGACATGGGGCACCTTAATGACAATTGATGTGCAGAAGATCCAGTAGGAGTGCTGAAACTTCAGAATAGCCCATGCAATCCAGCACTGGGCTTTTGTTAAGGCACAGAGCCTGGAATATGGAGATGGTCCCTTTCTATCTCTCACTGTTTGGACTGTGTCTGAACTGCTGGGCTGAGTTTTCACAAAGGAGAGGTCTTCCAACCAACAGACACTCTCAACTCATTGCCACTGCCAGCTCTTTTCATTGCCCCATCTCCAGCCTCCTGCCCCCAGATCCCCAGAGCTAATCTGGAGGGGGGCAAAGAGTTGGACATCTACCATCCCTGGGTGCACCCTCATTTCCTTCTGGGAAATTACCCCTCCACCATTCTCTGCCTCACATGGTCAACTGCCCACCTCTGAGCTCCAAAAATGTGTGCATGACCCAATTCTGGGACTTTTTGTTACAGTTCTTAGGAAACATTCATTTTTAGCTGAATTTGAAACTAGGAGGAAGTGAATGAAAGCTTCTGGAAGGAACCACTTGGAAACATGGGCTTAAGAGGAACATCTACTGAGAGCTAAGAGATGGAATCACCTAGGTCCAATAGCTCCTGAAGCAGGACTTACCCTCAGACCAGTACCTTGGAGTTTTATGAACCAGTAAGTTTCCTTTGTGCTTAAAACAGGATGAGTTGGGTGTCTGCCCTTCCAAAAAAAAGAATCTTGATGATACAGACAAGGTCAATAGCTTTGACCCTACGTTCTGTTGAAGCTTAGAATTAAAAAAATAATTCTTAATTCAGACTGTTCCTCCAGCTTCTTCTCTGATCATCCCACATGGCAAACTTACCCAGGACCCAAAATCCCCCTAGGCTTAAGAATTTGAGTTACTTCCAGCTGTAGGTGACCCCTTCCTCCTTACACATTATCTCAGTTGGTAACTCTGTAGTTCTTCTTTAATTCTGATTCTGTGGCCCACACTGCCAGACTGCCCTGGATTCTCTGGTCTGGGGCTCTTCCTACCTGTTTGGACCTCCCACAAATGATCTGTACCTGGCCAGGGTCTGAACTTACTGTGAACTTTGAGCACTTGTTGGCTACCTTGGAAGTGCACACTGACAGCCAAGTCTATGCTCCATCCTGGGGTAAAGGGTCTTGAGACATGAAGACATGAGACATGAAGATCTACCCCTGAAGACCCTCCTTGACTCCAGTATGATTCAGACACACACCCAAATGGAAAGTCAAAAAGGGACCAATCAGTATGACAAGGAGTCTAGAAACCAGGTCCCTACATTCAGATGCAAAGAAATGGTTGCATTGTCCTGGAAAAAAGAAGGCTAAAAGAGAAACATGGTGTCTTTCTGCATACATTTATAAAACTATCATATGGGACTAGACCCATGGGTGAATGTCCCAAGGAGATAAATCTAGAGTCAATAAAGAAATTATTTTGGATTATTTCTAGGCTCTTGAGAAATGCCCTTGACTTTAGCAAGAACATCTTCAACATCCCTGTCATCTCTGAAATGCCAGTCCCTGAGCAGTTCAGCAAGCACTTCTGGATGGATTTCTGGCAACAAAACCTGGGAGGAGACTGGGGAGGCTGGAGTAAGCTTGGAGTGTGCCTTCATGAAGGATATCCACTTCCCAGAGCTGGAGCAAATTCCTGGACTTCAAGAGACTAAGAGTAAGAGTCACTGAGCATAAGCCCAGCTCAATCCCAGGGAGCCGAAATTTGTATTCACTGGAGGAAAAAAAGGAAGAGTCCCTTGTGCTAAATAAGGAGGCAGCCATCTTCATAAGACTGGTGGAAAATGGAGGCCCAAGTTTAATAATGGTAAATCTATCAAAACCAAATGGACATAGCTCACATCCTGTGGGCAATAAACATCCACAGGTGAAATTTTATGAGGTTTTAAAGGGAACTTTATGAGTTTTGAGGGAGCCTTAGTATAAACTGAAACCAGTCATGGAAAAACAATATAATGTGAACTGTGGAAAGCAATAGTTGAAAATTCTGTCACTGTTACCAAACCAAAGAAACTGTTCAGGGAAAAGAGAAAGATATACTAGACTTTATGTCTCTCCCATGCTTTCTGGTAAGGAAGACTGTTTTACCAGCAACATTTTTAACTCCTTGACATCAAAGACTATTAAAGGTCTCTTGTTAGCCCCACAGCATCTGGTACAATGTAGGTGTCCCCGTGTGCACAAACACACACGAACTATTTCTGAAATGGGCCGTCACGTTTTTACATACTCCGTAGGTATGCACTTCCGCACTGCTTTGGGGACTTCTTGCATCACAGGCAGAAAACTTAAACTCAGTTTTAAGAAACTTTCCCAAGATCACATAGTTAATAAATAGCTGAACCCTGATTTCAACCCATGTCTCTGTCCCTAGAGCCCATGTCCTTTTAACCACATCTCCATTTGCCAAACTTTTGGATCTCATCAACCAATAGTGTTTCAAAAATACTCAAGACAACCCTGATTGGGTTGCCAGCATTTTACTGGGAAGATACTGTTGAAACTGAGAAAGTTAAATTACAACAGCCCAAAGAGATAAGACACAATCTCAGAATAAAGAGAATATATTGAGTATGGAGAAAGACTTATCCCTTACCTTGAGTGCGTGCACACATGTATTTGTGCACCTGTAAGGACACGGTCATTGACAAGCACTTGGCTGGCTCTTGAGGCTGTAACTCTCTGCCACACTTGACTCTCTTCGTCTCTCATAACACCGAGCACCAATGTCCCGCATGGAGTAGGTGTTTTAAAGAGACCTGCCATTGGATGACTAACATTATTTGCTCTTTTCTGTATGATCTTCTGAAAAGACCTCACTGATACTTGCTCTTGGTGGGATCATGGACCCAGACAACTTGCTTCATCTTGTTTAACTTTGCATGTGTGGCTTAGGAAAAGCAGGACTTTGCTACCATTTCCTTCTCCTCTCCCCTCAAGAACATCAAGGTTTCTCCTCTTGGCAGACTCTATCAACACAGCTTTGTGTCTTTGCACTGAAGCAAATCCACCACCACCTCTCTGGCCTACAGCCTCACTCGTACAGGTAATTTAAAGAACGGGGTCAAGGAGGGCTGGGTAGCCCCTAAGAGGTGAGTGAGCACCTTGGCCTGGGGCTTCCGTGGTTTGAGCGTTCTGTTCTCTTGTCCCCCTTCTTCAGCTGGGCGACCTTAGGAAATTCTCTTCTTTGGATCTCAGTTTTCTTCATGTACAAAATGGGGGGGAGGATGTTGGGCCAAAACAGCTAAGAGGGTGCTTGGAATCTTGGCAATCTCCACCTCTCTTCCATCTGGCTGATTGCAGCTCCTTCCACATCACGGCTTCTTTTGTTTGAGCAAATCTGGAATTTGGGGATGGAGTCAACAGCAAGTTGGCCCTTGAGGAAGATTCTGTAATACGATCGCACAGCTGGTTAGTGATTCTACATGAGTGCAAGATCACTTGAGGGTGGAATGTCAAAGTTTACCAGACATTATCTTGGACCAGTTTTCCTTTTTCCATGAGACCAAATCATTATCCTCAAAAGCATTACTAATTGTGCACATCCACCAGATGCTGGAAGGCCCTAGCTGGGAAGCAGAAGACCCACGCTGGGAGTCATCCACCCCCCTCGGATTTCTCCTTGGCTGGGCTTACACTGGAGCGCCCGGCAAGAAGCCAGGCTATGCCCTGAAATAAATGACTTGTCCAGTGCCCAGCCACACCCCCGGAGGGGCTCTCAGACCTACTTGGCCTTCCATTTATTTTTATAGCATGGAACCAGCCATGCCTCACTGAGGGAAAGGGTAAGTTACAGGGCCCAACTTTTCAAAAAATGTTTTTGAAAAGACTTCCTTCCCCTTCAATTTGAGAATAGTTACCTCTCTGGCACCCACCAGAATGGGGCTATCTGGATGTCATCTACAAACGGAGAAGAAGGAGAGAGCCACCCGGCTGGCCTGCCCGCTGGGTCAACTTTGGTTGCTTTTTCACATACGGATCAAAAGCCTCCTGAGCAGGTAACCCTCAGCAAGGAAGTGACATCTACAAATAGAGAGGATTTAGCAAAAGTGAACACGTACTATGTGAAAACGCATTGCATTGTTCAGTGCCGGAGTTTCTGGTCAGCTCTGTAAATATCCTGAAGATAAGCTTTGGGTCCACTCTGGAAAATCCCTGGGATCTATTAGCCATCTTTACCTGCAAGAAGGAAGGTTCGCCAGACTCTCAGAGATTGCATGGTAACCCTATCTCCATAGAGACAACTTGGTTGGGGGTTGGGGGAGTCAGGTCTGCATGGTCTTTTCCTCTTGGCGGTGCCTTTTACATACCCTCTGGTGATCAGTATAAGAGCTAAAGAATAGAAAAACCCAAGACCAAAAAGAGAGGCAAAGACTTCCGTGTCCAAACAAGAAATAAGGACAGTGTGAGAATGAGTTGATCCAGGAAAGGTCTTAAAGAAGTTTGGAGAGCGAGCGAGAGCACAGAGACCCTCAGAGGAAGCTGATATAGGGAGGGATGCCCTAAACTAGGAACGTGCCTCTGAAGAAAAGCCAAATGGTGTTCAGGCACTTTTGACCTATTGCAAAGGGTTGTGAAGAAAGAGTCCAGAAATCAAAAAGCCAAAGGGAAGCCCTCTATTTAGGGACCGCCTGGAATGTCCCACCACCAACCTGGTGAGCCAGGGAGGCTGTTCTCTTCCTTCTGTTGATGAATTCCTCCCACACCTGTGAATACAAGTGTGTCAGCATCACAGAGTTAGAGATCAACCCTGTCTTATTTTACCGATGAAGATACCTAAGGTCACCCTGAAAGCTGGCGGTAGAGGCCCCGGCTGGAGCCCTTCCTTCCCCAGCCGAAGTCTTTCCACTATTCCTTCAATCTCAGGCACCCAGAGAGGGCATATCTCTGTACCCCCATTTTTGGAATCTGAGAGTCTCTCGGGTCTGCTTATCTCTCTGCTCTAGACATCTTCCCATCTTAGCCTCTTGTTTATGTGAATCTCATGCCGCAGGTAGTAACTCTGTTTCCCCAGAGTTCACGAGTGTGCAGCAAGCCTCTGCCAGCTGCCCTGGGCCTGCCGGTGGTTCTCTTTCACCGCAGGCTCCGGAGACTCTCCTGGCCTTGGCTCCTGGTGCACAAGTTTTCCATCTCCACTCAGGACAGGCGTGTGTGTGATTTAGAGGGGTGGGGTGGGGTGTGGAAGTAGAGGGAGCCGGGAAGGATGTGAGCGGCCACTAAGACCACTGTCCCTGCACATTTCCAAACATAGATGGGAGAGAGGATCACAGGCGGACCTACGGGTTACGTGTGTCTGAATGCTGGTGACATTCTGCCCTAGTCTAAACAGTGAACAGTGAGACTCTCAGAACTGAGAAACGTGAATTTCCGAGGCCTCTAATTACAGGTTTACTGCTTAAGCCCAAAGCTTTTGTCACTTTGCTTGAGAACTGGTTAAAAGGTTAAGAGGATGTTTCCAAAAAGTCCTCTAAAGCAGGTTCCATTAGCCCCAGACCCTGTATACATCCAAGCAGAAAAATAGAAACAAGGTGTGGGGACCAGAAGAGAGGCTTCGCAGGAGGAACTGGTTTCTGTCTGAGCGGGAATGAGCTGTCAAATCCTTCGCTTAGGAAAGCCACAGGCTCCCAAGTAGCCCTGAGCTGGGATGGAAACAAGGCTGGAATAGGCTGTAGGAAATGACCTTTCTCAAGGTCAAGTGTCAGGCTTTGCCGGAATCTCCAGATATTAGAGGTCCCACCTTTTACTCTTTAAAAGGTGTATGACTCTAGTTCTCCTGCTGAACCCCTCTAGGTGCTGTTTCTTTCCAACCCAAAGAAAGAACTTATCAAACACCTGTTCCGAGCCAAGCACCCAGGCTGGGGCTTATGGGATACAAAAATCAGCAGAGCAGGGCCCTTGGCCTCACGGGACTTAGAACAAGGGTCATGAAAAGTTGAACTGCAGAAGTTTGGGACGTTTTTAAAAAGTTTCCTCAAATTCTTTCCCTGCACTGCTGAGAAGTCGGCTCGCCAGCAGGTCTGATTGCCTGTGGCACCAGAGTCCCCGTCGTGGAAGCACGGCGAAGCCGTCCGTCTGGGTGCCATCCACTTGACTCTCACTGAGTGATCCCCTGAGCCCGGTACGGAGTGAGCCCGGGCTGCTCCTGAACCCCTGCCCCAGAGGCCTTGCTGGTCCTGGTGTCTGGGTTCTGGGGGTTCTTAGTGGAGTTGGGGTGGCAATGTATCAGGGCCCCAGCAGTCCCTCCCCTGGCCCAGGATGCTTCTCTCTGTTTGTACCTATGGCTTTTCTTAATGTCAGTGTTTGGGGGTGTTGATTACCCCCCAGGGAGGATTTAAACATTGAAACCCAGTCCTGGCTGGGGCCCCACCGGATGATAAGAGAGCGCGGGAGGAAACAAAAGTGCTTGTGTTAACAGAATGTCATTTCCCAACATGATTCAGGCCCCGAAGCTGAGGCAGGAAAAGGAGAGCCAATGCCTTCCCATTCATCACGTCGGACACAGCTATTTTTAGAGCCCACGCCAGCTTAGTGCTGGGCTCGGGGCTCCTGGCTCTGGGAGCCCCGCTGTGGAAGGCACCAAGGTCAGGTGACTGAGCCAGTCAGGCGTGGGGATCGTGCAGGTGTGTGCGTGTGTGGCGTGCGTGGGTGGTATGCCGTGTGTGTGTTCTTGCATGTGTGTGATGTATGTGTGCAAGGGTGATGTGCGTGTGTGATGTGTGTGCATGCTTGTGCATGGTGTACCCAGTATGTGCATGCCGTATGTGTGTATGTACATGGTGTGTGTGTGCATGGGTGTGCGTGAGCTCGGGGTACCTGGTATATGTGGCATGCATGTGCGTGGTGTGCGTGCATGTGCACGATGTGAGTATGCGCTATGTGCGTCCATGTATGTGCATGTGTATGCCCGTAGAGAAAGGAGGAGGGATGGGCTGGCCCTGTTCTGCCAGAGCTGCAAGTGGTGAGCCAGGCTTCCTTTGTGCGCAGGTAGGAGGCAGCATGGAGGCAGTCGTGGGGGGATGGGTGAGGGAGAGGAAAGGGCCTGGGACACAGGTGCGGCCTCAGCTCTGGAAGTACTCCTCCCATCCCCACGGGGGCCTGACCTCCCCTTCACGTGTGCACAGACCCTCCTCCCAGGTGGAGGGCAAAGCTGCCTGTGTCCTTGACCCCGGGGGATGTTGGCCAGCTGCAGGTGCCCTTGGCTTTGCTATCACAGCCTTGCAAACATCTGGCCGCTCAAAGGTCTCTGTGCCCAGGTGCACTGGCCTCTGGGAAATAGATTCTGCTCCACTCAGCATGTAAGCACCCATTTTCCTAAAAGACAAAACTTTCCCGACCATGGAAAGAGGCACCCACCTAGCCCCCCTCACACACACCCTTTTTGCAAGAGACAGAGAAGAGGTTACCCCTCATTTTTACCCATCTCTGGCTCTCTTTCTGCATTGAACTCAGCCCTGAGGCAAGACTGGACCAGGGTGTGGCTCCAGGCAGTGCTCCTTCTCCGTCACAAGTCTTCTCCTCTCCTTCCATCTTAGAAGGGATGTCCTCCCAACTTCCACCTCTGCATATCTCTCAGCCCTGAAAAAGATGCATAAACTATCCATTGTCCCCCTTCATATTTCTCTTCTCCTAATGTCCTCCATGCTATCCCTTATGCTCCACAAGTAAGTGAAACCATATAATAATTGACTATCTCTGTTTGACTTATTTCACTTAGCATAAGCTCCTCCAGTCCCACCCAAGTTGATACAAAAGTTAGGTTTTCATCCTTTCTGATGGCTGAGTAATATTCCATTGTGTATATGGACCACATCTTCTTTATCCATTCATCTGTTGGAGGGCATCTTGGCTCTTTGCACATTTTGGCTATTGTGGCCATTGCTGCTATGAACATTGGGGTGCATGTGGCCCTTCTTTTCACTACATCTGTATCTTTGGGGTAAATACCCAGTAGTGCAATTGCTGGGTCACAGCTCTATATTTGATTTTTTGAGGAACCTCCACACTGTTTTCCAAAGTGGCTGCACCACTTTGCATTCCCACCAACAGTGTAAGAGGGTTCCCCTTTGTCCACATCCTCTCCAACATTTGTTGTTTTTTTCCTCTTTACCATTCTGACTGGTGTAAGGTGGTTTTGATTTGAATCTCCCTGATGGCTAATGATGATGAACATTTTTTCATGTGTCTGTTAGCCATTTGTATGTCTTCTTTGGAGAAGCGTCTGCTCATGTCTTCTGCCCATTTTTTGACTTGATTATCTGTTTTTTGGGTGTTGAGTTTGAGACGTTCTTTATAGATCTTGGATATCAGCCCTTTCTCTGTAGTGTCACTTGCAAATATCTTCTCCCATTCTGTGGGTTGCCCTTTGTCCCATGATAGACTGTGGACCCCGGGAAACAAATGGAGGGTTTTAGAAAGAAGTGGGGCGGGGGGAATCGGCTAGCACAGTGATCGGAATAAGGAGGGCACGGATTGTATGGAGTATTGGGTGTTATACGCAAACAATGAATCACGGAACATTACGTCAAAAACTAATGATGTACTGTACGGTGACTAACATAACACACATACACACACAAAAAGAAACCAAAAAAAACCAAAAAACAAAAAAAAACCCAAAACTTTCCATTGGATGAGAATTGACATCAATAGCCAAGGATGAGGCTACCTCTTCCTTCTTTCCCCAAAGCTCTCTAGACGGGCTGTAGGAACTATGTAAATGTAGTTTATACTCCATGGGCCTCAGAGCTCATTCACTTGCCATTAATAGCTCAGCTGTCCCTAAGGTTCTGGGCAGTTTGGGACCTTCTTACCGGCAGAGAGAGTTTAGATGACTTCCTGCACAGCTATGGATGGCTTCCCACAAGCCAAGGCTACCAGACAAAGCATCCCGTGGTGGGAAGTGCCTACTGCTACTCCTCCCCGGAAAGCAGGGGAGGCTCGTGTGAAGTCTTGAGGGATCCACCAGCACACCGTAAGCAGGAGTCTCCCCACTGCCCCTTGGCAGCACCCAAGAGATGGAGGCTTTATCTGCTTTGCGCTGTGGCCTGGATGGTAAAGGGATGGGGAAGAAATTGGTACTTGGAGGAGACAGCATGTTCATTTCTTTTCACCTGTGTCTTCTCTTCTGAAGAGTCATCACAAAGAAGTACCATCCAGTCGATAACTTAGCAGGAAATAAATGCACTTGGCCACATTCAAGGACTATCAGGATCTCCTGTAGACACAGGCCAGCAGGTAAGGAGGAAGCAGCCAGGTGCCCAAATCCCATTTTGGCCACTAGTTTGCATCCATTGTGATCTCGAATCAAGCAGTCACCTCTTTGGACAAAGAAAGGAATGGCTTAAATGAAATTGATCGTGGTTCCTTTCCAAAGTAGCACAAAAACATATATAACTGGGGAGGTGGGGCTTCTAGAAAAATGCTCCTTGGAGAAGTTAGTCCTCATGCCGATGGTGGGAGCTAGCAGAGTAGAGAGTACCAACGGCTAACAGTTATTGATCCCCTAAACACCAGGCCCTGTGCCCATCTTATCACCAAACTTTATAAGAACCCAGCAAAATATGTGTTATTCTCTCAGTGTGTAGATGATAAAACCAAAGATCAAGAATGTTAAACCAATTCCCCAAGGTCACAAACTGGCAAAGGCGGATCCCAGCCTGCATCCTTCTGATACCAAAGCCCACGTGTTTCATCACACCATAGGCACGCCTCTTGGTGGATCAAGGGGAATCATTACTGTTTGTTCCTTTTTCTATTTTGAGCATCTTCTAAAAAAGTCTGGCCCTTCCCTGTACTCCATAAAAGTCTTATGAATCAACTGAGGTGCTGTCCACAGCTTCCGCAGGAGCTGCACTGGGGAAAGTCAGGAATCGTGTTGATAAAGCACCAGGCCCCATACGCCACCAAATCAGAGTGGTTTACAAGTGGTGGTCAAGTGACCGCATGGGAAAGTTTGTGTGTGTGCTGGGTTCTTGGGGCACAGGAGGCTGAGTCAGCCGCCAGCCCACTTCTTTTCCAAGGACCTGAAACCACCAACTTCCTGCTTTTCTTTCTTTTGAAGCCCAGTGCGTGGTGGTGCTTCAGAGTCCTAGAGGGTTGGGTAGTTTGTCCGGGTCCGTCACAAGCTCTGCGGTGCCGACCGGCAGAGGCCCGGGTGTACCTCGGTTCTCTCTGCTGCCCCTTTTCTCCTTTGATCTTTGGCATCTCCTGTGACTTTCAAAGCCTCTTAGCAACGCCCCTTCCCAATGATGTTCTATTCAGCCTTTCTGCTTTCCAATCACTCTCCCACATCTCTTGGACCTCGTCCCTCTTCTTCCTTCTGCTCTTGTTCTCCTTGTTGACCAGGAGCTAACCACTGGGCAGACACACAAGGTTGTACTCAACTGCAGTTGCCTTCCCGTGACGGCAGCAATCCTGACTGACAATAGCAGTATCCAGGGTGAGGTTCCTGGGAGCTGGCAAAGGAGATGCTTCCCTTGATGCTCATATGGTCTCAGAACATGATTCACGATTTCCAGTTCCCAGGCATGGCCTTCAACAGAAGAGGGTCCAAGAGGGAGAGTTCACATTTCTGCCCTTTCTCTTTCCTCTTCACTGGTGACCTGAGTTAACCATGAGGTTCTTTGGTCATGAGGACAACAGAGGGGTCCCAGAGACGCAAGACATGGGCAGCATCTCAGAACCAACTGGCATTCTTCTCTTGCTTCCATTCCCAACAAGACTTACTTCAGAGGAATCTTGCAGAGGAGCTCTCCAAAACCTTACTGGCCTCAAACACGTCCCAGTTACCTGTGGCCCCAAGAAACTCTCCAGGTTGAGAAACCAGTAAAGTTGGCAGGCTTTCCTACATGCCCAACACAAATAACTTTGTGTGCTTGGTAAGTGGGAGGATAGTGATGATAAAGGACTGTTGAAATAAGCAGAGGTGATACCTAGATACACTGATATGAAGTTCAAAGGCTCTTGTCTTCTTCCCAGTTCCACCTCTGACTCTCTGTGTGACCCTAAACCTTGTTTGCTTTTTCTGTGCCTTAGTTTCCATATTTATAAGATAAGCTTGTACCAAGAAGAAACCAATACATGACTGGAAAAGAGAAAATGTTATGTAAATAATATTAGAGATTCCCCTGCTGTTTGCTTGACAGCAGTTCACTTAGAAGGTTCAAGATCCTTTTGATCTGAGATGAGAGGGACCAGCTGCTGAGAGATGGAGTCTGATTTAATCCAGAGTTAACCTCGCAGAAGCTCTTTGTAGATAATTTGTGGTGCTTCTTTGTAGTCTAAATCCAGGACAAAGGTGGAGAATATGATTTGCGGAATGGGTAACCACCATAAACTATAGTTTCTGGCCAAACCATTTTCTTCTTTCTGTCCTGTTTACGTTTCCCACGTTTCCCACGTATGTCATCCTGGACAGACTCAATGAACGATTCTCTCCAGATAGGTACGTATGACCTCACAGAGGCCTTTTATACTAATTGTGGGGTTCTTTGGTCCTGTATATCAGAAGCTATATAAAAATCAGGATGGAAAGTATTTCCAGCATCTTCGACTCCCTACTTCAAGGGGCCTTACAGAGCCAATACAGAGAAGGGCTAGCTGCGGGTCAGGGGTCACACAACGTACTTACTGGACTCGGTACAACTCTCTCCCCATGATCCTCCCTCGCGTCTCCACAGCCAGATTGGAGCAGCCTGTGGAAAAAATTCCTGTCTATTTTCAGAAACAGATAAAAGCATTCAGATTATGCAGTGCAAATCTCGGCCTGAAAGCGGCTGGAAAAATCTGTTCCTTGCCACTGTCACTGACCCCCTGGCCCCTCCAAGTAAGGACATTCAGGCCTGCTTCCCCTCCTCTCTTTACCACCACCCCCCTCCCCAGGCTGACCCTCCCACTGCACAGCTGGTCCTTGTCTGCAGTGTCAGTGCTCTCCTGCCTGGGAGGACTGCAGACAATGGACTACAAGTTGGTTAAAATAAAAAAAAGGCAACTGGTTCAAGGAGAAATCAGTGTTAAATCAATGTTTCTTTTTATCTGGAGTTTGGGGGAGCATATTTACAATGCTGTCTGGCCCGCAGTACCCATCCCAGGGCAGGAGGCTCAGTCTCAGGCAGCCCCACAGGCCTCACGGGTTACACGCGATCCACTGCTGGGAGGGACAATATTCTATCTTGAGCTGAGTTGCCTACAGCCAGATGTCTCCCTATCCTGATCTCCCCCAAGCCCAGAGGTTTGGGAACACTGACTAGTTCATCAAACTGGATCTCTTGCACAGGGGATTATTCCTGGATTTAGGGAAAAGCCCGTTCAGCGACGTCTCCCCTGTCCAGGGCGCTCATGTTTGCCACGAATCCGTTATGCTCTGAAGATACGAAATTGTCAACACAATAAACCAGGCTTATGCTTAGTGCATCGGGGAGCAAATATCAGTCAAACACACTTGAGATGTGTTTAGCTTTCCATCTGGGAGGCACCCAGGGTCTCAGGGGCTTCTTATGCAAAACATCTTTTTCTTCCAGAATGCTCTGTGCTTGCACTCCTCGATGAATAATTCATTAAGCACCGAACTCCCCCCACAGGGCCCTGGTTTTGAGCGCTGGTTTTTCTACCTCCCCTCCAGGCAATGGGTCCACAACACAAATGGAAGACAAGCGGCGCCAGCTACCAAAGGAACCAGACAGGAAGACACTTCCCAGAGGAATGGGATGGGCCTCTCATTTCCTCCTCCCTGGCTTCCTCCTCTAGATGCACCAGAGGGAAGGCAGGGCTGGAGTGAAGAAGCCATCATCAAGCAAGAACCTTTTAACGGGGAATGAGGGCCCGTGCATCTGGAGAGGGGTGAAGCTCGCTGTAGCCACAGAGAGGGGCCCCCACTTGGGAGAAACAGAGGGCGGGAGCAGAGCCACATGCAAAATACACTCCAGGTAGGATGTGGGCAGAGCAGGAGAACTGAGAGGACCTGAAAAACCCCACCAAGGCTTACCACCCACCTTTCTGTGTCTCCACTTTTAGAGTGAAGGCTCATGTTCTATGAGGCAAGAACCAAGGATCAAAGGGGAAATGGTGGTGATATGTAGTTTAAAAAGCAGTAGCAAAATACTAGAAGGAGAAACCATAACTCAAATCATGCCATCTGACATATCTTTGAATGTTTTATACAACTGCAGGCTTTTGTTCAAGCTCTTCTTCTGCCTGAAATGAAGCAGCTATTCCACTCATCAAACTCCTACTCATCCTTAAAAATCCTGCCCAAATGTTGCCTCTTCTGTAAGGTTGTCCAGGATCCCTTCCGTCCCTCGTACTCCAGCAGAACCATCTCTCTGTGGTGATGTATTCTATCTTCTGGTTCGTGTTCTAGTTAGTGAAGCATGTGTCTGTGTCCTCCAACAGAGGGTGAGCCCCCGAGGACAGAGCCCAGGCTTTATTCAGACCAGCGGCCATTTCCTCTACTGACTAATGGTGTTGAGCGTGCTTATTGGCCATGATCGTAGATCTTCTTTGGCAAAATGTCTATTCAAATCCTTTGCCCATTTTTAAATTGGGTTGTCTTTTTGTTATTTAATTCCAAGTGTTCTTTATTCTGGACATTAGATTCTTATCAGGTATGTGTCTTGCAAATATTCAATTCATCATGTGAATCATTTGAACGTGTAGCGGTCAGTGGTTCCCACTGTCGTGTGACCATTGGCACTCATTACAAATTTTTGTCACTCCAAAAAGCAACCTCATACCCACTCAATAGTCATTTCCTATTATCCCCTTCCTGGACTCCAGAGAACTACTAGTCCACCTTCTGTCTCTATGAATTTGCCTACTCAGGACATCTCATAGAAGTGGGATCATACGATACATGTCCTCTTGTGACTGGCTTCTTTCATGACATAATGTTTTCGGGGTTCATCCACATTGTGGCATGTGTTTGCACTCTGTCACTGTACGGATACACTATATTTGATCTAGCCATCATCAGTTGAGGGACATTTGAGTTGTTTCTACCTTTTAGTTATTCTGAATAATGCTGCCGTGAATATTTGTTTACATGTCTTTGGGTGGACATGTGTTTTCAGTTCTCCAGGGTATGTACATTTACAAGTGGAATTGGTAGGTCATATGCTAACCCTATATTTAACATTCTGAAGAAGTGCCAAATTTTTCCAAAGGAACTTCATCATTCTGCATTTCCACCAGCCACATAGGAGGGCTCCAATTTCTTCACGTCCTTGCCCATATTTGTTATTCTCTTTTGTTGTTTTATTTTTGTTTTTTGTTATAGCCATCCCTATGGGTATGAAGTGGGTATCTCACTGTGACTTTGAATTGCATTTTCTCTACTGACTAATGATGTTGAACATCTTTTCACGTGCTTATTGGCCATTCGTAGCTTCTTTAGCAAAATGACTATTCAAGTCCTTTGCCCATTTTTAAATTGGGTTATTTGTCTTTTTGTTATTTAATTCTAGGTGGTTTTTTTTTTTAATCGGGACATTAGATTCTTATCAGGCATATGTCCAGCATATATTTTCTCTTATTCTGTGGGTTTTCTTTGCACCTTCTTGGTAGTGACCTTTGATGCACAAAAGTTTTAATTTTGATGAAGTCCTATTCATCTATTTTTTTCCTTTGTTGCCATATCTAAGAAACCATTGCTTCATCCCAGGTTCTAAAGTTTATACCTATATTTCCTTCTAAGAGTTTTGTAATTTTAGGAGCGCCTGGGTGGCTCAGTGAGTTAAGCCTCTGCCTTCGGTTCAGGTCATGATCTCAGGGTCCTGGGATCAAGTCCTGCGTTGGGCTTTCTGCTCCGAGGGAAGTCTGCTTCCCCCTCTTTCTCTGCCTGCCTCTCTGTCTACTTGTGATATCTCTCTGGATGTAAGTAAATAAAATAAAATCTTTAAAAAAATCTTTACATTTTGTAATTTTAGGTCTTGTATTGAGGTCTTTGATTTATTTTTGTGTATAGTGTAAAGTATGGGTCCAAATTTATTCTGTTGCACGTGGATATCTAGTCCCAGCACCATTTGTTGAAAAGACTGTTCTTTCCCAGTTGAGTGGTTTTTACACTCCTGTTGGAATCAATTTTTCATTCATATTTTACACTGTTATTTCCTTAAAATCATCACTTGAAATAAGGTCATTGGTTCAGTCCTAGGATTTGAAAACTTGATAATGTCAAGATTTTTTTTTTTTTTTTAATACAGCAATCACATCGACCTGTGTTCCCCCTCTACACTCAGAATCCATTCCAGGAAAAGTTGGCAACATCCAAGTTTGCACATTTTCACAAGTGGGAATCACTTGGACTTTTAGACTGAGAGTATAAACCAAAAAGAGTGAGAAGGTACATCTCGGGGTTGGGGGGCTGGGGGAGCTGTGGGACATGGGGCTAGAGATGAAGGTGTAGCAAAGGCAAGTACCCCTTGGGAGAGGAGAGAAGAGTGATGACAGAAGTCATAAGAAGGAAAACAGGAGTGAAAAAGCAGACCAAGAACTGAGGGCTTCCCAAGTGTGATGTTTGAAAGAAGGGCTTCTCTAGTGTCCTTGATGATTTAAAAAGGTGGATGTTGGACACTGAAATAACTTGCTTTTTAAAAAGCACCAGGAAGGGACACCTGGGGGCCTCAGTCAGTTAAGCATCTGCTTTCTGCTCAAGTCATGATCTTGGGGTCCTGGGACCAAGTCCTGCATCAGGCTCCCTGCTTAGAAGGGATGTTGCTTCTCCCTCCACCTCTCCCCTTTGTTTATGCCCTCTCTCTCCTCTCTCTCTCTCTCTCAAATAAATAAAATCTTTAAAAGCACCAGGAAGCTGAAAGGTAACTCTCCTTCAGCCAGCCGTGCTTTGCTGTCTTTCAGGCCAGTCGTGGCTAGCGCTCCGTCCTCTGTCTCAAGGATCATCTTCCTCATCCCACCTTACCCTGCTGGATCACCTCATCCTTCCTTGTCCACCTAACCCACCCATGCCATCTCTGAATTTCCAGATTGGGCTAGCACCCTCTTAATGTTCCCCAGAGAATGCTACCAGATGTCAGAGTTGGGACTTAGCACATTAATATGGGGTACATTTGCGTGTTTTTGCACTGGATAGCAAGCTCCTTGGGACCAGGGGCCCTGTCTCCCTTGTCTTTGTAAGCCATGGCGTGGGAGCTGTGTTGTGACACTGAAAGACTGCCAGACTGAATTGCAAGGAATGTAGAGTCAGCCTACAGTAACGAACAGTGACTGAGGGCTTGGCCCTAAGAAGGGATCTACACAGTAAAAGGGGACAGGAATGAAGGGAAGCACTTAATTCACTCTGGCATTCTCTTTCAACCTGTTCCAAGCTAACTGTATATGCTACGACTGTGCTTGTGATCAGCTAGCCAGAGCTTTACTCTCACTATGGCGAGACAGCTGGGTGCATTACAAGGAGTAGATGCATGTGTGTCAGCAAAGGCTGTCAGGCCAAGGGGGTTGCTGCTCTAGAATAGAACTGGGCAGTCTGGGCTGGAATTGATAGAAAACATTTCCTTCCTTGTTTCCTGCCAGAGAAGTGACAACACACACACACCCAGTAGAAGGAGCAAGTACTAAACTCAGAATCTACCTGAAGTTCCAATCAGCATGGGGAGGGTTTTTCCCTTCTTTTTAATATTCTTTTTCTGAATCAAAAATCAATATAGCAAAGCCGAAAACACTATTTTAATTAAAAAAAAGTCAAACTCTTAACACTTTAAAACACAAACTTCTGTATATTTTCTCTGTCTTGTTAAAATATATAATTCACTATCTGAATCCAATTATTCTATTGCTATGATATGAAATTTTATATTCTCATTTTTGTCATTTTATCACAAACATTTCCATACATCAACCTTTTATTTTCACTATTTTAATACCTGCATAGTATTCTTAAGGTTTCACGGTCATCATGTTTATTATCAGTTTTGATTATTGCACAAAACTGTAACATCAATCATATAGCTTCTTTGTTATTGATTTCTTTCTTTAGGATAAACTGCGAAGAGAGCAATATCTAGCTTATAGGGTATGAATATTTCTAGAGGTTTTGATACGGGTTGTCATAGTATTTTCCAAATGGGTTGTAACAGTTTAGGCTGCCACAGTAATGTACAAATTGCCAATGTCACTCACAGCCTGACCAGCACTGGATGTCACATTTTAACTTCCCCCAGTTTAACAATGTATATTGCTGATTCAATGTTGCTTTAATCTACACTTCCTTAATTATAAAGATAAACCTTCTTCCTTCAGTTTCTAGGCAATCTATAGTTTCTCTTTTGTAAATTAATTGTTCATCTTATTTTCTTCACCTATGGAAATCTTAATGTTTTGTTTTAAAATTTTAATGAGTTATTTATAAAGTATCACATACTTATTAAGTATATACTCTTGGCCCTGATTGCTAAAAATACTTCCCCAGCCTTCTCATAGCATTTTATATTAGAGTTACCATTTTTCATTATTTTAAAATTCCTAAAATATTTATTTGTGTCTCAATGATTCCCTTTATTGCTTAAAAATTGAGAAAGCTTTTCTCTGCTATTTCAGCAAAGTGTCTATGCTGATTTTTTGTGTGTAGCTTTGCCCTATAAATGGTCTATTTTTTTTATAATTCTTAGCCCAGCTGGAGTTTCCTTTATGTCACAATATGATATAAAGTATTGATCTAAATAAAACATTTTCCAACTTGATGATCAGTGATACCCACAGTAGTTACTGGGGAGCTCTTTCTACTCTCTTATTTGTCACATATCATATTTATATAGTGAGACTGAGTGCTGGTTTCTCTTTTTTTCTGAATTATCTCTTTTCCTTATTTAATGATAAAAATCACTGTTGTGATTATTTGTTTTTCTTAGTATCTCCAATGCCAACTATATTGACTGGCATGTAGTATATGTTCAATTAATCTTTATGTGTATTGAATTCGTATTATATACTAACACCTTCCTAAATTTCAATACAGAGTATTTTTTTTAACATAACATAGAGAAAAATCAATTTTTACCTCTCTTTGCTGAACGACTTGAATGACACCACAGAGTCTTTTTCTCTATTCTCTCCAGAGCATCTCAATTCCTTCCCACCTTCATTTCTTGCCACATTCTTTTGAGAAGTGTGAAAAGTTGAAATAACAGAATACGAGAGCAGGCAAGTTTCCAGACCAGCTTCACAGGCAGGATCACATTTTGGTTCTCGCAACATACACAAGGGGCAGGCATTTTTTTTCCATGGAGGAAGGGGAAGCTCAGAGAGTTTCGTCCGCTTACCCAGGGTCACACAGCATGGAATTGTAACTCAAACCTGAATCATCCTGTTCTAAGTCCAGTGTTCTTACAACCTCCTGACTTTAGAGATCCTAGGGCCGTGTGCCTTAGTTACCTAGGCAGTACAGCTTGTGAGCCAGTCAGTATTTTCTGGCCAAAAGCTGACAGTGACATGTTGCTTAGAAAGAACATTCTGGCAGATCACCCCCACTAAGATCTGAGAGAGCACCATTCCCTACCCAGAACTAGTTCTGACCACGGCATGAGCTGTGGCTACAGGTACGGGGCAGGGCAGGGCTGAAGGAGGCCAGACACCCAGTCTGATAAATGACATACCCAGGGGTAGGGAGGACCCGGGGAGCCCTCATTGTTGAGTTTCGGATGGCAGACTGCTGAAGGAGAGTCATCACGGTGCACTTGAACTGGAGCATAGAACAGCTCTGTTGAAACAGGGGCCTTGAGCTGACCACGGGTCGTGGGCAGAATGGCAGACGGGAGGGGGCTAAGACTAGCTGCTGCCGCTGGAAAGCAAAAGACAGGCCTGACCTGTCAGAAGTCTAGAGAGGACCTCAGGCAGAGCATCAGTCGCCCTGTTGCTCCCTCCCGCTGCGGAGTGCCCCTCCCCCCAGGCATCCTCATTCCAGCAGGGGGACCTCACAGTTTCCCTGGAAGAGCAGCGAGCCCGGATCATTTCTCCATTCCAGTGTAAGGAGTTAAAACTTAAAATGGCAAGTCGGCCTGGGATTCGGGCACAAGGCTCCTCTGGGTCCATCCTGCAGGGCCATGAACCGATCCTTTATTTATGCTGGGTTGTCTGTCTTTGTTCAGTTCTGTCTGCTTCGCCAGCTTGGAAATGGTCTGCTGGAAAAAATTATGGTGCTGTCTAACATGATGTAACAAGATGTCATCTTCTGACTCCAACGCATAAAATGGATTTACAGGAAGGAGGAGGGGGAAAAAAAAAACACACACACAAAGCCCCAGGGAGCACTTGACTCAGATAAAAACCACTGGGTTTTGTTTGTGAATGTCAAAAAGCTGCATGTTATTTTACTTTAGAAGAACATGAGAACAGACTGGTGTTTCAGTGGGGAAAGCAAAAGATATGTGCTCTCTAGCCCAGAGGAGAAGTTTGCTGAGAACACTTAAACTAATATTCATTTCACATTGCCCACATACACAAACACGCCACAAACCCTACATGCAAATCACACAGACACACAAAACATGTGCCACAAAGACCACATACACACACACACACACACACACACACACACACACACACACACACACGTCGACCACCCCGTCTAAACCTTACAGACACACCACACGCTCACCACCCACACATCACTGCATATCCTCCAGTGTCACCCCAGTGATGTCGCTGCAAAGGCAAACAAACATTTTAATCAAGAATTCTGCAGTTCCTGGGTGCCTGGGTGGCTCAGTGGGTTAAGCCGCTGCCTTGGGCTCAGGTCATGATCTCCAGGTCCTGGGATCGAGTCCTGCATCGGGCTCTCTGCTCAGCAGGGAGCCTGTTTCCCTCTCTCTGCCTGCCTCTCTGCCTACTTGTGATCTCTCTCTCTGTCAAATAAATATATAAAATCTTTAAAAAAAAAAAAAAAAAGAATTCTGCAGTTCCTGCACCACTGAGCCATGGGAGTGAGCAGATATTCTGGGTCTAAGCTTTTCTGGTGCATATCTACAAGTCTGTCATGAGCTTTACAGAGCTCTCTTTTATGAGAAAGCATAATGGAAAAGACAAAGTGGAATAAAGGTCAAAGGTTTTGTGGTTCTTTTTCAGTATACAACACTTCTAGAAAAGCACATTCCAACCCAATCCTAATGCAGCTACTTCCCTAATATGGGAAAATAACATGAGTAGGAAAGGATATGATAGGGTTTCTTGGCCTTTTGTGTTGGTTAGAACACCATTGCCTATTTCTGCATTCAAAGCCGGTTCTGGTGTGGCCTCTAGGGACTGTCAGAGCCCCCTCTCCCCCTCCTATAACATGCAGGTTGACAAAGGGTCACTTAGGGAAAACTGTAGTCCTTTCTCCTTAGAGTCCTTCCTTATTCACCAGGAAGCCGAAGGGAGAGCACGTTAGCAAAATGTCAAGTGTCAAGAAACAAAATAAAGGGGCGCCTGGGTGGCTCAGTGGGTTAAACCTTCTGCCTTCAGCTCGGGTCATGATCCGAGGGTCCTGGGATTGAGCCCTGCATCGGGCTCTCTGCTCAGCAGGGATCCTGCTCCCCCCACCCCAATCTCTCTGCCTGCCTCTCTGCCTACTAGTGATCTCTGACTGTCAAATAAATAAATAAAAATCTTAAAAAAAAAGAAACAAAATAAAAACAATTGCATTAGAGTTATGCCCCATTTCCCCTGTTCTGGAAGAACTAAGTAGATGTGCAAGTGTGAGCTATGAAATACACAGTACATGATTTCATGAGTACACACGTGAGTTCAATGCTCTGGGATTCCAGTTTGGCAGTGCACAAGACACACAGCAATGGTGAAATTCTTGCTGATCATTTTAAAGCGATCATTTTTCTTCAAAAGATATTAGATGGTAAATTAAAAATGCCATGACAAGTCGAGAGGGAGAATGTAGAAATAAAAGGAAAAAACTTTATATTTGAGAGCCTCTGAAGGCACCTTTTCCCTACTCTTTGGAGGAGAGCCCCCACATTTCCACTGGGCCCCACAAACAATGTCGCCAGATCCAACTATCTATCTCCCACACTGAAAGGTAAGCTCTGCCCAAGCTGGATTTTGTCTGTGTGGATCACTCTTGTAGCCTAAGCGGCTGTGCAGCACCTGGAACATAGAAGGCTTTCAATAAATATTATTTGAATAAATAAATGAGTGCGTAAATTAATGTAAGCCCCTGTCACCATGCCTAGTCCTTTGAAGGCAGCATCCGCTAGAATGCGGGGCACCAACAGCCCATTTCATTCTAGAACAAACCCACTTACTCAAGCTCACCTTCAATGATGTCTTCATTCATTCTTTTATTCGACACAAATTTATCGAGCATATCTAGGTGCCACGCAAGGACACCTCAGAGTAGCCTCAGTCTTCAGCTTTGAAGAGATCACTGTCTAGAAATGGGAACACAGGTACAAAGAGAAAAGTAACGAGGTGTCAGAAGTAGCTTGAGAGAACCATGTGCAGGGCACATGGGCGTGCTGCTCAGTAATACCTCAGGGGCTCTGGAGGGATGCTGGCAGGAAGGAAACCAGATCCCCTGATATGAACCCAGGCTCCACTGCAGCCGGTCTCCCAACCACCTGGACTATACCGTAGAGGTGAACCTTCTTTGCACCCATGATTCTCTCTGCTACCACCATCCCTTTGTGCTTGTTGTCCCTCTAGGAAGATCCTCTTGGCTTATCTGAATTTCCTTCATCTTTCAAGGACTTTTCGGTCCAAACAGAATTCTCCTATTTCTGAATGATAGTAGAACAATTTAGCCCTTGATGGTACATAGTTTCATATACATTAATTTATCCACCGTGCCTTACCCCCAACTACATGCACACACATATGCACACACAGACACACACACACGTACGTACACACACACCAAACTGGGTTGAAAGCCCCCGAAGAGCAGTGAGCACCTGCACTGTGCCGTATACTGTGTGATGTGAGCCTGGTGTGTGCCTGGGGAAATCATCTGGTTCTAGTGAGAGGCACATACGGGCTCTGCTCCCCAAACCTGTAGGCTTCTTAGAAAAGCCTCCAGGTCGGTTGCCCACGCCTTTACGGAAGAGTAAGTCAGCCCTGGATTCAACCCAGACCCATGCAAGGTCCTCTTCTAAAGCCCGTGGCCAGACAGGATGGGACGTGGGCTGGAAGGCACAATGACCTACTAGCACTACCTAGGGAATATAAAAAGAATGAATCCAGGCTCCCAGACCCTTTTGTTCAAGCCGCTATGCTCAAATGGAATCATCTGATGCGGACAAAAAGCTATTAATTAGCTAACCAAAAGCTGTTTCCTCTCTGACTAGCCTGGGCAGACGTTCATTCTGGATTCAGCTTTTCCACGACCATCGCTAACGGTGCCAAGACACAGAGTCAAGCTGGCTGTATCCCAGCATGTGTGCCTTAGCATTCCCCTCCCACTTTGCATAAAATACTGGACTGCCATAACGAGAATTTACCCTGTGCTTCTGCCCTCACCGGGCCCACAGTGGTCCAGGGCCTGAGGCTTGAAAAGTGTTACTTCATGCAACAGAAGGTTGGCTGGCCGACTGCAGAGCATGAGCTAATGGGTGAAGTAATCAAGATAAAACCTTCAAAAGCGAGGTCCGTGGGACCAATGGGTTCATAATGCAACTGTTGAGTACCATGAGCTCAGGGCTCATTGGTTTCAATTACATTGAACATTTATCGAGCACCTACTATATACCTAGGTCAAACCTGTAGGGGAATTCAGGACATTTTTTCACTAGGAAAAAAAAAAAAGATGATACAGGGAATTAGGAGGTTATGAGCAGGAAAGTTAGCTGATGGATATGGTGCAGGTTCTTGATATAATCACCAGATCTGCCAGCCCCCAGACGCTTAGTTGGGCAAACTAAACCTCACTTGCCTCATCTGAACAATGGGACTGATAGCAGTGCTTTCTTTCTTCATAGAGGTGAGATAAAGATCGCATGATATATTGAAGATAAAGCTCTTAGCCCAGTTGAGCCATAAGTGCTCAGAATGTGGATGACGACGACGACGACAGTGATGACGGTAAGAGGGGGAAGTCCGTGATTTTCTGTGGAACACGGGGAGAAGTATCTGTTTGCAAATACATTCTTTTCCTAACCTTAGGTCATTTTTCTTCTAGCTCAGAGTACAAACAGTAAGGTCTTGGACCTTGTGGTCGCCCAGTGAGTACTCAATGGTGATGGAGATGCTGAAGTGATGACCCTGGGATGGGTCACGAGTGGGTCCAGTGAAAGTGGAGTCTGAAGGCAGGATTAGAAGCATGGAGTCCAGGGCCTGTGTGGGGAGGCCATCCCCAGTGTCCAGCCAGGGGCCCAACAGTGACCTAGATGAAAAGGAGGAGATGGTCAGAATATAAAAAGACACCAAGTCAGATATATACAGAGTTCAAGTCTGTGTGAAGTCTCCTATGTTCAATATCCAGGGATTTAAATAGTCCAACTTTGGGGCGCCTGGGTGGCTCAGTGGGTTAAAGCCTTTGCCTTTGGCTCAGGTCATGATCTCAGGGTCCTGGGATCGAGTCCCGCGTTGGGCTCTCTGCTCAGCAGGGAACCTGTTTCCCTCTCTCTCTCTCTCTCTGCCTGCCTCTCTGCCTACTTGTGATCTCTCTCTCTGTCAAATAAATAAATAAAATCTTTTTTTAAAAAAAAGGTCCAACTTTAATTCCGCCCTGCTGAGGTTGATCAAGCAGTTCCTCTGAGTCCTTGCACAGGAACTGTAAAGGTTTCGTCCTCTGTGGCATCTGGCACGGCTGTCATTGGAGCCTGTGGGTCATTCATCCTTGGCTCTGGGAGTCCCACATGTGTTCACAGACATAGCAACACAGAACAATAGGGTTCTTTTCTGGAAAAGGACCAAGATCTCTGAATGCTTCCAATTTTCCAACGTCTCAAAAATATTTTCTTATTCCTTTCCCAGATTGCCCATTCTAACCTCTTGTCTTTTGTCATTCCGCTTCAAGTAACTGGATTTCCAACGTGGCTCACACACTGTTGCCTTCTCTCCAGGGACACTGGTTTTCACCTTTCGTTTGCATTGTACTACGTCTGATTTTGCCAACCCTAGTGACTATGTAAAATAAATCTTTTTTTTTTTTTATTTGATTGCCTTGTCCTTTATTACTGCTTTGCCTTTGTTGTTACTCTACCATCAGGAAACTTAGATATGATACATCGGCTGTGGACATCCAAAAGTAATAAAATGTTGCTCTCACAGATCTCTTTCCGCGATTCATCACCAGTGATCTCTTCCTACCTTGAAACATTTGGTTTTATTGCTCCCCTTTGTTTCCTGCCATTGGGCCAATCCCTGTTCTACTGGTGCCAGTTTTTCTCTTGCTCCTCAGACCCAACCTTAGAGACCATTGTCATCTCGGGTCCGTCTATGTGAGTCACTAGGTTATTACTTTGCTCGAGCTCCTGCCTGCTTTCCAGCAGAGACCCTCAGTGAGGTTCAATATCTTGCTTGCAATTTCCCAGTGTCCCCGCCAGCCTTTATCTTGATGCCCGAGCCCAGGCACAACCACCCTGTCTCCTTTATCTCAACGCAGAGCTGTCTGTCTGATGAGGGAGCCTGCACATGCTATCTGAGGCTTCCATCTTCATTCCTTGTAGAACTGCTTTGGTTTACGCTCAGTGTCCTGTTCATGTTCAGATTCTCTCCGATAGGATTTTTGGAGTTTTGTTTTTGTACGCTTCAATGTCTGATGAACCAGGAAAGAACTGTTCGGCTATTTACCTATCAAGGGGGATGATGAGAAACAATGATGGAGAAATTCCAGAGCTTTGCTTTCACTCACGCTCCTCTCTGATTTGATTTTCAGAAGCAACGCGTGATGCTTTTGTTTTGTATACCTGAAATCTCCAAGGGGTCCCAACTTGCTTTTTTCTCTGTACTCCTTTCAATCGGAAGCCAGCGCTTGGGTCTTAAGAGCCAAGTACCAGACAGTATCTGCAAAGTAATCGTATCCTGTCAGAACGCGAAGTTCCAGTTCTATCTTCCTGTCCCCATGAGGATGTTCCGACACAGACTGGAACTTTCCGCTTGTCTAAATCAGATAGAAGTCATGGTAAATTTCAGCAGCCCCCAAACGCGCTCCCTCCTTCCTGAATCTCAGGGTGCTGGGGCAAGGCAGGGTGCACTTCCTGCGTACCAGAAACTCAGGAGCAGGCTGGTGCTTATGTGTCCGACCCCACTCTGTAAAGAACGCACTCTCCATGCGAGGAGTTTCTGTTTCCAGGACTCCCTGGAGGTCAATTTCCTCTCTTTAGTCTCTTTGTCTTGTTTGAAGGGAGTGACCCTGGAATGCAGAGGGGATTCTTGGAATTGAAATGACACCCGGAAGCCATCTCCAGGGTTAGGTGTTCTAAAAACCTCAGAGATAACAGCTACCACGGGGGCCTCGCCAGCAAGGGAAGAGTTTTGCTCTGCAGCTTCTCTTTTATTCCCCCAAATCAAAAATATTCTTATTAATTTTGCCATCTTCAAAGTATTAAATACATACATACATATCTAAAAACATAAATCCCTGAGTAAGAAAAGAGAGGGAAAAAGAAAAGAAACCACCTTTTCACGCTACTGGGCCCCCCCAAGTCAAGGGGTCCCTCTTTACAGGCAAATCATGCATAGGGGCTGATCTCCAGTTTCTTTCTTTCTTTGTTAAAGATTTTTATTTATTTATTTGACAGACAGAGAGAGAGCACAGGCAGGGGGAACGGGAGAGGGAGAAGCAGGCTCCTCCCTGAGCAGGGAGCCCGATGTGGGGCTCGATCCAAGGACCCTGGTGTCATGACCTGAGCTGAAGCAGCCACTTAACCGACTGAGCCACCCAGACGCCCCTCGAGTTTCTTAAAAGAAACTCGCGAATCTTTCCTCGGTTTCTTGAACTTTTCTTCCATTAGTTATCTCATCTAAGGAACGCTGGAGCTAACTGGCAGGATGGGCACAGTTAGTGAGATTCTGCCCTAATAAAGCTTACCTTGGAGTGATTAGATATGGAGAATACACATAGAGTCCAGTCTTACAATTATAAAAGCAATATAAGGTGATCCTGGGTCCACCATATACTAGCTGTGCCACATGGAGCAAGTCACTCAACCTCTCTGATTCTGTTTCCTTATCTGTGAAATGGGAATAATAGTAGTACCTACTTGGTAAGGTTTTGTAAGATATAAATTAAGTAATCCACCATTCTTGGCTCCTGGGTGGCTCAGTTGGCTAGGCGACAGACTCTTGATTTCTGCTCAGGTCATGATCTCAGGTTTGTAAAATTGAGCCCAGCGAGCCCAGCATTAGGCTCCGTGCTCAGCAGGGAGGGGAGTCTGCTGAGGGATGCTCTCCCTCTGCCCCTCCCCCACTCACATGCATTATGTGCCCTCTTTCTGTCTCTGTCTCTAAAATAAATTAAAAAGATAAATCTTTAAATAATCCACAGTTCTTGGCCATGGTAAATTAGAAAATGCTGTCTATTGATATAACTACATTACAAAAATATTCGAAGATAAAGAAGAGAAACACAGCTCCAACAGAGTAGCCACAATGGAGGCAAGGCGACAAGGCACTGGTAAGGAGCGGAAGCAAGTGACTAATGCTTTCCACCATGGGCTTTTTGGTTCTGTTGGATTTGTAAACAGTGCGCAAGCATTCCTTGCTTTTCATAAATATTAGGAGAGTGCATGTCATGTACAGCTGGCTGATAATACTGAATTGTGTATTTGAAAGGGGATAGAGTACATCTTTAACGTCCTCCTTGGAAAAATGTTTGGTAACTGAAAAAAAGAGAACAGAGAACATTTAAGACAAGAAACTGTAGAGTTAGACTATGGAAATTACTCTGGGAGGCATGTCGGTGAGTGGGTCGTGTAGGAACGGCGTCAGAGAAGAAGGGAGCCCAGTTTGGAGTCCTCTGCACTACTGTCGGTGGGGAGGACCAACCTGGAAGCTAGGGCAATTTAAGCTCTTCTTGTCTGATGTGGGATGGGAGTTATACCTCCTTACTTCTCTTCCAGTCTGAGTCCTAGTGCTCTCACCGCCACGCCCCGCCCCCACCTCCCTGCCAGCCATCAGGCTGTCCACTCCAAGGCACCGGGTTGGTGGGAGTCACAAGGCGACCGGACCTGTAGTCCCCCTGGAGGAGGAGCTTTCTGGTTTGCTGGGTAGTAGTTGCTCATCTGCCAGAGCCTGAAATGCAGCCTAGGTTCATCCTTTATAGAAACACGTGTTCCATGCCTGCCACCTTACCCGCCTCAGGGAGGGTCAGCACCTATAATCTAATTTCTGGACTCCTATGCTGAAGCCGGCGCCTTCTGGTCATTTTCATACAGTTTTTGCCAGTTACCTGTAGTCGCTGTTAATCAAATTCTTCCCTTCCTTTGAATTCCTACATTCCTTTCTTGCCTGTGCTGTTGACATTGGCTGTGGCAATGTAATTTTCCAGTTTCATAGGAACTGTAGCAATTTTTTAAGGCTGCTCAGTAAACTCTTTGTTTCTATTAAAGCCTGAGCCCCCAAGCTCTGAATGAAACTTTTTATAGGATGTAAGGTTTCCCTCTGAGTAGACACACTGGTCAAAGCAGATTAGCACTGCCTCAGTTGGGTAGCTGGAAAAGTCCTCCGTATTGCCAACTGATTCGGGTTGTGTTGATTTAGGGTGCCATTTTGTAAAAGACTGTAAGCGACTAACAACAGCAGGAGGAGACACTTGAGGGGGGTATAGCACAAGGTGACAATTAAAAGCAGTGAGACCTTGCTAAGTGAAAAGAAGCAGGTTACAAATCACGAAGTAAGGACAGGATGAACCCATTGTTCTAAATAGGTAAGCACGTGGGTACATGTGTGTGCACACGTGCATACACAGCTAGGAACATCTAACAGCGATTCTCTGAGACTGAGCGATTTGTGAAAGATTTGTACTTTCTTAATTTTTGCTTGCCTGGTTTTTCCAATTTTTTTCAAACGAACATGTGTTATTTTGTAATAATAAGAAAAGCAAGTTATTTAAAAACATACATAAAAACAGCAGGATCCTGAGCAGACACCATGTGTTTTGTCTGAATTCCAAATACCCTCCAAGAAGGGCCAAGAGCTGGCGTGGCTGGTGCGGGGCTCACAGAGCTGTGGGTGGTAGATGCTTGTCCCAGGTGGCAGCTTCTTCAAACTGAAGAACCGGCACATTCATACCCCTTTCAAGAAACCAAGTCCACAGCCATCGGATGGGTGCTTAGAGAACTGATGAAAGAGACGGAGGCATGTGTTAATGCTGCACTCAGAGGCAGAAACACAGGCGCACTGGTTCCTTGACCCACTGAGCACCCACTTCGGGCCAATGCTGCGCTGAGAATCAGTAAGCCAGGGGCAAGGGCAACCGGGGAGGACCCAGGCAAGGACCTGCTGTACCAGGCTTGCTGGTAGGGCTGAGATGTGGGTCAGCACGCGTGGCTTCCAGATCCCTAAGAAGAGCCGTCATGCCGGGATCAGACGGGAGACCAGAGGAACAGCTCTGCGGCAAGACAAAACTCTGGAACAGGAAGTCGGAGGAGAAGCAGAAGGCAAGGTGTATGGGAAGGGGCTCAGGACTTCCATAATCTCAAAGTATGCCATGCTCCCCATATGTCCCCGTGTTCATCAGTCTGGAAGCTCTCCAAACCCCATCCTTTTGGGATTTTATGGAGGTTTCATTATACAGGCATAATTGATTAAATCATTGTCCAGTGGTGATAGAATTCAATCTCCAGCTCCTTTCCAGAGGTAGGGCAGGAGGGAAGGCTAAGACTGAAAATTCCAACCCTTTAACCCTGTGGTTTGTTGCCCTGGCAACCAGCCCCCGGCCAAAGGTGACCTAGGAGGTTTCCAGAAATCACTTCACTAACACTACAAAAGATTGCTATCATTGCTTAGGAAATTCCAAGGGTTTTAGGAACTCTGTACCAGGAACAGGGGGGAAGACTGAATATATATTTCTTATTATGAACCACAAAATCACAGCAGGGAACATGCATTTCTGGCCCGTAGTCCAATACTCTTTCCATTATACTGTCTCAAACTTGTTTGTCCTTTGACCCATTTATTTGTCCAACAAACTCATACTGAGCACCTACTATGCAGAAGGTCCCATGCTAAGTATTGGGAATTCAGACACAAAATCATTCGCTCTTTCAACTGGCTCATCACTAGGCTGTCACAGATGTATTCAGAAAATCGGGTATGGACCCCCATGATTACACTCTAGTCTCTGACCTAGATCCATGAGTCTCAACCTTGAATGCATTTAGAATTGCCTCGGGAGTAATACCAAGGCCCAGACCCCAACAAACCAATACAATTATAATCTCTGCTGTTTTAAAAGCTCCCCCTGGGAGGGTGCCTGGGTGGCTCAGTGGGTTAAGCCTCTGCCTTTGGCTCAGGTCATGGTCTCAGGGTCCTGGGATGGAGCCCTGCATTGGGCTCTCTGCTCAGCGGGGATCCTTCTCCCCCATCCCCCTCTGCCTGTATGTGCCTACTGTGATGGATCTCTCTCTCTCTGTCAAATAGATAAATAAAATCTTTAAAAAAAAAAATTTAAAAGCTCCCCCTGGGAGTTCTAATGTGTAGCCAAAGTTGAGAACCATGCTTCTTGAGAGTGAGCACAAAGCGTGACCGTCTCAGCTAGCTTGGGGGAAACAACAGAAGCTGCAAATACTTGCCAACCACCTAATTTGAACAGGACCCTTCCGAACGCTGGTCTTGAACTACCTGAGCTCAGAGGTTCCTCTTTTGTCATCGGATCCTCTGGGAGGGGTGGACATTGAGTTGAGTGTAGCGGGTCATGACTCATCTAGGATGGCCCAGGATAGCTGGGGTTCTGGGCAGCAACCAGAGGCCTGGAGGACAGTCTCAGCCTTAACCTGCAGAGAACTTGCTCTGAGTTAGGGGCATCTAGGTGGCTCAGATGGTTAAGCATCTGCCTTCTGCTCAGGTCATCCTCTCCAGGACCTGGGATTGAGTCTCACATCGGGCTTCCTGCTCAGCAGAGAGTCTGTTTCTCCCTCTCCCTCTACCTCTCCCCTTGCTCATGCTCTCTCTGGATCTCTCTGTCTCAAATGAATAAATAAATTTTTTAAAAAGGTGGTGGGGGGAGCTATGCTTCACTGTCTGTCACCATTACTATCTGCAGCATTTTTATGATGCAAGCAGAGGTAGATGGGTAGGAGGGGGAAGAGAAAAGAACTAGACGGGCTTACGGAAGATCTTATTCAGGCTCAAGATTCAACTGGCTAGGAGATTGACTCCAGGAGCGGGGAAATGACTTGAAACAATTAGAGCGCAATGCAAAACAGGACATGATTCAGTGCCAAAGCATGGCTGCCGGCCAGTACTGCCTACTCTCAGTGCTTTTGAGGAGTAATGGTTCGCCATGGGTCACAGTGTACTAGCACTTTTGTTCTGGGTTGATTGACATTCACATTTTGGTCTCCCCGGAGGCATTTAGCTGGAACAAATTCATAAGCTAAATTAGATAAAGGCAGATAGAAGAAAAAGAAGGGAAGAGAAAGCAACTTGTATCTGCTAAGCATCCCCTTGCAATAGCTCCACAGCCAGAAACTATTTATTACTCTCACGTAACAGATGGGGAAACTGAGGCTCCAAGAAGTTAAACTCATTTGCCTCAAATTGTAGGGTTGACAAGTGGCAGCGCAATTCAATCACCGTGTCTGGTTCTCTACTATATTTACTAATTTTGAAACCAGAACTATCCATCTTACATTTGTTGTCGGTGAGTAGCTTGCCTGCTGGTCTGTGGACAGTGCTTTGCAGTGGTAAACTGAGGACTGCAGATCTCCATTGTCTCCCCTCTTCCCCAACACCCTTTTCATTTATTTATTCCTATTTCCCTACATTGATGACTATGACCCACATAAGGTGAATATGATCATGGGACACGCACGGCCTCAGGTGGAAATGGTAGATACAGAGATTCAGGAAATGGATCCAAGGTGAAATCTACAACCTGAATCTGAAGCCCATGACAGGTTCCATCAAGGGTGGGGTGGCCCACGGTATATAGTGTCCCATGAAGAATTCCATGGGAAGATGGAAATGTGGGCCCTTTTTTCAAAACAGTTTCATTTACCTGGGAATTGAGGATACTGTGAGTCCTAAACACATAAATACGTGACTGATGTTTCGTCTTTTGTGGAAACCCTAGAAGTGGGTTTGGGTATCTTGACTGTTGTGTTTCACCCCCATGGACCAAGTGCAGAGGGCTTTGTGACCTTGGTACAGCAAGCATTCTTCATGCCATTGTTTGTTTGTAATACGGGTGCCTTCTGTGTGTGTTTGCTGCCCCGTCTTTGTTCATGGGAATTATCTCTCACCACCAGCCAACAGAAAGAACCAGCCTACATTTCTGAGAGACTCGAATAACACACTACATCTGATCCTTGACATTGGTGTGTGTGTGTGAGTCTGGGGCATTTGTAGCTGAGAATCCCTGAAGATAAGCCTATTTGCCATCCTGTTGGCACCGTTTGGCATTTTTTTCTCAGATGCCGATCTTTTTCTCATAAAGAAAACATCCACTTTCAGGTTCTTTGACCTAGAACCTGAAAGAACATGGGCCAGAATACTCAGAAACTCTGACCAGTCAGTAAGCCTAAATGGAGAAAGGGAAGGAAGTGACCATTTATCGAGCAAGTACCATGTACTCATAACCCTAAAGGGCAAACATTATCGTCCCAAACATACAGAAGAGAGGATAAAGGAAGTGATGCTCTATCGTAGGCATGGGGTTTGACATCAGAAGGACTGGGGGTACGTCTTGGCTTCATGACTATCTAGCTCCCACACTTGGCCAAAGACTCTGAGGTTTGCTTTTTTTTTTTCACATTTAATTTTTAAATAGCTTTATTAAGGGATAACTGTGTAAAGCATACTGAACATATTTTTAAAAGCATACAATTTGATAACTTTTGACAAATGTGTATACCAGGGAAACCATCACCCAATCATGATGGTCACAAACATCATGCCCAAAAGTTTTCTCCTGCTCCTTTGTAGGCCCTCCCTTCTGTTCCTCTCCAGACCTGTCCCCGACAACCACTGCATTGCTTTCTGCCTGAGTGGGGGAGGCAGAAATAATGGCCCCATCAAAGACAAAGATACCCAGGTCCTAAACTCCTAAGTATGAATATGTTACCTTATATGGTGAAGGGACTTTGCATGAAAGGTCTTCTTGGGCTCAGTGTCATCACAAGGTCCTTATAAGGGAAAGAGGGAGGGAGGTAGGAGGGTCAAGTCAAAGAAAGGAAAGTGATGAAGGAGGCAGGCTTGGAGTCAGTGAGAAATTTGAAAATGCTTCACTGTGGCTTTGAAGAAGGAGGAAGCAGCCACAAGCCAAGGAGTGCAAGTGACCCTTAGAAGCTGGAAAAGGCAAGGGGTTGGATTCTTCCCCAGCCTTTCCAGAGGGGTGCAGTCCTTGCTGCGTATAGGAATGCTAACACTACACGATTTCAGCTCAGTGGAATCCAGTGTGCTAGGCCGAATGATCGTCCTCAAAACTATGCAGTCCTAATTTCTAGAACCCATGAATATGATCTCAGATGGCAAAAGAGATTTTGCAATTACAATTAAATTACAAATTTTGACAGGAAAAGATTACCTAGGATTATTTGGGTGAGCCTTAAATGTAATCACAAGTGTCCTTATAAGAGGGAGGCAGGGGTGAAGGGGAGTGGGAGGTACAAGCTTCCAGTTATGGAATGCATAAGTCACAGGGATGAGAGGTACAGCACAGGGAATATAGGCGATGATACTGTAATAACATTATATGGTGACAGATGTCAGCCACGCTTGTGGGGAGCACACCATGAAGTATAGACTTGTGGAATCACTATGGTGTAACTGACTAGTGTAACACTGTGTGTCAACTACATTTCAGACAAAAAGAAGAAAACTAGGGGCGCCTGGGTGGCTCAGTGTGTTAAGCCTCTGCCTTCGGCTCAGGTCATGATCTCAGGGTCCTGGGATTGAGCCCACGTTGGGCTCTCTGCTCGGCAGGAAGCCTGCTTCCTCTCTCTCTGCCTGCCTCTCAACTTACTTGTGATCTCTCTGTCAAATAAATAAATAAAATCTTTTTTAAAAAAAGAAAATTAAAAGGGGAGCAGAAGGACATTTTACTATGTTTCTATCGTAGTAGGAGAAGGTGACAAGATGTGGAGAGCAGAGATTAGTGACCGATATGTTTGAAGATGGAAGAAAAGGTCACACACCCATAATGAGGATGACCACTTGAAGCTGAAACAGGCAGGGAAGTGGGTTCTCCCTTCAGAGCCTCTGGGAGGGACCAGCACAGGCAACACCTTGACATTAGCCCAGTGAAACTGATTTTGGACTTCCGACCTCTACACCCATAAGGGAATAAATCCGTGCTATATTAAGCTGCCACATGTGGTAATTTGTTACAGCAGCGGTAGGAAACTTATAGACCGAGTCTCATTTTTACAGCTGTAAAATGAAAACAATTTAGCACTTCTGGGGGTATAATAAAATTAAATAATTTAGTGTGTAGCAGATGGCATTCTTTTCCTATAATGCCCCTTGTGTCTTTCTCCTCAATGCTGAAAGCATGTGGTCCTTGACCTACCTTAAATTATACTTCCCAGCAGTGGCAACATTAGCAGGGGAAGATGGGTCTGTCCTGTAGGAGCTCTGGTGAGAAGACCATGGGAAATGTGTGCCTAGTGTAGGGAAGGACAGTAAGATATGACCAATTGTAGTTCAGGAACAATAACCCTACAGAGCTGGTCCCCAGATAGAAAGGGTAATAGGTAGGAAACCACCAATGGGAGTAGATTATTGAGAAGGGTTTTGTTTCTCTCAACTAAATGAATAACATCTTAAAACCTCATTAAAAAATGTACCTTTTATTATTATTCAGGTAAGGTGAGGTCAACAGGCAAGACTGCCATGGAAAAAACTGTTATTCATAATTCCCAAGAGGAGGAGACACTGCCTAGGCCAGAGGCCATATGGGAAAGCACTGGGTTCAGTCAGGAGGTGAAGCAGTGGGAAGAAAATATTGGCAAAGCCTTTACTGTGGTTTCCATGGGAAGGGACAGGCAAGGCAGAGTAAGCAGGCTTAGGACTGGTTAGTTTGAGTGATTTGAGCAGGCTCTGGGGCAGAGGGGATGCCCTAAGCTGTCTGGTACTAGGCCTTGGGGTGATTAGGGCAGGGAAATTAGCCTGGTGTAGAAGAGCCAGAGAAGAGAGATGTAGGGGGAGGTGGGGGTGGGATGGGGGCTGTGTTCTGGATCGGTTAGTGTACATATAAAAAGCAAGTTGCTTGCCCTCTCTAGGAATGAGGCCCCAGATACCAGTGCAGCAAGAATACAGAAATTAAGAAAATAGAGTTAGTACAGTTTTCTGGAATGGCTATCTCAGATGATGTAGACGTCAGGGTGATTCAATGGAGGTTATAAATAGATGCTGAAGGAATTGGAGTTGGGCCTTAAAGTTCATTACCATTTTGGGAAACAGTAGGGGAGAGGTAACAGACACTTCTTATTACGAGACAGCATAAGTAACTTCTCAGAGAGGGACAATTGGACAGTTGGAATGAGGGGTTCACTGGCAGCATAGGATGTGATAAACAGTGTTGGTTGGTTACTCAGTTTCAACTCCCAACCCCCCTTTCTTTTGTCACCTCCCCCTATAGATTCTGGAAAGTCAGATACTTGCTTTCCCACACTCCTTACAGATAGAGGTGGCCATGTGACTAAGTTCTGGCCAATGGGAGAATCAAGGACATTTGTGGGAAAGGTTCCGGAGAGGATTTTCTTCCTGGATAAAAAGATAAAGCCTCATAAGGAGAACAACTTTTTCTCTGGTTACTATTTCCTGCCTTTGATGCCTGGAGTTGTGGCAACCATTTTGTGGCTATGAGGCAACAAGCATGAACATTTAAAACCAACATGCTAAGGAAGGCAAAGCAGAAGGATGGTAAGAACCAGGGTCCTTGCTGTCCTCCTTGAGTTATAAAAACCAATTCTGAGACTGCCTACATCTATCCCTTGAGTAATTAATAATAAATACCCCTCGGTTTAAGCCATTGTAAATTGAGTTGGCTGTTACTTAGAGCTGAAAGTATTTCTTACTGATACCAGAGGGTTTGTGTTAAAAAGCAGGAGGACAAATGTTTATGTCTGTGCTGGTTGAGTGATTTATCACCAGGGTTCTAAATTTACTTTCTGGCATTTTAACCTTTTTAGCCTAAGTGAAATTTTGGTCCACTGATGTATCAGGTAGGGTATTGGCAAGAAACAAATAGAATGTTCAGAAGGGATTACTATAAAGGTGGAATTAAGGGAGATTAATAGAGGATGAAGCACCCCAGGGCTAGCTTTGATAAATTAGGAAGTCCACATATTCTGAAGGGATAGGGGAAGGGAATGGGTCCCAGGACTCAGGGAGAGCTGGGCTGTAGGGGAGGAGCTATGGCCTTATGTGGAGTATAAAGCCATTGTCAGGCCACAGTCCCACAGAGCGGGAGCCCAGGGAACCAATGCCTTGATCTCTTTCTCAGTCCATCGTGCAGACACCTGTCAGTGCCTGCCATTAGCTGAACCCCGCCAGAGACACAGACCCAGGGAGCCAGGAGAGACAAGCTGGACAAATCAGCAAAAAGTGTACGTGTGTGCCATAGGGGGATACACACACACCTTTTAGAGCTAGAGGAGCAAAAAGAGAACTATCGGGATTAGATGCCACCACCGTTTTCTGTTACGATCCATGGATTGCATCTTCAGAGCCTTCATTCCAGTACTGAGACTCCTGAACTACAGAAGACACAGCGCCTTCTCAGGACCTCAGAACCTTTGCTTTCACATACCTTTTGAACGTCAGAATATTACCGGGTGACTGAGATTATGCTAAGTCTCGGTCACAGGGATTTTTGCAAACAGGGAGTCTGAGCTGTAAGAAACGCGTAGCTCTCAGGGGTCTCTGCCAGCACCGGGCTGTGTGTTCCTTCCACTTGTTACCACTGAGAGTTATTCCAGTTTCACTGGCAGCCATTTCCTTGCCTCCTTCTGGTATCTATTAATACATACATATTCAACTTCATTACTGTCCCATTTTGAAGTGGAAGCAATTGCATGGGCATAGAGTACCCACCAAATAACAAAAGTGCAGTCAGAACGAGGACTTGGGATTTCCTCCGTGTCGTCGTGTTTCCCTGAGCATTGCCGAGAGTGCTCTATTACATGTGACGATCAAATCGATGTCTCATGAGCTTGAACAATTCATCAGCTGTGATACTCTGGTGTAGGCTGCTGGAAGGATTCTGAAACCTGGGGAAAACTAACCTTTTGGGCAGTAGAGCAGATTCATGGCGTGTCCGAAAGGGGCTTTTAATTTTTCCCTTCCCAAATTAAAATGGTAATTCGTGCATCTGGTTAGAATTCAGACAGTACGAAGGGCAATGCATTGATGTGTTGGTTCAAGGGTGTTCAGTTCTTCTTCCCAGAGGCAACTACTGCAGTGGGTTCCCCAATATTCTAGACATTCATGATCATATACATATTCTTTAAAAAAACTAACATTGGGGTGCCTGGGGGACTCAGGCAGTTCAGTATTGACTCTTGATCTCAGTTCGGGTCTTGATCTCAGAGTTGTGAGTTCAAGCCCTGCATTGGACTCCACATTGGGCATGGAGCCTATATAAAGAGAAGAGAAGAGAAGAGAAGAGAAGAGAAGAGAAGAGAAGAGAAGAGAAGAGAAGAGAAGAGAAGGGAAGGGAAGGGAAGAGAAGAGAAGAGAAGAGAAGAGAAGAGAAGAGAAGAGAAGAGAAGAACAGGCTAACACTGACTTAGCTTTTACATTGTGTCTGTAGTGAATGCTGTTGGTGCCCATCCTAGATGGGTCAGCCATGCCCCTATTGTTGTGAGCATTGATTTCCAATGGCTCACGGCTTCCCCATTTCCACAAGGATTCCCCTCAGCCAAATAAGAGCTGCCTTGCCCAGCTGGTTATGCACCCCCTCCCCCACTCTCAGGCAGCCTGCAGTCAACCACTGATTGATACAGGAATGTAAGTGGCTGGGCCCCTTGTCTCAAGGTTGAATAACCTTGTGGTGTAATTCATGTTCCTGAGTACCACACACATACAAAAAGGTAACTATCTGAGGTGATAGATGTGTCCACTAACCTTATTGTGGTAAGCATTTCATGATATATGTGTATCGTGTACATCCTAAATTTACACAACATTATGTGTCAATTTTATCTCAGTGAAACCCGGGAAGAGAGGAACCTTGAGACTTAGGGTTGGGATATCTGAGTAGATGCCCTGGTGAACCTTGAACCCTCAGATTCCCGGAACCATCTGGAAGTGGGCCTCTCTGCCTTTTGGAATGTAGAAGCCACCCTCTCTTAAAATGGGTCAAATCTCATCCTGATCTGATTGGGGGAGGTTCTGGGGCTATAAAGGAGAGAAAAGATTATATGCACAGGGCCTGCAGGACCTAGCTTATAGTAGGAGCGTTTATGTCTAGGTGTGGGATCATGGGTGTATTGGATTAAGTGGGGAGTGGAATATAGAGCTGGTTTAGGGGAATTTGCTAATAAGAGGCACATTCCCATGACAGTATTTAATACCGTAGCAAGAGCTCTTGGAACCAGTTCTAATACACTGCTGGGCTGATTCTTGTAAACTGGAGAAAGTAATAACCACGTTAAATAAAGTAGGGATGCCAGAACTCTCATGGCAGAGGGCAGACATGGGAATTGAAAAAGCTTCGAGAAGGAAGTATGCTAAAACACGTCCATCAAGTAAGACCAGAAAACCTTCAGCTGACTATGTTCTTCAAGAGAGCCTGGATGGCTATTAAGGTCAAATGCTTATGCTTGAGGTCAAATAGCAAATGCTCCAGAGGAGGCACCAGCATCATTGAGAAGTGCAGTGGTGTTTGATTCTGTAGACCAGGGCTGAGGGTGGAAGATGCTGTTATGGAACAGAAGCCCCTAGAACAACGGAGATAACGGGATCCTAGAATAGCAGAGACCCCTGCGGCAGCCAGGGAGACTGAGCTGGTCAATGGAGATGAATAAGAGAACACAGTATTTCCCATTGTTTTTGTTGTTGTTTTTTAAAGATTTTATTTATTTACTTGACAGAGAGAGAGACAGAGAGAGAGAGAGAGAGCACAAGCAGGGGGAGCAGCAGAGGGATAGGGAGAAGCAGGCTTTCTTCAGAGCAGGGAGCCCAACGCAGGGCTTGATCCCAGGACACTGGATTCATGACCTGAGCCTAAGGCAGATGCTTAACTGCTGAGCCATCCAGGTTTCCTGAGAACACAATATTTCTAAGGACGAGAAGTAGATGAGCAGCAAGAAATGGTACTGCTCAATATATAATCAGGAAAGATTAAGAAAGCATGAGTGGATGTCTGGGGCCAATGTTGCTGCAATAAGTCATGATCTCTTGTCTGGTTTCAAGAACTAAGCCTGTTCTCAGACCTAGAGCACAAGGACTAAAGGAGAGGCTGGGTGTCCACAAGGAAGGACCTGGAACAGCTCAGCAAGTATATTCTCATTTCTTCAGTCCTCTTCTAAAGTGATTTATGCTTATTCCCTGAATAACCATTGACTGGGGAAAGAGAGATACCCAGAACTTTTGAGAGATGTTGGATTCAGGGTCAAGTTGACAGGTATACGCAGGGGTCCAAAGCACGAGCATGGGTCCCCTGTTAAAGTTGGGACATACTGGAATCAGATAATAAGTGAAGTTTCCACTCAGGTCTATCTCACGGTGGGTCCACTGGGTCCACTGACCAATCTGGTGATCATTTCCCTGATTACTGAATATATAATTGGAATGGACATACTCAGCAGTTAACAGGACCCTCAACCCAATGAGTAGGAGTTATTGTCCCAGGAAAAGCCAAACAAATCCCCTGGTACTTCTCCCCCTCCCAGAACAAAGACAATAAAACTGGTATCACATCCAGGGGAAAATGACACTCGTATGGGACAGACAATATTACTCTCTTTTAAAAAAGATTTTATTTATTTGTGGGGGGCTGAGGGAGAGGGAGAAGCAGACTCCCCACTGAGCAAGGAACCTGGCACTGGGCTCCATCCCAGGATCATGACCTGAGCCAAAGCCAGACGCTCAACCAACTGAGCCCCCCAGGCACCCCTAGTATTACACTTTTATAATCTTACTCTAGGGCTCTGTTCATTTTCCTGTTTTCTTTCATATTATATTCCGAAGAGACCTGGAGGATCTGGCCATTCTACACATGACCGCATTGGTCTATCACTGAAATACCATGCTTGCCAAATTTGATGAGTAGAGATGCAAATATTTTGGATGCCTTGATGAGGTACATACATTCCAGTGAGTGGATAAACCCCAGAAAAATTCAGAAGTCTGCTATAAATTTAAATAACAGTTATTATTAAAAAAATTTTTTTTGACATAACTTTAGACTTACAGGAGAGATGCAAAGGGAGAACTAAAACTTCTCTATGCCCTTAACCCAGCTTGTCCTCACGTTAATACCTTACATCAGTGTAGAACATATATAAAAACAAAGAAAATAACTTTGACACAATGCTATCTATTTTTTTTTAAAGATTTTTTTTTTATTTATTCATTTAACAGATAGAAATCACAAGTAGGTAGAGAGACAGGCAGAGAGAGAGGAGGAAGCAGGCTCCCCGCTGAGCAGAGAGCCCCTATGCGGGGCTCGATCCCAGGACCCTGGGATCATGACCTGAGCCAAAGGCAGAGGCTTTAACCCACTGAGCCACCCAGGCGCCCCGACACAATGCTATCTATTATCTAAAGTATAGACCTTATCTGGGTAGTGAAGTGGTCCACTGGTCTGGGGCACGTCAGAACATTTCCTTCAAAGTCAAGGACAATTTACTGCACCTTGTACCTTCTGCCTCTAGGAAAGCAGCATAACACTTGTTAGATCTCTTCAGATTATGGAAGGCGGCTTATTTTAAGTAGGGCTCAGATCAAGAAAAGACGCAGCAGGATGTCCATCCTGGGTACCAGCGGCCCCGTCCCTAGGCTGTACTGCCTGACACATGTCGTGGAGCTAGAGGCATCTGTTGCAGAGCTAAGAGCATCTCGAGCCTCTGGCAAGTCCAAAACCAGAATCACGGGGCAGCCCCTTAGGGTTCTAGAGGGTGGTCAAGCCAACCTCAGGAGAGATCCATGCATATTTGTTTATTTATTATTTTTTTTTTTAAAGATTTTATTTATTTGAGACAGAGCAAGTGAGCTAGAGAGAGAGAGAGAGAGAGAGAGAGAGGGAGAGAGAGAGAGTGTGTGCATGAGCAGTGGGAAGGGGCAGAAGGAGAGGGAGAAGCAGACTCCCCGCTGAGCAGGAAGCAGGATGTGGGACTCAATCCCAGACCTGAGATCATGACCTGAGCTGAAGGCGGGCGCTTCACCCACTGAGCCCAGGCACCCTGAGAGCCACGTGTACTTAGAAAGCATCTCCTAGCTGCTGAGCCCTGGCTCTCTGAGCATCTGACCATGGGGCCAATGACTGTGCAACTCCAACTGCCCATCATGAATCGGGCAATATCAGATCCCCCGGCTCTTTGAAATTGGAAGTGGTACCTCCAGAACTGACTATGAGTAGGCCCAGAGGACACACGTAAGCTGCATGAACAGATGGTCTGGTTCCTCATTTCTCCTGCTGCTGTGGCACCCATGCCTCTTCCTTCATCCGTGGGAAGTTCCCTTGACCAGATGACAAGAGGAGGAAAACCCCAAGTGATTGAAGGTTGATAGGCTTGGTCTGTGGATGCAAGAGGAAAAGGGACTGCTACTTCGCTGCAGACCTACTCAGGGTGACAGCAGTCTTCCCAGTGGGCACAGATGAGGCCCGTGTTCCCAGCCATTTATGTTGTTGTGGGGAGAACGGGCTCAAGAGGAGGATGTAGAGGGACAAATGCAGTAGCAAACGGCTTAGCTGGCTGGTCAGGGGCAAACTTGAAAGACTGGGGTCTTTCTCCTAAGGGAGTCAGGGCAAATTGTGAGGACCTTTGAATCATATGCTAATTATCCCCAAAGAATGTTCAGAGGAGTTGGGAACAAGGGCCATTAGTGGCAGAGTGACCTGTACTCAAATCCTCAACTCTATCCCCACTGGCTATTAGCCCCTGGGCAAGGGGCTTACTCATCCTGGGTTTCGTCATCCCCACTCATCAAAAGAATGTTTTTGTTACAGGATTCCCTTTTCTTCAGTGCCCATGGTTCTGGGTCACACCTCTTTGAGGAATGAAGAGGTAGACCAGACAGAGTGGTGAGCAGCAAAGCAAGGTTTATTGAGTGATAGTAAAGCAAAGTTTACCGAGGGATAGTAAAAAGACCCCCAAAGAGGGAGGGAACCCGAGAGGGCTGCTCATCTGGTGGTTAGATCTAGGGGTTTTTATGGGCTTGTGGGGGAGAGGGGAGCTGCTTTAATCTGATTAACCCTCCAGGATCTCCAGGGGCACCTGGGTGGCTCAGTTGTTTAAGCGTCTGCCTTCAACTCAGGTCATGATTCCAGGGTCCTGGGATCAAGTCCTACATCGGGCTCCTTGCTCAGCAGAGAGACTGTTTTGCCCTCTGCCTGCTGCTCCCACCACTTGTGCCCTCTCTCTCTTACAAATAAATAAAATGTTTAAAAAAATGAAGAAAAAATGAAGATTTCTTTGGCTTCCAAGCTCATAGGTGGCTTTAATATTACTCTGGGCTGGAGGAATTGACTTAGAAGTGAGATACAAGACAAGAGCTTGCTATTGGATGAATTCTTTCCTTTACAATTCTAACGTGAAAGATTATTCTCCCTATTTTACAGATGAATGCACCTGTGGTCAGACAGATTGCATGACCCAACTAAGGCCACCTAACTAGCAAAGGGAAGAAGCTGGTATTTGAGCTTCTCTGTACTACTTAACATGTTCTTTTACTGAGGCAGGATTGGGGATGAAATTCATTTTAGGAAAACTCTATGGGGAGGATCTTAGAAAACTGTAATTCCAGTAGGGCTTGGGGTTCAAGAATGGTTTTAGCCTAGTGGGCCTCCTTCCTAGTACAAAAGACTTTCGTTACCAAGAGTAATAAGTTATTAATAGGACGATAGCCTAAAGTAGAACAGAAGTGCCCCCTATACAATTTGAACTCTCTTCTTCCTTGGTGTTTACCTAAATTGTAAAATTTATGATCAGTGATGCCAGACTGTATTAAAAGTTTATGTACGGGACACCTCAGTGTGTTAAGCCTCTGCCTTCGGCTCAGGTCATGATCTCAGGGTCCTGGAATCAAGCCCCACATTGGGTTTTCTACTCAACAGGGAGCCTGCTTCCCTCTCTCTCTGCCTGCCTCTCTGCCTACTTGTGATCTCTCTGTCAAATAAATAAATAAAATCTTTAAAAAACTAAGTTCATGTATTTTAAGCAGTGAGTTGAGCACACAGTCAAGAATGGTCAGTGTGGAAAGTTCTGGCAGATACACACTCCAAGAAATGTCCTGAAGGTCACTGTATGCTGTGGGAGTTCACTTATTGGAAGGGGAGGGGGTGCTAATTTCCTGGATGATGGCAGCACAAATTTACCAAAATTGCAAGGAGATGGTTTGGGCTCAAGTCTTTTAATGTCCTCAGTGTGACTGAGTCAGGGTGCTTTAATGTCGTATTCCTTGGATTTGTCCTTCAATCTTTTCCCTCGTATCCTCTGTAATATTGTGATATAACTATATAGTTGGTTTTTGTCCCCTTTCCTAGCACAGAGCTTCTAATACCCTAGTACTTTGTTGACTGATTGGAAATAGGAGGGACTTTTTTTTCAAAGATTTTATTTATTTGACAGGGAGATAGAGCCAGAGAACACAAACGGGGAGGGGAAGGGGGTGATGGCAGAGGGAGAAGCAGGCTCCACCCTGAGCAGGGAGCAGGATGTGGGGCTCAAGCTAAGGAAACCAGGATCAAGACCTCAGCTGAAGGCAGATGCCCAACTGACTGAGTGCACCCAGGCACCCCAACAAGCCCCTTTCTACAGGAGTTTATGTTAATGATTGACTCCTAAAGGGTGGGTGCTGGCTGCTAGAAGAACCAATCATGTGGTTAGAGGATTAGAGGGCTGGAATCGAACTCCAGGGTCGGAGACGGGCTGGAGGTTGAGCTAATCATCAATATCCAAAGACTTAATCAATCCTATCTATGTAATGAGGTCTCCATTAAGAAACCCTAAACAATGGGATTCTGAGAGCTTCTGGGTTGATGTCCACTACCTGTATCTAGCCCTATCCATCTCTTCCATTTGGCTCTTCCTGAGTTTGTCTCTTGTACAATATACCAGGAAATATAAGTACAGTATTTCCCCTGCGTCCTGTGAGCTGTTCTAGCAAATTAGAACCAGAGCAGGAGGGCGCCTGGGTGGCTCAGGGGGTGAAGCCTTCTTTGCCTTCAGCTCAGGTCATGGCCTCAGGGTCCTGGGATCGAGTCCCACATCCGGCTCTCTGTTCAGTAGGGAACCTGCTTCCTCCCCTCTCTGCGTGCTTCTCTGCCTACTTGTGATCTTTCTCTCTGTCAAATAAATAAATAAATAAATAAATAATTGTTTAAAAAAAAATAAACAAGAACCAGAGCGGGAGGGTTGTGGGACCCCCTAGCTAATAGTTGAGTGGTCAGAGGCAGTGAAGGCCCCCAATTTTTGATTGGTGTCTGAAGTGGGGAGCAGTCTTGTGGGACTGAACCCTTAACCTGTGGGGTCTGCACTAACTCCAAGGAGTTAGTATTGAATGGAGTTATCCTGGAGGACACCCTGTTGGTCCACAGAGCATGGGATAGTTGCTTGGTGTGGAAAACTCACAAATGTGGTGTGTGTCAGAAGTAATTTGGGTAAAAGAGTGAACACCCTCAGATTCCACAGTTTCTATCCTTTCCTTTAAGTCCCACTTTCACCTCTAAGAAAGGCCAAAGGCTAGAAGGTGAAATAGTGAACAAAAAAACCCAAAAAAACCAAACCCAGATGATTCACTCAAGTTCGTTAATCTTTATTCAACATCTGCTGTATGCAAATACAGAGTTCTTCTGTTCTTCAGTTCTAGGAGTTAAGAGAGATATGAAGATAAGCTATTTACATAGTCCCTGCTTTCAAAACCCAGCTCTAGTGTCTTGGGGTTTTTTCCCCCTGATCTCTGACACCAAGAAACTTAAAAACTTGTAGGAGTGGGGGAAAAAAATTGAGACCTTTTATTCTAGCAATCTTATTTTTTTTTAAGATTTTATTTATTTATTTGACAGAGATCACAAGTAGGCAAAGAGGCAGGCAGAGAGAGAGGGGGAAGCAGGCTCCCTGCCGAGCGGAGAGCCCGATGAGGGGCTCGATCCCAGGACCATGGGATCATGACCTGAGCCGAAGGCAGAGGCTTTAACCCACTGAGCCACCCAGGCGCCCCAAGCAATCTTATTTTTTTAAAGATAAAAATAAGGCCTGAGATTATAGAGATAATTGGCAGGGCTGGCTTTTGTATTGGTGTTCCTCTGCTGTTTATCATCATTTCTGCTGCAATTTTAGCACATCTTAAGTATTTCAATATTTCTGAACAAAACTGGAGAGTTTGTGAAGCTGATTTAGGAAAGGAGCTCAGGAACTTTTGATTCTCAAAGAAACTGGGGGGGATAATTTAGCTGTATTGAAGCTATGCACCCCAAATCTAGATGTACATTATTATTACATTTTAATTTTTTGAGGACAGGAAACTTCTTTAAAAAAAGCCATCCCCCACCTTGTTGAATAAACGAAGAAAAATACATAAACATGTGTGAATGACTTTTGAGTGGCTATGTGTGTTGTAAGTGGCTATGTTTATTATTTTTAAGGTTTTTTTTTAACTCTATAAATCTTTGTTGCAGGCCAGCAGGAGGAAGGCATAGTGTAGGAAATGAAAAGAGGTTTAACCACAGTCCCCGCCATTAAGGAGCTTTAGAGTGTAGTAGGTTGGGGGGCAGATATACTACAGTAGAAAGTGATGAATAGTGTGGGAAACAAAGGCAGATGAAAAATTATTAAATTTCTTTACTATCTACAGCCTATTAGCAAGTCCTTGAAACAGGCAGAGTAGGGACTCAACTATTCAACTACTAATACTTTGCTAAGGGCACAAAGGATCCCCCACATCCTGTAAGTCTACTTTAATATATAAAAATGCCTTTAGAAATTTCCTTTATCTCTAATCCCCCTAAGATACCTGCTGGCAATCATCTCTCAGGTATATGGCCCACCCGTATATATCTGAAGGGTCTCATGACTAAGGTTTTATTCGATGGTAATAAATGACCTTTTCCTAACAATAGCTAGTCCCCTCAAGTTTCCCTCTTGGGGAACTTATTTCCAAAATTCCTTAGAGAATTATGCTATCCCTAAGCCCCCTTCCAACTTGTAGGTATATAATCACCACCCCTACTACATCATAGTGTAGCTCTTTCTGCCCATCTCCTGTCCCTGTTTAATAAAATTACCTTTTTGCACTAAAGACATCCCAAGAATTCTTTCTTGGCAGTAGGCTTCAAACCCTCAGGTCTTCCTCCATCAATGAACAACTTTTACAAGGGGTGTTGATGAGGGAGTAGAAGGCTGGCTGAGGACAAAGCAAAAGCTGACACCCTCCAACCTTCCCCCACCCCCACTCTTGGGTGGGACATATAAGAAGTTCTCTAGGAATCTCCCAACCATCTTAACGTTAACAGCTTGCTAAAAAGGGCAAAAAGACCTTGGCAATGGTAAGGCCTCCGGTATCTGGTATCTTGTAGGTCCTCTTTAGCATATAAAGTTCTATTGAAACCTCCTTTTTCCTTCCCCCAACCCCATCGTACAAACCTGCCACCCCTCACAACCCCAGGCAGCAGCGTGCTTTAATAAACCACCATTTTGCACCAAAGCTGTCTCAAGAATTCTTTCTTGGTCCTCGGCTCCAGGCTCCTACCGACCCAATGAAAACCTCACCTATATTCTAAAACTTCATCTGTGATGTAAGGGATGTGGGAGCTCAGAGGAGGGAGTTTCTTTAGCAGTGGGGAAATACTGTGTCTGCACGGGAGCACTTGGTATGCCCATCAGGAACCTGAGTTCTAGAACTGGTTCTACTTTGCCCAGGGACCTTGGGCCATAAATTAGGCTTGTAAATTAAATTCCCCAGATTTCTGTTTTCCACTCTGAAATTCTAAGGGTTGGTTGGACGATTAGGTTCCCTGGGACAAGGCCCTCCGCAGCTTCTTATTCCTATTGTTTCTCACCCCTACCTGGCCCCCAGGCCAGACGAGGAAGCGAGCGTGGCCTCTTTAAGGGAGCCCTCCACTACGGACCAGTGCCCGGGGTGCCCCCGGCTGGAGAGCAGGGGCGGGGCGCCGGAGACCTGGGCTTTCCACGCAGCCGGGGACGCCGTAGCGTCACGGCGCTCGTAGCCAATCAGGGTGGAGCCTGCCTGGACGCATTACTAGGGCGACGAGCCCGACGCCTCCCCGATTTGGGATGAATTAGCGGCGGGTTCTGCTCAGAGGTTGTAACCCCCAAGATTCTCCAGCTCGTCCACGCGACCCCCACGGTGAAGCGCGACGTCCTCTGCTGGTCACAGGTGGGAGGCTGGAACTGTCAGGTGGGGGGGGGGTGTTACGCGCCGGTAAAATGGCGGCGGTGGCCGGGGGATCCCCGAGGTGGCGGAGGGGGAGTAACCCCACGGACTCTTCCCCCTGAGCTGCGGGCGTCCCCGGGCTGCGACCTGGATAAGGGTCGCTTGACCAGGAATTGGGGGCCCGACACAGGTGGCGGCGTCACCGGCTCAGGTGAAGGGAGACGGGGGAAGCGATTCCCAGAGGCAAGTGGAGGCGTGGGAGGGCTGCGGGGCCGCGCGGGCGGGCTCGGCGAGAGCTAGGCGACTGCGGGGCTAGTTGGGCCAGGAGCGCAATCCCTGTTCCCGGTTAATGTCAAGACCTTCCTGCTCCAGAGCTGGACCGGTCCGGGAGCTGCCTCGCCCCAAACGTAGCTGTCTTTCTGCCATTGTTGAATCACATGTGCAAACGCCCCAAAGTTTCCGCCACGTGCGAGGCTTGAGCGTGGGTTGTCGACCCCTAATCTGTGTATCTTCAGGCGCCAGATGCCTGCCCATAGGTGCCAGGGTGGCAGTGCCACCAAAGGAAAGGTAGGCCCCAGCCAGGAACCGATGTCAAGTCTGATTGTTAAGGTGTATCTTAGCTTCCACCGTCTCACTGGAGAAATAAAAAGGGCACTTGAGTGTCTTAGAGACGTTATCTTTCCTTGTACTTGTACAGTTTCCCGCTTAGATGGGTTCCTTGGAATATTGCCTCTGCCTTCGAAGCTCATTAACGGTATTCATGTGGACGTGGCTGTGGATAAGTCTGAGGTTTAGGATTCAGATTAAGCTTAGGGAAGTAATGGAAAGTATGGTGAAGGCCTTTCAGGGATGAAGTATTGTCTATTCATTTTGCTTTTTGGGCAAAGATATGTAATGAAATATAATTAGCTTTCAAAAAGCGTCTTAATGGAAGTCCTTTTTGCAAATCCGTTGATTTTTGAGAGTAAAAAAAATTATCTATTTTATAAGTTTTTTAAAAAGTTCCTGTTGCCACATTGTACTTCGATGTGACAGATAAGCATACTATCAAGTGACTTTTTATTTGATAGCAGGCTTGATTTTGTGGAGTGCTTTGTTCTGTCATTGAGAAAGCACAGTAGCACTTTGTGTTTCAGTCATCAGTAGTTCCTGTCTTTGGAGTGCTCACTGTGTGTCAGGCATTGTGAAAGTGAGGCTTCTCCTACCTTTTAATCCGAGCAAGTGGGTTAGTTCATCTGCCCCCACCAGTTATTTAGGCTGGCTGCTGCTTGCCACCAGAAGGAAATAATGGGGGGGAACCCAAAAGACTTTCTTCCACACTGCTACCTGGTGATTTGGTCAGTTTGGCCTGGGGCTTCAGTAGGAGTGGTCCTACTCTGCCACGTTAGGGAAATCATATAACCTCTTTGTCAGTATCTTACCTCTGAAATGGGCAAAGCATTACTTGTCCAGACAATCTCATTGTATTTTTTTTCTTTTTTTAGATTTTATTTATTTATTTGACAGAGCTAGTTTGCACAAGCAAGGGGAGCAGAGGAGGGAGAGGGAGAAACAGAGGGAAAGGGAGAAGCAGGTTCTCCATTGAGCAGGGAGCCTGATATGGGACTCAGTTCTAGGACCCCGGGATCATGACCTGAGCCGAAGGCAGACAATTATCTGAGCCACCCAGGCCCTCCTCTCATTGTATTTTTTTGAGGAAAACCAAGATGATATATGTGAAAGGGCTTACAAAAGTGAAAAATATAGGGGTAACAGTTGACATTTCTTACCCTACGGTTACTCAGCCAAGGACATTGTCTGTGCAGACTCAGTCACCTAGCAACTTTGCGAAGTACTTACTTTCTCATCTTTGTTTTTACTGATGAGGAAACTGAGGCACAAATTAAACAACTGTGTTCTCAACCACTGTACATACCATCTTCCTGTATCATTCAGATTTGTTATGTGTTAAGGGGATACATAGGAACACATTTTTCAATGAAGTATTTTGTTTGTGATCCTTTGGTTGTGTTGTGTAAGTAATAACCGTGTTTCATTCATTCCATTGGCATCCAATAGTGATTTATATCGTGATGATTACAGTAACTTTGGTTAAGTGGTATATTCAACCTACTTTTGATGCCATCTATCTATCTATCTATCTATCTATCTATCTATTTAATGCCCTTTATTTTAAAAAAGCATTTCAGAACAAAGAGTTGATTAATTTCTAACAGGAAGCAATAATCAATAATTAAGGAAAATTTTAGTTTTTATTAAACTCTCAATAACTTGTTGGGTTACTTTTGAAAGAAAACTTACATTAGGTTCATTGCTTTGATGTGTTTGTATACAGTAGTCCACTCTATAGAAAAAATAAAAGGATATGAATAAAAGTGGCTTGGACATTTATTCATTCTTTGAACCTTTATGGAATTGTCCTGCCAAGTCTTTGGCGTGTGAAGATTGATTCCTGACCTTATCATCCAGGAAGTCCAGGGAGAAGTCCCAGGTCCAGAAGTTTGTAGACTGGTGAATGAGACAAACAAACAATTAACTAAGGCAGTCTGAGAAGGACTTAGATGTAGTTGTGGTGGGTATAGAGAGCCGTGGGAACACATACGAGAGAACAGTTGGTTTTGTTTTGGGGGCCCTGACCAAGTGAGGAAGGGAGCTGACTGCAGGGTAAAGGAGAAAGTGCTTTCAGCCAAAGGAGTTAGCAGTGGAGAGTCAGGGTGAGAGAGTGCATGGGTGTCCAAGGGTCAGACCAGAGTTCTGCAGAAGTTGCTGAGAAAGAACATAGGAAAGATAGTGAATTCTCAGCTGAGAGAGGGACTTTATCACATGGGCAGTGGGACCTGTAGAAAAATCTTAATCAAATGAGTAATACAATCAGATTTATGTTCTGGAGAGATGACTGGTGGTGACAGGGTGAAAGAATGTAAGGAGATTAGCTAAGGACAGTTTCCATATTCCAAGCAAGAGGTGGCGAGGGAGTGCACTGGGGCATCCACTGCCAGAGTAGAGTTCAGAGTCCACCACACACATTTTGAAAGCTGAAGGGAAGATTGATTGGGTGTGAAGAATTATAGGGTGGGAGAGGGGAACACTTGCTAAGCAAGTAAAGAGTCAGGTATTTTGTTTTTGTTTTGTTTTTTGGGAACAATATGGTTGCAGATTGGAGATATTGTTCATTAATTCAAGAAAAGGATAGAGCAGAAAGTTCTTCATTACTGGGTTTTTGGAGGATTGTAAACTCTTTGAGGTTTTGGGGTCAATAAGATTTAATAGAACCAGGCTTATAACTTCCTGTAGGCTTCTGGTTTCATAGACTACAGAAAACTCAATTATGTCATAAAAGTCAACAGGGTCTGGTGAAAAAGTTGGCTCCACTGGAGCAAAGCCACTCAAAAGGAGAGGGAAGAATCATCTAACATATGTTGGGGTAAAATGTTAGAATAATAGGTATTAGAGGATTTTTTTCATTTATTTTTATGTTAGGTTTTTAATACACTTGTATAGAAGTCCATTATAATATGGAAATAATCACAAATGAATTCTCTAGTTGTAAAACGGATCAAACACCCAGAACAGTAGAGTTGTCTAGCAACTGACAACATAACATGAATGAATGCATTCTAAATGGACTGCAAGGTGAAGCTGGAAACCTTGCGGAGATGAAGGATTTCATGCTTTCAGAGCAAGGTTGAGAACTGTTCAAACCGTAAGCACAACTCAGAGAACTAGTACTCTAGTACTATTAGACTAAATTTCTTTAAAAAAAGACTCTGAAAGCAATGACTGTAACAATGATTGATAAAATTTGATGTCAGTCTTCATTAAAATTGAGAACATCTCTCCACCTAAGATACCATTAAGAGAATGAACGGCAAAATACAGACTGGAAAAAGAAATTTGGAATTCATATATCTGCCCAAGGACTCCTACCCAGAGTGTGTGTGTGTGTGTGTGTGTGTGTGTGTGTGTGTGTGTTTGTATGTATAAAATTAAAAGGACAATTTAAAACATGTACAGAAGTTCTGAACAGGCACTTTCTACTAGAGGATCTCTGAATGGTCTGTATGCATATAAAAAGGTGTTCAGTGTTATTAGTCCCAAATGGAGACTCCCAGAGGAGAAATAGAAATTCAAACAGTGATCTGCTGCTACACGCCTTCCAGAATGGCTAAAATTAGAAAGATTATTAATGCCAGTATTGTAGAGCAACTGAATCTTGTATATGTTGGTGGGAATGTACAATCATTTTGGAAAACTGTGGCTGTGTCTAATCTTACCCATTAAAACATCAATTCTACTCCTAGAAACATACTCAAGAGGAAGGGATATATAGGTCTACCAAAAAAAAAAAAAAGTAAAAAAATGTTCATACAACCTTTATTCATAATAACTAAAAATTAGATAAAACCTAAGGTACATTAGCAGCAGAATGGATGAGTAAATTGTGGTATATTTATAAAAGAGGATATTACAAAAACAGTTAATGAATGAACTACTGATACAGCCACATGGATGGGTTTTGTAGACAAAAGATTGCATACCATATGATTCCATTTAAATGAAGTCCAGAAATAAGGTACAACTATTTCCTCGTGATAGAAGTCAGAATAGTGGTTCATTCAGGAACCTTCTGGAGTGTTGGAAATGTCCCGTATATTGAGTTGGGTGGAGGTTATGTGGGTGTATGTATATGTAAAATTCCAAGTTGCACACTTAATATTTCTGCACTTTCTGTTATACTTTAAAGGGAAGCTAGTGAGAATTTGGCAATGTTAAGCCAATTTTGATGAGGAAACCCAGCAGGAATGATGGGAAAAATGCTAAGAATTGAAAAAAGCATGAGAGGCTTCATAGGAATTAATGATGAAACCTAGAATTTTTCTTTTGTTATAATTGTCTTGTAAAAGGCAAATGAGAAATCAAGTTTCTCATATCATGCAGTTTTACAATTAGGCTACAAAGTTATGTCCCAATTCCTTGTTAATTCCTTGTCCTAAGAATTGGTGTATACTTGCAAGTGTAACCTAAATTTTCATTAATATCAGATATATTATGAAAATAAATTGATTTATATTGTGTTTCATTTTTGAGGGGGAAATTCTAACCTAGTCTCTCTCTCTCTCTTTTTTAAGGATTTTATTTATTTGTTTATTGAACAGAGAGAGACAGAGATCACAGGTAGGCAGAGAGGCAGACAGAGAGAGAGGGGGAAGCAGTCTCCCCGCTGAGCTGAGAGCCTGATGTGAGGCTTGATCCTAGGACCCTGAGATCATGACCTGAGCTGAAGGCAGAGGCTTAACCCACTGAGCCACCAGGCGCCCAAACCCACTCTTTTCTCATCATTGTATAATGCCCCTGTTTAAGAGAAATCACTGTGTGGTTTTTTTTCCATTCCATGCTAATTGCTCTTGGGTAATGAGGACCACTGTGATCACTTTGGCTGCAAGGTTTTGTATGTAAGAGTGAAGCTGAGGAAAGCCTGTGGTTGAGTTCCTGTAGTCATGGGGAAAAGCTCACTAAAGGCCGTGGTGAACTTTAGCTTGATTTGACAGTGTTCATTGTACCTTTACCTAGTCCTCTCTCTCTGGCAGTGGGAACATGAGGGTCCTACTGTGATTACCCTGGAGGCAAATGAAGGGATATCTGAGGGGCACCATCAGTGAAAGCTGACCTGGGGGAATTAACCACTTTATCAGCAGTCTTTCACAGTTGAGGTTTCTGAAAAATGAAATTGTTCACTTCCTCCCAGGAAGTAGATTGCTGCTCTGGGGACAGTAAAGGGAAGACTTAAGCTACCCATTGTTTTCCAACTCAAATAAGAGCTCGCCTCCATTTTATGTTTTAAGTGTATAGTTAATCCCCTTGGGAGAAGCAGGAATTTTGAGTGTTGGTGAGCTGCTCTCCATAGGTGTCACAAGGCAAATGATGGAAATTAGGAATAAGAGAATGAGGAGGAGAAGAGAGTGGTGGCGGCCATTCGTAGAGTTCTGTGTGACCCAGAGTGTGGAGGGAAAAAGGTGATTTTTAGCTCAGACAGCAACTCTTTCCCACAGGAGTGTTCAGGTACCTTGGGGAAGCCAGCGTTGTCTGTGGCTCTTATTTCTGCCATCCTGTTGTTGTCATACAGATGTTTTCTTAGAATTATGTTTTCTTTTTATTGTGTAGCCTTTAAATAAAAAAAAAAAATTGCCTATGTGGGCTTACAGAAGAAAATGATGGTAACTAGGAGCTGCTTGAACACCAACATTTTTATTTATTTACCTTGAATATTTTTGGACACCATGAACTTGGTGGTGGGGACAGAGTCATATAAGACATGATTCCTGTCCTTGAGTTTACTCTCTAGAGGGGGGATGAATTAGTGCCTTCTCTCCAAAGATCACTGAGAGTCCTCTTTTGTCACCTCTAGATTTTCTATGATGAAAGGTAAGCATGACAGCTGTGAAACATGAGGTCCATAGGCTGTCATGGTGACAGTCTCTTCTGGTAGTTATTAATAATAATTATATACAGTTAATATTTGTTGAGTGCTTACTACATACTGGGTTAAGTTCCAAGTTCATTAAGTTTGCAGTTCCTTTAATTCTTCTATGAGGTGAGTACTATTATAATCTTCATTTTACCTTTGAGGAAATGGGCCAGAAAGGTGAAATAACATGTGTTTGAATTTAAGCAGTCTGGTTCCAGGGTCTGCTGTAATGCCTGTTTTAATTCACTTTAAATTTTTTTTTTTTTTTTTAAAGATTTTATTTATTTATTTGAGAGAGAGACAGTGAGAGAGAGCATGAGCGAGGAGAAGGTCAGAGAGAGAAGCAGACTCCCCATGGAGCTGGGAGCCCGATGCGGGACTCGATCCCGGGACTCCAGGATCATGACCTGAGCTGAAGGCAGTCGTCCAACCAACTGAGCCACCCAGGCGTCCCAATTCACTTTAAATTTAAAATATACTCTATTTATGTGGTTTTAGGTGTAAGATTATTATTTGAATAAGAGTGTGCTTTATATTACAAGTTATGCTCAAAGTTTCTGAATATCCATGTTGAACATAGTTTGCTATAGCTGCTTAGGATGATTCTATAATGTGGGAGTTTTTTCTTTTTTAGAGGAGGGGAAATGGGGTAGGAGGGGTAGAGAGAGAGAATCTCTCTCTGGGCTTCATGCCCATCAGGGAGCCCCATGTGGGGTTCAGTGTCACGCCCCTGAGATCATGACCTGAGCCGATCAGGCATTCAACTGACAGCCATCCAGATACCCCTATGATGTGGAAGTTTTTTTTTTTTTGTCTTTTTGAAGATTTTATATATTTATTTTAGAGAGAGTGGGCGAGAGAGGGAGAGAGAGCGTGAGATGGGGGAGGGTCAGGGGGAGACTCCCTGCTAATAAGCAGGGAGCATGATGCCGGACTCTATCCCTCTATCCGGGGACTCCAGGATCATGACCTGTGCAGAAGGCAGTCGCTTTACCAACTGAGCCACCCAGGCACCCTATGTGGGAGTTTCAAATAAGAGATCCTTTTGCGCTTTTCTCCTTTCCTGTGTTGTGATTGTTTTGGCTCTCTTAATACTCTTACATGTGTCATTTTATCATCTGAAATTCAGTAAAAACGTATTTCTGGTTTTATTGTTTGTGTTATAAACATACACGTAATGATGTTTTATGATGTATTCAAACTGGAGAATTTGTGAATTATGGGAGTAACATATTTTTAATGTGAATAACTACAAATTTAAACTTAAATTGTTTTTTTCGGCATGGCTGCTAATTAGGACCAGTTGATTAAATTAAAGGGAGAATTATGTTTGCTTTGTTCTCTGTAAGAATGGAAGAGAAGTGTAGAAGCAGGACTGAAATAATCTAGAGTAGTCTAGGGGGTGCTGGAGTAACCTTATTTTGCTTAGTTTATTTATGGTTGTAATGAATCCAGCTCAATTTACCTTTTCTTTCTTTCTGAGAAGAAATACCTTGGAAGTCAGAGTTAATCAAGATTGAATCTTTCCTAGAGTTACTGATATAAATAGTTCTTGAGTTCTGAGTGGGCTAATCTTCAGGGAACTCAGTCTGCATTGGGCAGAGATATTCCTAAAGCTGTATTTTTTTCTCTTTATCTCAGATTTCTTTAACTTTCAAAAATTAGGGGTGTTAATATTCTTATTTTGAATTCAGAACTCTAAAATTGTATCTGGTTTTCTTTTGCAGTTGCAATTCAGACTTCTCAAGGGCCTTTTCCATACCTATTTGTTAATTCTTTACATTTCTAGGAGATGAGTACTTATATTCGTTTCTTGTGGCTGCCGTAACAAATACCACAGACTTGGTGGCTTACTACAGCAGCAGCTTACATTTTCACAGTTCTGGAGGCCAGAAGTCTTAGATCAGAATCAGTGGCTGAGGTCCAAGTGTGGGAGGACTGTGCCGCCTCCAGACGCTCCAGGGAGAATATGTTCTTGCCTCTTCTGGCTTCTGGTGACTGCCTTCATTTCTTGGTGTGATCACAGCACTCCAGTACTTTCGTCTGTGGCCACATTGCCTTTTCCTCTTCTGTGGTCCAGTCTTCCTCCACCTCCTCCTCCTTCCTTTTTTTTTTTTTTTTTTTTAAGATTTTATTTATTTATTTGACAGAGACAGCGAGAGAGCAAATTCAAGCAGGGCGAGTGGGAGAGGGAGAAGCAGGCTGTCTCCGCCGAGCAGGGAGTCTGACTTGGGGCTGGATCCCTGGACACTGGGATCATGACCTGAGCCAAAGGCAGACGCCCAATGACTGAGCCACCCAGGTGCCCCTCCTTTGCCTTCTTTTTAAGACAGTTTATTTTGAGGTAATTGTAGAACTACTTGCAGTTGTAAGAAATAGTACAAAAGGAACCCATGTACCTCTTACCCAGTTTTCCCCAATGGTAACATCTTGTAAAACTGTAGTACAGTATTACAGCCAGAATATTGACATTGATAGAGCCAAGATCCAGAACAGTTTTGGCATATAGGTTCCTTATGTGGTCCTTCGATAGCCATACACCCCCTTCTCAGACAACCACTAATGTGTTCGTCATTTCTAGAATTCTTCCATTGCAAAAATGTTTTGTAAGTGGAATTATACAGTATTTAACCTTTGGGGATTGTCGTTTTCCACTTAGCATAATTCCCTGGAGGTTCATTCAGGTTGTTGCATGTATCAATAGTTTGTTCTTTTTTCTTGCTTGGTATTCCTCATGAGCCTTAGTATTTGGTGTGGATGTACCCATTGAAGGACATGTTGGGTGATTTCTAGTGAATGGCTCTTAAATAAAAACTGTTACGAACATTCATGTACAGGTTTTTGTGTGAACTTAAGTTTTCATTTCACTGGGATAAATGCCCAGGAGTGCAGTTGCTGGGTCATATCGTGGTTATATAGACAAATGAGTGTATTTCTGAACTCTCAGTTCTATAGCATTGGTCTATATGTCTGTCCTTATGTAAGTGCCACACTATCCTAATTACAGTTGCTTTGTGGTAAGTTTTGAAATCAGGAAGTATGAGTCCCCCTACTTCGTTCTTCTTTTTCAAGTTTGTGTTGATTAATCTAGGTTCCCGAGCATATCCATATGAATTTTAGCATCACCTTGTTAATTTCTACGAAGACTTCAGCCATGGGTTTGGTAGTGATTTTTAATATATTCATTGAGTTATATAACCATCACCACAATTAATTTTAGAACATTTTCATCACCTCAAAAAGAAGTCCTCTGTTAATTAACAGTAACACTCCCCTTTTTCCCAACCTGGGCCCTAAATAAGATCTAATCTACTTTCTGTCTTTATGTATTTGCCTATTCTGGACATTTCATGTAAGTAGAATCATACAGTATGTGGTCTTTTGTGATTATCTTCTTTCACTCAACATGTTTTCAAGGTTCATCCCTGTTGTAGCATGAATCAGTGCGTCATCTTTATGGCTGATAGGTATTCCATTGTATGGATAGGCCCCATTTTATTTATCCATCGATCAGTTGATGATCACTTTTTGGCTGTTATGAGTAATGCTGCTATGGTCATTCAAGTACAAGTTTTTGTATAGGTATATGTTTTAATTTTTCTTTGGTATATACTTAGGAGTTAAATTTCTGGGTCATATGGTAAACATGTTTAATCTTTTTAAAAAAATTTATTTAAATTCAATTTAGTTAACATAGTGTATTATTAGTTTCTGAGGTAGAATTTAGTTTTTCATCAGTTGCATGTAACATCCAGTGCTCGTTACTTCAAGTGCCCTCCTCAGTGTCCATTCCCAGTTACTCCATCGCCTCACCCACCACCCCTCCTGCAACCTTCAGTTTGTTCCCTATAGTTAAGAGTCTCTTTGGTTTGCCTCCCTCTCTGTTTTCTTCTTACTCTATTCTTTTGAGAAACTGCTAGACTCTTCCAGGCTGTGCCATTTTACAATCCCATCAGCAGTGTGTGAGTGTTCCCATTTCTCTACAGCCTCACCAACACTTATTATTATCTGTCTTTTTGATTATAGGGACATTCTAGGGAAGCTATATTATAATATCCTAGTGGATGTGAGGTGATGTCATTGTGGTTTTGATTTGCATGTCCCTCATGGCAAATGTCCTCAGACATCTTTTCATGTGCTTGTTAGTCACTTTGTATATTTTCTTTGGAGAAATATTTATTCAGATCCTTTGCCCGTTTTTTGAATTAGGTTATTTGCCGGGGCACCTGGGTAGCTCAGTGGGTTAAGCCTCTGCCTTCAGCTCAGGTCATGATCTCAGGGTCCTGGGATTAAGCCCCACATCAAGCTCTCTGCTCAGCGGGGATCCTGCTTCCCTCTCTCTCTCTGCCTGCCTCTCCGCCTACTTGTGATCTCTGTCAGATAAATAAATAAAATATTAAATTAGGTTATTTGCCTTTTCACTACTGAGTTGTAAAGTTCTTTATGTTCTAGATCCAGGCCCCATATATATATATATACACACACGTATACATATATATACACACATACATGCACACACACACATACATATATATATTATATATGATAAATGACTAAAATTTTTTTGTGTAGGTTGCCTTTTCACTTGAAATGCAGTTGCTTTTTAAAATGTTTATCTTGTGGGGGGGCGCCTGGGTGGCTCAGTGGGTTAAGCCTCTGCCTTCGGCTCTGGTCATGATCCCAGGGTCCTGGGATCGAGCCCCGCATTGGGCTCTCTGCTCAGTGGGGAGCCTGGTTCCTCCCCTCTCTCTCTGCCTGCCTCTCTGCCTACGTGTGATCTCTGTCAAATAAATAAATAAAATCTTTAAAAAAAATAAAATGTTTATCTTGTATCTACAGCTTTGGTGAACTCATTTATTAGTTCTGGGAGGCTTTAAAAGTAGTTTTCTTGGGATTTTCTGTGGAAAACTCATGTCATCTTCAAATAGGAGTTTTACTTCTTCTTTCTCTGTGGCTTTTATTTCCTTTTCCTGCTCCTTGCATTGACTAGGACTTCCACTACTGTGGTGGATTAGAGTGGTGAGAGTGGACATCCCTGCCATGTTCCCAATAATAGGGATTGTGCAGTTTGTCTTCTATCATCAAGTGTAGTAATGTTTACTGGAGGTTTTTTGTAGATGCTCATTAACCAGTTGAGGAAGTTCTCTTTTATTCCATTTTTTTCTGAGAGTTTCTCTTATGAACAGGTATTGAGTTTTATCAGTTGATTTTTCGGTATAGATTAGTATGGCCTTGTGGATTTTTTTTCAGTTAATATTGTGGATTACGTTGATTGATTCTTGAATATTGAACTAACCATGTATCTCTGATTAAATTCAGCTTTTTTTAAAAAATTTTATTTATTTATTTGAGAGAGAGACAATGAGAGAGAGCATGAGAAGGGAGAAGATCAGAGGGAGAAGCAGACTTCCAGTGGAGCAGGGAGCCTGATGCGGGACTCGATCCCAGGACTCTGAGATCGCTCAATCAACTGAGCCACCCAGGCGCCCTAAATTCAGCTTTTTATGTACTGTTGAATTCTGTTTGCTAATACATTGTTAAGGATTTTACATTTATATTCATATAATGGTCTGTAGTTTTATTTTTTTTTTACTATCTTTTTCTGGTTTTTTGTGTCAAGGTAATACTAGCTTTGTAAATGGAATTGGAAAATACTCCCTATTCTTGTGTTTTCTGGAAGTGATAATTCCTCTTTAAAAATTTGGTATAATTCTCTGATGGAACAATCTGGGCCAAGAGATTTCTTTTTCTGGAGGTTTTAATTATGAGTTCAATTTCCTTAAAAGTTACAGGGCTAGAAATGATTTATTTCATTTTGGGTGAATTGTGTGCTTTCCAGGAATTGGTCCATTGACACACAAAGTGGGATTCCTCATTGCTGCTGGCAGAGGTGGGCATTTCAGCTCCTTTCTAGGCCACCCCTGAATACTACTCTGTATTCTTAACTATCCCCCCTCCCCCCTTCCATGGATCTCTGGACACTGCTGGGAGGGGATGACCTTCCTAACCTGGAGGGTGGTGAAAGTCCTGCCTCTCTATCCGGCCTTTCATCTACCACCTCCATGGGGATGGGAAGGAGTGCCTTGTTACTGTCATGGGAATATATGTCCAGGCTCTCCAGATGCTCTCCGTAGACATTGTGTGGCTGGGGAAGAGGGTCTTTAAACCCACCTGACAGGAAGCCTTTGATATGATCCCTGAAGGGGCCAGGGGTTGTGTAAAGGAAAGAGGTAATGTTGAGGCACGACATTACAGCCTGGTGAGAGGGAAAGTTTAGGCTCCCTACCTGGCCTGTGTTGTCATGGGTAGGGATGGGCCATAGTTTTGTATGTGATTTTTTTGGCTAGAGTGCGGTAGTTATTGTCTAAAAGTTTTCTGTCTTGTGGTGTTGCTCTTTTCTTGGTCCTTTGAAAGAGCAGAGACTTTTTTGTCTAACCCCCTTGGCATTTCTGGATAATGGGCTTCTTCACCTCCACGTCCATATGATGCAAAAGGAAACTCAGCACCCTGTTGTTCCATGGGTCCCAGGTCCCCAGCTGGTGCCTTCCTCTCTCCTTCAGAGTCCTCTTTTGGTTGTCTTCTATATGATGTCCAGGGTTTTTAGTTACACTTAGCTGGAATAGTAGGGGTAGTATATCTTACTGATTTTACCAGAGGCAGAAGTTGGACTGGGATTTTTTTTTTTTTTTTGAAGAAAACGTAGGGTGGAAATTAAGAAACATAAATTGACCAGTAAGATACTTAAGAAGTTAATTTTAGGTCAGTTACTTGAAAGTGATAGTTTAACTGGGTCTTTATTTCTCCAGAGAATAATTTTCTGTCTCATTGTTTAGTAAAACCAAACTCCCAGTAGTTCCAGATCTTTTAAGAAGTTTGGCAATCCAACAGATTATTTCTGTATTTATATATAAGCACGTTTATATATATATATACATTTATATATAAATTCATTTATATATACATATATATTTATATATATACATTTATATATAAATTCATTTATATATAAATTCATTGTGAATCTAAATTTCTGACTAGTGTGTGATAGAGGGAAATGTATCTTATTGAAAAATTAGGTTTCTGGAAAAGCCTCAGTTTTTCTGGAGGTTGTCAGAGATATTGAAGCTGTGGATTCTTTTCTAAGAGGAGAAATAGGCGTTATGGATAGTGGTTGAGAGCTATGTAAGAAGAATCTGTGAAAATCTTTGAGTAACCAAAAGGATTACTGGGGGTCTTCTTTAGAAATTAGGTGATATCTAGAGCACTTTTCCTATAGATCTAATCTATGGGGTCTTCAGCTTTTATTGTTTTTTTTTTTTTTTCATTTATTTTACAACTTTGAGAATTGTGAGTACCTGACAGCAACACAAGTTATTCTTGTCCTTAGACATGCAAGTGAATTTTTTTTTGGTTAGAGATACAATTGATCTCTTTTCCTCTTTGCTGAAAGAAGCCAGTTTTGGATCTGTGAAGCAGATGTGTTTCACTATTTCTGATTGCCTATATGTTTGTGCTCTTTGGAGTCACTTTTGAACCAAATGAGGCATTTTATTTTATTTATTTATTTATTTTTAAAGATTTCATTTGTTTATTTGACAGAAAGATCAAAAGTAGGCAGAGAGGCAGGCAGAGAGAGAGAGAGAGAGAGAGAGAGAGGGAAGCAGGCTCCCCGCAGAGAAGAGAGCCGGATGCAGAACTCTGAGATCATGACCTGAGCTGAAGGCAGCGGCTTAACCCACTGAGCCACCCAGGCGCCCCCAAATAAAGCATTTTATTTGTTCTGTAATTAATGAGTTAAATAAAATCATAGATGTTAATTTATATTTGTAGGGAAGGCTCAATGTTATCTTTTTGTTTGTTTAAATTATCCATTAACAGCATGAACTCTGAATTTAGCCTGTTGGGCTTGAATCCCATGGTAGCACTTACTGTCATAGAGACTTGGAACAGGGGATTTTATTTTTTAACCTGTTTACCCACTGCAGTGAGGGGTCATGGTGCTGTTTTCTCCTATGGCAGTTGCGAGGTATGAGAATTAAAAGAGATGTCGCAAGTAACATTTCTTACAGTACCTCCCACATCTTCAGAACTCTGCTTTTTGTTATCAGAAGGCTATGGATAACTAATTTTACTTCCCTGAGACTTGATTTCTTTCTTTCTTTTTTTTTTTTAATGTTTTATTTATTAGAGAGAGACTGTGAGCATGAGCAAGGAGGGGAGCAGAGAGGGAGGGAGAAAGAACCCCAAGCCTACCCCATATCTAGCGCAGAGCCCAACACAGGGCTGGATCCCAGGACCCCCAGATAATGACCCGAGTTGGATGCCCAACTGATTAAGCCACCCGGGTACCCCTGAGACTTACTTTCTTAATTTGTAACAACAACAACAACAAAAAATGAGGGGACTTTTTACTTGGTTGTTAGGTCATAGATTTCACTGGCAATTGTTGGAAAGAACGCAGCAAAGCAACTGGTAATAGTTGCTTTTGGAAGTGAGGGTGCTTTTAACGTGCAAGTGACCTTTCTGCTCTGAGAGAGGGAAATGTACAGTTTGATCTGGTGAGCAATTACTCAGAACAGTGGCCTGGTAATTCAATTCAGTAAACATTCATTGAGGAGACCCTGTTCTGCCTTCCTTTGTACTGCAAAGAAGCATTAGGGCTGGAAATGTGGCTTAACAAGGTAACAGAAATATTACCCTTTGGCCTTAAAAAAATGTGGAGGGTGGATTCTGATAGATGGAAGGCTAAATTTAGAACTCAGCACCTTGATGGATGTGGGCATGCTCGCCAGCGAGTAGAGGTGAAAGGGCTGAATTTTGCTTAACCTAGGGATAACCGTTAGCGTTTCAAAGGTAATTTTTGGGTGAGTACGACACTGGATGTTTGAAGAAGAGGGAGGAGCTGGAAAGATGGCTCAAAGATATCTGTTATTTAAATTGACCGTTCCTTCTGACCCTCAGTATTTAACAAATGTTTTACTTGAGAATTTTTTGGAGCTTGGGTGGGGGGGGGGCGTTCAGGTGTTGGGAGCAGGGTAGACTTGGTGAATTGGTTGAGTTAGAAGAGGGGTTCTTCAGAGGCTGAGAGAATTTAAGCCCCTCAGAAATTAACAGTGGTTTGGGAGAAGACCTTGTTTTTTTGTAGGTTATGTAATTGGAGCAAGTTGGGGGATGGCTCAAGCCAAGAGCATCCTCAGCTACTCTTAGCTTAGGATAATGGAAATAAGCCTCAATGCAAAATGCCTCACATGTGAACAGGGAGTTTATAATTGGTTTACATATTATAATGGAATTAAGTATTACTCTAAACAAAAGTAGCAGTCTGCCTAATGCAAATATATTTTAAAGTTTCATGCAAAATAAAATGGTCTTTGTAGTTTGGCTTTAGACTTAGAGTCCAGGAAGTGGGGAGAGTGTGTCATGCCTGCTTTATTTAGGAAGGTTTTAGGAAGGTTTCAGCCATCTTTGGAACTTGAATACACCCAGTGTTGTGGAGGATGGGGAGGGGGAGTTGCCCCTTATCCCGTTCCTCGTGGACGTTGGGAACTAGGCTTAGATTTTGTCCTCACTGTCCATATTCTGGCTGGGGCTGTTGCTTTCTGGGAAAAACCAAAGTTCTGAGGACCTGGAGGATTATAACATTGCTGCCTAGCTTTCAGTCTGGAACTTGGGGACATGGGACACATTGGGCTCTTACTGCACTCTCTGTCATTCCCATCCTTACTTAGTACTGTACCCAGCACAGTCCTCCCGGATTCCTGAGTCAATAAACCTGCTCATTAATCTAGTCGGTATGGAATATCTCCGTTCCATAGGCCCATTATAGCCTTTTGATACCATGAACCATCTGACTAGCCCGGTATGTTGTTCCCAAACTCTGCTTTCCCTTTTTTCTCCCATTTGTCACCCTCACTGGCTGAAAGACAGTTGGGACTCTCTTCCAGGATGCTAGCAACAAGAGGATGAGATGATACGTATGGGGTCTCTCTGGATTGGATGTGGGGGGGTTCTCCAGATGTGCCACAATGATTGGGTGGGCGCCGGTGGCACAAGCAGTGAAAGGATTCACCCAAGACAGAATGAAGGAGACGAGTTTACTGCGAGGCTGTCTGCCACTAGGTGCTGGTGGTTGGGCAGGGGGTGGCTGTTTCTCAAGGGGGTGAGGAGGTATGGGGACTTACAGAAATTTTTTGGTAAATGTTTGATTGTAAGTAGCCCTCAGTTAGGGCCTATGGAAATTCTGAGGTGGGTCCACTATGGGCCCGTCTGTATTCAACCAGGGGGCCACTGGGGGCCCTTTTGCCTTGATCATGTTTCCATCGTTCAAGCCTAACTGCCTAAAAATAGCCTCTATAATATGTACATTGTATGGAAGAATAAATTGTGATCCTTTTGAACCATGGGTCATTAACATGGCAGTTTCTAGGTATTGAGTGTACTTTCTAAAAGCTGGACCGGCTGTAAAAGCTTTGAGTAAGTCTGTGTAATGGTGTCTGTGCCTGAAGTATTTATCTTGCTTCACGTACCTGAGCATGAAGCTTTTCTGAATTGATGATAGTTGTTCTGTTTATGTTGTGTTGTTGAAATGTTCTATGGCTGTTCCATAAACTTTTCTTTGAAAAAATAAACACTTCTGTGAGATGCATTATAAATTTCCTGTTGTTAGGTAAAAAAATGGTCCTTTTTTGTCGAAGAACAAGACCACATTTCAGTTTGCTATTTGGTAATGTGATTCTTTTTGAATCTTTATGTTAAAAATAAAGTACAATTTGAGTCCAAAATATTTCTTTATAAAAGATTTTATTTATTTGTTTGTCACAGAGAGAGAGAGAGAGAGAGAGAGCGCGCGCGCTCATGCGCACTAGCAAGCACAAGCAGGGAGAGCTGCAGGCAGAGGGAGAAGCAGGCTCCCCGCTGAGCAAGGAGCCCTATGCGGCACTCGATCCCAGGACCCTTGGATCAGGACCTGAGCCAAGGGCAGACGCTTAACGGACTGAGCCACCATGAATATGTTCTAGATTTCAACCGTTAACTTTTCTGCTGAATGCAGTAATTTGCTTTTGTTTAATTCCTGTAGAAGGTTATGTGACACCACTAACAAGTATCCTCCCTTGAGTAGTGAGGGCTTCCTTTGGGGGGTGAGTAGGGAATCTTATCTATGGGGATAACTTTTGAGAACTGATTCTGCTATGTTCTCCTCTGTCTCTAGGTGCACGTTCATCTGTCTGTGTCCATTCAAAATCACTGGTTGTTGCCTTCCTTCCCAACTTGGCTAACACTAAGTTCATCCTCAATCCCATCCTCAGTTCCCCTGGATGTGTGTTTTTCTACATTGAGTCGTCCAGGTTTGAATCATTATACTCAATTTGACCCAAGCTCCCCTATCCCCCCCTTTTTCTATTGCTTCTTTTGTAATGCTTTTGATGTTTTTCCCCTTCTCATCATTATGCTTGCATTATTTTAATAGCCTACTACTAGGTTTCTAAAATAATAGCTTACATTTATTGTGCATGTGATACAATAAAGACTGTCTAGTTCTTGTCCCTGGTTCCAGACGTAGAGCTTCAATAACACTTGGAATTTCCTGAGTGGTAGGCGTATCTTGTATTATTCATAATGAGCCCCCTTTAACCTTACCTGAGTTTATACTAATCATGTGACTTAGGATGGGCCCTTAGATAGTTTCAAGGGAGGGGCTGGGAAAGACTTAGCTATCAATTAGAGGGTTGGAACTTTACCACCTCTTGATCTCTGGGGTGAGGAGATAGACTGGAGATTGAGTTCATTCATGCATAAGTGATTTAATCAACCATGCCTATGTAATGAAACCCTTTATATAAACTCTGGGATCACTGGAGTTTCCAGGCTGGTGAACACATGGATGTGCTGTAAGGGTGACACCTGAATTTCTCCAAGAGAGGGTCTGGAAGTTCTGAATCCCTTCATTCTCTTCCCCTAGACCTTGTCCTATGCGTGTCTTCCACTGGGGTTTTCCTACGTTATATACTTCATAATAAAACTGTTAATTGTTTAAATATAGTGTTTTCAACAAGTTCTGTGAGTCATTCTAGCAAATTATTTCACTTGAAGGAGGGTTGTGGGAGCCCTTGAATTTGTGGCAAGGTTAGACAGAAGTTCTGATAGCTTGGGGACGTGTGATGCAAGGGCAGTCTTATTGAGTATCTTGCCCTTTAACTGTGGGATCTGATGCTAGCTCCAGGTAGTGTGCCAGAATTGGTGGTGTCAAGAGAATTGGTGTCAGAATTCAGTATTTGTTCCTTGTCAATCATTGTGATATGTGTTATTTTATGTAATACTAACTATAGCTAGGTAGGTTCTGGTTTTATCTCCTTGTTTTATAGATAAAGAAAGTGAAGTTTTTAAAAAGTCATAGAACTTGCTCAGAGTAATAGAGCTAGATGTGGCAAACCCAGTGCTTTCTGATTCTACAGTCCTTACTTTACCCTTTATGTAACCCTTAAAGTAAACCCTTAACCCTTTCTAACCCTCTTGATTGGAGGGTTAGAACCTTACCAACTCCGCCAATCTTTGAGCTGTGGACTGAGGACTGCTTTTTCTACATCACTTTTGGGCTCAGGCACTTGAAATTCTCCATTATGGTAGGATGGAACCCATACTCCTTAGGCGGCTAGCTGTTCAAAATTCACTATAGTTCATCAGTTCTAAACTAATAACACTGTCCCAGTCTTTATATAGAACAAAAGAAAACAAACACCTCTTGTGTTTCCTGGATTGGCCACTCAGTGTGTAGGTCCAGTGTATTGCATTGGAAATAGAGGATATATCTTCCAGTTCCTTATAAACTATAATGAGAAGTCAGAATATATTAAAAGAATGTCAGTATAAAAATAGCACATGATGACCAAATGAGCAGTACAGATAATGAAATGCTTCTAGAATTCAAAAGAGCAATTTGTGGAACAGACGTATTTTGAGTATGGTCTTGAAGAGATGGTAGGATTTTGATAATTGGCTGGGGAAGAGGATCCTTCTGGGCACGATGCCCACAAATGAAAAGGAATGGAGGAAGTTGATGGACACATACTGAAAGGTGGTGTTGATGGCGGTGAAGACTTCAGTTCATCTGAAGTCTGTTTTTTGAAGCCAGTATCTGCTAACTGTCTTAAAATATGTCCTCAAAAGCTTTAGCATATTGATTTAACTAACTGAACTTGTGCTAAAACTGGTCTTTGAAGCTAAAGTTGTTTGAAATTAGTCATCCTTGGGCCAACCTAGATGATCAGGACAGGTGATCATGTGGTTAATACCAATTTTACTTAAAAATAAGGTGTAAATACAATGGAGAATTACCTTTTTATCTGTCACCTGAACTGACCAGAGGAAAATTTCAAACTATACAAGTCTGAAAGTATATTTAGTAGTGCAACATCAGAATAAATATATTCAAAGTAACCAATCTGAAGGAAATAGCGTTTTTTACATTGGGTAAGATTGGGTGACTATGTTTTTAAAACTCTTCTTTGTACATGAACTCACTACATCATTTTACATCAATTTCTTGTATTCTGTAGAGTTCGAATTGGTCCTATTGGTTCCTGACCAGTAATGATTTATTGGTCATCTGGGTCCCCATGTAAAATAGAAAAATGTTAATTGATTTTTGTTTCAATTATATAAGTAACATTTATGCATTTTTGAAAGCAAGAAATGCATAAAATACAGCTCAAAACCCTTTTGCATTACTTTTGCTTATGTAGTGGCTTATACAATTTTGTAGTCTACACCGAATGTTAAGAGGATTTTCCCACGTGATAAGATTTTTTTTGAAAATATAGCTTCTGTTAATATGTAGTCATATTATTTATGCTCCTTAGTTTTGTTTTTTTCCCTTAAATAAAACTACAATAATTTAGTTCCCACTCTTAAGTACTTTTTTCACTTACTGTGTCATGTCTAGCTTTCTTTTTTCTCTCTTCTTTCTTTTTTTATATTTTATTCATTTATTTGGCAGAGAGCACGAGCAGGGGGAGCGCAGGGAGAGGGAAAGGGAGAAGCAGACTCAGTGAGCAGGGAGCCCGATATGGGGCTTGATCCCAGGACCCCGGAAATTGTGACCTAAGCCACCCAGGTCCCCCCATGGCTAGCTTTCTAAAGGAGAGCTTAGAATGGTATACATCATTCTTTTCACTGGCTACCTACATTCCATTGTAGGCATAGATCCTCATGTAGGCATTTTTCCATTGATGGACATTTATATTATTTTGACTTTTTTACCCATGAATTGTGCTTCAGTGAGCATTTTTATATGTGTATATATATATGTATATATATTACTTGCATGAGTACTTATGTAGGATAGAGGATTAGAAGTAGAGTTATTAGGTAAAAATGTATTTGCCTTTTCAAAAGAGCTCTGTCAGTTTTACTCATGGTAATTGTATGTATTAAGGGTACCTGTTTCTCTAGGCCTTCACTTTTGCTAGATCTTATCACTGTCCTAAATGAAAAGGTAGTAGTGGGAGATGTGGCATCACACTGCTTTGATTTGATTTGTCTTTCTTTCTTTTCTTTTTTCTTTTTTTTTTTAGTTTCTTTATGTATGTGACTGTTTTGATTCTTTGCTCATTTTTTTTCTGTTATATTTTCTAATTCTTAATGCTTTCATATTTTACAAAAACCTCTTTAATTCATCTGGAGTTTATTTTGATTCTATGAAATGAAACCTACTTGATTCTAGAGGAGATTCATGGGCTAGTAGGCCTTGAAATCATGTGTCTGGAAAAATTTAGAAGATAAAAATAAATTTTGCTGTTTTTGGAAAGTAGTTCATTTCAAATTAATTTAAAAAATGTAATTCATTATTACCCAACTCTGTAAAATGAGATGAGAAATAAGGAAAGTCCTGCCAACAAAAAGACCCCTCCTTACCAATGTAGAAGTGAAAGAAAACTCAATTTATTGTTGAGTTTGCATGCCAGATGCGTGCATGTAGATTGTTCAGGAGAGAGTACAAAATTTGAGAATAATTCATTTATATTTACAGTAAAGTAGACATGTAGGACTTATATTCCCGGGGTACCTGGGTGGCTCAGTGGATTAAGCCTCTGCCTTCGGTTCAGGTCATGATCTCAGGGTCCTGGGATCGAGCCCCTCATCAGGCTCTCTGCTCAGCAGGGAGCCTGCTTCCCCTTCTCTCTCTGCCTGCCTCTCTGCCTACTTGTGATCTCTCTCCCTATCAAATAAATAAATAAAATCTTAAAAAAAAAAAAAAGACATTTGCGAGAGACAAATGGGTGCTGCTGTGATAGTCTCTGCACACCTTGTGATAGATTCCCGAGTTAATTTCAGATAGTGTTTGTAGTTCTGAAGGTCAGAAGGCTGTGATGTTGCATTATAAAATCTAGAGACTAATAAGATTATCTAATTCCTGATCAAAAGATTTGGCATATGTTTTTAAGATGTGCTTCGGTCGACTCCAAAAAAAAATCTAAGTTCTGATCCCTGGAATGTGTGAATGTTATCTTACTATGGCCAAAAAGGGTCTTGGCAGATATGATTAAGTTGAGGATCTTGAAGTGGGAAGTTATTCTGGATTATCTGGGTGGGTCCCAAAGACAGCACATATATCCTTATAAGAGGGAGGCAGAAAAAGATTATACACAAGCACAGGAGAGTAGGAGGCGATGTGATGACCAAGGAGACAGACTGGAATGATGGGGCCACAAGGCAGGGAATTCTGGCAGCCACCAGCAGCTGAAGGAGGCAGGGAATGGATTCTCCCCTAGAGCCTTTGGAGGGCTCTTGATATTGACACCTTGACACCTTGATTTTGGCCTACTAACACTGATTTCATACTTCTAGCTTCTAGAACTGTGAAAGAATACATTTTTGGTGTTTTAAGCTACCAAGTAATTTGTTATAGTAGCTGTGGGAAACTATATATACATGTGTATGTAGAACTTCTTAATTTTAAACAAGCTCCCCAGGACACCAAAGTTTGAGAACTGTAAGTTTTGTTTATCCTTAATTTTTTTTCATTATTTAGGAGAGTTTAAATATTCTAAATCATTAGGGTCCTTTGTTTTGAATTTATTATAAATTCTTAGTTTTATTACATAATAATTAGAAAATGTGTCCTGTAGAATTGAGATTTCCATTATGGCTTAACAATCAGTTTTTATGAATGACCTCCACTCTGGATACTTGGAAAAAAGGCTGTGACCTTTGGTATCTCTCTATTGATTTTTTTTTTCTAATTGAGATAAAATTCACATATCCTGAAATTAACCATTTTAAAGTGAGCAAATCAGTGGCATTTAGTACATTCACAGTGTTGTGCCACCACCACCTCTCTGTCTAGTTCCAAAACACTTATTTAACTCAGAAGGGAACTCTGTACCTTTAAGCAGTTACTTCTCTTTTTTTCCCCATCCCCCAGCAACCACCAGTCTGCTTTCTGTCTCTGGATTTGCCCATTCTGGATATTTCACATAAATAGAATCATATAATATGTGATCTTTTGAGTCTTGCTTTTTTTTTTTTTCTTCACTTAGCATAATGTTTTTAAGGTTTATCCACATTGTAGTATATATCAGTACTTGATTTGTGTTTAAGGACGAGTAGTATTTCCTATGTAGATACCACACTTGGTTTTGCCATTCATCCACTGATGGACACTTGAGTTGTCTCTACCTTTTGGCTATGGTGAATAATGCTGCTTTTGTAAACATTTGTGGACAAGTATTTGAGTACCTGTTTCTGCAGTCCTTCTTGGTAGATACCTAGGAGTGGAATTGCTGGGTGATTTAGTCATTCTATATTTAACTTTTTGAGGAACTGCCAACCTGTTTTCCACAGCAGCTGTGTTTCATATTCTCACCAGCAATGTTTAAGGGTTCCACATTTTCCATGACTTCACCATTACTTGTTATTTTCCATTTTTAAAATTTGGCCATCCTTGTTGGGTATATAGTGCTATCTCACCATGGTTATGATTATCATTTCCCTAGTGACAGTGACTGTGAACATCTTTTCATGTGCTTAGTGACCATTTGTATATTGTCTTTGGAGAAATGTCTATTTACATGGTTAGCCCATTTTGGATTATTTATTTATTTATTTATTTATTTAAGGTGGGAGCATGAGCTGCAGCAGGGGGGATGGAGAGGGAGAAAGACTCTCAAGCTGACTCCGTGCTGAGTGTGAGGCTGGACGTGAGGCGCAGTCTCACAACCCTGAGATCATGACCAGAGCTGAAATCAAGAGTCAAGATGCTCAACCAGCTAAGCCACCCAAACACCCCATTCTTTGCCCGTTTTAAAAAGTTGTCTTTTTGTGGTTGAGTTGTGAGTTTCCTTATATTCTGGATACTAGACCCTTGATTTGCAAAAATTTTCTTCTGTGGGGCGTTTTTTACTTTGTTGATAGTGTCCTTTGATATATAAAAGTTTTAAATTTTGATTAAGTCCAACTTAACTATTTTTTCTTCTGTTGCTAGGGCTTTTAGTGTCATAGTTAAGAATCTGTTGTCAGATCTGAAGTCATGAGGATTTACCTGCATGTTTTCTTCTAAAGTTTTACAGTTTTAGCTCTTGGATTCAAGTTGTTAATCCATTTTATGTATGGTATGGTATAGAGGTCAACTTCTTTCTTTTGCCTGTGCGTGTCCACTTTGTACCATTTGTTGCAGACTATTCTTTCTGCATTGAATGGTCTTGGGACCCTTGTTCAAAATCAGTTGGCCATAGATGCATGGGTCTGTTTCTGGATTCTTTTCCGTTGGTCCGCATGTCTCTCCTTATGCCAGTATCACAGTGTTTTCATTATTGTAAGTTTTGTAGTAAGATTTGAAGTTGGCAAGTGTGATCCTTCAGCTTTGTTCTTCTTTTTCAGTACTGCTTGCCTACTTGAGACTTTGCAATTCTATGTGAGTTTGAGGATCAGCTTTTTACTTCTGCAAAAAAAAGGCCATTGGAATTTTGATAGAATCTGCATGTGAGCTGTAAAATTTCACATACAATTGGAATGTGATAAGGTGGAAGAGTGTGCTATAGACAATTCCCTGTTTTCCTTTTTGCATATTACACAGTGAGCAGGTGCTATGAATTATGAGTGGGAGTTAGAGGATTTTTGAAGACAGTTCTCTTGGACCAAGCCTGATGAACTTTCAGAGTTGTACCATTATTTTGGTAATGAATGTGAACGTTTTAGTTTTAGATCCTTTAAATAATTGGTTATACACGGGTCTAGGTTTGGATTTCTTAAAGAGAAATTGATAATTTTCTCTTTGGCGCTGGGTCCTTTTATGGAAAGCTGGTGGTTACTTGGATTATGGCTGCAAGGAACAATAATAAATGTAGTCTGGTTTTGCAAGCTTTTCCTTTATAAACCTATAATTATTAAAATTGCTTAAAATTGTTAGGAGGCCTTATTATGGGATCAGAAAGAACCCAGGCTTTATGATAATCTGAATTACTTACCCTATTGACAGGGACTTGTAAGTAATGATTTTATAACCTTTTAAAAAAATTCTTTCTGTACATGTATGTTAATGTATATTTAAACAAATAATTTAAAAATTAACATATATATGTTATACAACTGGGTGCAGTGCTTCTTAGAATAAATATTGACTGATTCTTTCTGATAGTTGATTTCTCCTAATATTGTGATGCCCTCTAGTGAATTCAGCCTTTCAGATAAGTTTATGAAAGTAATCAGTACAATGAAATCTTATATTCTGGTAGTTAGAATTATTGCTCTATGCCTTTTTGATATGGCAGGTTTCTGACTCTGGAAATGTTTCAGCAAAGATTTGATAATTTTCAGTGATTCTTATTATTGTATTAAGTGAAACTGTTCCAGATGACATCTAAAACCTACTTCAGCTTCAAGGTTCTAGATTCCATGTGTGTTATTAGTCTTCAGTCAGTAAATATTGAACATCTACATAGTGTTTAGCACTATCCTGAGGGTTGTGAAGTTTTGAAAGGTAGTCGTGGATCTGACTTCAAGTAACTTAAGTCGTGGATGTGACTTCAAGTAACTTTTGAACACATCAGTTTGGAGAAAACAGTAGTAGTTAACCACTATGGAATATTTGCTTTGTCCCTGGAGCTAGTCACCATTCACTTTATGGTACTTAATTCTCACAATAATCATGAGGTAGGTAGCATTTTTAGTTCTATTTTACTAGTGCAGAAATTGAGACTCAGAGAGGTTAAATAATTTGCCTAAAGTCATATAGTAAGTGGTGGAACCAAGACCAGCTTATATAAAATAATAGTGGGTAGGTAAAGGTAAATTTTTATTGTTTATAGGTTGACAGCTCTCTGATGGGTTATTTATTTGTCTGTAACAAGCTAGCTCAGATTACTTTTGGGTATAGTATCTACATTGCTACAATTATGTGTGTGGCTTCTTGTTAACTTCAGTGGTAGTTTTATAGTTTGTACCTAAAGTTTTAAGTCCATTTAAGATTTTTGGCCCATAACATACTTATTTACTTATTTTAAAGACTTATTTAACGGAATAATATAGTCTTATCTCCCTAGTTTACTTTCTGTAAAATATCCATAATTCAAAGTTTAGAGACTCCTCTACTCATTCTTGTGCTTAGGAACTCTTTGAGGACATTTTTGATTTTTAAAATTTCTTTTGGCCTTTGGAGTCATTTACCATCTTCTTCATTGGATTTTAAGACTAATATAGCTCTTGTCCTTTGGTTTTCATCACCTAGAGTAAGTAGAAATTGACTTATTCTGCATTTGTTGGTAAATAATCTGATCAGGTTGGGAACTGGTTTTTTGTTACCTTGGATTCTACCTATCTGTGGTATACTGGGGTCAGTGTTAGTTGTACTGAGACAGTATGGCATACATCTTCACTGTAATTATTGGAAATAAAGGTGAGCCACAAGAACAAAGGAATGTTATATTGTGATGTATAAGATAGATTTTTCTCACTTCTGGAAACTTTGTTGTCCATTCATGAAACTTCTTTGCTCCAAAGCTTTTATATATAGCTCCTAACTTGTATATAACATGTTATTAAAAAAACAAAAAAACAAAAAACAAAAGCAAAACAAAAAAAAACATGTTATAGATTAGTGGTGACCTTAACGGCCTAACTACTCCTGGAGTACCATCTCTCCTTTATTTTAGTTTTATGTGACCTAAAGACTTGATATTTATCAACATTCCTCTGTATCTTTCCATTTAGAGTCTAAGTGAGAAATGAGATAGAATGTGAGAGGTAATGAAACAGAAAGCTTTCCTAATGCAAGGGGAGATGCTCAGAAATGCCCAGCCTAGGATTTTAAGAAGTTTAGAAGGCTTGAGTACAGGTCTAATAAAGAATATTTCAGCGAATGTAGGAATGTAGAAAAAGTCCATGCGCCTTTTGGTGAAGATAGAAGAACTACTTTTTAGGATTTATTTTTTTCTTTCCTTCCTTTTTTTTAAGGTTTTGTTTATTTATTTGAGAAAGAGAGAATGAGAGGCAAAGCGTGAGCCAGGAGTGGGCGGGGGAAGGGCAGAGGGAGAAGCAGACTCCCTGATGAGCAGGGGGCCAGGCAGTGGAGCTCAAATTCAGGACCCTGGGATCATGGCCTGAACTGAAGACAGATACATAACTAATTGAACCACCCAGGCACCCCTACTTTTTAGAATTTCTTGAGATTTTATGATTTCCCACTTTCCCCCCTCTATTTTGTCTTTCTCCTCCCAAAGGTTTTTATAGCATTGAAAATCTCAAGGGGTTATTTAAGGAATAGAAATTATGGGATAAGTTGTGGTTTGAATTCTGTGGCTCAGGATCTGGGAACATGAAGAGTATTGGTGAGGGATTAAAAAAATAGACATAAACTGGTCATAGAGGCATATGAAAAGACAAAGATAGGCGTGGGGTCTCTCATGGTCTATGAGGGTTAACATAAGAGATTCTGGGTATTAAGATAGAATTCTACACATTATTATTCCTAGTTAGGTGTGTGTTCATAGCAGTTAAAGACTTATTATTAGTGCTGTTTTATGTATGTTTAGGTACGGTTGGTTTTTGCATATTGATCTGAAGGCTTGATCACAGTGTATTATACAATTTTTGTGAGAAAGTGCATTTTGAATTCTAAACCACTGACTTAAATGCAGAGTTTTGGAATGCTACCTGTTCATAATTTGGCACTGTTGTATTTGTCCATATTTTGATAGAACTCCCAACTTGAGACATTTCTAATCTGGAAACCAAAATTTTATTTGACTGCAAATTAGATAAATCCCTGTGGAATAATGATATGTGTAAAAACAAATGACTTCTATCCCCAAACATCATAATCTTAATTGAATGCCACAAGTTAGAGAAGATGACATTTGTTTAAAAAGTTTTTACTGAAGTTGCTTTGGTAACCAGAAGCTACAATAATGTTTGGCATAGTTATTTGTAACTTAAGATTTGGTTTTGTATTATGCAAGCATTAAAAAAAATCTCTGAGGATTCAAATGGCTTCTGAGTACTGAGTGTGTCATGTAGGAGAGGGGAAATCAAGCCTTCTGGGGTCTAGTTGGATTGCCCCATTGTTGTGTTTTTTTGATAAGTCATTTTCCCCTTCTGGGCCTTAGCTTCTTCATCTACAAAATAAGAATTTCATTAACAGCATTATTCATAATAGCTAAAACCTGGAAAATACTCTAACAGGATAGATAAATTTTGGTATATATATATATATATTTTTTTTTTTTTAAAGATTTTATTTATTTATTTGACAGACAGAGATCACAAGTAGGCAGAGAGGCAGGCAGAGAGAGAGAGGAGGAAGCAGGCTCCCTACTGAGCAGAGAGCCCGATGTGGGTCTCGATCCCAGGACCCTGGGACCATGATCTGAGCCCAAGGCAGGGGCTTTAACCCACTGAGCCACTCAGGCGCCCGAAATTTTGGTATATTTTTATAGTTAAATATTGTACAGTAACAGAAAAGAACGGACCACCCCACAGTAGTTATTAATATGGATAAATCTTGCAGACATAGTTTTGAGTTAAAGAAACCAAATACAGAAGAGTATATACTTGTTGATTCCATTTTGGTAAAGTTAGAAAACAGGTAACACTAACTAACTATGGTGTTAGGAGTCAAGTAGTGGTTACAGTCCAATTAGGAGTAGTGAATGATTGGGAGGGAGTATCTATGAAGGAGGCTTTTGGGTTGCAGGTGATGTTCTTTCTTGATCTGGGTATATTCACTTTGTAAAAATTCATGATGTTATATACTTAGGATTTGTACCTTTCACTGTCTGCTTTACTGTATGCTTCAGTTAAAAAAAGGTTCAAACTGCGCTAAAACAAAACACAAAAAAGAAGAAAGTAGAAGAAACAGGGTTTGAACAAGGTTCAAAATCTCATCTCTACCGCTAAAGAATTGTTATCTTAGGCAATTCATGGACCTCCCTGAGTCTTTTTTTTTTTTAAGAGATTTATTTATTAAAAAAAAAAAAAAAAAGATTTATTTATCTATTTATTTGACAGAGAGAGAGAGAGAGATCACAAGTAGGCACAGAGGCAGGGGAAGCAGGCCCCCTGCAGAGCAGATAGCCCCATGCGGGGCTCGATCCCAGGACCCCAAGACCATGACCCAAGCCAAAGGCAGAGGCTTAACCCACTGAGCCACCCAGGCGCCCTGACCTCCCTGAGTCTTAATGATTCTATAAGATGGAAATAATACCTGCTTTCTTTATTTCAGTTGAGGTAATAAACATTTGAAAACACATTAGAGACTAGAAAATGCTTTCTGGGTGACATTATTTTTCTGTTACACTTTTGTGTTTGTTGTATTATTATCCTCTTAAATAGAAAGGACCCCATATAACTTCAGAAGTAGTAAAAGGACCAAGAATTGAAAGATACTGTGATCAACTGAACCATATTTGTTTCTGCCTGCTTTTGAATTCCTGAAAAAACATAAAATAGTAGTAGTAATTCATCTGACTTCCCTCATTTTTTATACTAAGCCATTCAGCAAGTAGTAATTGAGTTCTTTCCAAGGGTGCTGGGTTTTTTTTTTTTTTTTTTTTTTTTAGGGTGCTGGGTTTTATGCTGAGGCTATAATAGTGAACAATATCAACATGGTTCTCACAACCATAGAACTGTAAAACTGAAATTCTGGAAGGAGTGATGGCTGAAAACAGGAAAACAGACAATGGAACAAAATAACTGCAGGTTGTAATGAGAGCCATAAAGAAAGCAGTCAGGATTGACAGGGGAGAGTATTTACTAAGGGGAGCTTGCTCTAACTGTAGTGGTCAGTCTTAGTGAAAGCTTCTCTAAGGGGACAGCACTAAACAACATCTAAAAGGAAGAAAGGAAGGTAGTAAGCAGCAAAGTAAGCAGCAAGTTTGGGAGGACCATTTTAGGCATCATAACAATTTGCACAAGGCAGTGAGGCAGGAAGTAGCCTCTAGGAGAACCTGACAGAAGATAGTGGTTGGAATGTGTGTAAAGGGGAGTGGGAAGTGATATACTTGGAAAGAGGAGAGGTAGGTGCCAACTCTTAAAGGACTTGGAGATTTTAGGTGGGAATTTGATTTTTAGAGTCTTAAAACAGGGAAATGATAATCAGGTTGACATTTTACCCTTTCTTTTTTTCTTTCTTTTCTTTCCTTTTTTTTTTTTTTAATACAGTAAGGGGAAAGGACTGCCTGTGGGTGGGTATGGTTTGGCCAAGAGTGAAAGAGAGGAAGTCAGTGATGATTCAAGCACAAGATGATGATGGTGTGGGGTAAGGTGGTGGCACTGGCATTCGGGGCAACATGTTAGGTTCAGGATGGGTATTAGAGATGGAGTTGATAGATCTCTTGCTGATTTTATTGGATTTGGGGAGTATGAGGGAAAGGAAAGAATGAAAGATGACTCATGGATTTCTCGGTAGAGAATTGGGGTGGACGCTGATGTTTTCATGGAGCTGGAGAAAACTGAGGGCTGAATGGATGTGGAGGAAGGCCGGGGAAATGATGACATTTATTCTGCATGTGTTCAGTTTGATAGGACTTTGAAACACCCAAGTCATCAGCTGATCTGAGAGTCCAGAGCTCAGAAGGGAGGGTTGTGTTGGAAATATCTTTTGGAAAGGTCAGCAAGAGAATGATGGAGAGGAAGGAAGGAAGAGCAAAAGGATGGAGAGAAGACAACCAGTGTCTGAGTGCAAGGAAGGCCCAGCATTTTGAGGTCCAGAAGAGGAGCAGGAGCCATTTGAGGAGACCAGGAGAGACAGATCAGTGAAGTCAGAGGCAAACCAGGAGGGTGATGTCACAAAAGCCAGGAGAGGCTAGCATTTCAAGGAGGTGGTGGCCTTTCATGTGGAATGCTGCCAAGAGGTCGAGTGAAATGAGGACAGAGAAGTGGCCATTGGATTTGGCAACATGAAAGTGGACTTTTTTCCTGAAGTGGTTTTAGTGGAATGGTAGAGGCAAAAAGCTGGACTGAAGAGGGAATGGGAAGTGAGAGTCTGTGTTGTAATGATGTATTTCTCTGTTGGGTAGTCACTAAATGTATATGAGGAATCCTAAAAACCATTCAGTAAATTTTGGGGTTTGCTTTCCCTGTAAATGGCTGTAGGAAGTTAGCATTGGCGTTTAGCCTCCCAGTAATTTTCCTTTGGTTAACATTTGATTGTTCATTTTTAAAAGCTTCTGAATTTCATAGGTGGCTTCCATTTTAGAGTAAAATCAAATGTTTAATCTGTGTTAACTTGTAGAGTTAGTATTAAATTAAAACCTTTGGAGTATTTACCTTTTCAGGAAAGTAATTATAAGCCTTAGAAATTATGCAAGGGCTATTTCATCTTGAAACACTTAGAAATTCATTTTGGTTTTTTGTAATTACAGTGTTTCAGAAAGAGACCTCTAAACAGGGATTGCATTTGGCAGTTATGTACATGTTCTTGTTCTAAACAAAACACTGTTTCTGCAGTTTAAACTTTTCTTTTATAAATAGAATTTTAATCCATGAAGGTTGAATTTTTTTCCAAGTACATTATAATTAGCACTGGCTACAACTTAATCCTAAAATGTGTGTGAGAAATTTAATAATATTTTATAAGTACTCCTTCCATTAAATGAAAACAAGTAGAAATTATTTGAATATTAAAAAAATCCACCCCCCCATAACAGTGTGGAAAGCTAGTACGGTTACTTAAAAAGAAGTTAATGCATTGCCTGCTTGGTCCTGTCACTAGGAATGATGTAACTTATGTTTTGTAGTCACATGGTCTTAGATATCATGAGAGCTCATTCATAAATTCTCTTGTTTTTTTTCATGCATTAATGCAGTTACCTGGACGAAAAGTATTGTTGTAGGATCTACTTTCCAAATGTGATTGTCCTGCCGATTCAGGCCCACTGCACTGACCAACACATAGACTTTCTTAAATTCTAAGGACAGGTAGTTTGGATTATTGTTCAAGAGAGTTGTTAAGAAGCATCTTCTCTGGAGTAAAATACATCTGGGGTCTGAGTTTTTTAATTTCTGGGTTATCAAAAATAAGGAAATCTGAAAAACTGTCATAGCCAGAAGGAGCCTAGGGAGTCATGATGACTAGATTTAATATGGTATCCTGATAGGATGCTGAAACAGAAGAAAGACATTAGATAAATTAGATAAATAATTTAGATAAATACTAAGGAAATCTAAATAAAGTCTAGGTTTTAGTTAATAAAAATGTATCTGTTGGTTCATTAATTGTGATAAATGTACCATACCAACATAAGATATTAATAATGTGGGAAACTATGGGGTATACAGGAGTTCTGTACTATCAGTATAATTGTGAAAATTTAAAACTTGTAGAGCAAAAAGTTTATTAAAAAAACATGTGGGATAGGAAATATTTTTATAGACATTGTTGGAAAATACAGCCCATCACACTTTTATGACCCTGGTGGATCTCCATTTCCTTATCTTTAAAATGGGGTTATAATAGTACTTGCCTCCATAGGGCTGCTGTGTGGTTTAAATGAGGTAATAATGCAAGTGCCTGGCATGGGAAATGCTCAACAAATGCTATTAAACAGTAATGAATGATGACAGCTCATTTAAAACATTTTTAAGTGCATAAGAAAAACATTTCATACATTTGGTGGTTGGAAGAAGTTTGGCTTTGCCAAATTAGAATTAATTTAAGATCTAACCACGTTGAACCTGGACTACTTTATCGGCGATTCTTAGTTGATTTTTCCTGCAGTTTGTGCCTGCCTCCTCCATGTAGTAACTGGAATTGGCATCACTAAATGTGTATGTGTTTTAAAATCTATTTGCATATTCTTACAGAATTTTGGAGATTCCCAGTTGCTTTAGTTTGAATTTAAAACCAAAACCCTTAATGGATTTTAAAGGCAATTCTGTTTTCCTTTTCTCAGACCTTGAAGACCATAGACATGGGAAAGAATATCGAATGAGGAATTAGACCTCACTTTTAGTTCCAACTTTGGCTTCAAATAGTTAGGTTTGGGGCAGTTTCTTTCACCTTTAGAACTTTAGTTTTCTCATTGGTAAAATGAGAGAGTTGGACTAAATGATGTGTAGCTGTGAGGTTAACTTACATTGACATCCAGTTGAGAAGTACACTCAGAGCTCTTTGGGAGGCTTTACCCTTCCAGGGTGCCTCACAGGAAAATTGTCGTTGCCTTGTGTTTACGTCTCATTTTCAATCAGCTGTATATTACTGTACTGTACTGTGTATTACTTTTCTTGATGATTCATCATTCTCTACAGCAGGCCCCACGTGACTCCGTAATTGCTTCAAAACCTCAAGCCCGCTTTCCAAGTTTGAAGACTTGTTGCCATTTGTTGAGGATAATCACTAGAATATTCTAAAGGTTCTGTAGGGATTTCCCAAAAAGGAGCTGGAAAAATATTTTAACTACAGCATTGTTGGAATAAGTATTATAGCCTCCTAAGTCCGTCTTCTTTGAAGCATACAGGCCTCATTTGGAAAGAATGACTTCTTGTATTTCTTTTTAAGTTGATTTACTTTATGGGACTTTCATTGTACTCTATGACCCTAGATTTGAGACGCCTATTTTTAAATTTTCAGTGTTTACTCAATGTCATATAACTCTGAGGTTTTCTATTAACCAATATTTTTCATTATAATTTCAAGATAGTAGGACTAGAAGAGTATGTTAGGCAGGAGCTGTGTTGTGCAGAATAAAATCCCTACTGCAGATCTAGTTTCTGTTTCTTTGTCCACAAGCTTAGGGGAAAGCTTTACCCGACCCATACATTTAATGAATCTCAGCCATCAGATTTTAATATGACTAAAACTGGTATGATCAGCATGTGTAAGTATGTACATGTCCTTCTAAGTATATATGAGTTAGTAACATATTTGCCAGACATTTTTTAAAAAGTGATTTCATTTTCAAATAATTAAACTGAAGTATTTACCAAATATTATTACATTTTTCGAAATGTGTGGTGAATTAAATTTTAGCAAACTGAAATTCTATTTGTAGAAATAATTTAGCCACAGTAATGGTACACGTGTGTTAAATTTTTAAAAAGCAGTAGCTCTCAGTTAAGCAGAAAGTTCTTTAGAACCTAATTAAATTATCCAATCTAACAGACTGCTATGTAGTAGAAGTATTTTTTGACAATAATTTGACTTGAGCTGATCTTTCTTCAGTGAATACTTCAGTATTTTCCATGGAAAGCATTGTGATAAGAGATATATATGACTGTTGGAAACCATTAACTTTAGAAATTATCAGCAGATGTTTTCCTTGCATGGTTGATTTCATTTAGTTTGGTCACTCCTCAGCTTAATAATTCTAAAATGACCAGAAAGATGCATGGCGAACGTTTGCACAAATGTTTGGAACTTACTGAGACATATACTGGGTTTCCAGTAAATGGACTTTGCACCTTTTATATTTCTCTAATAGTTTTTTTTTTTCCCTCTTTGTTTTTAAGGAGGCATGATGTGCAGTGTCTTTTTCAAACCTTGCCACTTGTGATGTATAGGGGATAAGGTAGAAAAAGTAATTTTTTAAAATAGAATTTGGTTTTGTTAGAGGCTAAGAATTAGCTTTCTGTCTTTAATAAGCACATATTCCCATTGGTCATAAGTAGTTTTAAGTGTTTGCTTTCTTTAGTATTGAACACTCTTTTATTCCAAATATAGTTCTTATTTTTATCTTGTAGTTGAATGATGACATTTGAATTTCTCTAGCAGAGAGCATTTTACATCCTTTATTGTTGTTTTTAATAGTAACTGATATTCCCCCCTCTGGCCTATGGTAAATAATTAAAATAGTGTATTATATCATTTTTAGATTAAAAGTAGTTATTTTAGAAAAGGAAATTCTTTGTTAATTCTATAGTAGATTGTTTTTTAGTTTGCCAATCTATTGCTTTCTTAAGCCCCCATTTTTGAGTTTAATATTTGTCATATAGGTTATATGTTAATGTAGGAGTTTGAAATTGGGTCCAGAAGAGTCAGCTATTTTTTTTTTTTTTTCAATCTTTGGGTCATGTCATTTCAGTACATTTTATATATGTAAGAATTTCTCCATACTCTCAGGTAACAGTTGTTTTTTATATTTAAACTCTTATGGTTATTTAGGAATAATAAGTCTTTTCTAATTAGCAAAGCAATAAAGGTTTGTTAGAAGATATCAAGCATTAAAATTATATAATGAACTGGAAAGTGCAAGTAAATCCCCATTGCCTACAAGGCAGAGACTGAATTTGTTACAGGCAGGAAAGGGCATTATCTTAGAACTGTTGATAGCCTTAATGGTCATTTTTTAAAACATTTTTAATACAAAAATTAAACCATGAAATTTTGAACCACCTTTTATGTAAGTCATAGAAAATTGTATTAGAAACACGCTGTAATTAATTTAGCATTATTAACAGGTTATCTCCTTGTACTTGTTTTTTTCACTTCACGGTAGACTGGTGGAAACTTTCACATATATTGGGGATTTGTCTTCGGTTTACTTTTGGGAGCCTATTGATCTCACCAACCTCATCTTCTCTCACTGCTCTTCAGAACTAGCCAGCCTTGCCATCTTGCTTTTCTGACCTGACGATTGCTTAGTTTTGACTTGTTTTTGTTCATGTGGTTCCTTTGTTCATGTGGTTTCATGCCACTTATCCTTCATGGTTCGTTTCAAATCCTCCTTGTTGTAGAGACTCCTGGCTGTCCACCAAAATTTGTTCTTCCCCTCTTCTTAAGCCCAGAGCTAGCTCTTGGTTCCCATATGACTGAGTTTTTGCCCCTAGAATGTGAGTAGAAATGATGTGTTGCAGTTCTTGGTGCTTTACTTCTTCTGCTGGCTAGATGTATACCACAATGTGGAACCAGGGGGATGCCGAGCCACAGTGGAAGCAACCTGGATCCCTGAAAGACTGTTTGGAAGAGAGTTGGCTGCCAACCTGAACCTTCTTCCTTACCTTAATACTGCTGTATATGCAAGAAATAAACTAGTGTGGGAAGCCATTGCATGTTGGTTCTGTTGTTACCTTGGTTTCACGGACTGTGGTAACACTACTTCCCCTGGCAGGCAGTTCTGACTATTCCAATTCACACAGACTATTGTTTTTTCTCCCCGCATTCTATGGGGGCTTGGAAGGTGTTTGCTATTCACATATTTTTTTAAAAAATGAGAAGCAAAAGCAGAAAAACAAAGGCACCATGTATTTAATTTGCACACGAATAGCTCACACATACTATAGGCTTTTAGAAGAAAATGGCTATCATATATTTCTTTGGTATTCTCCGTGGTACCCAGTTTAGGCATTCAGTAAAGACCTCAAGGAATGAAAACTTGAGAACAGATCTTTCAGTGTGGCATCTGCAGTGGTGTTAAATTTAGTTAACTTCATTTATTCTAGTTTTCTCTAGTTAGACTTTCATTTTAAAGGAGAAAAATGTTACAGAGAACCCATAATTTAATAAATTACGACAAAGATCTTACAAGCTAGTGAAATTTGTAGTAGTGAAGCTACTTCCTTTGCTGTCCTCTCCCTCCCCTTTTCCCTCTATACTCTGTTAAACTTTTACAACAGGGTCATGTTCTAGGCCCTGGGGGTACAGCAGTAAGACAAAAATCATTCCCCCTTTGGAGTTTACAGACAATAAACAGTAAATGTTTGGAATGCTAAATGTGATCAGTATCTGGAGGAAAAAAAAGCGGGGGTGGGGCTGAGGGTGCAGGCAGCAAGTCAGATGATGCTCGACGCTGGAAGTGTGGGCTGCGTGTGCGTGGTGTTAGCGTGTTCAGTGGGGTGTCAGGGAAGACCTTTCTGGGAAAGTGACCTTTGAGTTAAGACCTGAACCAGGTAAATAGAAATGATGTGACTAACTGGAAAAAGAGCGAGTGAAGAGACCATAGTGCTCTTCAGCCTGGGATGAGAGTGAAGAAGCTGTTCTAAAATTGACCATGTGATGTTGCACCACCTTATGCGTGAATGTTGTGTATGTCAGTTACATCTCAGTACAGTGTTAAAAAGAAAACATCAGAGCTTGAGAGGTCTTGAGTAGCAACCCAGGGGGAAACCCTTCTCCTACTGCTCTCTTTAGAAATGCTTGGTTATAGAGTAGTAGTTACTACAGTAAATCACACAAATTACGTTTCAGTCAGACCCAGATACTGTGTGAAGCACAATAATCGTTATGAATATTAGTAAATTTGTATCAGAGGACTTTGGCTGTAAGTTTTAAAAAATCCGAACACTAAAACTGGTCATGTATGTGCAGTTTTATGTTTTGCTGCTAAAGTAATAGTTGATTATTGTCCCTTTAATAATATCTTGGGGGGAAATGTAATGTTGGCTTTGTGCTCAGTAATGACTGATTTGGGATGGAGACTGTGCTGACTCTGCAGGGCAGTTGCCTGAGAGTTCTGCCTTTAGAATCATGCTTGCCTTCTGTCTGCTTTTGATGGTTTATATTCAGAACAGCCTGACTGTAGTCGGCTCTCTCCCTGGATCTTGCTTTTCCAGATCCTGGCTCTTAGATACTATCTTTCATTTTTTTTTCTCTGGAAATAATTCTTAGCATATTGTTTCCTTTATATCACAAGTTTGCCTAGATTCCTCCCACCTAGGCAGCATGGACTTAGATCTTTCCTCTTAGATACTTAGACTCTTAGAGCTAGAAAGTTCAGAGTTACAGTACAGTCAGTGCAGAGCCTATATTAGATTCTTACCAGTCCTTAATTTGTTCTTGAGGTCTTTTTCCAATACCATGACTCTATTTCCATGAGGAATTAACAAATAACACATAAAGCAGCTTCGTCTTGACCCTAAGGAGATTCTTTAGATTCTGTTACAGTGTTTAAAATTATTGACTTAAAGTTTGTATTTTATTAAATGAATCATCAAATAATTTTTCTCAGTTTGTAATTATTCTTTGCCAGAGGACCAGTTCTCCCTTGTGCTGATTCAGTTATCAAATCACTTTGCTGTCAAGTTGAGAACAGTTGACCTGCCATGTAGTTCTAGGCCAGGCTCTACCACTCACTCGCTCTGTGACCTTGGCAAGTAGCTTAATCTGACCAAAGACAAAATTCGTATTTCAGAGGTAGATTTGGTAAGCTGGACTTCCCATCCCATATTCCCCCCCTGCCCCCACCAAATGAAGGGATTTTATATGGAGAATAGAACTCACAAGGTGTGAATAAAATGAAAGAAAACAAATGAAATGTGTGTTTCACCTCCCTGGATCCAATGTGGAGAAAGGGAGGAAGGGGAAGGAGAGAGCGTCACAGCTTTTTACCATATAGCAGGGTGCAGTGGGGAAAGAACCCGATTCTGTGTCCTATGGCTCTATGGAGAAAGGGCAGTTCTGCCCCGCGGGTTTGTGTAAATAGGGGTGGGGAGTGTTGTATAAAGTCAGCCTGGTCTGAAGAGAGCCATTCAAGGCTCTGGCTGCTTAATACACAGGGAAACCCACTGTTGCTCATAAAACATTACAAAAAGGTGGTAACACACTTACCTTTCAGATGAAGCATTTGTATCTAAATTCCTACAGGTGCATGGGAATCTGGCTACCATCACTCAGCTCTGAGTAACAGCAGTGATAACCAGTGTTTACTAAGTATGTGCTGTGCAGGGTTGCTGCTGCAAGCACTTTACATGTGGTAACTCACCTGATTTTAAACAACATCCCTTTGACCTGTGGGTACTGCTGTTACCCCTATTTTTACATTATTGTGGAAGTGACAGGTTAAAAGTTTCACAATTATTAAGTGGCAAAGCTGGGGTTCAAACCCACAGCCTGTCTTACCACAGGCTTGGGTTAACTTAGGGGCAAGCCTGATACAGCAGAGGAGTAAGTTTTATTGTATGAGACCTAGGACTCAAAAAGGGGCTTTTTCAGGGAGCCCCTACTGATAACACCAAGTTACTTCACTTGCCTAGGTTTCTACATCCGTGAAATGAAGAGTTTCAAGAAACAGGGTCTTTGAAGCGCTACCTGTTGGACAAGTCTTACGATTTCGAACTCACAAAGTATAGTACATAAACACTATGTTAATACAGCAAGAAAATTTCATTACAGATTGGATCTTACCTTGTAGTCGTCAGTGTGCCGCACACACTCCTGCACGTCGCAGTGTACTAAGCTGCACTGTGCCCTCAGCACCTACGGCGTTGAACACTTGTGTCAAAGTGTGAACGGAGATGTGCTGTAGGTTTTAAGATACACAGCAGATTTTAAAACTTCATATGAAAAAATGATTGCGGTGTATCTGAGTAATTTTACTTTAGATCACATTGAAATGATAACTTATGTAAAAAGATTTACATAAAAATTTTAAAAGATTTAAATCTTTTAAAATTAATTTTGTCTTTTTCATTACATTTTAAGTGTGGCTGCCAGAAAATTTCAAATTATGTACATGGCTCACATTATTTTTCTATCAGACAATACTGTTGTAGAGAGTCCTAAATGAGAGAAAGAAGGTCTGGTCACTCTGGGTAGGAAACTAGTTTAGGGAGGTAGACAGGAGTGCTAGTGCATATCTGGTAAACCTAAGTGCTTGGGTAAGTATATTGTCTCCCACTTAGCTATGGATGATGAATATATATTTCTTGTAATGACTTAAACATGTTTGATAAAGTAAATGAATAGAAAGAACAGATATGTTTGTACCATGCATAATACAGGCGTACCATGAGCTTTTAAGTATATCAGCCACTCCTCTAAGCACTGCACATCTATGTTAACTCGGTACCGAGACTGCCACCGCCAGGTGGGCACTATTGTTACTGATTCGAGGCACCCTGAGGTTAAGCTCCCTGCTTAAGGCCACACGGTATAGGGAATAAGAAGTTAGTGCTCGTCCATACAGCTTGACTTCAGAGATTGCTCTTAACCCCTGTGGTTCAGCGGTGTCCCCTGCTTTTGGAAAGTTCGTGTCATATCACCTTACTTTTACCAAAGACCTACACTAGTACCTGTTTTTGCTAGCTGAAAGAAATCAAAAGAGAAGTGGAGAAAGTGGAATTAGCCTTCAGCATTTGTTTGGCAGCGCACCCCTACAGAGAGGGCGTGCACCCCCAGGCAGTGAGTGTGGCGCCCCCAAGCTCCGTCCCGGGGAACTACACTCAGCATTTCAGCTGCCCGCCGCCAGGGCTTGGAAGTGTGTCTGTGAAAATCTGTGCTTTTTCTGGATTTATTTTGTGTCTTGAGATATCAGAAAAGCCTGAGAGAGGTTATTTTTTGGCTGTGGGAATGCTCAAAAATTTTTTCATAATGAAGTAATGGTGATTACTTCTTTGCTTTATGCCATTTTGGCTTATGAAAGGTTTCCTAGGAGAGTTGTACTTTCAGGTATGGGAGGTGTTGCCTCTTTAAGCTATAAGGCTTTATGATTTGCTGTATTTTTGAATCTTACGCTTTAGTGTGGTAGTGTGTGCATGGATAACCCACTGGAATTTTTTTTCCAGCTCAGCAGGTGGCCTTAGTGTCAGCTTGTATTTATATTTTGTAGATTTGTTTTTTAATTTCCTAAAAGTGAATAATATTTGTTTACATTTTCCACTTCAAGGTTGGTTGGTTTGTACCTTAATTTTAGCCTCTTAATTGCATTTGTGGTAGTGCTCCATAAATTTTATATATTATGAAAGATCTGCCTAGACTTTCAGGGGAAAAACATAGCTTTTGGATGCCTGGGTGGCTCAGTCAGTTAAGCATCTGCCTTTGGCTCAGGTCATGATCCCAGGGTCCTGGGATCAAGCCCCACATCGGGCTCCCTGCTCAGTAGGGGGTCTGCTTCTCCCTCTCCCTCTGGCTGCCACTCCCTCTGCTTGTGCTCCCTCTCCGTGAAGTAAATAAATAAAAAACTTAAAAATAAAAAATAAGCTTTTAATAATTTAAATGTGTGATAGCAAAAGGAAGTACAGGAATTTGGGTTTTCTCTGCTTAGAAACTATCATTGAGATGTTAGCCCTAGGAAAGAGAATATGTTTTAAAAGTTTTTATTCTCAAGGGAAATGTGTAATGCTGATTCTAGGCCAAACATACATTAGGTATTTATATCATGTATGTCACATAAATACATTTAAGTATCATCCTAAGTTAGGTTGTAACCTAAAATAAAAAAAATATTTCTTTCTGGCTATCAACTAGTAGTGAGATGTGGTGGATGATAACTGCGTAGATGGCACAAGTATATCCTGTGGAAATAAGACACATGTGCAAAAAAGAGGTAAATCCAGTGCAATAAAATAACATCACAGGGGCACCTGGATAGCTCAGGGCTTAGGTCATGATCCAAGGGTCCTGGAATCAAGCCCCACATGTGGCGCCCTGCTCAGTGGGGAGTCTGCTTCTTCCTTCTCATCTCCCTCTGTCCCTCCCCCCAATACTCACTCACTCTGTCTCTCAAGTAAATAAATAAAATCTTAAAAAAACAACAAACAAAATAACACTAGGTATATCATGAATGGATAAAGAAATTTTATAGGAGTTCCGAGGAAAGGTAGAAACTGTTTTGAACTAGTGGGTTGATAGAGGATGAGAGAGAGAATTGAGCTGGTCTTGTAGGGTGAGTTGAGTCTCCTTACGTGGAGTGAAGAGGGTGTAATTTGGACACGAGGCGGTACACACTGGGCTTAGGGGAACAGGAAGAGTTCAGCCATGGCTAAAGTAAAGTGTTTAGGAAGCTGAATACTCAGGGAGATTTTGAAAAGTTAATTTGGGACTGATTGAAAAAAAACCTTGAATTATAGGTGGAAGAATTTGAATTTCTTAAGAATTTCAGACTTTGGGGCGCCTGGGTGGTCAATGGGTTAAGCCTCTGCCTTCAGCTCAGGTCATGATCTTAGGGTCCTGGGATGGAGCCTCCACTCCCCAGTTGGGCTCTCTGCTCAGCAGGGAGCCTGCTTCCCCCTCCCCCTGTGCCTGCCTCTCTGCCTACTTGTGATTTCTCTCTCTGTCAAATAAATAAATAAAATCTTAAAAAAAAAAGTTCAGACTTTGAGGGAAGACAGAAAGCTTCGGCTATGTGATCATTTATCCTTAAGTTACTGCTTATGTGATAGACATCCCTAATGTTACATTCTTGACTTAACGTGCTAGATTTTTTTAGTTGTTGGTACCAAGAAATAATGAAGAGCTTGCTTTCTTGGTTACTAGTCAAATCCATTGTATAAAATTGGCTTGTTAGCATCATCTCAGACTTCCTGGTTGGAAGAATTATGTTTCACATAGCAAATACTTGACAGTTGTCTGTTTTTTAGAGATGACAAATCAGTATTTTGTATAATTTCCACATGCTGTGAATTTATACCCTTATTTACAGGCGCACTAAAACGTGCTTTCATTTTAAAGCTTAGGCTTATCTGGGCTCCATTATCTCATTAGCCCAGCAACTGTGGGCTGCTGACTCCATGTTCCTTTTTTGTAAACTTGAGATCTCTGTCTCTCAGGGATGGAGAGATTGTTCAGTGAGATAAGACAGGTTAAAGAGAATGCAGTAATGTTTGGACATATTGGATGTAGGTACTTAGTAAATTTCTCTCCCTCCTTCCTGATTTTGAAATGGTTGTGACTAGAGACTTCTTATTGTATATGCTTTAAATATAGACTTGTGTAGCAGGACTCAAAGAATCTGGAAGGCATTTACTTTTTTAAAATCTGACTTTATTTGTTTTAATAACTTGAATTTTTCAAATGTTGATATACCAAGAGAACTTACCGATGTTTTATTAAAGGTGAATTTGTAGTTGTTTAGTTAGAATCTCCATAAAACCCTGAACTATCAAAGGACTAAGGGGTTTCTACAATGTTATTTTATGAACTAAAAGCATACTCTTTGGCAATGAAAGGAAGTGCATCTTAAATTCCACATATGAGTGAATCATAATGGCAATTTAAGAAACCAGATAGATGAGTTAAGGGAAAAGAGAGAGACACAAACCAAGAAACAGACTCTCAGCTATGGAGAACCACTTATGGTTACCAGGGGGGAGATGGGTGGAGGGTTGGGTGAAGTAGGTGATGGGGATTCAGAAGTCACTTGCTGTGAGTAGCACTAGGTGTTGTACGGAAGTGTGGAATCACTACATTGTACACCTGAAACTAATATTACACTGTATGTTAAGTAATCGGAATTTGAACTAAAAAAAAAAAAAACCAAAAACCAAAAAAAAAAAGCAAAGTGTGCACCTTGCACCTGGGTGGCTCAGTCAGTTAAGTGTCTGACTCCTGATCTCGGCCCAGGTCTTGATCTCAGGGTCATGAGTTCTAAGGCCCACATTGGGCTCCCACTGGGCGTGGAACCTATTTAAAAAAAAAAAAAAAAAAAAGGAAATGCAGGTCAGGAGAAATAATCTTCATCATAGCCATTTTCTGCATCATGCTGTTAAAGAAATGCAGTTAAACTTTTTTTAAGTAGCCTTTTTTTTTTTAAAGATTTTATTGATTTTTTTGACAGAGATCACAAGTAGACAGAGAGATAAGCAGAGACAGAGGGGGAAGCAGGCTCCCTGCTGAGCAGAGAGCCGGATGTGGGACTCGATCCCAGGACCCTGAGACCACAACCGGAGCCAAAGGCAGTGGCCCAACCCACTGAGCCACCCAGGCGCCTCTTTAAGTTGCCTTTTTTTCTTTTGGTATATGTATATGGGTGTTAATATATGTCTGGATTTGTGTGACCCCCATCACAATCAGGAAAACAGAAGAGTTCCATCACTCCAAAAAACTCCATTGTGCTACCCCTTTATAGGCACATCTTTCCCTCACCCCTAGCAACCACTGCTCTCTTTTCCATTTCTTCCTTAATGGATGGATTAGTGGCAGCTATCACATGATAAATATCTTATCAAATATGATATCAACTAAGAGAAAATATGAGAAAAATCAAGTAAGATAGTGTATGTGAAAGTGCTTGGCAGATAGAGGCATCAGGTACTTAATAAAAAAATCGCTTTATACATAATATTAGGTCAACAGGTGAGCCTTAACTGGTGTCTTCTATCGAATCAACTTTGTGTAATCTTTAATAGCTTTTTTTCTCCTTGCTAAACTAGGCTTTTAGGCTTTGTTCCATAGCATCCTGATTGCTGGAAATCTCTGTTTTAATGTCTTTTAACCTCCTGTTCCTTGGAGAAAAAGTGAATAATACCTACCTTGAAGAGTTGTTAAAGTAATAAAATGTGATGATATATTTGAATATAAATACATAGACACGCATCTGTGTCTGTGGCTTGGCCCATAGTAGGTTTCTCTGTCAATATTTTAAGATAATGTTTTATAAATAATATAGTTCACAGTTACTTTTAGAATAGTTTGGTAATGAAATATCGTGTCTTTTTGATATCTAGTTGTTCTTCCTACCCCCTCAGCCAAAGCTTTTAGAGTGGGAAGGTTGGTTCTCAAAGCATTATCTTTGTGTTTTAGTAATTTCTGGAAAGTTTTTTGGAAATGTGTCAGCAATTTCTCTGCTTTGGTTTGGAGGGAGAAGTACCCAAATCTATTTAACTTTATCATAATATTTCAGGGTTCCTTTCACATTATGCCCATTTCATAGAATATGATTTTTGAAATTGACGATTGGGACATATGGACTGAATCTTCGCTAACCCCAGTACTTCCTTTAGAGCTCATATTTCTAAGCCCCTAATGTAATAGTGATTTTTGGAGACGTTTTAATCTTTTTCTTAAAAGTGAAGTACATATAATTCTGAAAAATAACATCCTAGGCAGTAGGGTATAATTGCTTTTCTACAAATTTAATTATTTAATCAAGCGCAGAAGCAGATTTAGAAGTTTCTGTTCTTGCCTACAAATTCTCATGTATGCTGTCTTTGTCATTATTCTTTGTCTCCTTATTAGTGTTCAAAATATTAATAGAATCAGTAAATTATAGAACTGGAAAGAACCTTTGAGATCTTCTAGACAATTAATTCCTAATTTTATCTAACCCAAAGCTCCCTTTTTCATAATAAATATTTTGTAATACTCTCTTTAGTGTCCTGAGATAAAATTAATAGTAAATGAAAATTTTTAGTCACATAATTAAAATAAATCAATTTAATTCCCTAACTGTAATATAAAGCAAAATAAAAGGAAAATAATTTAAAATATAATATGAGGTATGATTATTTCACAAGACAAAACCAGAACACACCACAGAAAAAAAGCATTTCTAAAATGGCCTTAAGGGTATGCACTGCCCCAAGGAGAACCACCATCCGGACTCTGGTCTTTTTTTATTCCCAGGTGAAGAAGATGGGGGCGGAATGAAGGGGCAGAGGGCAGTGTTGGCCTGAGCTTGGTGTCACTTTTGCAGAATGGCAGAGTGGGATTGCCCGCAGAGCTTGAACAGGAATCCCAGGTTTTGTGAGTTGCTGTGCTGCTCTTTTGTTGCTCCTGACTTCTAAGAGGGCAGGGAGCCCAGTGATATAGTTATTAGGTAAAAACTTTGCTTCATGGTTTTTCTAAAAATTTGTATGAAAACATTTTTCATTTTTAAGTGAGGTAGTTAACTGCATTTTATTCTTTGCTTGTTGCTTGCTGTGGAGGTACTAAGCAGTTGGCTAAGGGAAGCCCTGTGGTGGAGTGACCGCGCACTGTGCCTTTAACCTCTGGCCCCGCCCCCGCACGGAGCAGCTTCTCCTTCATGAAGCTTCTCTGGGTCTTTCTTCTGGACAGCATGTAGGTAATGGACATGTTGACTTGTGTCTAATACCGGGAGGACATCCTGTAGTTTCAGAGATACCGCCAGAGCTCCCATTTTCTGGCTTTTTGGCCTGAGGCACAAACCTGTTTTTTCATCTGTAAAATTCCTACCTTTTCTTTCTCACAGGTTGTCACAAGGGCCAAATGAAGAGGTGTCAAGGGAGGTGGTAAACTGTATAGCAGATACAGTGGGTCCATGCTAACTAAAAGCCTCGCATCCTCCCCCTCCAAGATTATAGAGAATATGGTCCTTTTTTCATACTCTGATCTGAATCTTATTTCAGTTCTCGAACCCAACAAACACCTCCCTGCCTGTGAGACCTGGAATGCCACACATGTGCCCTCCCCAGCTCCCATCTCTACCTGATCGTCCCCTGGTGTGTATACACACACACACACGGCCAAAACCAAAGGTTTCATAACATCTATTACAGTATCACTGCTTACTTTTTTGAGTATTGATTACCCTGCTGGATTGTGGGTTCCATGAGAATTTTGTATTCTACCCTATATACTTGTGTTGTAGGTAAAAGTGATATTTCCAAAATATAGTCAAATTGACACTCAGGGAAGATGTGTTGTCTTTATCCTCCAGTCTCAACCCTCTCTAAAATCATCTGTTGTTTCTAGAGGGCCTTGCAGTAGAACACAACGGGGAGCCGTCCCAGCACCAACTAGTTTCATTTCGTTTCCTCCCTTCATCCCTCCCTCCCTAACTCCCTCCCTTACTTCCTTTAGGTTTTATTTATTTATTTTAGAGAGAGAGCATGGGGGTGGGGTGTAGGGACAGAGAGAGAGGGCGAGACAGAGAATCTCAGGCAGAATCCCTGCTGAGCCCGGGACTGGATCTCCTGAGCAGAAATCAAGAGTTGGACGCTCTTGATGCTCAACCAGCAGCACCATCCAGGTGCCCCTTGAGGGAGCAGTGTCCCCCGTAACTTCTGGAATGTTGCTTCTGAAGTTTTATGTGGAATTCTGTAGTAACTCAACTGCTGCTTTTGACTTTAGACTGTACATTGAGTTCTTTTTTCATCAAGATTCCGGGTAATCAAGGGTAATTATGTTACAGAGGAAAAACTGAGATTTTGTTTATTTCATGTTAGGCTTTGCGTTAAGAACTAATACTTTGGCAGAGTTTTACTAAGCATCTGAAAGGCATATTACTCTTCTGTGCATATTTTTGTTTTAAGTAGAGTGTAACTTACTCTTTTCTGGCAGCCTTCTGACTTTGTAATTTTTTTCTCTTTACTTTTTGGACTCCATGCTTGTGTTTAAGTGCAACAATTTCATTTTTTATTGTTGATTTCCTGAATATGTGTTCTTGAATCTTTCTCATCACTCAGCAGCTATGCCTCATTAATCTAAATCTGGCTTTGTTTTGTTGCTTTTATGCTTATTTTGTTTTTCCTTTTTCTTTTTCTTTTTCTTTTTTTTTTTTTTAAAGATTTTTATTTATTTATTTGACAGAGAGAGATCACAAGTAGACAGTGAGGCAGGCAGAGAGAGAGAGAGAGGGAAGCAGGCTCCCCGCTGAGCAGAGAGCCTGATGTGGGACTCGATCCCAGGACCCTGAGATCATGACCTGAGCCGAAGGCAGCGGCTTAACCCACTGAGCCGCCCAGGCGCCCCTTGTTTTTCCTTTTTCTTAAAGCCTTGTCGACCATATTCTTCACAACCCCACTTCAGTGCTGCTAATTTAGGGTGCTCATGTTAGTGGATATCTATTACCTTGACACTGTTTTGGAGACGATATAGGTGTTTTTCTCTGCCTGGACCGTTGATTTTTTCCTTTGTTTTACAGTATGGCATTTGTCTTGTGCAAATGTAAAATGGTTAATTGGAAAGAGCACACACTTTAGGGTTAAATGGATGCACGTTTAAATCCTAGCTCTGCTACCTGCCGGTTAAATTTGGGCATGTGTGAATATTTCTGATTCACTTTCTTCAACTGTGAAAAGGGTATGCTTTTACCTACTTTTCAGAATTGTGAGATTAGGAATATTGTATGTAAAGCATTTGATAGAGTATTTTCTCCTTGTGTCTTTTAACAGTCTCTGAAAAAAGAGGCAGAATGTAATAGAGGAGAGGCCAGCTGGGTGTCAGCAGTCCTGGCCTGCCCCAAGGGCCCTTCTGTCTCAAAGATCATGTGAGTTTGTGACTGACTGAAGATCATCTGAAGAGAAAACAAATCACTAGGCAGTATAGATGGGAAGTTCTCTTAGCACTAAGGAAAAGTGATCTGATCTCTGTTGCCTCATCTAAGATAAAGGTTTGCCTGGGCCACTGGTTCCAAATGATGTTCTTTAATATCTTTTAGAACAGAGATGTCCTGGTGAAGGTGAGGGGTGGGTTTGGGGGTGAGGACAACCCTGACCCATGGCCGTTCTGCTGTTTTATATAAGACTTTTTGGTGAGATTTTTGAATGAAGGGTCCTATAGCCAAAAAGATTTCTAAACCAGTATACTAAATGATCTCTAAAGCCTCTCATAACTATGCTTTTCCATGATAGGTGATTTTATAGGCGGTGTGGTTTTCAGAGATGTCTTTCAATATTATTTTATGCATTATACTGTTCTGAAAACTACTCCTTGTTCATCAGATAGAGTAGTTCTACAAACAGTTTTAAAAATCCTATAAATATTAATTACTGATCTTAAGTCTTCATGAGCTTCTGTTATCAAATATTTTTATTGGCATTCATATTAATTTCTCCACCTGTGTTTTTATTAATGGCAAGAACATGCTACATGAAACACTTTAAAATACGTGGAGAGATTTCCAGGATCATTCTCCATCTGTTATTTATTTTGATTTTTGCAAGTCTAGGGAAAAAAAGGTCACAGAAGTAATGTTTTAATAGCAAAACAGATGTTCCAGATATTAACCCTGTTGTTATTTGTACAAAATAGACTTTTACACATGAACCAAATCTCATTTTCTTTCGGAAGAAGTTAGAAAAAAATGTATTATACGTTTGTAACATTCACTCAGAATTCCATGACATATGAATAACAGCCATGTTTATGAAATTCAGTCTGAAATACCTTCAATCAAGATTATTTGATTCCATTCATATTAAAGAATAAAGATATCTCAAATGTTTTAAAAATAAAGCCTGGTATAAATAAGTACAAATAAAATAATATTATAATATGTAATATTTCTGCCTTTCCTTGCAGTATTTTATGGATTTTTTGACTTAACAACTTAGTTTTTTCTAGAGTAGTAGTGTTATATGATTTATCCTTGGTTCTGCCTCATTGCTTAGATACTTGATAAATGTGTTTTCATAAATGACAATTACACAGTATAGTTTCTGGAGAGTTAAGAATGTCTCCAGAATTCCTTTACAATAGAAGACCATTTTAGGCTGCTATTCAGTTGTTTCTCTAAACCAGTAGTGTCTTAACTTTCTTTGAATTTCAAACCCCTCTGATACAAATTAGGGAGCGTCTCTTAAGAAAAACACACTTATGTAAATTAGCATACAATTTTAGGGGGTTTATGAACCTTTGAATACATCCCATGAACCATCTTTGGGTAAACTGCCCTTTGTTTTGTGAAGAGTAAATTGAAGAAAGGAAACATTTAATTTTCTTCTTTTTCATTTTGCTTGTATCAAAAGAAAATTACTGTGAATGATAGTTGACTTTATTTGACAAAATGGTAGTATTTTTATTGAGTTTATATTAATTTGTAAAACATCTTTTATTAAAGATAATTAACTACATATTTTAAAAATAATGTGATTGGTTTGCGTTTTTTTGAGGAACTGTAATGTGTGAAACAGGAAGGAAAACATCTTATTCCTTGTCCAGTCAAAACACTTGGTAGATGCTGCCCTGGAACAGTGGTATTTTATACCTTCTAGTGAATACCAGTAATTTACATTAGAAAAGACAAGTTACTGATGTCAGAATGTCAGCATCTTTTACATATGAAAAGCACTGGGCCAGTGTTTCAATATTATGAAATCCCCATTTGATGCTGCTTCTTAGTGGCTGACTCTATCTTCAGTGGTTTATTATTAATGGGACCTCTCCAGTCCCTTAGTATAAGAAACCTTGGCTCGTTTTTCCTTTTGAAATAAACGTTACTGGGATTTTTTTTTTATAGTGTGAAAATAAGACTGCACAATTAAGAAAAATCTCAGTGTCACTATGCAAGGATAGTCACTGGTAACATTTTGTCTTGTGTCTGCGAGGCTTTTTTCTGTTCAGAGATTGTATGCCGTCTGTCTAGATTTTGGTTGCCTGTTGTACTCTGGCTTTGCTTGTATATGCTCTTTTTTCTAATATCTGAGGTGGTAATTATTTTTATAATTTCTCTTTTCCTTCAACATTCATGGCTGCTAGGATAAAATGGTTAGAGTTACTCGAATCTTGGTAATCTCCCAGCTAATAACTTTTTTTTTTTTTTAAATAATCTACATACTGTACAGGTCTCCCATTTCAAGGGTAGCATGCAAGGCAGTGGTTTTATTTCTTTTTTATTTTTTTATTTTATTTTTTAAAAAAGACTTTATTTATTTATTTGACAGACACAGCGAGAGAAAGAACACAAGCAGCGGGAGTGGGAGAGGGAGAAGCAGGCCTCCCGCTGAGCAGGGAGCCCCGTGTGGGTCTCCATCCTAGGACCCTGAGATCATGACCTGGGCCAAGGCAGAAGGCTAACAACTGAGCCACCCAGGCACCCCAAGGCAGTGGTTTTAGAATGTTCAGTTGTGCAGCCATCACCACTGTCTAATTTCAGAACTTTCTTCTACCCCCCCACCCAGACAAACTTCATACTCATTAGCAGTCACTCCCATTCCACCTGCCTCCAACCCTAGGAACCACTAATCTACTTTTTATCTCAATAGATTTGCCTCTTCTGGACATTTCATGCAAATGAAGTCATACAATATGTGGACTTTTGTGACTGGTTTCTTTCACTGAGCATTAAGATTTTCAAAGTTGTCTGTGATGTAGCATGTATCCAGTACTTCATTTCTTTTCTTGTTAATGGCTAAACCCCTTTTGTTTATCCCTTTATCAAATGAAGGACACATTTGGGTTGTTTCCACTTTTGACTTATGAATGGCACTGCTGTGTACAGTCATGCGTCTGTTTTTATGTGGCCATGTATTTTCATTGCAGGTAGGTGTGTATATATCTGGGAGTGGAGTTGGTGCTTATGTGCTACTGTAACATTCTGAGGACTATAATAAGTAATTTGACCCGAAGATAGTCTCCTGAATATCAGGTAGGAGGTATAAGAGAGTTGTACTAACCAGTCTTTCTGAAATGGTTTCATATAGTAGTGTTCCACTTAGCGTGGGTGTATGTGGTTTTAACTTTATATCTTACAAGGAAAGCTTATATAACAACAGGAAACTGTTCAAATATGATAAGTGTGCTTGCCATTTACACAGAAAAAGAATTAGTGGCATTTTCATTTAAAAAAATGCTTGCTGTTAATAATTCATTTTGTTTGAAACAATTTGGAAGAAACAAAACCCAACAGAAATCCTGAGACTTTCGAAAACATTCTCATGACTAACCCAGTCACTGCACCGTGTGCACCCTGAAGAATTTTGTTGAGAGGTAGCCTGTTTGCCTTTCTTTTTGTCCTAGCTTAACTGACCGGTATCCTTCCTCTAAGCCCAGCCCTCATTTGCACCTTAATTCCTTCTTCATGTTTTAGTTGGTTGCCTTAGCCATCTATGATTCTCGTCTAATGGAAAGAACACTGAGCTGGTGACTGGAGTTGGAAGGTCTTAGCCTAGCTCCAGCACCACCTGCTGTGCCACTATAAGAGCAAGTCAGGCCTTTCTGCTCCCCACTTTATTCATCGGTATAGCAAGAGGATCATCTGTGAAATTGAAAGATGTTTAAAGCTCAGTGATCTTAAGTCTAGCTCTAGACTTAAAAGATTTTACAAATTGGTTGTCGAATTTACTGATTTTTCATGAATTTGGCATTTAGTATATACTTCCTTGTATTGCTTCCATCCCTCCTTTTCAAATGTGTCCTCTCTCTCAACCTAGATGATAGGGCCGAGGAGGGTAAAGACACTCTTCTTCGAACTACCTTGCCTGAAGATGGTTAGTGTTTAATAGCGCATATATTATTTTATATGAGTTTTTAATGACTGTGGAATGACTCTAATTGGTACTTATTCCTGTTTAAATGATCAGAATTAAATGACCAAAATAACTTGGTAAATTTAGACAGCTATTTTAATTTTTTCCTTTTTCTGTCTTTTTAAGAGTATGCTTTTGATTAAAGTAGCCATGGGGAGAGTCAGAAGTGAACATTCTGTTTTTAGAAACTTTTAAAATAGCTGCTTTCTGCTGGAACTTCATCCTCATGAGATTTTTATACACATATACTCACGGGCTCGTATTTTGTGTATATGAAGAGTTTCAGGAAGCTCCTTGCTCGCTTTCTGACAGCTGTGGGCCCCATCGCTTAGTTCTTTGCACATTTTGCTGGTTAGCTCTGTGTCTCATGAAGAGAACAGAAGAGGAGCTTAAACTTCAAGTTAACAAAGATAAATGCTATAAAATAAATAGATGGTGGTTTTGAGGGACTTTTGGGGGTCCCCATGTCTTTCTAGTTTACCCGGGGTACTTTATCATTCCTATCTCAATGTATGTTTTTAATTGTGGCTTTTAATTTGTGAAAATTTGAGTCTGAAGTATGACAAGCAGTAATGCTAAGAGGTTTTTCTACCTCAGCATTTAATCATTTTAACTTTGATTACGGGACCATGGAGCAACAGGCATTACTGACATGACTGACAAGGTGACCGACTTTGGCTACCATGACGTTGACATTGCTGCATTTTTCCTTCCTCCTCTTCTGTTTCCCTTTCCCCCTTCTTTCCTTTTTTTGTATGTAAGTATCAAATGGAAAAGTCTCTTTTTTTAAAACATTACAGAAAGGTTGTTTCTCTTTGACTACCATCCTTAGTCACAGCCTCTACCATCTTCATGGAGATGGCCATGGAAACGTGTGTCCTTACAGAAACACTTATGTGTATTTACATTTATTTATATAAACCATATAGCCTAGAGTTTTTTCTTCTATGGGTGTGGCTCCTCCCTTTCAGAAATGGTATCACAAGTCTTTTTCACTTAGCAATACATCTTGGAGAACTGTTCAATTTAGAAAAGACAGCTTGACCTCATTCTTTCTACCTGCTGCCTGGTGTTTCCTAATGTTGGCTGCACCACTGTTCAGCCCTTCCCCCATCAGTGGGCATTTCTGTTTCTGATATTTTGCTTACAGACAATGCTGTGGTGAAGCATCTTTGTACATGCAGTTTAGTATTTCTCTGGGGTAAATACTGACAAGGAATTCATGATGGCAGGTATATTCAAAATTATTATAGCTTATATGTGTTACTATAACTCATTAGTTTGTCCTCTGAAATTTATACTTCTTCTAGTGATAAGAGGAAAGACACCAACAAATGATTTTTAGAATATCAAAGGCAAAACTTAGACATCTTTGCCAATCTGGTGAGAAAAAAATGTTATTTTGTTTTAATTTGCATTTTCTTGAGAATAGGTTGAGCATTTCTTTTTTTAAAATTTATTTATTTTAGAGAGAGAGAGAGAGAGCGCAATCCCATGTGTGCACGTACAGGCTGGGGGAGGGGAGGAGAGAGAGAATCTCAAGCAGACTCCCTGCTGAGCACGCAGCCCCACGTGGACTTGATCCCACAACCCTGAGATCACAATCCCAGCTGAAACCAGAGTTGGACATGCAACTGACTAAGCCACCCAAGGGCCCGGAGCATTTCTTTATGTGTATTGACTATTTGTATTTTCTTCCTGAGGACTGCATACATATGAACAATTACCTACAAGGTATCTAAATTATTGCATATATAACAGTTTTTGGTAAATACTTCTTGGTAAATATTATTAAAATATACATACAGAAAAGTACATATGTTACAAATGTATAGCTCACTGAATTTAATAAAGTGAATACATCACATGTAACCAGCACCCAAATCAAGAAACAGAGTATTACTAAAATTTCTGAAGCCCTCTGGTGCCCCTTCCAGTCACTACTGCTCTGCACCTCCCAGATAACCATTAATGTCACTTCTAATTTTATAGACTATTTTTTCTCTTTTTGAACTTTAGACAAATAGAATCATACAGTATGTACTCTCTGCTTCTTTCTAGGTGTTAACTTTTAAATACATTTTAAGTAAATGAATTGCATCAGGATTTAGAGAACTATGTTTGAGTATTTACACAGATAATTTCTTCTCACTAAACTTTAACAAGAGAAAATTGTATTATTTTAACTAGATGTCCTTGTGTGGTGCTAAGAACTCTCAGTGGACCCTCTCCCCACCAAAGGGAGTTAGCAGACTTGTTTACTGAAATCCAGTTGATTGTTGAAAGTTATTCTTGCTTCATTTTGAGTAGATCTAACTGAGGTTTGACCCCATTCTTCTCTTGAACTGTCTGTTGTGTTTATTAGAATTGGTAAACTGTGGTTTTATTTCATCTAACTAGATGATCTTAACCAGAATGCTTACTTACCTTGCACCTTCTTCTAGTATCTGGGAGAGTATCAATTGTCTTGAGCTGCTTTAGGAAGAGTGAAACTGTAGTTTTTCTCTTTCCTGTTGTCATCTGTGTCCTTTTCCCAAACAGGTAAAGGTACCAGAGCAAACTTTGTATGTTATCCTTTCAGCTTCCTCTGCCTGCCTCATGAATGCTTAGATGATACGGAAAGGTGTTTTATGTTCTCTCTCTTTGGCTTATTTTTGTTAATTTGTGCCTTTTGGTAATTTGCTTATTAAAAGAGTATACCTTTTTTGGGGCACCTGGGTGGCTCAGTGGGTTAAGCCTCTGCCTTCAGCTCGGGTCATGATCTCAGGGTCCTGGGATCGAGTCCCGTGTCGGGCTCTCTGCACTGCGGGGAGCCTGCTTCCCCCTGCCTCTCTGCCTGCTTGTGATCTCTGTCGAATAAATAAAGAAAAATCTTAAAAAAAAAAAAAAAGTATACCTTTTTATCTTCAGCTTATCTTGAACATAAATTCTTAAGTTATCTAGTGATTTCTTAACACTATAGTAGACACCAATTTTTTTAAGTAAAATAAGTAAAGGTGAATAAGGTTACCAATGGTGACAGTCTTTTAAATTTATTTTTATTTAGTAGTCTGCTTCCTAAAAGAATAAAAGACATATATGATAATACCAGTAAGAATAAAAAGATTATAAGAGGAGAAAGAGATAATAATAACACAAATCTTTGCTTCTGGAATTGAATGTTAAATTTAGCCATGAGACTCGAAAAAGAACAAATACAGTTCTCATTGGGGAATTAAGCAGCAAACCATTTCATCAAGCAAGACAGATGTGTGTATGTTACTAAATTCTGAAAAACGCAGAAATGTTCATCAGAATCAGGTCATGCAAATTAATAGGCATCCAGGGATTTAAAAATTTTGCTGGATTTAAAAGAAATTAATCAGCTCAAACATATTTCCACTTATGTTTATGAAAGAACTAAATCAGTGTGATTGTGTCTGGGTGTGAAGTATTCATCTAGCTTGCAAGAGTAGTGGATAAAGAACATTATTCTGTCATTATTGGTGAACATATAAGTAGGCACAATGCTTAAGAAATAGAATATTGCCAGTATTAGAAGTCTCCTGTGCTCCCCCAATGACAACTATTATCCTTTTATGTTAGTCATTATTTTTCTTTAAAATTTCATCCCCTGTGTGTATATGCTTCAATATGTGTGTGTGTGTGTGTGTGTGTGTGTGTGTGTGTGTGTGTGTGTGTATGCATTTGAAGTAAGCATAATCTGTCATTAGATGAAGGCTCCTAGAGGTACAGAATATCTGGGTAGTAGCCTGATCTGAGTGTCCCACAGCATTGACCAGATCCATTTCTGGGGAAGGTCGTGGGCAAATTCATGCATAAATGAGTCCTGAAAAACCACAGTGCATGGCTCACCACAGTCGTGGCATCTGGCTGGACTCTGCAGGTTCTGGCTCTCGGGTAGGAATGTATTTTCTGTTCCTAATTCTCCATGCCCTCCCTCTGTCTCTCAGGAGTAGGTCAAAGCAGAGTACTTATAGTAGATAAAATGAGCGTCATCAGCTGGCCTGTAGAAATTTTATCAGAATGTGTTCAAGAAGCCAAGTGTAGATTAGAATCTGTGTCAAGGTTCATACGGGCATTCTGTCCTTGGTTCAAAAAGATAGTCTGCTTAGGAGCAAGGAATTTGGTGATAACAGCTTTCAGAGGGTCTTTCTTTTGAGTCAGCCATCCCTTATTTGGACTGGATACCTTCTCTGTCTTATGCATGATTATCATCTTAGGATCTGCCTTCATCTTGGAGGTTCTCTTGATCTTTCACCTTTGTGAGATCTCTTATTTCCCATGTTTCATCTCTTTGTTTATTCCTTTGTTTTAAGAAACTCATCAAATAATTTCTTGAAAAAAGATTGTATGGGAGGTTATTTTGAGATTCTGCATGTATGATGATACTGTTCTACTAGCCCTACATTTGGCTAGATGGAATAATTTTCTTGAGAATTTTGTAGGCATTGTTCTTCTGTTTTCATCCTGCTTCTGGTATTGCTGTTGAGATCTAGCTCTACTGAGAAGTCCAAAGCCAATCTAATTTTTGATCCTTTGCACCTGTTTATATCCTCTGTAGAAGTTTTGTAGAGTGTCCTTTTGTCTCCCCGTCCTGAAAGTGACAGTGCTGTCCTTTGGTGAGCATCTGTTTTCATCAGCAGGCCCTGATAATGTGGAATGTCACATTCACCAGCTTGGGAGAAGTTTTGACTTATTTTATTGCTGATTTCTTCAATTCCTCGCTTCTCTCTTTTTAGCACTCATGATTTGCATGTGGGACCTCCTGTCTTGTCTTGGTCCTCTAATACTCTCTTTACTTCCCAGCTCTTTATTGTCTTGACTTTTGGGGGGATTTTCTCAGCTTTATTTTCCAACTCTTGAGTGTTTAATTTTTCCTAAACATCGCTATGTTGTTAACTTCCAGTAGCTCCTTTGTTCTCTGAATGTTTCCTTTCTTTGTTTTATTTAACAAAGAACATGTTTTTGTTTACTAGAAGCAGTATATGTCTTTCTGAAATGTTAAAGATAGTTTTCTTCTTCTTGAATAGTTTTTTCCCTCAAGTATACTTTCTTCTTAGTCTTTAATGTCATGGTAAAGGCCTTTCTCAGATGGCTCATTATCTGCTCACAATAAAAAATAGGGGACTTAAGCCAATTAGGAGTTTGTATGTAGGTGAAGCTTCCATGAACTCTGGGCCTCACTGGAGGGTGATTTAGGTGGACCATTTATTAAGGAGCCCACAGTGCTTCCGTATTTCATCTTTCTTCACAGTTCTGTCAGCTCCGCAGAGAAGTGTGCTCCAGTAGTCTGCCTAGAGTTGTGCTGTTTGGTGCAGTAGCCACTCACCACGTTGAATGAGTGGTTCTTCGGCTGAATTAGCCACATAGAGTGTGACTGTCATACTGGACAGCACAGCTACTGAACATTTCCATCACTGCAGGAAATTTTATGGGAGAGTGCTGGAGTAGGACTGAAATCTTGTTCCCAGCCCCCGGAAAGCCCAGTGAGGAAAGGCTGGGTCTCAGGTTTAGGATTCTCTATGTGTGTGGTCACTTAATCCCACTGTGTATCCCCTAGTCCAGAAGGCTAGTTTTACTTTCTTCAGAGAAGATAAGGCCTAAACAGTATGCTTAATAACTCATTGTCACTTTCATCACTCATTTACTTTTTGGCCTTTAAATCTTTCTGGTACCAGTTCCTCCACTGCATTTTCTGGGAGTGCCCCTGGTTAGAGGTTCTTTACCTCACCTCTCTCAGTATGAACAGTGTTAGGGAACCAAGTCCCTTACCTCTTTAGCTGGAAATACCACTGATATTGTTGATACATTACTTTTGAGGCTCTTGTTTGGATTAGATGAGAATGTAAAGTGCCTACTTTAAGACACTTGACATGATCAAAGTAGAGAGGTCCTTTTAAAATACGAATTTACAACTCCACTATGCATCTAATTTGCCCCACCATGTGCTTATGAGGTAAGTAAAACAGAATAAAGGACCACAGAGGTTCGGATACTGGACCGTTGACCAGATATTATTACTACCTAAATGATTTTTTTTTTTTTTTAACCCAGTCTTAGAGTAATCAAATTTTGAGTTTCAGGAAAATTTTGGAGTATTTACATGTTAAGGACCTTTAGTTGCTCATGAATAATTAAATCTGCAGGCATTGAATATGTCACTGCCAAGAGCCTTCTGTAAAGTGCCTGGCAAATATTAGGTGCTCAAAAGGTAGGCCTTTGAGAATTTTATCCAGCCTCTCCATCTGTAAGCATCCGGGTTAAGTGATATGGTCGTGATCATCAGACTCTTGCTTTGTGGGAGCTGGGTCAGATGGTCTTGGCTCACAGACCGCTCTGCTACCGGCATCTTTCAATGCTAGGGTTTTTCCCAACAAATTTCATGTACTGCCAGTTTTAAAGGGAAAAGAAGCTGATTGCTTTAAGGTTTTTAACCAAACCAGTCCATTCACTCCTTGCATGGATGCCTATATGCACCATTAGCACTTATCCCAAAATAGGTGTCCTAGGCCTTAGGTTTTTTCTTGGTGACATGTCAGAGGTGGTGTTCTTGGCTCTCCTGGCCTGGGTTTGTGTACTTTGTCCCTAGGACCTGTGCTGTGGTGACTCCTGGAGCTCCCCACTGTGTACATTGTATCTCATGAATATCTGATGAGTTACAGTCCCCTGCTTAAGCGGTGCTGTTTCAAATTTCCGTGACTCTGCATGTTTTGTTTTACTACCTGGAATAATCTTTACCTTCCCCAACCTCACATCCTCCAAGAGCCCAATGCATTTTTTAAATCCCTTTTAATAGAGTTCCTCCGGCCTTCCTTTGCTTTAGCCTTACCACAACCTGCATGCTCCGCTCTATCCTCTGTTGTGGCGCACAGCAGGTGGAATTGCAGCTGTTTCTTAGTCTACCTGTTAGACTCTGGGAGCAAGGCTAGTTACTGTTTCAGCTGTGAGGTGATTACATAAGGACGTTTTATGAAGGAAACGAAATTTCCTTCCTGAGTAAGAAACTAGAGGTATCTGGGCTATGGGTTTGTTAACTCATCTTCTCACCCCCACCCTGCTCCCCGTTTGGGGTGCTTCCAGTTTTTGGCGGTTACGAAATGAATAAGCTGCTGTGAACAGGTATACAGGTTTTCGTGTTGCCGTAAATTTTCATCTGTCCTGGACACTCAGTAGTGGGGTTGCTGGGTTGTATTATGAGCGCGCATGGGACGTTGCCTGCCACCCTCAGTCTGTGTGAACTCTTACTCTGCAGCATCCTCGTTAGCACTTGGTATCGCCAACTTTTCTATTTTGTTTTGTCTTTTTCAATTTTAGCGATTCTGAGTAAGTGTGTAGCCGACCTAATTGTTAACCGTAGTTGTCTGTGAAACCTGTGAGAGTTGGAAGTAGGCAGAATGGAGCTGGATTTAAATACAGAGCCAGGGAAGAGTTCCTGAGAAGGCGATTGAGAGACTGCGAGGTTTATGAGAGCTTGGCATGTCTGTCATACCCATAGTGTTGTCCCCAAGTGACGAGCACAGGGCCTTGCGCCCACAGTAGGAATCTCTTTGTGTGTTTATTGAGTCATTGAACAAATGATCCAGAGGTTAGGGAAACCTCTCTAGGGAAACCAGGAACTGGATGGAAAAGTAATTTTAGATTAGACTTGGCCTGAGTAACCCCAGTATGTTCATGGGACACATCTTTTTATATCTGCGTCTTTGTTTACAGATATGTTTAGAAGCTGACTCAGGTCTCTGATTCCCAGCCCCTCAGTGGGAGGGAGGTGGCATCGTATCTTGGTAGAGAGTGGAAGGCAGCAAAGACTTGATCTGTCAGCTGGTTAGGGGGACTTAGGAAAGCAAGTCATCGTGATTCTGGTTCTCCGCTTTATCGCTATAAAATGAAAAGATTTTATTAGATGATATCAGTATCTAAAGGAAATACAATATACATAGTTAAAGGAGCTTAATCACATCAGATGACAAATAGTTTAATAAGCAAGGAAAAAGCATGTCTGAGGCTTTGTTGGATATGTACAGAGGGAGTTGTGAGCCCAGCTTTTTAGGGAGATTAGGGGTAAGTGTCCAGACAGCTAGTGAAGGGCTCTTGGGCAGAGACAAACAGAGCAACAGAGGTCCTTAGAGGGTTTCAGGTAGAGGAGCAGCACTGTGGATTGTCTTTTTTTTTTCCTGGTTTAAAAAAAGCTTTCCCATAAAGACTGGGGACAAGCTGCCCAAGTGTCTTCTTTCCATGCAAAGGGCCTCAGAAAGCGAGGCTGAGGGTGCGGAGTAGCACCCGGGCGAGTCAAGTGTTGGGCCCCTGCTCTTCAGCGGTCTTTCTCTCCACCCTCACTCAGAAATTTAGATCGAGAGTTTAGCAGAAATCCAGTTCTCAGATATTCATTCTCTTTGTACTCGGAAGGATGTTGTACGCATACTGTCAAGTGCTGGTAGAGGTTTAAAAAACTACTACATGCCCGGATAAACTTGAGTCTGTGTTAAGGGATTTGACCTGTTTTATTATTTGTCTGACATTTATGAAAGCACTTTGACATTTGAAATTTTATTTGTTCCCTGTTCTGAATATTTAAAAGGAATCACAAGTCTTGATCACTGGAATACCTTTTGTAATATAAAAATTTTAAAGCCATTATTGTTTTCATAATTTTAATGATTCTAACAGTTTTATTATACCTAGGCAAACTATATTTTTGCTCTATGGTGGTTTAGGTTATAAAATCAAATGTGTGATTATTCATTTTAAACTGTGTTTCCAACAGTTTATTTTAAAATGTCAATACTAACTGTTTCTGGTTATGAAGACCCTGAAAGTAATCTTTTGGCAAATAGTTTAGGAAAGTGAGGAGTCTGACTTTTGCTTTATCTTTCAGCTTATAAAAAAACAAAAAACAGTTTAAGATGAGTTGCCTAAAGATACTACTTTTAGGTTCTAATGTGAAGGATTAATATTTCTAGGTTTTTAAAAAAAATTAGTGCACTCTAAGATTGCCAACCCTTTTAGGCAAAGTCAGTCTTAGGAAGCTGTTCTGTAATTCTTGGTCCATTAAGTCTACTTTTTACAGTAGGATATAAAAAATTTTGGAATATTTTAAGGTTTGTATTGAGTAACTTCTACAGGTTTTTGTTAATACTAATAACCAGTTTAAAAAAAAAAAAGGTGGCTTAAGTGAGACAGCCTTTTTTTTTTCAAAGGTTTGACATTTATTCTGATAATATTGATTATATTGATTTCTAATGTCCTGAAAGTTTGTTAGATCTGTAGGACATGTATGAGGGTCACCTTTATGGTATTGGAGCTCTTATAGTCTTTATTCGAGCCTTTTCTGTAGCCCTGTATTCAAAGATTATTTTATGTGTTTTCAATTTGGGCAGTTATATGTATAATAACAAAATACATTTTTTTTTTTTTTTTGTATCTTTCAGAATCATGGTGTCATGGAAAGGGATTTACTTTATACTCATTCTGTTTTGCGGAAGCTTTTTCGGAAGCATTTTCATGCTGGGCCCCTTTTTACCTTTGATGCTTGTAAGCCCATCTTGGTATCGTTGGATCAACAACCGCATTGTGGCAACCTGGCTCACGCTGCCCGTGGTAAGTCACACGTCAGATAAGGAGATGGGCTCAAAGTAGCCCAGCTGACCAGTTTTTATTTTGTTAGAGTTGGATTTAGTCAGATGTTAAAATAAACATAAATCCTTTCTGGAGGAAATACAGGAACTAGAGAGAATTAAATATAATTCATGTCCTTGAAGTAAAATATCTAAGAACCATATTCCAAAATTAAGAGCTTCTTTTATATTCTTCATGAAGTTTATTTTCCTTCATCAGAAATTATTACATCATTAGTTTTGTATTTCCATTTATTTTACGAAATAATGGCAAAAATTAACATTAGATACACTATTTTTTTGAACTTTTGATATTGATGTGATTAATTTAATTCTTCTCAGTTAAAACAGAATTTTATAATAAAGTGGTTTCCCATCTGAGGGCTAGAGTGACAACATCTGTAAGGTAAAAGAACGCACAAAATGTATAGTAAGATTCTTGGAATAGACCGGTATTTTCTGCCAGGTCAGTGCATACAGCTCTGAGCGCATCTCTGTGATTCTGAGCTTGGCAACGTCCTGTAGGGTTCCAGTCCATCCTCCTCCCTCGTCTGGATTGAAGCTGCTTCGGCCCTTCCCTGTGGCTGCTAGTCAATAGTGCCTTCTCCAAAAGTGGGTGACACCATGCATTGCCTTTATCTTGAATAGGCTCTGTTTCCTGAGGCTGTTCTGTTCCTTCTTTTTCCTGAGCACCAGCTAGAACTTACTGTTACTGGGTTTATGGACAGTCATGGTGGGGGTGATGAGGATATACCAAGAGGGACTTCTCTGCTTTCAGTTGCTGAAGGATCTTTTTCCATCCTTGTCTTTTGAACTGTGTTGCGCGTTTCCCCTCAGGCAGCCTGTCCTTGTCACATCTGTGGAGAGGAAAGTCCACTAAAGCTGTGGACTTCTCAGGTGGAGGTTGATGGGGAGCTGTTTACAGTGCACCCTTTTCATATTTTCAAAAGGACTCCTGTGGTGACTAGTTTTAAGAATTGCATTTGTCCTTTGTCAGAGGTTAATTTTTTAAAAAATTATTCAGGTATGTGTTTTATGAAATGTGATAGTGTTTGACTAAAAGTAGTGTCCCCTATCTCTCCCTGTCCCTCCCTCGTCTCCTCTTCCCCCTTCCTTTTCTGTATTTGCACTTAATCTACAAGCACAAAGAAAGGACCACAGCATAACTGGTAGATGATAAATAACTATAACTGGTATGGTTGCATATTTAATCCAGATTAAGGAGAAGAATTGCAAGATTGTGTTGAAGGGTAATGATGGTCATAGCTGTTAAGCACTTCTGTGGCAGATACGGTGCTATTAATAAATACTCGAGGACGCCTTCATTCCAGGCACCACTATTATCCCAAGTTTACAGAAGCGGTAGAAGCTTTGCAAAATTAAATGATTTGCTGAAGGTCACATGCATAAGCAGAGCTGAGATTAAATCCAGTTTGCTGCCATTAGAGCCTTAGGTGATAGGAAAACCTTGAAGGATTGGTCAGGGTCACATGGTCCTTGACCTTCCAGTGGTAAGAAATTCACTGGGACCTCCTGACTGTTTCAAAAGAAGAAGGTTTCGAGTTCTTTCAAGCCAGGGCATGCCTCAAGGGAAAAAAATTTGAGAAACTGTTAACTACTAATAAAATCAGTCTCAGTGGCATGATGATTTCTCACAGTGCAAGAGGAAGGTTGGTAAGGAATAGTCCTACAAAGCCTTCGAGAAGCCAAAGACCGAGGTTGCTGAAGTACCCGGAACAAGGTACATGAAATGAGTTGTGCAATATTCTCTCCTCGTCTGTTTTGAAAGAAAATGACATGTACGTATGTAAATGTTTATATATGTGAGATATGTGTGTGTTGTGAACACAATTGAGTCACCACCTAGGGACCACATAATGTACCCTTAGCCGGTCACAGTCCACCCGAAGTTCCTATTTACCACCTCGTGTCAAATGGAAGAGTCGGGATCAGGTAGGGCTTTCATGCTCGCCTCCTTGGTGCTACTGCTGCTGGCCTGATACATCCACTTGCGCAATAAACTCTGGGGTGAGTGTTACAGCTTTTCCCTTTTACTAGTCCTGTGTCTTTCAAAGAAATAGTATGAGAGAATATAGTCTTATATTTATCTAAGTATTTTCCATTTATAGTATTCTTTATCCTTTATTAGAGTTTCTGTCTGGTATCATTTTCTTTCAGCCTGAAGAACTTCCTTTAGCTTGTCTTGCAGTGAGGGCTCCTGTGGATTAATTCTGTTTTCTAATAGTTGAAAATTTCTTTATTTTGCCTTTGTTTTTGAAGTTCTGTTTGCTGGCTGTGAAATTTATGGGATGACAATTTTTCTTCTTTCCATACTTTAAAGTTCTACTGTCTTGTGGTCTCCTTGTTGTTGATGAAAAGTTAGCTATCCTCTATTGTTGCAGCCCTTTTTCTCTGGCTGCTTTCAAGATTTCTTTCCCTGTTGTGTTGTTTTTTCATTGTTTGCTTGTTTTCAGCAGTTTGGTGATGATATGCTAGGTCTAGTTTTCTTTGTTTATTTTGCTGTGTTTCATTGGGCTTCTTAGATCTGTAGCTTTGTTTTTTCCACTTTGGAATGTTTGGGGCTCGTATTCCCTCACTTTTTTTTTTTTTTTCCTGCTCCATTTCCTCTCCCCTCTTCTGGGACTGCAGTTGCGGGTGTGGTAGATGCTTACGTTGTTGTACAAGTCACCAGGTTCATTGACCCTCTCTTCTGCTGCCTCTATTTAAAATACCATACTTTCAAGTTCTAGAATTTATATCGGGATCTTTGTTGGTTTCATTACATTCTGAGCTTTCTCATCTGTTTAATTCATCATAACCTTATTTTCCTGTAACTTAGCTGAGTGGTGAGTTTCCAGGGCAGGAAGCAACAGCCACCTTCCCTATTTTTTTTTTTTTCCTCCTGTAGGAAGTACATTGCATCAAATATTTGTAATATTCTAACATTATCAGTATGGATACTCCTTATACATTTATGTAAAAATTCTTTTTCCTTTCATAATAGAAGGAAGGACTTTTTTGGTAAGTTTTGTTAACTGTTGTTTATGTCAAAAGTAATCAGCAGGATCCTGGACATTCATCCAGCAACTATTTGTTAAGTGTCCACCATGTGCCAAGCCTATTGCTAGAAGGTGATGATGAGCAGGACAGATAGGACCTCTGACCTCGTGAAGGTAATAGTGTTCTACCTCAGCCATCTTGCCTAGTTGTAGATACACACAGCTTGACTAGTTTGTCTTTCATTCGCCTGAGAGACTGCCTCCTTTGCTAGACAACAGAAGGTAACTTCTCAGGCCATGAATTTTTTAGAGGTAGATTTTAAAATTAGCTTTAAAATGATGTCCATTGTTTTATTGCGGCTTTCAAACAGACCATTTAATATGGAATACTCGTTTTTATGGTGTTGCTTACCCACTAGTAGTACTTATTTACAAAATGAGTATTTCTCCATCAAATATCATATTTATATTAAGTAAAATAAGCACATAATGCCCAGCTCACATAAGCTTAACTGTCATAAGTACATATTTCTAAGAAGTCCTCTACAAGCTACCTGAATGTTAACTAATTCCGTTTATAGTCACTATAAACCAGAGACATTTCATTTTGAAAACTTTCAACTTTTTTCAAGTCAATTATATAACTTTTTAAAGATTTTTATTTTATCATCTGTAAAATAAACTGGAGTAGATGATCTTTTGAGAGCCATTGCTGATTCAGCACTGTGTATCTGATTCTAAAACGTTTAGAGGTAAACGATTTTTTGGTGATGATCATACATTGCTTTACATTTTATTTAAAGTTTTAAATTTTCCAGTGTATAATCTTTTGAATATGAATCACATTTTTGGCTACACCTTTCTACCAAAACCTGAAGGGTTTTGAAAATTTTCTTGTAGTTACTATGTTGGTAGGAGTCATTGCAGTTGCCATGCTTTAGTGTCCAATCAATCTATTTTCTCGGAGAGCCAATATAAGTGGAGTGCTTATTGGTACAGACATTTGATTTCAGTACTGACCTTACCACTTTCTAGTCATTTGAACTTGGCGGAACTACTTAGCCTCCCTAAACTTCTCTTTTCATTTGAAAAACAGGGGTTCTAATACTGCCTACTTCCCTCAGGCAGTTATTCTGATGAGCGAATGAGGTAGTGAATATAGCTTTTCAGAATACAGTGGCTTGAGTAAGGTAGAACTTTATTTGTCCTCAGGACCACATGGGCAGGGTAGCTCTGCTTCCATGTCATTCAGGGACTCAGATTCCTTCCATCCAGCCTGGCATAATAATACGGTCAGGACTGGTCACTACCACTTTTTTGCCCCACTCTGCAGGAAGTGGGTCTGGGAGGAAATCCAGAGCAAGGGCTTTCCTTTAAATCAGTGAATTACAAAGAGCACCTATTTCTCTTGCTCACCCCATTGGAGGGAATGGCTGATGGCTATAATAACATCCGGGAAATACCGTCTTTCCTCTGGGCAGCTAGGTACATAACTAAAATCTGTTACTCTGGAAGAAATGCTGGACTTCACTAAACAAATTCTGCCATAGCTGCTTCTGCTGTCACTCTTAGTGCTGGTACTGTCACACAGCATTACACTACACACTATGGTACAAGTCTATATACAACTCCAGTTGCATGCAGTAGGGTGGATGAGCGAAGAGTGGAAAGATAATATGTGTGTGTGTGTTTTTTTTTTAAATCTAGGGTTACCCTCACCCCTGTTGAAAGTGAGAGGAAATGTGAGTGGTGCTATATTGAGTGTCATTCTTGTGTTTTAAATAGCATGTAGACCAGTCACTTCATCTGATGGTCAGGTGGAAAAAGCTGTTCTAGCATTCTTTAGAAAAAAACTGAGCTGGATTTATTGATAATGTACTGGTCTCCTGTGAGGTACATTTCTGTGAGATTTTCAGTGGTCAGTTTCAGCTATTCCTGACTTTTGCTCTGAGAACTTAACACACAGGCAGAATTCAACAACCATCACTGTAGTTTTAAATTAGTATATATTTGAAAAAATTTCTATTACCTGTTTAACTCACTGCCTTGCTTATGAGTAAGGGCATATCAAGCAGAGTCTTTCAGCTAAGAAATTTATAGTTGAATGCTTTACAGCTAAGTCACAAAAATTGTCAGTGTCTTTTATGATCTTTTATTTCATACTTTTACAAGGTGCTAAAGAAGTTTTTATTTTGAAGCAAATAGATTTTTTTTTTTTTTTTACCCAGAGGGAATTTAGTCTTTTCTCAGCTATACATGTACTTTACTTTAAGCAATCCCAAACAATTAAAAAAAAAGTTCACTAATAATAGATTAGGTAAATGGATTTAAACAAATTACTGCTTCACCGAAATAATCATAAGGCGATCTTTTTTGTAAGCAACTCTTATGCATTAAAATGATTTTATTGGCAAGATTTTTCTTCTCTTACCATTTTTAAGGAGCATTTTGCATTTTAAATGAGGTCCCCCAGTAAAATCTTCTAGAATCTTAGAGTTAGGCGAGACTTAGAGGTCACCTCGTCTAACCTATCTGTGTAAGAATTTCTTCCAGAACAGTCTGCAGAGTGACCATTCTCTCTTGGTACATCCCTACAGCGGGGAGTGTAGGTCTTAATTCATTTCATTTTCGGACAGTTCGTTCAGCATAATCACTATTGTCAAGATCAGACTTTGCATGTGCCCAGAACACTTTTTGCTTCTCAAAGTTGGGAGTCTTTCCAATGGTCCAATTGTAGCTAATAACCTGGGATTATGTAAATTATTTGGAGTTCTGTCCTTTCACGCTAGTCATGACTTAGGAGTTTAGAGATCATTTGATAACTCCCCACGTAGGACACAAGTCTTTTCCACAGCCTGCTGATTACAGTCCAATCCTAGAATAAAACAGATGTTCAAAGATACAGGGTATAGTTTCTACATAGACTGCCATTAAGAGAAGGGGTACTGTGTTTGATGAATGGTTTGGGATTGCAAGATTTTAAATAGCTAAGGATTTGAAGAGCTGGGCCTAAGTGAAGTCTGAAAAGCCCAGGCAGACTAGGAGAATGGGAGCGCCACAGAGTTGTTTTTACCTCAGACTAAATAAAGATTCATCGGAAGGATAAATGGGAGCTTGGGGCATGATGGCAAAACTGATTCTCTGTGATCATGAAGGGGAACCTCTCATCTTTGTGTTTTCAGACACGGTAGAACACTTTGAGGTAGTGATTAGTGATCTATAAAAGATCCTCAGAAATTACTTCCATAAACCATTATTAAATTTTATAGAATTAGTTTTTCTTCTATACTAGTTTATATTCTAGACTAGGAAAAAAGACAGTATTCTCACATTTTTTTCTAGAACAGTTCTTAATCTGATTAATCAGTTTTAATCCAATTATTTGAATTCTGCAGTTTAGCCACGTTATAACCTTATCTCTGTGTAGTAAATATTTGTAGTTCTGCCTTTGCAGGAGCTGTAAATAACTTGACTAGATAGGTCTTGTCTGGTATTACAAATCATTAATGTGAGTTTGAGATCTAGGCTGTCCAAAAGGTTATATATAACTTTCAGGCATATTCTGATGAAGTGCTGGATGGCAAGGGAGAGAGTGCTGTATGATATGCTCCTGGACAAACAGTCTGGATTTATTTTGACATTTGGGATCCACGGGATACATGTATTAGAAATTGCACTTAAAAGGTGAGGGTTGAGGTTTGGGATTTATAGGCTTTAAGATTTTTTAACTCTTTTATGTGGCACAACACACAATTAACAGTCAACTTCATCTTTCTACCAGTTAAGGGAAGGGCATCCTGCATTTTAGTTCTTTGTAAAAACTGTAAAGTATCATTTGGAAAGTGGAGTGGAGCCGGACCCAATTAATAAGCCATAGATGGTGACTTCACACATGTCTTCTGGGCTGAGACATGTAATTCAGTGATTCATTTTGGGAGTTGATGGTCCTGTGAACTTAGAAAGAGACAGTTCCTGCTGCGGGTCCAAGCCTAGAGGACTCTGCCATGGCTCTCTATCGAGAAGTCTACCTAGGACTTGACTTCCCAAGACTTTGGAGTGGGGGTTATAATTATTTGAGTGACCCTTTTGAAAATCAGATGAAAACTACAGGCATTGAGCAGAGTACCTGTGTATACATTTTCAGGAGGTGTTCGTTTTTATTTACTCCCTGAAGGCCGTACTTCTAGGACTTGATGTCAGGTTAAACACCCATGCCCTAAAGTGAATCTCAGCTCTGGGAAAGTAACTTGATGGGATCTGTGGGATATCGTTTTACTCTGTTAAGATATTGACACTCTGATTGCATAATTCTTTGGACATAAAACATTTCTGACTTTTCCTTAGCTAATATTCCTTTTAACCTTTTTTTTCTTGCTCCTGTGTTTATTTTGAAGTCCTGTTTTTGTGAAATGTAACAAACATAGCCAATGTTTGTAAAACATAAATGTACACTTTAAAATGATCTATTAAAGTGTAGCTATCAACCAGTTCAAGAATTAAGAGTATTGGAAGGTAGGTGGTTTGTCGGAGGGCTGAGAAGTAACAATCATCTCCTCCTTAATAGAAGCAGCCACTAACCTGACCTATAAGATAGTCGTTCCCTTGCTGTTCTTTATAATTTTATTGGCTATATATTTACTCCTAAAATATCTTAGTTGCGGTCTGTTTTAGGAAGTTTTATATATGGCACTTTTTGTTTGTTTTGCTTCTCTCAGCATTATGCTAGTGAGCCATCTGTGTTGTTGTAGATACCAGTAGTTCGTTTACTTGCATTGTTGCTCCATATTCTGTTATATGTTGTACTGCAGTTTATGCGCTCTATACTTCCACAAAGGTTTTCAATCCCTTTTTTCCATTAATAGTGAAGTCATATTTTATCTAGTAAATTTTTTACCTAAAAATTACTAGAAAATTTAAATAAGGGATTGAAATTAATAATCAGGTTTTCTTATTTTCTGTTTTTTTTTTTCCTCCACAAAACCAGTCTGTAATATGTTTTCTTCTAAATATTTATATGCCTGCTTATCAGAAAAGTTCCAAATTCAGTAAATACTTGAGCATCTTCTAGGTACCGGGTACTGGGGCTGCAGAAGTTTATAAACATATAGTTATTTTATCCTTTATATTGTTAAACAGATATGTGTATGTGTTTAAAAAGATCGTAATACAGAAAGGTATAAAATGAAAATTTTGACTTTCTGTTCCCTCAGCCCTATACTCGGTGTTAAATTTCCTGATTATCCTTTCTAGAAAGTAATAATGTATCTATAGCCTTAAGAAATTACACAGTGGAATCTTCTTTCATGTCTTTTACACTTTTTTCTTTCTTTCTTTTTTTACACTTTTTTATTTTTAAGGTAAAAAATATATCCTGAAGATTTCAGTGAAAGTTAGCATTATTTTAATTAAGAAACTGTCAGAAACCTAAATTAATAACACTAAAAATATAAACAGTGCCTTTGTATTCTCATTCTTTGAGATTAACTTCTTTTTCCAGATTATTATAGAAGCAATAATCTTTTTTTAAAAAAATTTTATTTGACAGAGAGAGAGATCACAAGTAGGCAGAGAGTCAGGCAGAGAGAGAGGGAAGAGCAGGCTCCCCGCTGAGCGGAGAGCCCAATGTGGGGCTCGATCCCAGGACCCTGAGACCATGACCTGAGCTGAAGGCAGTGGCTTAACCCACTGAGCCACCCAGGTGCCCCTAGAAGCAATAATCTTGAGAAACACTATGCCTTTGACTTATTAGAAATCAGATTTATTTACAGGACATGATATAATTTATCTATGGGAAATCATAACTTTAAATTGTTACATGTCTATATTGTTTATTCCTTAGGCATTGTTGGAGACCATGTTTGGTGTGAAGGTGATTATAACAGGTGATGCATTTGTTCCTGGGGAAAGAAGTGTCATTATCATGAATCATCGGACGAGAATGGACTGGCTATTCCTGTGGAACTGTCTGATGAGATATAGCTACCTCAGATTGGAGAAAATTTGCCTCAAAGCTAGTCTCAAAAGTGTTCCTGGATTTGGTAGGTTATCACAAATTATTTTAAGTTGGTCATTCATTTAATATGTTACTTCCTGACCCCTGCCCTAAAACTACAGAATAACTTGTTAGACTCCACTTAAGTATTAAAATTATTCCCATTTTTTTCTTACTAGCCTAAAAACATCAATCACAACAGACTGTTTTAATCTCTTTTTTGAAATATTTAATGTTGAGAAAAGAAGCTCTTTTCAAGGAAGTAGATATGATCCCAGAGAGACCAACACTTGGAAGGATATGAATTAATAGTTCAGTAACTTTTTATTGTATGTCATGCTTGTGGTAATTTAGGCCAGAAAAAAATGAACTGACTCATTCAAATTCATCTAACAAATATTAATTGCCTACCGATTGATTCTTAGCAGTATACTAGTTGCTGGGATTTTCTGAATATTAAATTATTATTATATTATATTAAAATTATGTTAAATTATTATTAATTATTATTAAATTATCATTATTAAATTATTATTATTATTAAATTATATTAAAATTCCTAGCAGTACAGCATGTTGTATGGTAGAGAAGTAGGGATATTTCAGCATGGCATGTTACAAGTTAATCTCGTTCTTCCTCTTAATATGAAATGGGGTAGGGAGCAGACTAAATATGTATTCATTTTATATCTATAAAAGAAATCTCTTGGGTGGAGGGTGGAACTGAAAAATCCAAAAGCTACACTATAACACAATACTGTCAACTGAATGAAATGTCATCAAATAAACATTTGAGAGTATGGGGGGAATAAACCACTTTGAGAAATACGAAGAACAATAATGGTCAAGAAAACAAGAAAAATGTAAGGGGAATCGATAGAAGTTAAAAAAAAAAAAAGGACAAGAAGGCAAAATCCTATCGGAAATGTATAGGAAAACAAAGAGAATGAAAAATGAGGGAAAAAAATTGTCAAAAAGTAGTTGAAATGGAAGGTAGTCAAGGATGTATGTAATTAGAGCTCTTAAAAAAGACACTCAAAAGTATAACCCACGAAAACATTCTGGGCATAATTGACATGAGAGGGGCTTCCAGGATGACAGCCTGAGTGGCTCCATAGACCCGACTGCCCAGTGAGATGGTGAAAATTCTAAAACAACGAAGTCTCTCGAGATGGTCCCAAGGACATACAGCAAATGAACATTTATTCAAGAAAGGTTACCAAGATTTGTTAGAACAATGACAATCTGTGGTATTTGAAACAACACATTTTCTTTTCCTTCCACTGTCAGTCAGACAGAAACTCCACTCCAGACTGGTACAATCGAAAAAACATGCCTCCTTCCCTCTCTGGCTTCTCATTAGATGGCTTTCTTCCACAAGTCCTTACTGTCTTCACTCGAATAACTTCATATTGATTATACAATGACTGGGCTCTGTGGTTTTCAAGAAAGCAAATTAAGCTAGAAGTTGCTGGTAAAATAATTTTATATCTGTATATGAAGGAACAATGAATTTGAAGTACAAGAAAAGCAGTTGCATTATCACTTAATGCTGAAGTTTTATTTCTGTTTAATATAATAAGTAATATATTTAAAACTTCCATTCTCCAGTTAGGTATTACTTTGACTCGAACCTAAATAGAGAATATTTATCTCTTACTATGAAATTAACATTAGAGCTAAACATGTTTAGGCAGGCTTTAGGAGCCATTAAATTTTCTCTTAATGTCGTATATACTATTTTAACTTGTTTGGCTGGTCCATGTTTAATTTATTTAAGAACATATATTAAACTATATAAATAAAAAATGAACAAGATGAGCATGTGTGGGTCATGCTACAGCAAAGAGGAGAAGAGTAAAAATGTAGAGTTTTAGAATGTGTTCTAACTTAAGTTGCTACTAACTTAAGACAACTTATATTTTTAACAGTCTATGTAAGTCTCTTGGTAATTACAAAGCAAAACGTTGTAGTTAGAAACACAAAAGAGAGAAAGGAATTTGAGCATACCAGTCCAGAAAATCATCAAATCATAAAGGAAGGGAACCAGAGAAGAAGAGAGAACCAGAGACCTGTAAAACAGGTAGAAAACAATGAACACAATGGCAGTAAGTGCATGCTTATCAATATTTACTTTAGATGTGCATGGACTCAGTTCTCCAATTAAAAGACATTGTGGCTGACATGACCCATCTATATGCTGCCTAAAGAAACTCACCTCAGATCTAAGAATACACACAGACTGAAAGTGAAGGGATGGAAAAGATAATCCATGCGCAGAGAAACCTAAAGAAAGCTAGATAGACTAATTAAGAGACAAGGTCATTATATAATGATAAAGAGGTCAATCTAATAAGATAGCAGTACAGTAATAGTTATAAGATTTTTTTTTTTTAAAGTATTTACTTGAGAGAGTGTGAGATAGCATGAGAGGGGAGAGGGTCAGGGGGAGAAGCAGACTCCCCACTGAGCAGGAAGCCTGATTCGGGACTTGATCCCGGGACTCCAGGATCATGACCTGAGCTGAAGGCAGTTGCTTAACCAACTGAGCCACCCAGGCGCTCTATAGTGCAGGACTTTAAAACCCACTTTTATCAATGGATAGATCATCCATCCAGAAAAATCAATAAGGAAACATTGGCCTTAAATGACATGTTAGACCAGATGAACTTTGCAGACATATAACAGAACATTTCATCCAAATTCAACAGAATACACATTCTTTTCAGGTAACACATGGAAACATTCTGCAGGGTATATGTCAACTGTTAGGCCAGAAAACAAGTCTTTTTTCCTTTTTTTTTAATTCTGGGTAGTTAACACAGTGTAATATTAGTTTTATAGTGATTCAGCACTTCCGTACAATACCCAGTGCTAATCACAAGTGCAGTCCTTAATCCCCATCTCCTATTTTACCCATCCCCTCAACCTACATTCCACCTGGTAACCAGTTTGTTCTCTATAGTTCAGAGTCTTGTTTGGTTTGTGTCTCAATAAATTTAAGAAGATTGACATAATATTAAGCATCTTTTCTGATCCCAGTAATACGAAACTAAAAGCCATTATAAGAAGAAATCTGGAGAACTCACAAATTTGTGGACATTGACAAACTGGTTTCTCAGGAGTATGTTGTTTAAAGAAGAAATCAAAAGAAAAATACCTTGAGGCGAATGGAAATGCAACATACCAAAAAGTAAAAAACTTCTGGGCTCTGTGGCAAGAGCAGTTCTAAGAGGGGGACGTTCATAGTGATAAAGGCCTACATCAAGAAACAAGAAAGATGTCAAATAACTTTACACCTCAAGGAACCAGAAAAAGAGGAACAAAGGAAGCCCAAAGTTAGTACAGGAAGAAAATAACAAGGATCAGGTGCAAATAATAAAACAGTAAAAAGACAATTTGGAAACAATCAAATTTTGGAAGACGTAATCAAACCCGACAAACCTTTAGCTAGAATCACCCAAGAAAAAGAGATCACAAATAAAATTAGAAATGAAAGAAGAGATTTAAAAACTGGTACCACAGAAATAAAAAGGATCATAAAAGACTGCTATGAATAGTTATATGTCAACAAATTGAACAACTTAGAAGAAATAGGTAAATTCCTAGAAGTGTAAAACCTAGCAAGACTGAGTCATGAAGAAATAGAAAATCTGAAGACTAGTAAGATTTCATCGGTAATCCAAAACCTCCCAATAAACAAAAGTTCAGGAACAGGTGGCTTCACTGGGGAATTCTACCAAACTTTTAAAGAATTAATACCAATTCTTTTCAGTCTCTTCCAAACAATAGAATGGGAGGAAACACTTCCAAAGTCATTTTACAAGGCCAGCATTATGCTCATACCAAAACCAGTTAAAGATGCCTCAATAAAACGACATGCCAGTATACCTGATGAACACAGATGTGAAAAATTCTCAACAAAATATGAGCAAACTGAACTTAAGAATAAATTAAAAGAATACATGACATGAAGGAAGTAGCATTTACCCTCAGGCTACTTTAATGCACTGCTGTTTCTCAAAGCAAAATATTCTTCTCTCCGGTATTCGCTAGACTTTCATTAAGAGTCATGCTTATAAAAGAGATTCCTTTGGTTATCATTTTACCTTTGTATGAGAGTTTTGTTCTCAATAAATGCCACAGTCTGAGAATTAAAAAAAAAAAAAAATTAAAGAACTCATACACCGTGATCAAGTAGGATTTATTCTGGGGGATGCAGGGATGATACGCCACCTGCAAATCAACCAGTGTGATATACCACATTAACAAAATGAGGGATACAGATCATAATGTCATCTCAATAGATGCCAAAAGGCATTTGACAGAATTCAACATCCGTTTATGATAAAAATTCTCGGCAAAGTGGGTATTGAGGAAATGTATCTCAATATCATAAAGGCCGTATATGATAAGCCCATACCTCACATCATACTAAAAGCTGGAAGCTTGAGACTTTTCCTCTAAAATCAGAAATAAGACATGAATGCCTACTTTTACCACCTTTATTCAATGTACTATTGGAAGTCCTAGACATAGGATGGTTGGATGCATGGATGGCATCCAAATTAGAGGAAGAAGAGAATTGTCACTATTTGCTGATTGCATGATGTTATACGTAGAAAACCTTGAATTTAGTAAAAGTATAGGGTACAAAATCAATATATAAATATCTGTTGCATTTCTATATAATAAACTATCAGATATTAAGAAAATAATCTCATTTATAACTGTATTAAAGAGAATAAAACACTTTGGGATAATTTAACTAAGGGAGTGAGATAGCCTGTACACTGAAAACTGTAAGATACTAGTGAAAGAAATTGAAAAGAAACAAATGGGAAGATAATTGGTCCTCATGGATTGGAATAATTAATATTGTTAAAATGTCCATATTACCTAAAGCAATGTACAGATTCAGTGCAATCTCTATCACAATTTCAATGGTATTTCTCACAGAAATAAATAGTCCTAAAATTTGAATGGAGCCAAAAAGGGATTCCCAAATAGCCAAAGCAAAAGAAGAAACAAACCCGGATGCATTACACTTCCTGCTTTCAAAGTATATTACAAGTCTGTAGTTACCAGACTTGGCATAAAAAGAGACACAGATAAGTGGAACAGAATGGAGAACCTAGAACTAAATCTATGCAAATATAGTCAATTAATTTATGACAGAGGAGCCCAGAATATAATACAAAATACACATTACTGAAGAATGAATGGTGTTGGGAAAACTGGACAGCCATATGCAAAAGAGTGAAGCTGGATCACTATCTTACAGCATTCACAAAGATAACTCAAAGTGGATTAAAGACGAATATAGGACCTGATACCATAAAACTTCTAGAAGAAAAATAGGTGGTAAGTTCCTGAACATTGGTCTTGGTGATGATTTTATGGATTTGCCAACAAAAGCAAAAAGAGGGATGACATTAAACTGAAAATCTTCTATACAGATGATGGAAGCCATCAAAAAATGAAAAGCTAGTCTACCAAATGGGAGAAAATACTTGTAAATCATATATCTGACAGTGGGTTAGTATATAAAATATGTGAAGAACTCCTATAACTCAATAGCAAAATAAAAACAAACAAAAAACACACCAAAACCCCCCAGCAAATCTAATTTTTAAAAATGGACAGAGGATCTGAGTAGATATTTTTTGAAAGAAGACATACAGATGGCTGACTGGTACATGAAAAGGTGGTCAACATCACTAATCATCAGGGAAATGTAAATCAAAACCATAATGACACATCAATATAATTACACACCTGTTAGAATAAATACTGTCAAAAAGATGAAAAATAGGGATGCCTGGGTGGCTCAGTTGGTTAAGCAGCTGCCTTCGGCTCAGGTCATGATCCCAGTGTCCTGGGATCGAGTCCCACATCGGGCTCCTTGCTCAGCAGGGAGCCTGCTTCTCCCTCTGCCTCTGCCTGCCATTCTTGCTCTGTCTGCCTGTGCTTGCTCTCTCTCCCTCTCTCTCTCTCTCTGACAAATAAATAAATAAAATCTTAAAAAAGGAAAAAAAAGATGAAAAATAGTGTTGGTGAGACTGTGGAAGAAAGGGAAATTAAAATTTGTTCAGCCACTATGCAAAGCCATATGGAGAGTCCTCAAAAAATTAAAAACAGTATTCTGAGGGAAGGAAAACACTAACTTGAAAAAATATTTGCCACCCCTATGTTCATTGCAGTATCATTTACAATAGCCAAGATATGGAAACAACCTACCATCCCCATCAGTGGATGAATGGATAAAGATGTGAGATAGGAGATCGCTGGGAAAATGGGGGAGTAGAAGGACCCTAAGCTTACTTTGTTCCACTAATACAACTGGATAACACTCACATCAGTGTAAATAACCCAGAAAATTATCCAAAGACTGACAGAATAAACTCCATAACTAAATGTAGAGAAGAGGTTACATTGAAGAGGGTAGGAAGGGCAGAGACACAGTGGGGAGGGAAACCACAGGACTGTCTGAGAAGAGGGAGGGACCTGTGGGCACGGAGAGGGGAGAGAAACAGACTGTCACACCAGGAAGCCCTCACAGGGAAGATGAATTCCCATAACACTTGGCTTTGAAAACCAGAGGGGCCTAATTTTGTGAGTTCTTAAAACCAGCATGGCTTAAAGCCTGGAATTTTAAAAATCAGTGGGTCAGCTCTTGGAAAACTTGGAGGGCAGAAGGTGAGAGAAAACAGAGCCCATGCCCTTAAAGAGACAGCATAACAAACAGCCTGGGGAGAGACAGCATAGAAGCCACAGTTTGAAAAATGCCTTGGGTGTATGGGATGGAGAATTATTCAGGACAGAGATCACTGGGAGATGCCTCCAGAAACAAAGTAGTAGACAGGAGTTATTTCCCTTCACTGTGTCCCAGTATAAACACATGACCACCTGCAGTGCAGAAATTTACTATCCACCTTGCTTAGTTCCACCTCCTGCATAGCAGATCCCCCCCATCCAGCCAGACTTGTCTCAGACCCAGGTATGCTGCTGGTTCCTTCTCTGAGAACACAGCACAAACCTTGCCAATACCTCATCTCCTGGTCCCAGAGTTTGTAGGGCCTTAGTTTGTAGGGCCTTGGTACCCACAGCAGAAGTAGGTTCCCTCTCATGGAGGACCGTTGTATAAACCTTGTTAAAACTGCATGCCCCACCCCCAGCATATTACAGATCTGCCCCATCCAGTACACTCTTGGCTGGAGCCCATTCATAACAGGGCCACAAGCCTGTGCAAGCAGCCACAACAGGGGCCACTACCGGTCCAAAGTGACTCTTGCCCTCCCTGACAACACTTAGACTGCGGCCCCAGCAGTGAGCTGGGGGCTGACAGCTGGTCTGATTGCTGGTTCTACCCACTGACGAAAGCTTCTTGGGACAACATAGGGATAGCACCTTGTAGTTTGGTGCCACTGCATCTCTGATAAACACCTAGTCTGACTCAACTCAAGCCCAAGGAGGCCTTGCACTGGCCCACCAATACCATAGGGACCAAACAGGCAGAGAGCCATTGCAGATGACTGAACCGAAGGAAAAAGCAGCTCATCCAAAACACACATACTGCATATAGGAGCCACCCCTGAGCCACCAGTTTCCAGTGAACAGGGACACTGTACTGTAGGACACTATAGGACCTCTTCTTCATAAGGCCACTACTTTCAAGAGCATGAGACATAGCTGACTTTTCTAACACATAGAAACAGACACAGAGAGGTAACAAAATGAGGAGATAGAGGAATATGTCTCAAATGAAAGGGCAGGATAGAACCACAGCAAGAGACCTAAGTGGAATAGAGATAAGTAATATACCTGATAGAATTTAAAGTAATAGTTGTAAAGATATTTACTGGACTTGAGAGAAGAGTGGAGGACATCTGTGAGACCTGTAGCAAAGATTAAAAAAAAAAAAAAAGTTAACAGAGGTGAAGAACACAGTAAATGAAATTAAAAATACATTAGATGGAATAAATAGCGTGTTGGAGGAAACAGATGAATCTGTGACCTGGAGGGCAGTAATGGAAAGTAATCAAGATGAACAGGTGGACGAAAAACATTTATGCAAATAGAGGGTAGACCTAGGGAACATGTTGACTCCATCAAGTGTAGTAACATTTGCATGATAGGGATCCCAGAAGGAGAAGAGAAAAGAGGGCAGAAAATTTATTTGAAGAATCTGGGGGTAGGAAACAGAAATTCAGATGCAGGAGGTACAGAGATCCCCCAGCAGAGTCAACCCAAGGAAATCCACACCAAGACACATAGAAATTAAAATGGCAAAAAGCTGTGATAAAGAATTTTAAAAGCAACAAGAAAAAAGAAAACAGTTATATACAAGGGAAACTTCAAGGCTATCAGTGGATTTTTCAGCAGAAACTTTGCAGGTTAGAAGAAAGTGGCATAATATATTTATGGTGCTGAAAGGAAAAAAATATGCAACTGAGAATACTCTGTCCAGCCAGACTATCATTCAGAATACAAGGAGAGAGAGAGAGTTTTCCATACAAACAAAAACTAAATGAATTCATCACCACTAAACCAGCCATACCAGAATTGTTATACAGGACTCTCAGAGTAGAAAATAAAGACCATAAATAAGAGTAATAAAAGTAGAAAGCACAAAGGCAGTAAAACTAAGTATAGCTGAAAAAAATCAGTCAAGTGACTCACAAAATAAAAAAGGTAAAGTATGACGCTATATACCTAAAATGTAGGGTGGAGAGGGGTAAAGAATAGGTTCACATTTAAGGGTCTATTAACATAGACTGCTGTATGCAGAAGATGTTATCTACAAATTGTGGTAATCACAAATCAAAAACCAGTAATAGATATACAAAAAATAAAGAGAAAGGAATTCATGTGTATCACCAAAGAAAGCCAACTTATGAGAGAAAAGAGGAAGGGAAGAAAGGACCAGAGAAGAACTATAAAGAAATAACCATAAAACAAATAACAGAATGATATAATACATATTAATTGTTTTGAATGTAAATGGACTTAATGCTCCAGTCAAAAGACACAGGGTGATGGATTAGTTAAAAAAACAATACCCATCTATATGCTGCCTGCAAGAAACTCATTTCAGACCTAAAGACACATACAGATTGAAAGTGAGGGGATTGAGAAACATTTGTCATGCCAGTGGATATGAAAAGAAACTTGGGGTAGCAATACTTACATCATACAAAAGGGACTTTAAAACAAAGAGTGTAACAATAGACAAAGGACAAAGACACTATAAAATCATCAAGAGGACAATCCAGGAAGATACAACAGTTGTAAATATTTGTGTATCCAACATGGGAACACCCAAATACATGAAACAGTACAGAAAGGAGCCTAATTGATAGTAATACAATGATAGTAGGGGACTTTAAAACCCCACTTACATCAATGGACAGATCATCCAAACAGAGTATCAAGAAGGAAATAGTGGCTTTGAATGATACCTTGGACCAGGTAATTTAACATATGTATTCAGAACATTCCATTCCTAAAACAGTGGACTTCACATCCTTTTTTTTTTTTTTTTTTTAAGATTTTATTTATTTGACACAGAGAGAGAGAGTGAGAGCAAGTGAGAAAGCAAGCAGGTGGAACAGCAGAGGGAGAGAGAGATGCAGGCTCTCTGCTGAACAGGGAGCCCAAATGCAGGGCTTGATCCCAGGACCCTGGGATGACTTGAGCTGAAGGCAGATGCTTAACTGACTGAGCTCCCCAGAAACCCCTGCACATTCTTTTCAAGTGCACATGGAACATTCTCCAGAACAGATCACATATTAGACCACAAACCAAATCCCAACAAATTCAAAAAAATTGAAATCATACCATGCATCTTTTCTGACCACAATACTGTGAAACTAGAAATCAGCCACAAGAAAATATCTGGAAGCTATTGAATAATGAATGGGTCAACCAAGAAATCAAAGAATACATGGAGACAAATGAAAAGGAAAACACAGCAGTCCAAAATCTTTGGGACATAGCAAAAGTAGCTCTAAGCGGGAAATTTATAGCAGTATGGGCCTACCTCATATCAGACATTTTGTCTGATGTAAGTATTGCTACCCCAACTTTCTTTTCATATCCACTGGCATGACAAATGTTTCTCGATCCCCTCAAGAGGCAAGAAAAATCTGGAAGAAAGGAAAAAAAACACCTATAAATCCTGACACCTAAAGGAACTAGAAAAAGAACAAAGCCTAAAACCAGTAGAAGCAAAGAAAATAAAAATAAAATTAAAAAATAATAAAAGATTAGAGTAGAAATGAACAATAGAACAAAGCAATGATACCAGGAGTTGGTTCTTTGAAAAGATCAACAAAACTGGTTAATCTTTAGCCAGACCATCAAAAAAATAAAGAGAGGATTCAAATAAAATCAGACATGCAAGTGGAGAAATAACAACCAATTTCACAAAAATACAAAGGACTGGGGCACCTGGGTGGCTCAGTGGGTTGAGCCTCTACCTTTGGCTCAGGTCATGATCCCAGGGTCCTGGGATCCAGCCCCACATCGGGCTCTCTGCTCAGTGGGGAGTGTGCTTCTTCTCCCTCTCTCTGCCTGCCTCTCTGCCTCCTTGTGATCTCTGTCTGTCAAATAAAAAAATAAAATCTTAAAAAAAAATACAAAGGACTATAAGGAAATAGTATGAAAATGTGTAGACTGGGAAAAACTGAGAGCTTTCCCACTAAGGTCAGGAACAAGACAGGTGTGTCCACTCTCACCACTTTTATTTATTCTGTATATAGGAAGCCCAAAAGATTCCACCAAAAAACTGCTAGAACTGATAAATGAACTCAGTAAAGTCACATGGTACATAATCAGTCTGTTCAACGATTCCATATACTACTATTTAATGATGAGTAATCCATTTGTGTGTGTGTGTGTGTGTGTGTCTGTGTGTGTACGTAGTATATCATTAAATATTCAGCCATAAAAAATGAAATCTTGCCATTTGCAGCAAATATGGATGGATTCTAGAGAGTATAATGCTAAGTGAAATAAGTCAGTCAGAGAAAGACATATACCATATGATTTCACTCATATGTTGAATTTATTTAAAAAAAAACAAACCCAAATGAACAAAGGGAAAAAAAAAAGACAAACCAAGGAACAGACTTGTAACTATAGAGAACAGATGGGTACCAGAGGGGGGTGTGTGTGGAGACAGGTGAAACAGGTGAAGGGGATTAAGAGTACACTTAACCATGATGAGCACTGATTAATATATGGAATTATTGAATCACTATATTGTATACCTGAAATGAAGATAATACTGTGTGTAACAGTGGATTTAAAAGAAAACAAAAATAAAACTAAAACAAATGGTGTGAATTACACACACACACACACACACACACACACACAGGAGTATTATTTAGTCATAAATAAAGTAAACCTTGCCTTTGAGACAACACGGCTGGACCTTGAGGGTATTATGCTAAGTGAAATAAATCAGAGGAAGACAAATATCAGATGATCTCACTTATATGTGGAATCTAAAAACAAAATACAACAACAACAACAAAAAAAACCCCTAGCCAAAACTGAACCTTAGATATAGAGAAGACATTGGTGGTTGGTGTTAGGGTCCGTGATCAAAGGGACGAGACTGACACAAAGCAAAAATCAAACAAAGCTTTATTTCGTGCCAAGCATCAAAAATCAAACTAACTGGTAGGGGCCATCTCTTACGAAGAGACGACGACAATGACCCTGACAAGTTCACTCCCAAGAAGGCCGCTCTGGATGAGGCTTCTCTGGACGAGGCCGCTCTGGACGAGGCCGCTCTGCAGATGAGGCCACTCCCCGGTCGGAGCCGCTCCCAAGAAGAGGCCACTCTGGACGAGGCTGCTCCCAGGACGAGGCCACTGCTGACGAGGTCGCTCCCCGGACAGGGCTGCTCCCCGGACAGGGGCTACTCCGGCGAGGCCGCTCCCCGGTCAGGGCCGCTCCCAAGAAGAGGCCACTCTGGACAAGGCCGCTCCCAGGACAAGGCCACTGCTGACGACGTCACTCCCTAGACAGGGCCGCTCCCTGGACAGGAGCTGCTCCGGCGAGGCCGCTCCCTGGTCAGGGCTGCTCCCAAGAAGAGGCCACTCTGGACGAGGCCGCTCCCCGGATGAGGCCGCTCCCGACGACGAAGAGGCGACGACAACAGCGATGATGACAAGGAGGACAACAACCCCGATGACACAGACTCTGCTCCCCATGACGCCACTCTGACAAGGCTGCTCCCCAGAGGAGGCCACCACTCCGGATGTGGCCGCTCGTCAACGAGGCCTCTCCCCAGACGAGGCCACTCTGGATGAGGCTGCTCCGAACGAGGCCGTTGGACGATGAGGCTGCACTCCGATGAGGCTGTTCCCCGGAATGACGCTGCTTCGGCGAGGCCCTTCACGGCGGGGCTGCAGCTCGGTGGTGGCAAGGCTGCTGGCGGCTAGGCTGTTCCCCGCGGCGCCGCTGTCAAGGGCTGCGGCTCTGACGGCTCTCCTACTCCTCTTACTCCTCAGCCTTGCAAACTAACCTTTATAGGGGTGATTGAACCTGGCCCACACACAGGTGGCCAATGGGATTTAAACTCACCTCAGTAAATATATGCGCGCCCCACTGATTCGATGTCTTCACCTGCCCTGACCCGCCCTTGTATCTAGGCTTTGCAAATAAGTTCCTCTGGGAGGGGCAGGGTCAATCTAAGTTCACTGCATAGGGTCAATCTAAGTTTACTGCAACAAAATGGCTCCCTCTGGCCAATTAGGCCCTTACAGTTGGCAGGTCCTGGGGTTTGGAGATTGAGCAAAATAACGTAAGGTGGTCAGAAGGCACAAACTTCTAGTCATACAATAAATAAGTTATGGGGATGAAATGTACAGCATGGTGATGATAGTTAATAATACAGTATTGAACATGTAAGAATTGCTGAGACAGTAGATACTTAAAGTTCTCATCAGAAAAACATTTGTATCTATTTGTAATGATATTAACTAGACATATTGTAGTGATCCTTTCCCGATATGTATCCTATGGAATCAGTTTGTTTTATACCTGAAACTAATATTATGTATCAGTTACATTTCACTTTTAAAAAGTAGTACTGCTTTATTGGGTAGTTGTGAGGATTAAGTTCCAGTAGAGTGTTATTTGCTGCTATTTGTTACATCTAGTTCCAATGAGAACATCTGCCCTTCCACCTCTTGCCTTATAAAGGTCCATATTAGACCTCTCATTTTTCCAGTGTCTCAGAGACCTGAACTTTTAATTTCTCTCACCACCCAATCTTTACTCTTCCTTCTGTACACTGGTATAGTCATTTTTATCATCACAAAACTTTCTTTTCTCTTGTCATGAGTTCCTATCAAAGTATTTCATTCTTAGCTTTTCCATTTGTACATTTTCCCCCCACATGAGTTATAAGCTCCTTATAGAGAGGGTCTTCCACATTGTTATGTCTTAAAAATTTGTAGACTTGTAGATTTCATGAAAATGTAGATTTCATGAAAATGCAAAATTTAATGAGAACTGATTTTGGATTAGAGAAAAAAATTTTAGAACCTGTAAAGAAATGCAAAGAAAAAAAAAAAAAAAAAAAAGGAAATGCAAAGAAAATTAAGTAAGGCAAAAATGTAGGCAGCAAGAAACCAAATCAAAACACAAAACACAAACCAAACCCCCAGCAGAGCAGTTTGCAGATGGGAGTTTGCATTAAAACTCCATTAAAGCTGGAGTTTGCAGGAGGAAATGAAAGAAAGGGAAAAGAATGGAAACATCTTAGTGGTCATCCATCTCTTACTTCAGACTATGCTATATGCTAGACTTAGCTTGTTAACAGTTGGACATGACTTCAGGGAGTATTTAATATTGTTCTTTATAATTATTTCTAAAATAAATGTTTGCTTACCAGATGTTTAGAATGGAGTTTTCTGGTCTATTTAATTCATTTGCAGATGACTAAAGAAAAACTGATATTTTTTATATCTGTAGTGCCAGGTTGGAGAATGAATGAAAGTTTGGAATTTGGAAGTTCTTTTCCTAGAGTGTAAAAGTAATAGACTAATGTAACTTGCTAGGAAAGAAATCAGTAACAGTGTTTAAATTCCAGATCAGGTTATAAAAAATTTTGGTAAAGTTAAAGAGTTTAGAGTTTGTGAAGAAATTAAATTTTAATAAAAAAAAAGTCCTATAGTTAGATTTTAGCTGTTTCTAATGGTGGTATACACATAGATTTTTATTTTTAGCCAACTTTGTAACTACTTAGTAACAATTGAAATATTAACCAGAAGATGCCATAAAAAGTCCTTTGCCTGGTACAGAATTACCAGGCAAATGGACTTTCTGTTCCATTTGTGCCCACACAACTCATGGCTGCTTGATTTTCCTGGGTTATTAATTATACTTGAGTGGCAGAAGAGTTTGAGGATTTCCCAAAGTATAAAGAGGAGTAAATATTAAAGAGACTTTGATTTAAAAAGTGGCCATGTTGTGTATTAAGTTTAAAATCTTCTAACTTGGGGCACCTGGGTGGCTCAGTGGGTTAAAGCCTCTGCCTTGGGCTCAAGTCATGATCCCAGGGTCCTGGGATTGAGCCCCGCATCAGGCTCTCTGCTCAACAGGGAGCCTGCTTCCCCCTCTCTCTCTGCCTGCCTCTCTGCCTGCTTGTGATCTCTGTCTGTCAAATAAATAAATAGTCTTTAAAAAAAAATAAAATCTTCCTGACATAAGTTTCACAGGAAATTGTCATGTAATTCGGTAATTATAAAATTACAGAATAGAATGGTGAAGACTAGGAAAATCACAAATTGTGACATAAACTTATAGGAAATATGTGAAATTGTGAAATAATGATTGTTCAGAATGAGATCAGGGAGAAGTGGAAGTGACAAGTTGGCCTCTGATGACAGCTTCTCTGCATTGTTTGTTAAAGGCTGGCAGAGACTCTGAGTGTATGTCCAGAAGCTCCTGTGGTGGTCTGCTTAAGCAGAATAATTGAAATTGGGTAGGAGGGGACGCAGAAGTTTGTTCTCCCAGAGTATTAATCTATTGCCAAAGTATTAAATATTTTTTGCTCAATTTGATTTACAGAAATAACTGTAGTTTAATTTTAGTTATTTTTTTACTGCAGTTTTATTTTAAATGCCTTTGGTGTTATATAAGCATTTCTGTTTTTAAAGATCCTGAATAAGAATAGTCAGTTAAAATCTGTTGTACCCCTTGCCAGTGCGCTATAGCAACGGTAATTATAGCATACCTTACTAGTAAACATGGAAGGGCTGCAACACGGGGTTGTATTGATACAAAGGTAATCATTTTATGTGGCCAAACTTTTCATTTTAACTATTTCTCATTAATGTATTTTAAGGATTAGTAAAGTATACTTTGTTGAAATAAAGATGATGCTGCTCCTGCAGTTTTAAGAATTACTAAATTTATGTTACCTTACCTTTTATAACTATTCTGTATTAAGCACAGAGAATGGATATTTTCCTATTGAGACATTTACAGTTTATTAATATTAAACTTTACATTTACAGCTTATTAATACTGAACTTTATCTCCTATGAGAGGGAAAATTCCTCTCTTACCCAGCTTCCTCCTACTTTAATCTGACATTCACTAAAACTAAAATCATCTTTAAGCCATGAAAGTCTTTAACTTCATCCAGTTTGGTGGACCCTTGTTTTTATTTCATACTATAATATTAAAAGTATCGTTCGTCATGATCAAGTGAGATACAAGGACGGTTCAGTATCCACAAATCAATCACTGTGATACACTACATTAACAAAATGAGGGATAAAAATCATGCAGTCATCTCAATTGATGAAGAAAAAGCACTTGACAAAAGTAAACATCCATTCATGATAAAAACTCTATAAACAATGTGGGTTTAGGGGTCAACATAATAAAGACCATATATGAAAAACCCACAGCTAACATCATACTGAATGGTGAAAAACAGAGCTTTTCCTCTAAGATCAGGGATGAGACAAGGATGTCTTACCACCTTCATTCAACAAATCCTAGCCATAACAATCAGATAAGGGAAAAAAATAAAAAGCATCTAGATTGGTAAGGAAGAAGTAAAACTGCTGCTACTTGCAGATGACATGATATTATATATAGAAAACCCTAAAGAGTCCACCAAAAAGCTAAAAGAACTGATAAATGAATTCAGAAAAGTCACAGGATACAAAATTAAAAATATGCAGAAATCTGTTGCATTTCTATACAATAATAACAGAGTAGCAGAGAGGAATTAAGAAAAAAATTCCATTTCAAATTACACCAAAGGAATAAAATACCTGGAATAAACTTAGCCAGGGAGGTAAAGACCTGTACTCTCAAAACCATAAAACATTGAAGAAGAAATTAAGGTTAATAACAAACATGCAGAAAGATTTTTTACGCTCATGGAGTGGAAGAATTTCTGTTGTTAAAATGCCCATGCTAGCCAAAGTAAATCACAGATTATGCAGTCTTTTCAAAATACCTACAGCATTTTTCGCAGAACTAGAAAAAAAAAATCCTAAAATTTGTATGGAACCACAAAAAGATTCCAAATAGCCAAAAAACAAAAAACAAAAAAACAAAAAACAAAAAAAAAACCCCAAAACCAAAAAATGACAAAAAACAAAAAAACCCAAAAAGAACAACTTAAGAAAAACAAAGCTGGAGGTATCATAATCCCAGATTTCAAGATATGTTACTCAGCTGTAGTAAAACAGTATGGTACTGACATAAAAGCAGTCATATAGATTAATGGGGCAGATGTGTGAGCCTGGAAATAAACCCAGGTGTATAGTCAACTAATCTATGACAGAGGAGGCAAGAGTATACAATAGGGAAAAGGCAGATAAATGTGCTGGGAAAACAAGATCACCTTCTTACACCATACACAAAACATAAATTCAAATAGATAATTGTGAGACCTGAAACCATAAAACTTCTAGAAAAAAACCACAGATAGGACTCTCTTTGACATGGCCTTTGTAACACTTTTCTACATATATCTCTTCAGGCAAGATAAACAAAAGCAAAAGAAACTGTTAGGACTATACCAAAATAAAAAGCTCTTGTACGGTGAAGGAAACTATCAACGAAACAAAAAAGCAAACTAAGGAATGGCAGAAGATACTTGTAAGTGATTTAACTGATAAGGGGTTCATATCCAAAATATATAAAGAGCTTATGTAACTGAACAAACAAACAAACTAGTTAAAAATTGGGCAGAAGACATGAACAGACATTTCTCCAAAGAAGACATACAGATGGCCAACAGACACATGAAAAGATGCTCAAGGTCACTATCATGAGGGAAATGCAAATCAAAACCACAGATACCTCTTTCTATTAGTCAGGATGGCTACTATCAAAGAGATAAGAAATGGCAAGTGTTGGCAAGGGCATGGGAAAAAAAGAACCCTCATACCCTCTTGGTGGGAATGCAAATTGGTATAGCCACTGGGGGAAACAATATGGGGCTTCCCCCCCACATTAAAAAAAAGTGTGATCCATTAATTGCAGTACTGGGTATTAACCCAAAGAAACCAAAACCACTAATTTGAAACAATATATGCAACCCCGTGTTCATGGAAGCATTATTTACATAAGCCAAGATAGGAAGGCAAGCCACTTGCCCATATACAGTGGAATATTACTCACCCAATAAAAATGGAATCTTGCCATTCATGACAACGTGGATGGATTTAGAGAGTATATTGCTACGTGAAATAGGTCAAACAGAGAAAGACAAACACCATATGATTGTATCTGTATGTGGAATCTAAAAAACAAATGGACCAAGCACAAACAGACCCATAAATAGAACTGGTGGTTGCCAGAGATGAGAAGGGTGGAAGTTGGGTAAAACAGGTAAAAGGAGTGGGGGGTATAGGTTTCTAGTTACGGAATGAATAAGTCATAGGGATGAAGAGTACAGCATATAGGTCAAATAGTCAGTTGCATTGTAACAGCACTGTGTGGTGACAGACGGTAGCTATAGTTGTGTGAGCACAGCATAACATAGAGAATTGTCAAATCACTGTGAAACTCCTGTAACAATGTATGTCAGCTGTACTTAACAAAATTATTAATGTTGCTTCATGACTCAGAAGGGGAATAAATATCTAATTGGAGAAGTCTCTCGCAAGACTTGGTATCCCTAACACTCCAGTCCCACTAGTTTCTTTGGTAAACCAAGTTGTCAGTTTTATTACCTATATCTGGTAAGTGTGCTCATCATTCATGCTAACAACTTGTTGGCCCTTCCTGGAACATATCTCTTCAACGAGCATATTTGAAGCTCCCTCTGTGATCCTTTCTTCAAAGGGGGCTTCTAGTCAAGGATTCCTAACTACTTAATAACTATACTGTAGCTGTTACTCTCACAGCAAACTTTCTTGTGGCTTAGCCACAAGAAATTGATCAGTGTCTGGCTTCCTGTTGTATCTAAATGATAAAAGATTTCACAGCAGTAACCTTCTTCCTGGTGTGGTTGCATTTATTACTAAACACCTAAAGGCCAGAGGTGATGTTTCACTAATTTTGACAGTGAATCATTTATCTACACATCCCGTGACAGGATAAAAGTACCTGATACTAGCTTTCTCTGCCTCCTAATAACCAGTCTCGAGACCAAAGGGAGAGAGTCTGTCAGGAGGCTCTGGGGAAAATTGCCTCTTTCCACCAAAGGGCAAGATTTGATGAAGGGAGGATGGAACTGCCCCTTTCCTGCTTGGGACGTTACTGTTAGAGCACATCATACTTGGAGCTGCTGCAACTGTCTTGTGTCCAAGAGGATGGCGGAGTAGAATGTGAGAGCCTGGCCTCTGAACCAGCCTTGAGGCCAGCTTTATTTTATGTGAGAAACATAAATCCAGATTGTTTATATGGCTTCTAGATTAGTATTCTGTTATTTATAGCCGAAAACTTGCTTTCTTCATTTCACCAAGCTCTTAAAGAAAAGTATCCAATGATTGATGTACTCATTCGGTAAATTTTATTAAATGCTTATCATGAATCAAGATCTTTATGAAAACCATCAAATGAAACAGAGTATATTAAACGTATTTTAGTTCTGTGGTTAGATATCACATTCATATCTGTTTATTTTCAGATACAAAGTGAAGATCAGTTTCATCTTAGTTTTGCTAGTTGCAAAATAAGTTCTTGTAATTGTTGATTTTATAGTTTCAGTTGCCAAACTTGATCAGCTGAGATGAGTTTTGATGCTTTTTTTGTTGTTGTTGGGGAGGGAGAGAAACCTATTGGGAACAAAGGTTCAATTCAGTTAAATCATGTGCCAGGCAGTATACTAGGATTATACTTCTTTCTAGGATTACACTGAGAACTAAGTAATTTTTTAGGATTGCCTTGAGACCCAAGTAATTTAAATGAAGCTTTTGTTTCGAATTTGTTAGCTGACTTCTTAGCAAAACTCAATCCCTGTTCTGTCTGGAAGTTTACAGTTTCTTTGGGTGGGAGAAATTACTCTGGGCTTTAAGGTCATTCAGTGAATCTCTTATTGAAGTTGTAATCCAAGTGGTTACCTAAATTGGATGTCCCATTGATGTGCACTGTCTCTAACACTCTAGTCAGATTTGCATTGCTTCAGGATGCTTGGCATCCCGGATGTAAGCTATGAAGCATATTTTGATTCTAGGCCTTTTAGTACCCCCTGCGTCTACTGAAAATGAGGAATTCCTTTGCTTGGGCTTCAAAAATTATCTAAAAAGAATGCCTTTATGACAGTGATTTTTTTTAGGAGAGAGCAGGAAAAGAATTTGGGGGGAGCTTTAGGGTTTTGTGTCTGTTTTGCATTTAGTGGAGAAGCACAAACAAATCTTTCAGTGATCAGTTTGAGCCAACTTTGTAAAGGGTACTTTATAGTAATGGTAAAAAGATAGGAGAGATGGACCCAGTGTACTTCGTAGTTTGTTCTGTAAACTTAATGTCAGTAGGTAATTTGACTCCAGTGCTTTTGGTTGTCCTTTCACTGTGGCTAAATGAGGTATCCCTCAATTGAAAATGTTTGTCTTTTTTTTTTTTTTTTTTTTTTTTTTAACAGACAAAGGCAACATTGCTGTGCTGAGGAAAAAATGAATTGGCTATTAGATTTATTATATATGTCATCATTAAGGGAGTTAAAAAAACTTTTTTCTCTTGTTTATTCCTTATCATAAGTCATATAGAAAATATTTTCCTTGTGCTTGAAGTCAGATATTTCTGAGTTGTTATACTATTGTGTAATGAACACCAGGCACGGACATATGATGTAGCCAAGAATTAGAAATGTTCTTCCACAATAAAAAGAATGCCAAAACTGTATCTTAGAAATGTTGTTGCTGATAATCTTTAACTATTTATGGTATAGTAAGTGAATCTCAGATAAGAATATTAATGTCTTTGAATTTAGAATGCAAAGTGGTCATTATTGTGTTTGTGTATGTATGTATTTTAAATGAAGCAAAAGTTTGGATCAACAAATAGTTGATTCTTAAATACCTTTTTATATGGAATAATTTTAGATTTATAGAAAATTTGCAAAGATAGTACAAAAATTTTTTTATTTTCTTCACCCAGACTCCTTGGGACATGTATCAAAGTAAGGGATTAACATGGGTACAGTACTATTGACCACAGACCTCTCTCAGATTTCAGATGCCCTTGTTCTGTTCTAGGATCCAGTTGAGGATCCTGTAATTTCTTTTAGTCACCATGTTCATTCTGTGAAAGTCTCCTTATTTTGATGTTTTTGAAGAGTACTGGTTGGATATTTCATAGAATGTTCTTCAATTTGAGTTTGTATATTTTCTTGTGATTTGATGGGAGTTATGGGTTTTAGGGAAAAGCACCACAGAAACGAAATTCTCTTCTCATCAGGGAGGTCCATGATATCAACATGGCTTATCACTGATGATGCTAACTGTAATCATTTGGTTTAAGGTGGTTCCTGCCATGTTTCTCCACTATAAAGTTGCTGTTTTTCCTTTTTATCTATTTTTTATTCACTAACAACAGCCCACATACAATGGCTGGGGAGGGGGCACTAAGCTTTACTTCCTAGAGTGAGATGTGTGTACATAATTTATTTATAATTCTGTAAAGAAGATTTGTCCCTTCTCATTTATTTACTCACTTAATTATGCCAGTATGAACTTGTTGATACTTTTTTCTTTGGGTTATAATTCAATATTATTTATTTTTGTTGTTGACATTGTGTGACTTTGGCCAGTAGGGTACCTTGCAGGTTGTCTCTTGTGTCCTTTTGGGCTTCCATCTTTTTTTTTTTTCCTTTTAACTTTCTAGCAGTACAAGATTCTTGTATTTTCCCTACTGCAGCTCTGGACTCAGCATTTCTCTCAGGAATCTTAGTTCTATTTTTTCAAGAATGCTGTTAGAAACTAAGATTTTGGCACTGATCGTGCTCTGTAGTAGTTTCCTATTAGTGTTTGTACCATGAGTGGAGTGGCTAAAACAGTACACATTTATCTGGGGCGCCTGGGTGGTTCAGTGGGTTAAGCCTCTGCCTTCGGATCAAGTCATGATCTCAGGGTCCTGGAATCGAGCCCCGCATTGGGCTCTCTGCTCAGCAGGGAGCCTGCTTCCCCCTCTCTATGCCTGCCTCTCTGCCTACTTGTGATCTCTCTCTCTGTCAAATAAATAAAATCTTAACAAAAAAAGTACACATTTATCATTTGCAGTTCTGGAGGTCACAAGTCTGAGTGGCATCCACTGGGTTAAAATCAAGGCACTGGCAGGACTGGTTTCTTTCTGTACATTCTGTATAGAATCTTTCCTTGACTTTTCTGGCTTCAGTTGGATGCTCAGTCCTTGGCTTTTGGCCTCCTTTCTCCACCTTTAAAGCGAGCAAGGACCAGCTGAGTCCCTCTCTCTTTAACATGAGTCTTTTCCTGCTTCCCTTTTCCTCTTTTAAGGACCCCTATCATTACACTGGGCCCTGTAGACTAATCTAGGATAATCTTCTATCTTAATTTCAGCTGATTCTTTTTTGCCATGTCACATATTCACAGTTTTGGGAATTAGGATGTAGACGTCTTTTGTGGAGCTTGTTATTCTGCCCACCACATGCTAGTTCTTACCGACCCTGTCAGTGTGCAGAGCTAGTAATGTACTTACTGAGGAATTCATTTTCCATAGGGATGGATTTCTTAGATGGCAGTTCATCTAGAAAATTCAATAAATGGCAAATCTTGTACAGTATGAAAGACAGGTTTTAGTCCCACAGTAGGGTGAACTAAAAAATTACAACCAAGGAGCCTTATCTTGCCAACAAAAGATGTCAGTAACTAGGTATTTCTTCAGTGCCAAGCAAGACTTTCTACTCTCTGCAGGTAGGTATGATAATCTCTTTGTGGAGTCTATGAAATTTGCAATGAGGGTTCTTTTTATCTTGGAAGTTAATCAACTTAGAAGAGGGATATAGACAGCATTATATAAAATGTTGAATTCAAAGAAGATAGGGCTTAGGGTTTCCCCAACTTTGTGTAGTGTTTAGCACCCTGACCTGGGTTGAAATTTTAAGGAATAACTACTTGTTCTGGATTTATATGTAAATTGTTGTTATGCATAACTACACCCTCAGTAAATACAGTATTTGTTCATGATTGCTGTGATTTAAGTTTATACAAAAATGTGCATCTGTTTATATCACTCATTCTCATTTAATAGAGGCCTACAGATAGCATTTCCTTGATTGCATTCATACCCTCTATTCAGCATTGAAAATAAAGTAAAGAGAACAGTTTTTCTGTTCCACATTGCATTTGGTTTCTGGTGTCACATGTATAGTGCCATAGTAGATACCATATGAATTAATGACTACATGGACAACAGGGAGACATCAGATCAAGTTATCTTTAAATCCAGTTTTTAGAGCACTAGGTGAGCAGTGCAGATATTTTTATGATTCCCTTAACTATATCCATCTATGCTAAAATGAAAAAAGAAAAAAATGTATAATGCTTTTTTTTTTTTTTTTTAAAGATTTTACTTATTTGTTGCAGGGAGGGGACAAGAGGGGAGGGAGAGAGAAACCCAAGTAGACTCCTTGCTGAACACAGAGCCCACCACAAGGCTTGATCTCCCAACCCTGAGAGCAGACCTGAGCCTAAACCAAGAGTCAGACGCTTAACTGACGACACCACCCAGGAGCTCCAAGAGCTTACTTTTTAAAAAAAAGATTTTATTTATTTATTTGGCAGAGCAAGGGAGCACAAGCAGGGAGAGTGGCAGTGGGTGAAGGAGTAGCATGGGGCTCAATCTCAGGACCCTGGAATCATGACCTGAGCCAAAGGCAGACAGTTATGCACCTGAGCCACCCCGGCACCCCAGAGCTTACTTTTTTTAATTAGAAAGAATGCATAATGTCAAAAATACTCAGGGTTTTTGTTGTTGTTGTTGTTGTTGTTTTGAGAACTCAAAAACTTGATAAAAGAGAATTTAAGCCAAGGAAAACCAGGTTCTAAAGTTATGCAATAGTTTTCAGCAATAGAGTATGCTCAGGGATTACTCCTGTCTGCTTTGAAGAGAAGGCAATGTTGATAACTTCAATGAGGTTTTAGAAAGAAAACAGTGGTAACAGAGTCATGCCAGCATCCACAGAATCTGTCTTTATAAACCTGCCAGACTCCCAGCCCTTGTCTGAGAAATTCAGGTGATAGATGGACTGTCTTCCAGTGGAAAAGTTTGGGGGGAAAAAAAAACAAAACACCAAGTAATACAGATGAGTTTCAGAGGACAGGATCAGTTGCCCAGTTATTTATCCATCCATAGATGTATGAAATAGATATCACAAAAATATATGTTTGAGGATCTCCACAATGTTAAGAAAACTCTGGGTGTTGCTTTAAACACAAAGTATCCATTGATGGCAATGACATGGACAAAGAAATTCACTCTGAATTTGTTCTTATGATTTTTATGAAAGGGAGAAAAATGTTTAAGCTCAAGGGAGTAGAAAAGATTCAAAAGCATAAGTGATGTATAAATGGATATGAGAAGACAGAGGCACAGAGGGGAAGAATCATTTTCAGAGGAGAGATTCAAGAGCTAGACTAATGCAGCCATTTTACTTCCCTTTCTGTGATTTCTGAAACACACAGACTATTCAGAAAAGTTTCATGGCACAACCCCAGAGGTCTTGCTATTGTAGCTCCCTTCCGCCAGGGAAGCAACAGATGGTCTCACTTGGAATGGACACATACCTTCTACCTCTCAGTATTGCTCAGTCTAGAACATTCTTTATACATAGGAAGACAATTTAGGCTTAACATTTGTGGAAAATGTACCATTTTAAGGGGAGTCTAATATTAAAAAATGGGAAGTTTAATCTCTGAGGAATACATAATTCCCCTAGGAGAACTTAAACTATGTTTACCTACTAATTTTAGAGAGATTCAAGTACATATTGTTGAGAGACTGTTTGGTGACTGGTTACTTTGGAGCCAAACTGCTTGTGTCTGAAACTGGGCTTTATCACTTATTTGCTCTTTGAGTTGCAGTGTGCCTCAGTTTCCTCATCCATCCATAAAAATTCATAAGATTGTCTTAAGAATTCATTGAATTAATGAAAAATGCTTTGAATAGTATCAGGCACATAGCAACCATACAATAAGCATTTTTAAAAAAAATTCTATTTTTTTTATAAACATATAATGTATTTTCAATAAGCATTTTTATTAAAATTGTTAACTCTTTGGGGTGCCTGGGTGGCTCAGTGGGTTAAAGCCTCTGCCTTCAGCTCAGGTCATGATCTTAGGGTCCTGGGATCGAGCTCCTCATCGGGCTCTCTGCTCAGCGGGGAACCTGCTTTCCCCTCTCTCTCTGCCTGCCTCTCTGCCTACTTGTGATCTCTGTCTGTCAAATAAACAAATAAAATCTTTAGAAAAAAATTGTTAACTCTTCATATTTGTCATAACTTATATTTTTTGTTGTTTGTCCTAACAGTTGGCTGCTATAAAAAGAACCAATTGGGGATGCCTGCGTGGGTCATTCGGTTAAGAGTCTGACTCTTAATTTGGCTCAGGTTATGTTCTCAGGGTCCTGAGATGGAGCCCCAAATTGGGCTCTGCATTCAGCAGGGAGTCTGCATGAGATGCTCTCTCTGAAATAAATCTTTAAAAAAAAATTGTAAATCCTAAAAATTAAGGAGACACTTGCTGAAATAAACTGTTAGTAGACCAAACTGAGAATCAAATTAGTGAGGCGAATGATCAAACCAGTGGATTTTCCTTGAGCACAGTGTCATTTGAAAGGAGATGAAAAGTATGAGAGGACAGGCCAGAAGTTAACAGCTAGCTAGCTAACCTAAGTTCCAGATAGACAGAATAAAGAGGACAATAATGTATTTTCTTAACTAATGGAAGAAATATCCCCAGTGTTAAAAGAAAGACTCATATTAGAAGAATGCAGCAACTGCTGAGCAGAATTTTTTTTTTAAAGATTTTATTTATTTATTTGACAGACAGAGATCACAAGTAGGCAGAGAGGCAGGCAGGAGGTGGCGGGGATGGGGGGGCAGGCTCCCTGCTGAGCAGAGAGCCCGGTGTGGGGCTCAATCCCAGAACCGTGGGATCATGACCTGAGCTGAAGGCAGAGGCTTAACCCACTGAGCCATCCAAGCACCCCTGCTGAGCAGAATTAATGAAAAAATCCCATGCCTAGACTCACACGGGGAACATTCCATGAAACCAAGAGTAAAGAGAAAATCATGCAAGCTTCCAGAGGGGGGAAAAGATTAGGTTATCTACACAGATCAGATTGATGTCAGATGTCTTAGCAGCCCTATCAGATGATGGAAGACCGTGGAAAAATAGCTTTGAAATTCTCAAGGGAAAATGATTTGGAATTTCAAGTTTTGTTTTTAGCCAAACTGGCCTCCAAAAACTTGAGAACAAATAAATACATTTTAGGAATGCAAAGATTCAAACGTTTTGAAAGGAATTCCTTCAGGAGGACTAACAGAAGACCATAAGATAAAAGAAACAGTGATAAGGAAGCCAGTCAAGTCCAGGCAATTAAAATTATTTCTGTGAAGCATAAGGAATGTGTTAGTAATAATAATAACAACTTTGGGGGAACTATTGGGTGATTTATGCAAATTTGGAAAAGCACAAGAGGAAAGCATAGGTTTTTGGGGAGAGGATTATTGTTTAACTCAATGTTGATAGAAGTTTAAATGTTTGTCAAAAATGAAAAGTTGGAAAAAATTTCAAGGATGTCCATTAAAAGAACAAAATGGGGTGTATAATTTCCAAACCACTTGAGTAGGAGTTAGCAAACTGCTCCATAAAGGGCTAGGTACTAAATACTTTAGGCTTTGTGGGCAATACCGTTTCTCTGCCACACCTGTGCCGCTCTGTGGCTGCGGCTCAGAAGCAGCCATAGACAGTCTCTGTAACATGTAGGTGTGGCTGAGCTCCAATCAAACTTTGTTTATAAACATAAAATTTGAATTTCATATAATTTTCTTAGATTACAAAGTACTCTTCTTGACTTGTGGTCTATTCAGAGACAGTGGGCTGGGTTTGGTCCATAGTTTGTTGACCTCTGCATTAGAGAACAAAGAAAGGGGGTGGAGAAAACTTAATAATTTCAACTAAAGACAGAAAAGGGGAAAAAGATGGGTAGAAATCATGAAGTCTAACAAACATGAAACACTAATGATGTCAGTAAAAGAAACAGCAGTTCCCCTAATAATGTGAATGGAATAAACTTTTCCATTAAAGACAGATTCTCAGATTGGGTGCATTCTAAATGATAATAGGTCATGGTATAACAGAACAGGGCTACCTGAAGTATCATTCCCATCACAGTGCCAGTTAGCAAACTGTGACCCAACCACCTTGAGAGAAGGGAGCAGGAAAGAAGTGTACTTGGAAACTTATAGTGTTGTGATATTGTTAACTTCCAAGTGTGTGATCATTGTTCTAGTAATTCATTTTATTGCATTTTACAAAACTGTTAGTCAATAATGGTTTAGAGATTAAAACTGCTTTGAGAAGCAATAGTAGAGAATACAATGCCAAATGAAGTAGATCCATATGTATATATGATAAATGAAAACAAATCACAGAACAGTATATAAGATATGATTTTAAGTGGTTTTTTTTAAAGCACCAATTGTATATGTAATGAATTTTTAAAATGCAGAACATATCAAACTGTTAACTGTGGTTCAACTAAAGAGAAGTGATGATTGGGCTTGAAGGACATGAAATATTTTCTTGTTTGAATCTACATACTTTTGTATTGTTCGACATTTTTTTTTTTACTTTTTTTTTTTTAAAGCAGTATGTTTTCATTTATTGTGTAATGGTTCTTAAACATTTGATTATTTAAACGAACGATCTCATGGTCCTTTCAGTACTTGGCAATTGAATATCCATATGGAAAACAAGGATCTTAGCCTCTGCCTCACACGATATACAAAAATTATTTTTAGATGGATTATGAAACAAAATGTGAAAGTTAAAGCACTAAAGCTTCTAGAAGAATACATGGAATAATGTCTTCAGAAATTGGAGTAGGCAAAAATTTCTTTAAAAAAAAAAGTTTGCCAGAGAGATCACGCACAAGCGGGGGCGGGGGGAGGGGGGCTGCAGGCAGAGGAAGAAGCAGGTTCCCCACTGAGCAGGGAGCCTGATGCAAACATATTCTAGGACTCCAGGATCATGACCTGAGCAAAGGTAGATATTTACCTATCTTGAACCACGCAGGGGTTCCCTAGGCAAAAATTTCTTAAACAAGACACAAAAAGCATGAGTCACAAGGACACAACTTGTAAATTGGGCTTCATTAATATTAGATGTTAGGTTCATAACAAGACACTACTAAGCCTCAGACTGAGAGACGATCTTTGGCATATTATGTCTTTGAAACCTAGAATTATATATATATTTTCTGTGTCTATGTGTGCAGAAAGTTTGGAGAGGCAATTCACAAAAAAAATCAGTGGTTGTTTTGCATATGAAAATGCTCTCAGTCAACATCATTAATCATAAGAGAAATGCAAACTCACACTATTATCCGTGGATTAGAATGGCTAAAATTGGGGTGCCTGGGTGGCTCATCCAGTTAAGTATCTGCCTTAAGCATAGGTCGTGATCCCAGGGTCCCAGGATTGAGCCCCAAGTCAGGCTCCCTGTCCAGCGAAGAGTCTGCTTCTCCTCCTGGGTCTGCCTGCTGCTCCCCCTGCTTGTGCTCTGTCAAATGAATAAGTAAAATCTTAAAAAAAAATGAATAGCTAAAATTAAAAGGTCCCATAAGACCTAGTGTTGGCAAGGCATAGATAGTTAGAAACTCACCTGTTGGGACGCCTGGGTGGCTCAGTTGGTTGGACGACTGCCTTCAGCTCAGGTCATGATCCTGGAGCCCCGGGATCGAGTCCCGCGTCGGGCTCCCAGCTCCACGGGGAGTCTCCTTCTCTCTCTGACCTTCTCCTCACTCATGCTCTCTCTCACTGTCTCTCTCTCAAATAAATAAATAAAATCTTTAAAAAAAAAGAAACTCACCTGTTGGTGGTGGGTGTGTCAGTTGGTATAATCACTTTGAGAAAAAAAAAAAGCTGTGTACTAAGTCTGGGCATATATAAATCCTGTGCTGTAGCTGCTTCATTCCTGAGTATTCACTTAAGAAAAGTAGGTGCTTATGCTCAACAAAAGATACAAGAACAGCCATGCTAACTTTATTCCTAATAACCAAGAAATCTCTCCATCAGCAGTACAAATAAGTTGGGGTATATTCATCTAATTGACTGTTACACAGCAATGCATAGAAAATACTGCTACTTATAATTACACGGATGAATTTCATTGACTGAAACTGAGCAAAAGGAGCCAAAGATGAAAGAATACCTACCATGTGAATTCATTTATATGCTTTATGATGAAAGAAGTCAAAATAATGGTTTCCTTGGGAAGTGGGGGACAGAGGCGGTAACTCACTGGCAGGGGAGCAAATGGGAATATTCTGGGATGCTGGAAATGTTCAGCACCTTAATCTGGATGGTGGCCACATGTTATTAAGTTCTACACCTACATACTTAATATGTGCACACTTTAGCTTATACCTCAGTAAAAATGGGTGGCTCAGTCGGTTAAGCGTCCAAGTCTAGATTTTGGCTCAGGTCATGATCTCAGGGTTGTGGAATTGAGCTCCACACCAAGCTTCACAGTCAATGGGTAGTCTGCTTGGGATTCTCTCTCCTTCTCTCTCTCAAATAAATAAATCTTTTAAAAAAACGATTTAAAAAAGAAAACCCCAACTCAGATTTTACCTTCTGTTAAGAAATTGTGTCGTTATCCTTTGCCAAATTTTTAACATACTCAGGGGCTTTTTTCCCTAGGTCTTACATTCTTTTCCATTTGTCTGTTTCTATAGATGCATTGTTCTGGCTTACTCATGGTTGCTTTATAATACATTTAATAGTTAATGGTGTGAGTCTCTCCTACTCATTCTTCTGTTTCAAAATTATCTTGGATATTTTCACTTCTTTATTATGATAGATAATTTTTAGACTCAAATAGCCAAATTCTCATACACCTTCATGCCATTGGAATTTTGATTGTAATTATATGAAACTAATAAATTAAAAATTTGGAGATGATTGGTATGTTGGTCAAAGTTCAGAAACATTGTGTTTCTCACCATTTCCTCCCAGTTGTCTTCATGTGATGCCTACAGGTTATTTTTATTTTTGTACATTTTTGTTTTACTACTGTGACTGGGAACTTTTTGGTTACATATTTATGTTCCTTGATGTAATAGTATTATTATAACTTCTTAATCTCAATAACGATAATAGTTATTATTTACTGACACTTTGTGCTAAGCAGTCTTACTTCTTACAACAATCCCTATCGGGTAAATACTATCACCGCATTGTGCTAATTTTTACATTTGGGGTCAGTGAGGGACAAAGACTGAACAGCTGTTTTGTGGCAGAGCTATGATTCTAACCCAGGCAGTCTCACTCCAGAGCCTCGCTGCTTACAAACACCGTGGGCCTAGGTGTCCTCCGGTGAAGCGAGAGAGACGAGTAGGAAGGCCAAGTGTGGAGGTCAAGTCTAACACTGATGGATATGACTGACAGTACAGTGGTTGAGTAGTAATTGGTTATATAAGCGCAAGACCTATACTAAAGTGGATTGTCAAGTGTACCTTCATTTATATTTGTAGACTACAGGATTCTAGTTTGGACTTATTCAAATCAAATCGTCTTACAATTTTTTAAGTGATTAACGAATGATTTTATGATCATTTTATATATTTCCAGGGTGCCATTGTATTTACCAAATGATGATGGTTACTGTTTTAGTTGTGTTCTTTGTTTGCAAGGAACTATCACTTACTCCCTCTAGTTGAAACAGTGAAAGTATATTGTAAAGATACACATGGCCGTAAGGGAGACGGACTCCTATGGATATCCAAGAGATGGATCCATAGACCGGCCAGCATTTGTGGAGACTAAAAATGTCTTCTGTTCCAGATTAAAATCAGCTATAGGCATCTCAGCAGCAAGATTTTAGATCTTTCCTGCAATGTACTGTTTTTATCTTCCCTCAACTGCTGCTGGCATATTATCTGCCGTCTTGTCCATCTGTTTACTTTCATATTGCCAGTGTATTTTCTCCATGGTCCGAGGTAAAATTTCTGACAGATCATTTGATTGGCCATCGTAGTTATTGTGTTTGGGCCAAGTGTCTCATGCTTTATAGACTACAGAACAGACTATAGGTTGGCTGAGTCAACTTTACCAGTAGTTCAAGTCATTTCTGGCCAGGGAGGGATGGCTGGTTAGGTGAAACATGGCTCATCTAAAACGACCTCCTTCAGTGTTCAGTAGCAAGGTTGATTTGCCCTAAATATAAAGGAAACGTGATCACAGTATATATTCTGGTTAATGTGTTTAGTACCCATTACACCTTTTCCCTTTTAAATAAAATCTAAAGAAGTGGCTAACTTTGAAAATAGCAATTGAATTTATAGGTTGAGTAGTACAGAAGGGGAAATACTTGACATTAGAACAAGCTCTTGCTTACTGTTTTGTAAGCCTGATAACATGTTGTATATCTCTTGTAGATATCTTGTTTAAAATGTCTGGTTAGGATCATTAAAACTGGAGGAGTTACTGACAAATATTAGGGAAGTTTTTCTCCTGGTTATTTTAATAGCTGGGTTTGACTTGAAAAGAGGTTTTTGAGAATTTTACAAACCCATGAATTTAACAAGAATATTTTCTGGTGTATGTGTTACTTAACCCAAGATCAGTGCTGAATTTAAGGTATATCATGAGATCCTTATTAGGATAATAGATAATTCATGATAAAAAATTGAAAAATTCAATAATATGTGGATATTAACAATAAAATTATATGTAACTGCTTGTTAAATTGATTCTAGGTTGGGCCATGCAGGCTGCTGCCTATATCTTCATTCATAGGAAATGGAAGGATGACCAGAGCCATTTTGAAGACATAATTGATTATTTTTGTGATATCCGTGAACCAGTGCAACTCCTCCTATTCCCAGAAGGGACTGATTTCACAGGTAGGTAGCCTGGGATTGATTCACAGAATTTTAAAACATGAAGGAACTTAGAAATCACTTAGTCTAAACTTCTGTTCTTTAGATGAAATCAGTGAAACCAGTAAGATTAATGGTCCACCACTAAGGTCATTCACTCTGAATCAGTAGCACACCACAGCCTAGAATTTCTGGTTTCCAGACCATAGACTTTATGATGGGCAACTCCAAGAGCTTAATATTATTCACACTTGCCATCCTAGAGCTTTGTATTTTAAGTCACATTATATAAGTGTCAGCCTTTTACTTTTATATAATTTCTTACAATTTTTATGGAACCACAAAATTAAACCCCCAAATAGCCAGTGAAATCTTACGAAGAACAAAACGTCATTTTAAAATTCCCTTCCTGGGCACCTGGGTGGCTCAGTGGGTTAAGCCTCTGCCTTTGGCTCAGGTCATGATCTCAGGGTCCTGGAATCGAGCCCCGAATCGGGCTCTCTGCTCAGCAGGGAGCCTGCTTCCCCTTCTCTCTCTGCCTGCCTCTCTGCCTACTTGTGATCTCTCTGACAAATAAATAGATAAAATCTTAAAAAAAAAAAAAAGAAAAGGGTATAATAGTAACCAGTTTCATTTATTGTTTTAAGTTAATATGTTGCCTTTCTCTGGGTATTTTAAAGCCTTATCTCTAATTAAGCAGGAAAGGCTTTGTCCTGTCTTCAAGAAAATTCAGCCTCCATTGAGTTGTGGAGAGGACACAGGAGGACATATTTAAGACTTTTCTACTTTCCTAGATATTAAACTATATATATATATATATATATGCCAAGATGCCACTGGATCTCAAGGAATTCTTTAAAAATTAAAAAGGAAATACAGTCTTTTATCCTTAATCAGTGGTTCTCACACTTTTTTTTTAAAAAACACGGGTCTTTTTTGCGGATGAAACTGCCTGTTGCAGTCTGGAATTTAAGACAGATTGAAGAAGTGTTGTGGTTGAATATTGGCAGGGTGGGATAAGCTTGGACGGGAAGCAGTTCTGTGGAATCCAGCTCAAAAGATCAAAATTCTAAAACTGTTAATTCCCTGGTTACTTCAAGAAAGATACAGCAGAATTTGAGAAGGATCTGGTAGATAAAGTTCTGCTGTACAAGAGAAGACAGACTGAAGCAGGGTAGAACTGAAGTCTAAAAATTGCAAATAGGGGTGCCTGGGTGGCTCAGTCATTAAGCAGTTAACTGCCTTTAGCTCATGTCATGATCCCAGGATCCTAGGATTAAGCCCCCCACTAGGCTCCCTGCTCAGCCTCTTCTCCCTCTCCCATTCACATTGCTTGTATTCCTTCCCCCGCTATGTCTCTTTCTGTCAAAAAAATAAATAAAATCTTTAAAAAAAAATCACAATAGTATGGAGGGCTAGAATATGAACCTGTCTTCCAAATCCTCGATACCAGATGGAGGCAACTGAGAGCTACTGAGAAAGACAACCCTTAGAGCTTCAGAGGGGAGAACATACCAGTTCACTGTGTACATAATAATTTATGGAACCCAGTACCTACAAAGAGTTCAAGATGAAAAATACAAACTACACAACTATTTAAGTGAATGGGTAACTAAGCCATACTCTGCAACTGAGGAAAATTCAGGTATTTTGGGAAACATTTACTGTTAGGTCCGTGGTCAAAGGAATGAGACTGATACAATGAGACTGATACAAAGCGAAGGTGAAGCAAAGCTTTATTTCTCGCCAGGCATCGAGAATCAAACCGACGACTGTTCTGGCCGCCTCTTACAGAGAGGGTGACCCCTCCCTGCCTTACAGACTAACTTTTATAGAGCAAAGGCCATGTGGTTGAGCCTCGCCACATACAGGTGGCCAGTGAGACTGTAACACACAGAGAAAGCTGCATAGTCAGGCTAGGTCCCACATGGGTGTACAATTGAATTACAATTCACCCCAATGTAGCTGTTTGAACTAGTCTATCACCTTGGTCAGAATTGGCACCCAAAAGGTGGGACCCACACTCCTTGGTAGCTAGGGAGACAGTATGCGCACCCCATTGATTGGATGTCTCCACCGGCCGACTCATCCCCGCATTAGGGCTGTTATCTCCACCTGACCTGACCTGCCCTTGTATTTGGGCTCTGTTATCAGGGACTAGTTGACCATATTTTACTGGTTTCCCGGACTTGCTTTTAAGTAAGCCCCCTGGGGAGGGTGGGCAGGGTCAGTTTAAGTTTTACTGCATAAACAACAAAATGGCTGTTCAACCGAGGTGGAGGTGGAGCCGCTCCGGCTAAACAGGCCCTTACATTTACCATTGATACAAGGAAGAACTCTTTGACTTAACCGTTGCACATGGAAGTGAACTAAATGAATCATGGCAATTTTTGTTGAATAACATGATGTACTAAAATATATGCTTACTATATAGGTTTGATTTTTATAGTGAGGATTCTAAAAGTAGTTGGATCACAGAGGATAATACTGAGGATAATATTGGCTGCATATTGTTTAAGCTTGAAAATATAGGTTGTAAATTAATTGATTCCTAGAGCTCAACTATCACTAGGAAGTTCTGATGGACAGACAGCTGTATTTAAATCTTTTATTACTAAAGAATATATAATACTTAAATTTGGCTGTTGAAATACCAGCTGTATTATAGAAAGTAATTTACTGAGATGATAGATGGATTGCTATTTGTGAATGCCAAAGCAGACACTAAAGAATGACACCTTTGGATGTTATTTAGTAATTAATAGCCAATGGAAAAAAAGCTCTGGATTACTGCTACTTTTTGGTATATGAGTGTTAAAATGTTTATATATTAGCTCTTCAAAGCCTCTAAAATTTATATTTAAAATTTTTCAGTCTATTTTTTCCTCAAATGTCTTTTTTACGCGATGAACTTAACCTCTAGTGGCATATTTTCAGGGTCCAGAGTACTCACCATTACATGATGTAGTTGGATATTTTTTAAGTTAAAATGGTATTTACATTTTAAAGCCAACTTTCAAAAGCTAGATTGTTTGCCAAATAGAGAAAACAGATCCTGAAGCTTTCAAAAGGTTTCGTTTTTGTTTTTGTTTTAAACAGGATTATACAGGTAGTTTTAATCCGGGATAAATGATTATCTTTGTTAATTCAAGGGTGTTTTAGTTTTACCACAGTTAACTTGAAACTTGGGATTTTTTAGCCCAAGGGGAATGTTCTGTAACCCTCTTTTAAATTCTGAGTCCAACTTGCTTGCACATTTTCAAAGTAGGGTGTTTAAATATAACTTTACATATATTTTATCTTTATATGCTATTGTTGGTTTAATTTTTTTTGGGGGGGGGCCTATGGAAGTCATATATGTGAACTTGGGAAATTTAGAAACATAGAAAAGAGCACAAAAGTTGCTGTAATTCCACTGCCCGTAAACAAACACTATTAAAAATTTGGCCCATTGCTTTTTGATCATTTGGTCACAAATGCATGCATGCGTGCACACACACATGTGCATGTGCACACACACATGTGCGTAAGCACACACATACAGTTTTAAACAGTTGTAAAAAAGAATTATACATTTCATTGCACTTAATGTTATATTATCTTTCCTACCATTATTCTTACAAAACGTGTTTTGAGGGCTGGGCAGTTCTAGATTATATTGGTTTATTAGGTAGGGTTGTCTAGAAAAAACAGAACCAACGAGATGTGTGTGCATATATGTATGTGTATGTACTTGTGTGTGTGGAGAGTTTGAGATTGAGAGAAATTGAGACGGGAGTTGAGGATTTATTTTAAGGAGTTGGTTCACATGATTGTGGAGGCGTGGCAAGTCAAAAATCTGCAGGTTAAGTTAGCAGGCTGGGGACCCAGGGAAGAGTAACAGTTTAAGTCAGGAGGCAGTCTGGTACAGAATTCTTTCTTGCTGGAGAAGCTTAGTCTTTTTCTGTTTAAGCCTTCAGGTGATCAGATATGGCTCACTCACATTATGGAGAGTAATCTGTTTATATAAAGTCTTCTGATTTAAATAATTTCATTGGAAAATACCTTCACAGAACATCTAGACTAATGTTTGACCCAACTATCTGGGTACTCTGGCTATGCCAGTTTGGTACATAAACTTGATCGTAACAATTGGTATACTGTAATTTTGAGTTCTGTTTCTGTGATTGGGAAAGGAAAGCTTTTCTGGGTTTTAACGATTGTAATGCTACATGTAATTAAACACTCTTGTACATAAAACTTCATTTAATAAATGTAATAAATGAGTGCCCTGAAGCTTTATATATAAAACAAAGCCCCTACTTTCATGAAGCTTAACATTCTATGAGGAGAGTAAAAACACCAGTCATTTAACAAAAATGGGTCATATATTCATAAATGCTGGGCAGAGAAATAAAGCAAGATAAGGACAGGGAGAGGAGTTGATAGAGCACAGAGTACTCTTTTATATAAGGTGGTTAAAAGAAGCCCCTTAAATTTCTGTGTAAGTAGAGACTACTTGAACAAAGCAGAAAATGTTGCAGGTGTCTGGGTACAGGGCATTCTGGGTAGGGGAAAGAACATCTGCACAGACCCTAAAGTGAAAACATGCCTAGCTGATTGGAGGACACGGAATGGCCAGTACTGTCTTCAGAGCAGATGGAGTGCTGGCACTGGAGTGTTACCAGTAGTGAGCTGACAAGACAGGAGGCTGTGGTCAGAAAGAGGGAGGCTAGTGCAGTCTAATAATCAGAATCTGGGGATGGGTAGATGAAGTAGGGATAGGAGGAAAAATCTGTATCTCTGTGTTTCTCATTATTATCTCCCCACATTGTGACTGTATGTCTTTAGTACTTGTGCGCCCATTCTACAGCAGCGTTCAGTTTTGTCTTCAGATCCCTAAAGTCTGTGATGAACTGGAAGAGGAAACTGAAGAGTAGCTAACTGCTTATCTTTGTCATGTCCCTAGGATTCCTCATTCCGTGGAAGGGCCTTCTAGCTGTCTATCAAATGCTGTTTTGGAGTCCCATGTCTAGGATATTCTCCTCAAATGAACATGAGAGGAGCTGTTCCTTTTTTCATGTTTACAGCCTGTACTTTTGCCGGGGACTGTGAATATTTAGTTCTTTAATTATCAGTTCTTCAATTAAAAAATAGTATGACACCTTTTAGAGGCATATTCTTTGAATATTTTAGTGTTGTGGCATCCATATATGGTTTTTTGAGGTTTGAGGACTCCGTGATCTTAAATTTATTCCTAAGAAGGTTGGGTTTATATAGAGAAAGTTTTTTTTCTTGTGACTTGGAATAGGCTATAAATTTCAGGATGCAGCTGAGAGTTGCAGATTCTAACATCTGCTGTCATCAGAAGGTATTTCATGATCTCTCCCAGCAGTTGAGGCCAAATTTCTGAACACTACTTTTTCCAAATGTATTTGCTGAATAATGGGTTTGGTTCTTCTTGGAACTTATAAAGTTACCTCATGGAATGGAAAAAGAAGTTTTTGCCAGCAATTGGAACATATACTTGACTCTGTAACTATATTCAGCCAAACCATGTTCAGATGTTTGTACATGATGTGCTAATCATGTGCCCATTCTGTTGGGGAGTGGTTTTGGTTAGTAATATTAGTATGCTGTATGCCTGAGCAAGGCAGACATTTCACTTTGCATTGAAGCCCTAAATTACTGGGTTAAAAAAAATTGTTGAGTTGATATATTTGATATATTGGCTACTTATTTTTTCTGGTTGTCCTGGTCCTTACATTTTATTAGTATCTTAGTTTTATTAGCATCTTTTAGTATTTCATTTTTTATTATGCGAAGACTATTTTATGAAAATTTTAGTTTATTCACATTTGATTTGTATTTCACTTTTTGTTGTACATTGACTACTTTATGAAATCCCTTAAATAATTTTTAAAATTTCAATATGAATTTCAGGAAACAGTTATAAAAAGTCTTATTAATACTTTATTATAAAAATTTCAAAATTCCAAAAACTCTGTGATCTTTGTTAGGAACCAAAGTGTTTATATCTTCTCAGTCAACTCATATATGCTATATTCAGTAATTACAGATGAATTAACTGCCATTTTATCAAAAAAATTTTCCACTATTTTCTTATCTCACTTACATTCTCTTATTTTATGGCTTCTCATAGTCTTTTGTTTTGTTTAGAAAACAGCAAGGCTCGAAGTAATGAGTTTGCTGAAAAGAATGGACTTCCGAAATATGAGTACGTCTTACACCCAAGAACTACAGGCTTTACTTTTGTGGTAGAACGTCTAAGAGAAGGTAAGCACCCATCTCAGAAGGCTATGTTTTTATGTTAAGTGGCAATAATTGTTAAACTTTGTATGTAGCCCTTCAAAATTTTACAAAGTATAGCTTTTTTCTCAAGATAGAAGATACTTTGTTCTTATACGAAGTTGACCCCATGAGCTAAAATGTCTTGTTATGTATTCTTTAGAAATATCAGAGATATCCTTAAAAAATTTTTCTCCTCTCAGAATAGACATTCCATTTTTAAATTTTTCTCAAAGCACCGAAACTTTCTCGAAAGTATCTTAATACTATGCTGTTGTTCTGTATAGCTTAAAAAGTATTTATGAATTTTTATTCCACTTACTCCAACAAATGATTCTGGTTAGTAGGAAGGCAAATACTACCTCTGTTTTCTAGTTAAGCAGAACTGGCATCCAGGGAGGTTAGTAAATTTCTGTAGATGAGGGAGAGAACGGCATTCTTCTGCTCCCAGTTTGTAGCTCATACTACTACTCACACTTCTCAAGAGCAGTGTCTATTGACAGGCATGTCAGGATGAGGTGATGCTATTGATGGTATCACATCCATTTAAACATGTACATTTTCATATTTTTTAGGTAAAACAATATACATCTTATTTGTATGTTTACATATTGCTCCATACATATGTTGAGACAAAAAACATATATGAATATATATGGAAAAGGAACTATCTAGAAACATGCTGAAGTGTTACTGATTTTATAAGAATGATATAAAGCCCAGAGTCACCTAGTGCAAGAAAAATCTTTTTTTTTTGCATGTTTGTGCTCTCCACTCTGATTTCTACCAAGCCATACTGTATGATGATGACGTCTATGACAAATTGTCACCCTCTTCTGATAACTGCTACATTGTTATAAAAAAAAGTTGCACTTCCTTATGTAAGAAAAGCTGTAAATTTCTTGGGTCTTTCTCTAAGTAGCATCAGTGTTGTTCCTTTAGGGTTTAATGTACTTTAAGATACAAAGTACAACCTCAATGAACTGGGCCAGGCTGAAACACCTTTACACCTAAGTACCCATGATTTACAAAAAATGTATAGTCAATCCAAAATTGCATTGCTAGAGTAAACGGAAAACGTTATCCCTATTAGTTTGGCTTGCTCTTGAAATTCTGTGGTCATAACCGGTATGAAATGGACATGTGGGCTTGATGGTCTTATTGCCCGTGAATACTGAGTGTCCATCTACCCAGTGAAGCCCCTGAAGAACATAGTTCTTCCTGCCTGTGGGATGGGTCAAGGAGGCACTGAGACATTGAAGGAGTGTTTTTTGTTGTTGTTGTTTTTTTTTTAATGTGGTACCGCTTAACTGTGGCATCCAGCTTAGGCTCACCCTTCTTGTTCAACAATATGTTTTCTATTTTCTCACTAATCTGATAGCTCATAGTATTTAATGATTTCTTTAAAGGTATTTCTGACATCATGGAACACATTCATCTACTAGATTTCTCTGTAAACACAAGCATGCTATTGGAACACATCTTTTACTAATAAAGATCTTCCTAAATGTAGGCAGGATACTAGATTATCTTATCGTGGATAAGGATGTATCTATAGACCTCTCTGTTCTAAAATCTGGAAGATATTTTAGAAGCAAGTTGATTTATAACTTCGGGGAATGTGTGTTACTTAGTCATCATCACTCAAAATACTAGTCAACAACCACAGTGTGTAATTTTTCCTGCTAGAACTGGCAGCTCTTTCCACCCCCACCCCCACCCCACTGATTCCAGCCCCCCCATATCAGTAAAAAAAGAGAAACACAGTTAGATGATTCTATTTACTTCAGTTAGAAAAGTAGAATATATTATACACTATAATAAAGAAATAGGATTATTGTGATTATAATAGTAGTAACAGCTAACATTTACTGAGCCTTTACTAAGTACCAGGCATTGTGCTAAGTATTTTATATGCATAAGGTCAATTAATCCTGACAAGAACCATGCATGGTAGTTACTGTTACTAATAATGAACTTGTAGGGCAAAACTGAAGCAGAAACTGAGGTGAGGAAGCTTGTCAGAGTTACTGGAATCTGGTTCCTCTGACTGAATATCCCGTGCTCTTTCTACTCTAACTTGGTGCCTCTTGTATTTGTAGTATGATTTTAGTTAACAATCTCCAAATCATAAAGCACTTTTGTAACAATAGTAAACTTGTTGGTTTTCCTCAAAAAAGAGCTTTAAAAAGGAAAAAAGAAAAAAAAAAGGAACTAAGTGGCCAGATCGTGGAGGGATGGTGGTCCCAAAGGAGGAGGTTATGGTTCTGCCTAAGATTAGGGTATCAGGCACACCTAAGGAGGCATCAGGTGGAGAGTCAAGGTCAGCTCCACTCCCTGGGAGCGGGGGCTCATGTCAAATGAACATAAAGTGTCATCAAGGATCAGAGGTGAAGAGGACCTTAGAAACCATTCCGTCCAGAGTACCATTCCTAGAAAAGAAACTGAAGCCTCAGAAAGGACCAAACCCAACTTTCTGACCTTTAGGTTCCTGAGATCTGCTTTAGATACTCAAGTTATAGGATAAAGAAGCTCTGTTAAAACAAATGACCCTTGTAAATTATTCCAGTGGGATCCTAAGGACCATATATTAAAATGATTTATCATAAAGTAACACCTTCACTGCTCATGCATATAACTAAATTCAGTGTTTCTGACATCTGTTTGCCGGTCAGCACTAATGGGCTCATGAGAAGTTTAGGACATCAAGAAGCTAAGGATGAAGTCTTACCAGGAGGGACCAAGTAAATGAAAATGCAAAATGAAAATAACTTCTGTGCCTCTGTTCAGAATATATTTCCCTGAGATTAAGAACATTTAGAAAACCCACACTTATCCTGAAACAGAGCACCCGTTATATAACATTATACAGATGTGTTGTTTCTATAGTAGTAACTGCAAGAAATTTATCTCGAGTACCTTAAATTTCACCATTAATGTACTTGCTTTATACTTGTATTAGATCATAACCTTCGTAAGGGTATGGAATGTTCTACACATAGTGACCCAATCAGTATGAGTTGAATTAAATATTTTCTTTTATCTGAAAAAATAAGACAAGCATAATGTCCTAGCATGTTCCCCTTAGTGTATAGTACACTGATAGATCAAGGTCATGGATGATTTCAGGTGTGCTTCTAACTTTTCAGTATGATTATGTAAGGTTTTTTAGTACTAGATTAGCCCAAACCCAAAAGGAATTTTTTCCTTTTTTTTTTTTTTTTTTTTTAAAGATTTTATTTATTTGAGTGACAGAGTGAGTGATAGAGACAACACAAGGCAGGGGGAGAGGCAGATGGAAGAAGCAGACTCCTTGCTGAGCTGGGATCTCGGTATAGGGCTTGATCCCAGGACCCTGGCATCATGACCTGAGCAGATGCTTAACCGCTGAGCCACCCAGGTGCCCCACAAAAGGAATTTTCTAACTTAGAGGAAAAAAGGCTTTTATATGAAAGTTTTTTTTTTAATTGACAGCTAAAATAAATTTATCACATAATTTTAAACTTTTATAATTCATTCTCACCAAAAATTAGTTATGTCATCATCATCTCTGGTTCTTCATCATTTTTAATGATAGCTTTACTCTTATTTGGTTTGAAATAAAGATTTGGTCCCACCATTGCTTGATTTTGTTAAATGTTTTATAAGCAGTCACTGAGCTGTAACCATGCAGCAATTACTTTCACCTTTAGGCGGCACAGATGTGTACATTTGAAACAATGAAGTTAGGTTGAAGTGGTTGGGGGTGAGAATAAAACACTTCCTATTTGTTTGAGGGTATGTCTTGTTTAAAATATGAGCTTGCCTACAAGAAGTTTATAGTCTTCATGGGTAGATAAGAATACACATGGAAAAATCCAAAACAAAATGGGACTGTACAATACAATTACATGCTAAATTTTATATATAAATGTTTTGCTGAATAATTATAGGAGTATTCACTAAAGAGATATCATACAGTGTTGAAACACTTCACTTCTTTAAGAAGCTCCATCTCCCTTGGACCTTGAAGACTATGTGTGATTTGGATAGGCAGAAACAATGATGGCTGAGAGCAGGGTAGGAAGAGTACAAGAGAGGGCATGAACTTTGGGGCAATAGGAGGCTGAGCAGTAAACAGGCACAATGAATGCGATCAAGCTGAAGACTTGTACTGTAGAATAACAGACAATAGTTAAGAAGGCTCTTTGGAGCCATTGTTGAAAAACACCTTCTACCCCCAAATAATCATCTTTTTAGTCATACATTTCTAGCTGACATCATTTCAGGCAAATCATCTCATATGTTAAGGCTCTGAAACATCATATCAATATACTTAAGTTTTGGGATTTTTAATGCCAAGTAAAATAATCCATATGTTAACTTCTTTTTAAAATATTTTACTTACTTATTAGAGAGAGAGAGAGAGAAAACATGAATGAGGGGAGGAGCGGGGGAGAGAGAGAAGCAGACTCCCTGCTGATCAGGGAGCCCACTGTGGGGCTTGATTCCAGGACCCTGAGATCATGACCTGAGCCAAAAGCAGATGCTTAACTGACTGAGCCACCTAGGCACCCCTAAAATAATCCATATTTTAATCTGTGTTTAGCTCACATGCCCAAAGTCTGAATATAAAAGATGCTTTCTTTCTACTAATCTAGGGGATACAGGGCTAGTCGCTAAGGAAAAAAACTCCCACTAGGTAGTTTTGATCAGCGTATCTGACCAAACTCTTCAGTCTGTATTCAGGGAGAGAGAATTGTTCACTGGACCCCCGGATTACCTATAGTATCTGGTAGTCCTGTGTTTGGCTCTCTCATTTTGGTCTACAATACTTCTCATTTGCTCCAAGAAAGTTGGCAATTGCCTAGAAAGTAAAAGCAGCATACCGTAGATAGCTCAGTCTTCAGTGTTTTCGGACTGTTTTAATTTCTTGGACTTTTTGCTTAGTACATGAGTAAGCATGACTTGCCTGTAGGAAATGTTCTAGTGAGGGACCAAAGATGGCCAGCACAAGCCGCCACTCTCTGTGGCTGACACTGCCTTTATCCTCGTTGATGAGCCTCCCCCAGGACTTCATTTCAGTGACCTTCCTAACAACTGGCATATTTTAGGAGGCCAGGAAGAAAGGCAGACAGACAGACTATTGAAATATTGGGTGCATTAAATGCCATGCACTCTGACTTTTTCATGTGACTTTTTATTGCTGAAAACTATGAAAAAGGATAAGACCTTTCCCTTATGTTAAAAAAAAAATGTAATTATAAAGTAGCTCTCTGACATTTGCTAGAATGTTTTCTGAAACCTTTTCCGTTTCCCCAAATTTGCAAATATCTCTGTAGCAGAGCAGTTGACCCTCTTTTGAGATTGTTTTACAGAGAACAAAGCTTTTATCTATTTACGGTGATGAATAGAACACAACAAACCTAAATTATACTGATCAATAGGAAAGCATGTGGATCAACTAAGGGACTTGGTCCCACACATCACGAAGCAGAAAGGATTTAAGTTTGCCTCAGCAAAATTATATGTGACTTCATGTCAAAGACCTTTGGAGCCTCTCAGGTCGAATCTCTGAATGTTGTGATATGCCTTTAGATCTTTAATTGCATTTCTTTTGTTTTCTTTATTCATTTTAGTTCTTTCATAGCAAAAAATCCAAGCTGCTCATTTAGGATAGATCTTGGCATTGTGTTTATGAAAAAAAGTCTTGGTAGCTTTAATGAGAAGTGATGGAAGCCCTATGCTCTGTACATAAAAACCACTATCTAGCCAGTACCTATCACATGCCAGACACTGTGTCATTCATGTGCTTCTCTGCCCCGCCCATGCAGTGCTAACACTCAGGGAGCTGTTCAGAACACAGATGCTCAGGTCTGGGCTGAGACCTGCTGCGTGAATCAAAGTCTGAAAGTAGGGTCCTGAGCTCTTAGCTACCCCACTAGTCACTGTCCTACAGACCCCTTCATTTTTATGACTGCACTGGGCGACACTTTGCCCCATGCCAGCCCTGAGGAGACAGACACATTTTAGCAACTTGCCCAGGGTCACATGGCTGCTGAGTGCTGCATGGTTTCAGCTCCACTCTATTTGATGCCAAAGCCCATGTTCTTCCCACTGTGTAGTAAGTTAACAGTTTTTCTATGCCAAGTGCTTCAAAAATGTAATCTTTATGGTTTTTTTTTTCTTTTTCTTTTCCCTTTCCAAGACTTCTCTCTGGTATCCTTGGCTTATACTGTGCATTTTGTTTAAACGGAAAAATATATCAAGGGTTTCCTTTTTAAAGTAAAGCACGTCCTTTATTTTTCTGGCTCCTGTATTTACTGGCTCCCCCTCCATTTCTGTAATCCTTAAAGCAAAACAAAGAAACATAACATTCATACTATCTGTCCTTTAAAATTGTGGTTCTGTTTTTTTCTTTTTTGCCACCAAGTCTCCAAAAAAAAAAAAATAATAATAGCCTAATGACCTGATTTTTCTCAGTACTAGCTCACTTCCTATAAAAATGGGATATTTATCATAAAAAACATTATATTTTTAATTAAAAATTGGGAAATTAATTATAAAGCAGAAAAAGGTACCCATAGTCTGGTCAGTTACTTCTCAGAAATACTGCTGCATACTTTCTGATAGAAACTCTTCTTGTGTTTTTCCACATGTATTCATATATAGCAAACAAAATTAAATCATCATATATTTTGTTTTAGAAATTTTTTTAACTTATGTTAATGTTTTCTCATTATCCTTGAATAATTTTTATATGTTAATATATGCATGTATCAGATAGAAGGACCAATATTTATTAAACTAGTCCTCTGTTGTTCAAAGTTAAAACTGCTTCCAACTTACCACCCTTATAAATAATACCAAAGTATGCATAAATCTCTGTAATTCTTCCCCTGTAATTTCCTTGTCTAATTACTGAGTCAAAGAGTATACATTTTTTTTAAGGTTTTAAAAATTTTATTCCTATTCTGTCCTATTTCATTCGGCCACCAAATTCTATTAATGTTGGTCATTAGAGAGACATGGCAATGGTCATTAGAGAAACATCCCCCCCTTCCTGTGTTTTCACGGTGGCCTGAATGGATGGGCTCCCACTACTTCTCCTTTCTACTGCCTGGCTTTCTGACTGGTTGGCCTCTGGTTTCTTCTTTGCTAAGTCATACTGCATTCAGCTCTCAGTCAGTGTTCATAATGTACCACTCTAACGAAACTGTGTATGTGTTTATTTGTTCAGTAAATGGTTTTTTGGGTACGTATGTTGTTTGGCCTGCTGAGATACGAAGACACAGCCTATTCCTGTGAGTATCGTAAGGTTTAGAAAACAATCATAATGCAGTGTCATAAGAGGTATGAATACAAAGCATCTTGAGGACATATAGAAAGGTTAGTTTGTCTTTACCTAAAGGGACACTGAAGAGGTGGCATATGAGCTGAGAATTAAAGAATAATTGGCATTTTCCAGGGAGGAAAGTCATTTAAATATTTGCATCACTTCCATATTCCTTGGTCAGAACTTTCTATAATATGGTTCCAATCTACTTTTTAAATTTACCACTCAGACCCCCCTTCATGCCATGTGAGCTAGCCTATTTGAATTAATGGACTATTCTGGACTGTGCCTTATGCCTTCTGAATTTTGCTTCTGGTTAAGTCTGTCCAGGCTAAAACCTGTAGTGCTTTGTTCTTTTCTTTAACCGCTGAATACTGTTCTTCCTTTAATGATCTTCTTCTAAGAGTCCATTCCTATTTTCCCCAGTTGGCAGTCAGTCTGAACTGAGTATCTTTCTTTTTCCTCTCTAATAGGGCTCAACATAAAGGACCTTTTACTAATAGCTGCTCTAATACATTTTACTTCTTAATTTGTTAAAAGGACAGCAGTGGTCATGTCACCTAGACCATTAGGGCAAAGATTTTATTTCTAAATCTACCGAATACCTTTCTATCTCTATCTTACGTCTCCTCTTAGTGACAGCTGATACTGTTGATTCTTGTTGAAATACTCTTCCCCTCTGGGCTTCTCATTTTTTTCTCCTGCATCTCTGGCCACTTCTCAAGACTCTCCTGCAGGTTCCTCCTACTTCTGTGTCCATTCAGTATCTGTGTTCTTCATAAGACTCTCTTGGGTTCCTTTGTTCTCTCATTGCATACATTCTCCCAGGCCATGTCACTCAGGTTGGTGGCTTAAATGATTAACCATATGCTCATGGCTTCTGAGTCTTCTGTTCATAAAGCCCTTCCTTCGTGCAGAGCCATACGTGTGACCTTTGTCACTTTGGAGGTGCTATAGCCACTTCATCTTCAGTGTTGAAAATTGAACTTGTCATTTTCCCCTAAACAGCTTTTCCTCCTGTACGCCCCACAGCACATAATGCTGGTGGTGTTATGAAGATAATGGTAATAATGGCTAAGATGGAGTACTTATATACCAGGAGTGTTCTGAGTGCTTCACGTGAACTCAGTCATGTAATTCTTAGAGGAGGTTTTATTATCATCTTCGTTTCATGCATAAGGAAGCCCACATAAGAGAAGTTCAATAACAGTCCAGGGTTTCCACCTTTGAAATGGCAGAGCTGGGGAGCCTTTGCCTTCACCAGTATGCATCATTGACTCACTTACTCCAGTTACAGTCTGGGTGTCATTCTTGGACCAGCCCCCTTTTCTCGCAGACAGTGAAATCCCAACCAGTGCCTTTGGGTTCTGTCTCTTCTTTGTCTCTCACGTTCACTCTTTTCCTTCTCACTGCCATTATATCTCCCCTGAATTCTCATACAGTGGCTCAGCAGGGCTTCCTAGTTCTGGGCTTGCCTTAAACAGGCCTTTCTCCACATTGAACTGGAACTTCAGGCCTTTTTCTGAGTGAGGGAGGCAGCATGCTAAGTGAGTTGTTCTGGCTCTGGAGTCCAAAGACCTGGGTTAGAATCCTGGCATCACCCGAATGAGCAGTGTGTCCCTCAGTGAGCCTTAGTTTCATCCTCTGTAAAATGGAACAACAGTGCTTACTTTATAGGACTCTTATAAGGATTCAGTGCAGTGTATAAAGCACTTAGCATAGTACCCAGAAAAGAGTAAGCACTCAGTAAATGTTACAGTGCAGATCTCATTGTGTCAGCTTCTGGCTGAAACTTGTCTGGGGTTTAACAATGCTGCAGGGTTAAACTTACTTTTTTTCACGGGGTTTACCAGACCTTCATGACCTGGCCCTTGCTTACCCCTTCTGGCCTCTCTCTCATCTCCTTTGTCCTCCTTTTTGTCCTTGCCTTCCTGAACTGCTTCCCACTCCCAGAGTGCACAGTACTCCAGAACCTTCCCTATGAGGGCACAGCCCTTCCTACTAGCCTATAGGTCTCAGCATAGGTTAGCAGTTCATTCAGGAAGCCTTCCCAGCTGTCTTAGACATTTGTGTTCCCCCAGATGAGTGCTTTCCCTCCTATACTTGCCCTGCATAAATGTTTTTACTACTGTCTTATTCTTGTTTGTCTCTTTCATCTGTTAACTTTCAGTTTCCTGACCTTTAGAATCCAGACTGTCTCATTCGCCGTTTTGATCCCCAGGCTTCAGCATAGGCCTAGCATATAATCAATCCTCTTTAAGTTTTTTGAACCCATTAGCTAACTGGCTGATGTACTTTTATACCCTCCGATGTTCCCATGAAGAATGAAAGTGTACCATGTAAGTATGTATGCTACAATGACAGCAGCACCACAACAGTAGAGAATTAAAGGGTAAATAAGGGTGTGATGTGAGGTTGGTATACAAAATATAGTGTTCTAAGGTTAATATACAAAATACACAAGATTCTATGTTCCTATAAAATAAGGGTCCATAAATTGGCTCTGAGCTTTCTGGCATCTTCTCTAGAGAGAAACTAAACGGTATCATTGACAAGATTCATAAGGTTAGAGCAAATCACATGCTCATAAAAAGTATGACCATTTCCAAAAGACTTGGGTGAAGGATCTCCTGGGGTTCCTCACAGAGGACATTGTGCCCTGTTGTGACCAGTGCCCTTACAGCATCTTTATGCTAAGTGTCCCACGTAGCCTCAGGGCGTCCATCCACATTGGCTGAGAGGAGAATGAGAAAGAGCACTTCAGTGAAGGCAGTCTCCGAAGAGACCAGAGCATCATGCTGCGTAGGATTTAGAGTGTCTCGATGCTAAATGTTGGGAGAGACCGCATGTCTCCTACCCATTCTCCATTAATGGGATTTCACTCACTGACATTCAGGGGAGAGTTCACATGGGGTTTGAGAGCTCTTCCTAAAGCCTCTGTTCTATAGGTAACTTGTAGTTCGAGTTGACGTGTGGGGCCAGGGACTTTCACTAGTAGGATTCTCTTAGGGACATTGAGGAATTTATCGAGTGAAGCCTCCCATGAGACGTGAAGGCAACCTCACCTCTGAACTGAGGCGGGCCAGTGTGTTTCTTACAAGACAGTTAGGATTTTTGTGTATTTGTGTCCTCTGCAGTGTGTAACAAAACTATTGCCCAAAGCTCAGTCCCCGCCTGTCTGGCCTTTCTGGACTTGTTTCTTGCTGTGTGACTCCTTGCCGTCTCTTCTGTCCCGCCATGTGGAGTATACTTTTCTCATGCTGTTCCTTTTCCTAAACTGTCCCAGTCACCTGGGTATCTCCTCTTGATCCTTCAGAATGGTTGAAATGACTTGTCAGCTTCACAGTCCCCTGACTTCTCCAGGTTCTTGGGGTTCCCTCTTCTTTCTCTCATTTATGCATTTGTCTTAATCACTTCTTTCATTCTCTTCTATAATCAGGTGTTTTGTCAGTCTTTCTCTCCCTTGGACACTGAGCTCCTTTAGGTTAGATAGCAGTCTCATTTATTTTTCTGTTTGAGCACCTACTTTGCTGTCATGACTACTACAGGTACTCTGTATATTTATGGTTTGTACAAATTTTTGTAGATGACCTGTTTTCAGCCTCTTACATGTACTGTGCATTGCATATGCTTATCTGTGCACATCTGATTAGTAATGCCCCTCCCACCTTCAGTCTAGTGATCACTCAGCATATCTTGAGTCACACGGACCCTTTCACTGCAACAGAGGAGAGATTCATGACAGTGCTAGAGGGTGTGCAGGCAGGTGTACAGTCAATAATAAATGCTGTCTTAAGACGGTTTTCTTTTTTTAATTACCAAAGAACAAAAGTAAGGCTGATTTCTTGGTTGTTAATTGTTATTGTTCTTTTTAGATAATCTATGCTTTTATAAGGGGCCTAACAGGAACTTGTTATTTTTAACTGAACAAGGTCTTGACATTTGATCGTGTAAGAATCAGTATGGAATTGGGTTCTTAAGGAGGGTTTTCCCTAGTTTGTTAGTATTTCTCTCCTCTGTGAGTTTCAGATTCTGAGATGGTGCTAAGGAGACAGTCACTGTAGCCTAGGGCCTTGTGTACTGCTTGACTTTTTTTTTTTTTTTTTTTGGTACTGCTTCACTTTTAAGTAGGAGGAAAATCTTGCTTTGGGGCTATCTGCTATTTCTCTAACACCAGTCAGCTGTGATGAATTCCTGCTAGTGAAGGTAGGCCAGGATGATAATGAGTGCATGTCTAATGGCACCATTAATATTCTTGAAATACATACTCCAGTATTGATTAGATTATCATTTTCTTAGGTAAGTGAAAATGATATACATGGTGTATTTTACTCATTCGAAAGGTTTGTCTTTACCTAAGTATTGGTGCTCTGTTACAATGTTTATTGTTTTTTTAAGAGTAACATGCTGAAAAAATGCTGATCACTGTGACACTTACAATATATGTTTATTTTAAAATTCACCATGGTGGAAGATGCCGTGTAAGTAAAATTTGTGGACTTGCCTTTGAGTGAGAACTTTCTGCATACTGTACCCTGATTGCAAAGAATATTGTTACATACATTAAGACGTTCTGTTGATTTTCCCTCTGAAGGCAGAAGTGAGAGACAGAGGGCAATCTTAGAGGACACAGTAGTAGTTCCGTCCATCACCAGGTGGCATTACACACTACATTGTCATGTCCTTATCATGTTGAACTAAAGCAAGTGAGAAGAATTGTGGTGCAAATGCAATATGTATGTAACAATATGCTTTAGTTTCCTGTTTGTGTGAAAATCAGATTTATTCTCCTAGAAGTTCAGTTGTCAGCCTGAATCTAAACACTCTGGATCCTTGAATCCAGAAATTCATTTTAACAGGCACTTACGACTGCCTTTTGGTTTTATGTAGTATGTAATTTCTTTGTGGATGTGTTATCTTTCTTTTTTGGGTTTGTCCAAAAAAGCTTTACCTTGTTTCTCCTTTATTCTGGGCATGTGTCCATTGCATTATTTATAAAAGGTTGTACCTTTTCTCTTTTAGCTTTATAGATTTTTTCTTCCTTATTGAAAGTATTTTTTGGGGTGCCTAGGTGGCTCATTCTTTAAGCATCTGCCTTCGGCTCAGGTCATGATCCGGGGGTCCTGGGACTGAGCCCCACATTGGCCTCCCTGCTTGGCGGGAAGTCTGCTTCTCCCACTCCCACTCCACCTGCTTGTGTTCCCTCTGTGTTTCTGTCAAATAAATGAATAAAATCTTAAAAATATATATATTTTCTGTGGCTTTTTCCATTTGCTGGGACCTTTTCTTATTTTTTTTTAAATACTTTGATGTTTGAGAAATGCAAAGGTATTGTTTTTTTTTTTAAATTTTTAAAATTCTTTTCAGTGTACCAGAATTTATTGTTTATGTACCACACCCAGTGCTCCATGCAATACGTGCCCTCCATCATACCCACCACCAGGCTCAACCAACCTCCTACCCCCGCCCCTTTAAAACCCTCAGATTGTTTTTCAGAGTCCATAGTCTCTCATGGTTCATCTCCCCCTCCAATTTCCCCCAACTCCCTTCTCCTCTCCATCTCCCCATATCCTCTGTGTTATTTCTTATGCTCCACAATAAGTGAAACCATATGATAATTGACTCTCTCTGCTTGACTTATTTCACTCAGCATAATCTCTTCCAGTCCCGTCCATGTTGATATAAAAGTTGGGTATTCATCCTTTCTGATGGAGGCATAATACTCCATAATGTATATGGACCACATTTTCCTTAACCATTCGTCCGTTGAAGGGCATCTTGGTTCTTTCCACAGTTTAGCGACTGTGGCCATTGCTGCTATGAACATCGGGGTACAGATGGCCCTTCTTTTCACTACATCTGTATCTTTGGGGTAAATACCCAGTAGTGCAATTGCAGGGTCATAGGGAAGGTCTATTTTTAATTTTTTATTTTTTTATAAACATATAATGTATTATTAGCCCCAGGGGTACAGGTCTGTGAATCACCAGGTTTACACACTTCACAGCACTCACCATAGTACATACCCTCCCCAATGTCCATAACCCGACCACCCTCTCCCGACCCCCCTCCCCGCAGCAACCCTCAGTTTGTTTTGTGAGATTGAGTCTCTTATGCTTTGTCTCCCTCCCGATCTCATCTTGTTTCATTTACTCTTCTCCTACCCCCAACCCCCCCGCTTGCATCTCCACTTCCTCATATCAGGGAGATCATATGATAGTTGTCTTTCTCCGATTGATTTAGAGAAACACAAAGGTATTGTTAAAACAACAGTGTGTGTGTGTGCTGTGCACTTGTAGACCAAGTTCATGCACCATCACCTTTTAAAAAATAGATTCTGATAAAAAATCAGCCCCATAGGAACATGGAACCTAAATACAGAAATTGTTTATGTAGTAATGTTGAAAAATATCTGGACAGCTTTCTGAATGAATATTTTCTCCCTCTCTTCTGCATACAATATTTTTATATGTGATATAAATTTTACTTATGTATAACGTCATTATATATATTTCATAATATAGACACCCTGTACTTATCATCCATTTGCTCCAAACACCCAAAATCACTTTGCCATAAAATCTGGACTGAGCAAAACAAGTCCTGGTGCAGTTAAAAGAAATTTTTTTTTTTAAGATTTTCTCTCTTTAAAAAAAAAAAAAAAAAAAAAGATTTTCTTTCTTTATTTGAGAGCGACACACAGAGATAGCAACAGAGAGCACAAGCAGGGAGGAGAAGGAGAAGCAGGCTCCTCCCCTGAGCAGGGGGCTGATGCTACTACCTGGCTCCCTCCCAGGACAGTGGGGTCATGACCTGAGCCAAAGGCAGATGCTGGACCCATGGAGCCACCCAGGTGCCCCCTCCTGGTGCAGTTATCATGAGGTGGTTCTTCTGCACCGCAGGAAGGGGGAGATGAAAGTACATTAGGAACTTTCTAAAATTAAGTTGCTTTCTCCTAACACAGTTATGTAGGAGAGGAAAGCGTGTGTGTCCTCAATGGCTTTCATTACTTCTGCATAAGACACGTCACCACATAATGGAAATTCCAAGTATTCTCCTATTTGGTAAGATTATTGACGTAGAGAATCTGTTAGAGCATGCACGTACACTCCACATGCCCATTTTAGTGTGCTTATTTTGTGATAATAACTTCATGCAAATATTTTCCATCATGGCTTAGTCATCTTTTTCATAGGAAACGATAATTGAAAGAGAAACTAGAGTATCCACTGACTTAACATTTATTTCTCGTGTTTTTTTTTTTTTTTAAATAAAGTAGCTCTTCCAGTTACAGTCTTAATGTAATAAACTAGCAGTAATCCATGATATGCTAGATTCTTTTCATGCTAATATTTTCATGGGGAAAATAGCTGTCTTAAATCTTTGGACAGCAAGCATCCTGTTGGTGCACTTTTTTGTCGTCATTGTTCTCTCGTTCGTGTTAAAGGCCTGTTGTAGGGACTAAAATGCTTCTCCAGCAAATATTTCAGTACTGTTAAGTAAACTTCTGTCTCTGAGTCCTTATTTATTCTAAACACCTCACCTTTGATACTGTGAGGGTGTTTTACAGTTTCTCAGATAATAACGTGAGGTATTTGTGTTGAGGGTTGTTTTATTTGTGGGTTAATAGCTGCTTTCTTTGAAGTGATAGATTATATCACCCAAAACTATTCATTCTTTGGATTAATTCTGCACTGTATAAATGTAGTCTGAAAGTAGTTTGGGGTTTCAAGTGGGAAATTTTTTTTTGAAATCCTGTATTCATAGTTTATGGTTTGTATTTCCCATTTCCTCACAGCTTGAAAATGGCCTTTAGCAGAAGATCAGATAAGTAAAACACAGCCTCCACTGCCAAGGTCAGGTATTAGGGGATATGTGTGCATAGGCCTTGAAGGGAAGGCATGTTATTACCCAAATAGAAAGTGTGCTCTAGCCAAACATAAACTTTAGCAGTGACCTTCTTAGAGGTCAAGGCACAAGGGGCCTTCCCACACCTTACTCATTGGGGGTGAAGTTCTTGCTGATTTACAATGGTCATGAATTAATTTGTAGTAGAAGTGTTAGACAGTGCCTGTTCTAGCCATAGTTATCATTGCTCCTGGGCAGCAGATCTGAGTTCCTCAACCAGATAAAGAGCACTCCTCAAAGCTGGACAACCAGCTACCCTATTTTTGCCGACTGCTCTTAGATGTCATTGTTATAGAAGGTCTACGACTTGGCCATGCTGTGCTTCTTCTCAGGAGTGGAACTTCATAGTGTTGGTGGGAGTACGTGGAAGTTATTTTGCACGTTCTTTTCTGTGTCCTAAGACTTACTTGCTTTCCTCGAGGACATAATTTTAATAAGCACACTAGGTTCATCATAGATCCAGATGAGGTTTCCACATAGTTTACCAATTACTTTTTGTTAAAGAAATTATTAATAAACTTTCTTATCGGTAAAAATGTAATTAATATGTTGATCTCAATATTAGTTTCCCTAGTAATTCAGGTAGACTGTAGCCACCACTTATGTTACTGAATCAGTCATGACGAAGGCTTCTATTTTAATAGATTAGGAATGGACTGGTTTTTGTTTAGACTTGACAGACTAATAGAGTTCAAGCAAAGAGAAACATTATAAAAAGTTTGTCCTGTAATGTACTGTTATTAAAATTGTAACTAAAGGTGTTTGTATTTAAATATTCTAAACAAAGTGTCCTTTTTTGATAAGTGTATGTAACCTGAATCTTAGGTAAGGCCTGTGTTTTATATTTAATACTATGTGATCAAGGCATGCTGGTGATAGCATCAGAGTAAAAAATTATGAGCATATCCCTATGCTCACATTTGGAAAGTCAGTGTATGTTCAAGTACCACAGAAGCAATTTATGAGCATAGAGTAGAGAAGGGTTGTAGTGAGCTGGCAGAATAAGGGGGAGAGTTTAGGGAACTGGACCTTGAATTAGATCTTGAGGAATAGTAGGATTTGATTTGGTAAAGAAATTGAGAGAACAGTCAATGTTGGGAGATCCAGCAGTGGAGACTGGTCTGACTGGAGGCCAGAGTTCATCTAAGTTCATCTGATGTTAGAAAGGTTGTCTTAGTTGTCATGAAGCCTCACTTTTAACAGAATAGAAACTAAAGGGAATAGAACTAGTGGGAGTAAAGTAGTATTTATGACTATAAATACTTGGGAGCTGGAGAGTAAATGGTTCTCTTCTCAGTATTCTAAAAGAATTGATTATCTTGGAAAGCAGTTTGTTCCTTGTTCTCAGTAAAGTAAGATCTGTTGGCGTCGTCATCATCATAGCCATCCCAAAGAGTCCTATTTTGAGCTTTCTGCGTTAATTACGTGCAGTTTAAAGGAGGACTCAGTAAATGTAATTGCATCTCATGTTTTTTTTTTTTCCCATCTCTTTTGATCCATGAGTGAGGTATTTACAGGCTGTATGATGGCATATAGTAGGAAAAAAGTATGACTCATCCTAATTACAAAGCTGTTTCCTAGGAATCATTGGACAAATGTCTTATTTTTGTCTTTACAAATGGTTTTGAGACTTTAAGAAACATCTTGGCCTTTCTGTATGTAGTGGTAAATGGACATAATTTTATATTTGCAAATATTGATTTATCTAAATAAGACTTTTTCAGCAGTAATTGGCCTTTTTAGTAAGGTCAGATGCTCATGGACTTTGAGTCATTCTCTGAGACATCTGCAACTTCTCTGAAATTCGAGGTGCTGATAGACTCTTTATTTGCAGACTCTGTGAAGAACCTTTGGGTGCAACAACTAGGTGGTGTGTGTTGACTTTGGTGAGAGTAGTTTCTCAGTAATGGGGGTTCCAGAAGCCAGATTTGAGTGGAGTGAAGATGGATATAAGTGGAGACAGCAAGTTTCCAGTAGGTAGGTGACTCCTACCAGGAGTTCACTGCTAAAGGAAAGGGCAGAGCAGGAGTTGTCACAGGAAGGGGAAAGCTGCATCAAGGATGACCAGGGAAATATTTTCAGAGGTGGGGAAAATTCAGTAGAGGAAAAGCGGAACGTGAAATGGATTCATCATGGAGTAGATTTTCTCAGAAATCACAAGTAGTGGTGACAGTAGTATTGGAAATCATAAGACCATAGCACTGGACATCACCAGTACAAACAAAGGAAAGGGGATTCCTCATCTGCTGAGGCAGGAGAGGCTTATTTTGGTTTAGGGAATAGGCGGCAAGACAGGGAGCCATGCTCTTGTCAGATGAGAGTTTAGGGAATTTGAGGGGGATGATCGGGTGTGTAAGACACAGAGGTGATTAATGAGAGTCTGGAATAGTTGCTGTGGAAAATGAGAAAAGGAAGCTGATAAAAACAACTGAAAGTGATGCTGAGCTCTCTGACCTCAGGCTACAGGCCCCATCCGGCTTCCCATCACAGCCTTAAGCTCCATTTGAAGCCATGACTCACAATTGTCTGCCCTGGCCTGACGCCTCCCTACTGCCTGCAACACTTCTGTCTTTTCTGCCTCTGATCAGATCTACCTGTTAAAATCCAGCCCAGATAGATCATTTCTGGATCTCTTCAGGTGGAAGACCAGTCCCTCCAGGCTTCTACAGCATTTGAACCACACTTAAGAATCACTTAATTTGCAAATATATATCTTACGTTCTTTGGAATAAGAATCATGGGTTTGTCAGCCTGCCGTGTGTGCCTCCTTCCCTCCCCATCTCTGTTACCCTTTCTCTTTCTCTCCCTTCCAGTGCTACTGTACTGTTCAGTAAATACCCAATGACTAAATTAAGACAGATCCACTATAGCCAAATTGTATAAGAGAATGGTGGCCTTCTATAGAAAGGTAGTTTGTCAGAATTCTTTACCAGGCTAATCAACTTGGAGAATGCTATTTTCTCGAGATAGTTAATTTCCCTCTCACACTAACAGCGAAATGTGTTGTATTTGTAGGTGATCACTCTAACAAGGTGACTCGGGTTATTTAGTGTTTAGATTATTTTTATTCTCCTGTATTATCTCTAATGTGTCCACCACTGATCATTATGTAGCTTTTACCTTGCCTTTTCTATTGGTAAGGATGCTAATGCCATAATATACCATCCATCCAAAGATTAGGCTTCCTTTTTAAATTCCTTTTTAGTTTCTCACTCAGTGATTTACTGTACTATGCTGAAGGAACTTGGTGTACCAACTTGAGCATTTTACAGGGTTTGGCTAGGAGAGGGACAATCACCCTAAAAACAATAAAGAGGCAGCAATTACAGAAAATGGCAATGTCAGAGCAAAGGATGATGGAGCATGTCTGAGAATTCCTGCTTTTATGAAGCCTTGGTTCCCAGTGGTGGGCACTCATAACATTTTCATAAATTGAAGCACATTGTTATTATCACATAAAGGTCATCCTCTTTTATATTAGTTCAGAAATTTTAATAATTCAGATCTTTGTATTCTGCTAACCATTTTTCCTGCCCTATAAACCAGTTCATTTTATTTTATGCTTTTATTAACTATTTGGTGTTTTTATCTAAAGTGTCGGCCCATACAAATCTAAGATATAACTAAGTCAACGGATATAATCCACAATTTTTGCATATTAACTAGAAGGACATTATTGTGGCCTGTTAGTATAAAGCTCAGTATAGTTGACCCTTGAACAGCCACAGGGGTTAGGGTGCCACTGTCCCCCCAGCCTGCCCCCACTCCCCTTGCATACTAAAAAAAAAAAAAAAAAAAAAAAAAAAAAAATCCATATATAACTTTGACTTCTGAAAAACTTAACTATCTAATTGTCACTGGAAGCCTTACTAATAACGTACACAGTCAATTAATATGTGTTTTGTATGCCACATATATACTATATTCTTAGAATAAAGTAAGCTAGAGAAAAGCAAATGTTTAAGAAAACCATACAGAAAATACATTTATAGTACTGTATCCAAAAAAAAAAAAACCATGCGTAAATGGACTTGCTCAGTTCGAACGTGCATTGTTCAAGAGTCCACTGTATTTAGATCTTAATTTGCATTACGGAGCTATATTTGGCATTATTTATTTGAGGAGTGAAACCAACAAAAGCTTCTCAGATACTTCTAATGCCTCTTTTGCCATTTGGGATTTTGAGTTTCAGATAGCAGTCATAACTCAGATTTCGTTTCTGTAAATTCTAAGATTGTGGGCTTCATTGTTTAATTGAGGTAGAATGATAGCAGTATTGGACATCACCAGTACAATCAGCAGCATCTTCCTCTGACTGCTCTTGCCCTGCCCCCAGGCCAGGAAAGCATGCACTTGAATTTTTCCTTATTTTATGATCCTGGTCCACCCACTTATATCCATCTCAACCTCCTGTGCGGCCTCTGGCAAGATACTGCTAAAACATTATAGTCTTACCTCAGAGGAGGGTGGCCGAAACAGATAAAACCCTCCAGTTCTACATCTGTCAGCTGGAATTGTCCAGGGTGGGCCAGTGTGTCATCACGTGAAGAGAAGAAAATACAGAAAAAAGAGGAAAAGAAATCTTTGCAAGCTAAGTGCCATCATTTTTGTGGCAGTTTCTGCCTATATTGTTAAATTTCCACTCATCATATTTTTTAGGCTGCTACATACTGGTATATAAATATAGATCATTCATAGTGCTTTGTTTGGAAAATTGCTCAGGATTTTAGTTTTGGTTTTCTTCCTGCTGGAATTCTTCTATAGAGATATCTGAAGATGAAAGCAAAAGGGTCATTACTAAGTCGTGGCCACCTCTTCCATGAAACTTCCCAACACTTCAGCTGGAAATAGTTTTTTTAAAGATTTTATTTATGTATTTGACAGACAGAGATCGCAAGTAGTCAGAGAGGCGGGGGGGTGAGGAGCAGGCTCCCCGCTGAACAGAGAACCTGATGTGGGGCTCCGTCCCAGGACCCTGGGATCACGACCCGAGCCGAAAGCAGAGGCCCTAACCCACTGAGCCACCTAGGCACCCCAGAAATAGTTTTTTACCTTTCCTCAATTCCTATAGCATTTTAACTCTACTTCTGTTAAGACACTTGAGTTTATAACATACTTGTATACGTAAACCTCTCTTTTCTGTGCTACTAGCCCAGCAGTCACCCTGTGCTTGCTTCCTTTTCTCTAGCCTTCAATTCATACAGCCAACAATAGCCATGTTGTTTTGTTGTTAATTATTCTGGTTAGCCAATTCATATCTAGAATGAGGATAAAATGTTTTGTAGGTACAGATGCCACAGGAGATCACTACTTTGTATAGTATAATATAGAGATTGGTGGCATATGACCATACTGACAGTATTCTGGAAGGTTCTTTGGATTCGTTTTAATTTTCTAGTTCATTGTCTTTATTTGGACAGTGTTCTTTTCCCAAGTAGCAGTGGTTGCTGATGCAGCTTAGGAAAAAACCTTTCTGGGGCACCTTGGCAGCTCAGTTGGTTAAGTGTCTACCTTCATCTCAGGTAGGATCCTGGAGTCCTGGGATCAAGCCCCACATTGGGCTCCCTGCTCAGTGGGAGTCTGCTTCTCTCTCTACCCCTCACCCCACTTGTGCTCTCTCTTGCTCTCTCAAATAAATAAAACAAAATCTTTAAAAAAAAACAAAAAACCTTTGCATGACAATTAGTCTGATTGTTTTCTGTTTTACTAGACTATAAGAAAAAGATTTTTGTGGGGGGCACCTGAGTGACTCAGTTGGTTAAGCATCTGTCTTCAGTTCAGGTCATGATCCAAGAGTCCTGAGATCAAGCCCCATGTTGGGCTCAGGCTCCCTGCTGCTCCCTCTCTCCTCTGCTCATGTTTCTCTCAAATAAATAAAATCTTTACAAAAAGAAATAAAGAAAGAAAGAAAGAAAGAAAGATCTCGTGGGGCCCCTGAGTGGCTCAGCCAGTTAAACATCTAACTCTCGATTTTGGCTCAGGTCATGATCTCATGGTTGTGGGATAGAGTCCCGTGTCAAGCTCTCTGCTCAGCCGGGGCTCTGCTTGAGGTTCTTGACCCTCCCCACCCGCTCCTGAGCACTCTCTTTAAGATAAATACATCTTAAAAAAAAAACAAACAACAAAACAAAACAAAAAAACCCTTGAGACTTCCGTGATATCCTTTGGTTCTTACTTGGTGTCCATGAACTAGGGGTTGGGAAGGGCCGAACCAACTGCTGTCTGGTTACGGAGCTAACATTGCTGCGTTTCAGAATCTCCAGGCTTCCTGACTGGACAGGAATAACAGTCAAGTTTCAGACATCAGAATGACTTCCTAATCATCAAGTTACAACCTCTGTAAAAAAAAATACGGGGGAAATAAGAATCTCAGTCGTCAGGGGGTTGGACCATGTTTTGGAAAACCGTCTTTGTGTTCCTCATTCTGTCTGCCTCACTGCCTTCATTAAAACACAGCCATCTCCTGACCTCATACTCTGTCCTGGAGCCCTCTCAAGTAAAAGCTGTTCCTTGTCTACCTTAGGATGTTTTCTTCACCTCTAATTTGTGTATCGTGGAGTTTTAAAAAAATTCTATTTTGAATACAGCAATTTTACTCTTCTCAGATACTAGTCAGCCTTCCGCCCTTTCGTCCCCGGCCTCAGGCCTCAGTTCACTGGAGGGAAGAGACTTAACACTGGGTTTAGCCTTCCTTCCCACCCCTGGGCCAGCCTCCCTCTCCAGTGGCCTCCCCACCCACACAGGCACATTGAGCTCAGTGTCCTGATCTCCCCATTATCCACGTTATCCCCGATTTTCTCTTTTGGAGCTGCTCCATCTATGAAACACTACACACCTCATTTTCTGAGAAAACAACAGATGTTGGTGAGGACACAGAGAAAGGGGAACCCTCCTACACTATTGGTGGGAATGCAGACTGGTGTAGCCACTCTGCAAAACAGTATGGAGTTTCCTCAAAAAGTTAAAAGTAGAACTACCCTATGACCCAGCAGTTGTACTAGTGGATATTTATCCAGAGGATACAAACATAGTGATTAGAAGGGGCACCTGCACCCCAGTGTTTATAGCAGCAATGTCCACAATAGCCAGTCTATGGAAAGAGCCCAGATGTTCAACCACAGTTGAATGGATAAAGAAGATGTGGTAGACAGACAGACAGACACACACACACACACACACACACACACGGGTAATATTCAAGATTTCCATTGAAATCTTGCCATTTGCAATGATGTGGATGGGACTAGGGGTTATTATGCTAAGCACAATAAGTCAGCCAGAGAAAGACAAATATATGATTTCACCCATGTGGAATTTAAGAAACAAAACATGAACATAGGGGAAGGGAAGGAAAAAATAAGATGAAAATAGAGAGGGAGGGGCGCCTGAGTGGCTCAGTGGGTTAAGCTGCTGCCTTCGGCTCGGGTCATGATCTCAGGGTCCTGGGATCGAGTCCCGCATCGGGCTCTCTGCTCAGCAGGGAGCCTGCTTCCCTCCCTCTCTCTCTGCCTGCCTCTCTGTCTACTTGTGATCTCTCTCTGTCAAATAAATAAATAAAATCTTAAAAAAAAAAAAAGAAAATAGAGAGGGAGGCAAACCATAAGAGACACTGAACTACAGGAAACAAACTGAGGGTTGCTGGAGGGGAGGGGTGTTGGGTGGAGGTAACTGGGTGATGGGCATTAAGGAAGGCACTTGATGGAATAAGCACTGGGTGTTAATTCTACCCCTGAAACTAACAATATACCATATTTTAGCTAAATTGAATTTAAATTAAAAATTTTTAAAACCCCACTTCATTTTCTGGCCACAAGTTGTTATATTACAACCATCTGGAAGTTACTGCCCCCGTAGCTGTTCTCATTAAGATCCCCTTTCACTTAAAGCCGTTATTTTCTTCCCCCATTCATAGCTACAACTACAAGACTTCTGAGATCTCTTCCGATTCTAAGATTTGATGATTTCTGAGATTTTAGGAGTCTTCAGTTCTCTTTGTTTATAGGACTTCTAGTTAGTTTATAGTTATTTAAACATGGTAGTGTTTTAAAAAAAAAAAAAGTAGAGACTACAGAGTGCAGCGTCCCTCTCCTGCAGTTACTGTAATTTCAAAGAGATTATTTTTAGTAACTGTATTTGTTGTTGTAAAGTTTCTCAGAAATGGAAGACACACTAGAGAAACTTTAAATAGAAGCTAACTGAACTAAATTTAAAAATTCTAAGATCTGAAGATAGAGACTTTGATGTATTAAGTTATCTTTTGAAGTTCTGAAGTCCAAAAAGTCCTCTTGTAATATTATAAGGTTTTTATATCTATGAAAATAAGTTTATAGCCTAATTTAATTTTTCAAAGAGGATCAAATGACAATGTAAGAGAAAATGGAAACTAAGTGTGATAAAAGAGTTCAGCAAAACTTGAATAGTTTAGAATTTCTTCTCTTCCTAAGAACATAGTATGAAGAACTGCATTGTTTGTGATAAACTTTTTTTTTTTTTTTTAAACCACTCTCCCTTTAGACAAACCGTTGGACTCTATTAGAAATGGAGCAATTTGATTTTTACCCAAGAGCGGGCTTAAAAGATAACTGGCTAATCTTTATGGCATTGTAGTCCTTCTAAATACGTCAGAGTCTTTCTACCCTAAGGATGCAGATGAGAGCCTATTACTAAATACCAACATCCTGTCCTGTAGCCCCTCCCACCGGCTGCTGAACCCCAGCATTTCTCTCCAGGTGTTTCTCAACATAATTCCAAATATTTCTTTTGGAAGTCTGGAAGTTGCTTGACCAGGTCATCTCATGGCTGACAAGAGCCATGGATACAGCTTCTGTGCCTAGAGCTCCCGAACCTGACCGCTCAGCAAGGGCCACATGTCCCTGTGCTCCCTCAGATCTGACTGAAGGCCCTCCTGGAAAGAGTTCCCTCAGCTTTTAGTTAGCATCTTCTCTCCCCGTAGGACTCATACCTAATCCTTGGGGGAAGACACCTTGCCCTCCCTTTCTGCACCATCTTTAGCAGTTTCTGCTCCTGAGGCTGGGCCCCAAGCTTCCCTGCAGAGTCCTCTTGGCACTGCCATGCTCATAAATGGAGGTGCAAGGGGCAGGGGAGTGGAGGGCAAGTCCTATTGGAGACTTTGCTAGAGCTCCTGGGAGCCTGACAACTCAGGGTTCTGAGACTTCAGACTCTCCCCTAACCTTTTAATCCCCCAATCCCTATTTTGTCCAGCTGTAGCAAATTAATGCAACACCCAGAGCAGTCAAGTCAAATAATCTTTCCTTTCTAGTATGAATTACTACAAACTTGGTAGTTAAACAAGATTTTGGTGAACAGTACGTTTTGTAAATACTGCAGGTTGGTTATTTGGCAGATTGATCCTTAGCAAAGTGGCCTGCTTTGCAGTGCATCAGATATTAAATCTCAAGTTCACTTGGGACTTCCTACTGCCATATCTCTTTCATGACCGTGGACTTCAGAACCCTTTTTAAATAGTATGCAATGTCTTCCAATTGAAATGTTGTTCCACATTTAGTTTTATTGAGAACAAAATGTTGTCATCTCTCTGGGGTTTATAATCAGTGTTTGCAACCCAGTTATAGTAGTTCTTCCAGGGTACAGAGTTAGGCTACTCTGCAGCACAACTGGAGGCTGGGCTCGTTTTCACTTATTTTTAATTGGTCAAACTGAGAAAAGGGTGATAGTTGGAATGTGTGTTCATCCTGAGTTTGAAGAGTAAAGGAGGGGTACCAGGTGAAGGAGAAAAAGTAGAGAAAAGGCACAGTGTATTACCATCTACTAAAGATTTAAATTTGGCTTACAATTGAGTAAGAATGTATTTTCCTCCTGTTCACCTAATTCCTAAATTATATAACTACCAATGTCTATTCTTTAAGCTAGTATTAGAGCAAATCAAATTTGTATATTAACACTGCCCCCCCCCAAAAAAAACCCACAAAGCGATAAAACAAAACACAGCTATGTATATCCATATGTAGATACAACTGTAAACAAAAAGCTATTTTAGATAGATACATATCTACACACATTTGTGGGTTTTGTTTTGTTTTGTTTTTTTAATTGCAACCTTATTAAAGCATCCAAGGTGAGGGATGACCTTTCACCCAGTAATTTTGTAGTTCCCTTTGGGTCTGCTGCTGCTCTTCCAAGCTTTCATGTCCCTTTTGTTATCTTTGGCAAATATTTAGTAGGGTCAGGATTCTTTGTGTTCATTCAGCATTTGAAAAGGGTCCCTTGTAATAAAACTCAGCATCTGAGAGGCAATTCAAACTAAGTTTTCTACCTTCTGTATGGTGTTTTCAATTTTATTTTATTGAATTGTTTGTTTTGAAACAGAGGTGATAATTATGTTTCCTCATGAGCAAGAGTTCAAAGACATCTGCCTTCAGTGCTGCCCTTCTGGTGCATTTGATTTCACTTACATAATTGTTCTACTCTTAGACTTTAGAGAAGATTTTTGGAACCTGTTGTGTCTGTAAGAATTCTGGATCCTTCTGTGTAGGGAAGGCCAAAGTCCATATAACTCCTAGGGATTCTAGAACTTTTGGAGGTGAAGATGTGCCTTAAAATATCACTTAAAAATAGCTTTTTGCTAGCTCTTTAAACTCCATTATTGACCTTATAATACTATAATTAGGGCTTTTGAGAGATTGCTTTTCAAAGAGGAAAAAAGATAGTTGCTTAGTTTAGATGAAGCAACTTTATAGGTGGCAAGGAAATCACTTGGTCTCTAAAAAGAAGTGAAGAATGCATTAGAAAGAAGGAGAGATTTGATTTGCCCTACCAAGAGACAATAAACCTGGTTCTGTTGTGTTTTTTTTGTTTGTTTTGTTTTGTTTTTACCTACTCTTATGTCAGGGTGGGCCTCATTTATATTCTGGGAGTGATAAGGCATGACTCACACAGAGGAGGGAAATTAATAGGCAAATTACAAATTTTCTTTGTAACGGAAACTTGACATTAAAACAGATCATCTTGCGTTTTACTATTTGGAATTCAGTAAGAGTTCCAGGAACTAATTATATAGCAGCAGGTAGTGACATGGAAATAAATATACATAGAAAACTCAGATACTCAAGCATGCAAAAGGGCCAGGTCAATTTATTTTTACACAAATAAAACAAGATTCGAAGACGCCAAATAATATATTGAAACAAGAAAAAAAAATAGTACTAATAAGCCAGCAAGGATATGCCTCCCCAAGGCTAATTAATGTGCCATCCATTACTTGTCTAGCCATCAGCAGTGGAATACACAGTATGATTTGTAACATCAAAGCATGCTGTGATGTTAGAGGTTTAATGTGCTAAAATTTTGCCCTCCTTTCAGTCCTTTAACTTAGAGGTAAAATTGGATAGTTGATACACAGTTTACTTGGCATTTGTCAATCAGCACATGAAAGCATGCTACTGAGAATTTAGGGCATTATAAAAACAGTTTGTATAACTGAAATGTATTGATTACAACCACAGGAGAAAAACATGTTACTTTCCAAACTAGAGTGTGATGATCAATTGGCCAGACTTCCCCATCACATCTGTAAAATAAGGATACCTGCCTTTTGGGCTTATTATCAGGAATAAATGTCATAATCTATGTGAAAAGCTTCTCTCAGTACCTGGACCATGCTTGGTGTTCCATAAATACATCATCATAATTATTACTAATTACCCGTTCAAGTACAGATTTCAGCTGCTGAGCTTTGAGTTTAGCATTGAAGTTAAGAAGTAGAATATTTGTGTTGCATCCTTTAAGGTCAACAAATGGAAGTCCCTGTGGAACTATTTTTACCACATGAAGTTAAGTAATATATTCCTTCAGTTTTTAAATTTAGGTTATCATTGTCTACAAATGTTGAAAACAAATGTTTTATAATTCATGTGTTTTGCTTGGAATGTTATGGTAACTGATAGAAGAAATAATCCTACAAAAATTTCATTAAGCACCTGCTATAACCAGGCCCTGAAACTATAATAGTAAAACGTAAACTTGTTTTCCCTAATAGCTTAAAGCCCAAAGGCTATTAAGGGAAACAAACATGTGAGCAATTAATAATACTGTATACCATTTCACCTTTTTTTGGCCTGAAATACTCCCTGTAGTCTAGAGGTTAATACCTATACACCATGAAAATGGGACTTGGCTGCTGCCCTTCTTAGAAATTTCCCTGCTATACCCCCTCCACCATAGTTACTCATTCCTTTCTTTGAATGTCTCTGTATCTCATATGTTCTTACATCAGTAGGATGGTAATTTGTTTATTTCCATGCCTATCTCTTTTACTGGACTGTTATCATGAAAGTTATCATTTATCTCCATGATCCCAGCTCCTGGCACAACGCTTAGCATCTATCAAGCACTCCATAAATGTGGATGAATGGATACGGTCTACTCTTCTTCCCCTCTTCCAATCCCTCTCCCATATTCCACCATGCACCTTGATGGAACATCAAAAAAATGAACCAAAACCCATTCGTAGAAAGGAATATTAAATAATGAAGTTGATTGATAAGAACATTTTTCTTTCCTAGCTTAATAGTTGTATTCATGTATGGTGAAGCCCTATTAATGTGACTTTCTCAATTCAGAATGAATTATGTTGTTTATAGAACAGGTCTGAAATAAATCACTTATTTCATGTATGATGGAGGAGGTTGCCAAGCAGAGAACAGTGTGAATAAAACTGCTGGATGATTGTTTAATCCATTTCAGACATTTTAATAGTACTCATTTGATTATATTCAGTTACTGCATTGATTACAATGATAATAAAAGAGTTGCCTCTTTAAGTACATCCAATAGAAACTATCATATGCCAGCCTGATACTTGCAGTTTCCTTTAACAAAATAGACTTGAAGCAACAAAAAAATGCCATTTTTGAAGTCTGAACCAGAAAATAGTTCCTTATCTTCCCAGTTAATCCAAAATGAAGAGATTTTGAACTCTTATCCTTGATGTTGAGTGGTTATAGAATAAATGCTTAGTTGAAGGACTTTCATAATTTAAAGTCAAATCCAGTAGATCCGTATATTCTGACATATGGATCATTAATTCTGTATATCCCTTCAATATTCAGTATTTACAATGAAATTAACCACCAATGAATGCTTAATCTATAAGGATTTTAGTAGATATATATCATTAAACTGTTACTATTCAAAAATCATTCTCAACACTTGAAAGTCCACTTTTTGAGAGATGCAGCTAGATGATAAGCTAACCCTACGATTCCTTTAAGCAGAAAGAATTACATTTACTACTTATCGCTCATTTTTGTTTTAATGTTGCCCTTTCTATGATTCTAAAAATATACCACTCCAAAATATTTTAAGGTAATGTTCAAGTCTCTAGGAAATTTTTCCTGGTCAGCTATATTTGTTATTTGAAAATTATGGTTATTTGACAATACTAAAATGATGTGTGTTTTTATATGGCAGAGTTGGACTAGACTAAGAAAAAAATCAATAAAGCTGGAATCTATTTTGGATCTCCTGGGCTTCTGTTGATGTTATTTAACTGCATATTAGTCTCTCTGCCTGCCCATCCACTTTGCTATCTTCTTGAACTCTTTCAGCTCCTATAATAGCCAAGAGATCCATTGCCATTTCCAGTAGTTTTAAATTATTTAAGGCAAAATGCAGTTAGTCTAAAGCTTAAAAACTATCAAGAGAATATTATACTGAAACTTCAGTGAATTAGTCACATTCAAGAAAATATTTCTTCTGTGCTTGGTAAATTGTTCATTTTAATTATTGGCAGAATAAATGAATTAGAACTTAACCTCACTTTTTAAAAAGAGTGACCCCGACTAGCTAATAAGGAATTGGGCATTCTACTTAAATGTTAGTATTAAGTCTGCAGAGTCCATGTGAAAATTTTTTCAAAATCTGGCAAAATGGTGTATCGACCTTATATTTACCTGGGATTGATCCTGGCATCTATCTAGTTAGAGAGTGGGAAATTTTGCTTGAATCTAATTTCAAGGAAATATACCAGTCCATTCCTCTCGTGTAGTATTTCACTCAGGCTGGGCTTTTAATCAGTAGGCTGGGCAATGACGTAAATGTTCAGGTCTCAATTTTGAAGTCATTCTATGGCTTCTTAATCAACTTAGTTTTCTTCTTTCTTTTGCCTAAGGAATAAGCCCCACTAAGAAACTCCTGCCATAGTAGGTTCTTTGTGATTTTTCACTCCCTCCAGTTATATGCTGAAGACATTTCTCTGACATTTTAGAAGACAACTTCCTGTGAGTTTCATCAGAATGTGTAAAATTTTAATTCTAAAGTTTTTATAATTCTGTGACTCTCCATTTTATTCACCGCACGTACTCATTTTCAAAACAACTTACATAAGAAATGTAATACAGGTTTTATATTTTGATGAAATTTTTATAGTTTCACACTGGTGTCTTTAGGACTTGGAATTCAGGAGTACAGAAGAGGCCTAATGCTTTTCATTATAAGCCTTACTGTACTATTTGATATTTTAATCTATGTATATGTGTTATTCTAATAAACATTAAGGGAAAATAATCAAAACTTTCATAAACTTGTTCTTGCCAGAATACACTTTTTTCCCCTCTGTATTCAGATAGTCCTGCAGATTCACCTAGTTGGTTTTGCTCCAACATTTTATTATGACGGATTTTAAACATGCACAATTCCATAAAAGTTTACAGTGAATCCGTATGGCGCCATCAAGACGCTGCCCCAAACACCTCCCTCTGCTTGATCACATGTATTAGATAATCTTATAGACACTTGGTTAGTTGAGTGTAATCGCTGATCAGTGCTCTTTTATGAATTCCTTTTTTTGGCTTACTTTTTTCCTTGATTTGATCAGGCTGTACTGCTGTTTCATTTAGCCTTATTTACTAATTTCCTTTGATCGTGTATATGTGTGGGTGAATGCACGCATTCACCAGAGTTCCCACCAAAGTGGCCAATTATTTCTCCTGGATCAACCATCACGTGGGAAGGTCTCTTGCTTCTCAGCACAGTATATAAAACTGTGATCTCTCCTTTTCTTTCTACTCTTGTCTCAGGAATTTTATTTTAATTGAAATGAAACAGTATATAATTAATGCTTCCCTTGGGGGAAAAAAAGCAATGAAGCAAATTTTACTGGATATTTTAAAATTTGCCTACAAAGTTTATACTATATAGGAATCTTGTTATATAATCCTCAAATATTTTAATCAAGCATAAAGGAAACATTATATAATCTATATTTCCTTCATAAATCATGAACCTAAAGGCAGTCATCTTGATTATGCTAGTTTTCAGAATTGACTGCCTATAGATTTTATTGGTTTGCCTTTGATCTTTTGTCCTTTTTTATGTTTCTTCAGTTTTATTCATTGCCTTTTTTAAAAAATAAGAGGTTTACTATGTTCCTTTTATTCTCCAAAACTTAGAGAATCAGTTTTCTTTGTGTTGTCTAGTATACACCCATTTGTTATCCCAGAATTTCTTCGATCTTTTACCTATTTCCTTTCTAGACACTGTTCTGTGTGATACTTTATTACTGGTGTTTAACAGCCCTCTGACCTTTCCCCTTCTTGTCAGCTTTCCCATTCCTTTTCTTTCTCTCAGGCCTACCTTATTTCTGGTTTTTATAATAGACCCAGAAGGTTTCTTCTCTCAAGCTTCAGCCATTCCTTCAAATCACGAATATATTGAGTAATTATGTACCAGGACTATCTTGAGCCACAAAGATGCCACCACCCTATCTCCCTGCTCTGCTCAGCTTGGATTCTCAGTGTGTCCTGAACATACTATGTCCTTTCCCACCCAGAACATTTGCCCTTGTTTGCAGTGCCATTCCAATACCATCTACCCCATTTCATTCTTCATCAGCATCCACAAGGACCTAGCTAGTTTGAGCTTTCGCTGACCTTAAGAGGTACATTTAAAAATAATACGTTAGGGATGCCTGGGTGGCTCAGTTGGTTAAGCGGCTGCCTTCGGCTCAGGTCATGATCCTAGTGTCCTGGGATCGAGTCCCACATCGGGCTCCTTGCTCGGCGGGGAGCCTGCTTCTCCCTCTGCCTCTGCCTGCCACTCTGTCTGCCTGTGCTCATGCTCTCTCTCTCTCTCTCTAACAAATAAATAAATAAAATCTTTAAAAAAATAATAATAATACGTTAGAAAGGCTCATTTATTTACATCAAAGTGATAGTTATACCAGAGGTTTCACATAAATCTGCATAATTTTCCAGAAGGGAACCTGAATTTTCGGATTCTGAGTTTGAATATGGTATGCTATCACTTTTCAAATATTTTTACTATGTGCCAAGAGCTGTTATGTTTCTGGGTGACTTTTCAACACTTAATTGCTCTGTGAGTGAAGATAATTGTTGAAGTGGTAAAACAAGCAAAGAGGAACACCAGCTTTGCTTCAGTATATTATTTCTTTGGGCTAAAGACCAATAAGACCAAGATTGTGGGTTTAATCCCATGTAGGCTAGTTAATTCCCGCAAGCAAATACGTTTCAGTATTCACATGAATAGGACTAGTCTAGCACAGACCTATTAATCATGATCAGTGGTGCAAGCATATCCCAAAGTTAGCCGATGCAGAATTTTTATATTTTATATAAATAAAAGTTTATATATATAATACATTTTAATGAAGCATTTGTTATTTGGGTTGTTTTTTTTTTAATGCAGTGGCAGAGACATAACAACAACATGTTACAAATGTTACGTATAAGTGCTTTGTAAATAGTACAATTCAGTTGATGTTTAAAGTGATCATTTAACTATATAAATTTTTTTAAATGCAGGAGAAAGCAATAGCATGAGGCTGAGAACAAGACAAATTTGGGCCTACACCAGCAGTGGCCTGTTAGGGTGACTAGAAGTGATGGGGACAGGAGGCACCTGGCAGGCCTCTCTTTAGGTCAAGGGGACTGGTTGGTTGTCATCCACCCAGCTTCTTTCTCAAAAGGATTTCCCATGCTAGGCTGTGGTAGTTAGAGTTCATCAAACAGATAAGTGGATGACCTGTAGGGCTTTGGCCAGGAAGTAATGAGCTGATAAGTGTGCTCTAGAGAGATCATCCTTGCAGCTGTGTTAATAGTGCAGCAGAGCAGACTGCTGAGCCTGGGAGACCCCGGACACTTTCTGGTACCGTAGATCTTACTGGACCTTACCAACAGCTTGGAAAATTCCCTTCAGAAGAGTCTAGAGTTCACTCCTTCTGCAGGCAGCCAGGTCTGAAACATTTTAACTCCAACAGTTAAAGAGAGCCTTGAGAAGTTATGTCATAAAGCCAGCCTTTGGTAAAATAAAGAGCTGAGATTTGACTCAGAGGGCATCGCCTACTGTTTCTGCACTCCACATCCTTGATGGAGATCCTGCCGTCCCTTCGGCCATCTGAGGCTTCTACCTGGACACATGTACCGTGGATCGTTCTGCCCTCTGGACTTGTCCAAAAGAATCAGTTCTGTCTCTTCAAAAGTTTTTCAGACCAGTTCATCTAACCACCTATTCCTTCTAAAAGCCTGTCTTTTTGGTCCTATGTATTATTATACACTTTCAGTAACAGAGGGCTCTTTTATTTTAATGCTCTGAAATAAAAGAGTGGTGCAAAGTTTAAGCATCATGGCCGTTGACCCGGGAACTTTGACACCTGTTGGTACTTGAGTGGTGCTCTTCCAGCTGTACTCGCGCAGAGTAAGGTCAGCCCTGGTTTCCCATCTCTTGTCTTTAGATTGATCACAAAATTTAGAGAAAGATAAGGTTTCTAGAAATAGAAACTGTCCTTTCTTTCAGAGACAGTCAAACATAATAATTGAGAGCATTTCAGTAAGGAAAGAATTGGGTGAGAATTGCAATTTCATATCTTCCTAGCCATGTGACTCTGGTGATTTACTTAACATTTCATTGGTAAATGAGGATAATAAAGCTTTACCTAACATTTACTGTGCTGCCTCAATAAAATATATTTAAGAAGCTTAACGTTAATATATCATGCAAACTACAGAAGAAACAAAGTGCGTAAGAAATAGTACTTGGCACAGACTAATCACTCCAAAAATTGTTTCCTGAATGTTGCAGTCTTTGCCACAGGAAATTATCAAAGAAATTATTTGAGAATTGATCTCGAATTTTTTAAACGTGACAGTCTAGATGGAGAGTGAGTACACAATACAATGAAAAGAAAAAGACCTACCACAAAACATAATCATAGTATTAAATTTCAGAACACTTGCAAAAACAAAGATCCTATAAGCTTCCAAAGGAGAGAAATCAGGATGGCATCATGTTGTCCAAAGCAACACTGGTGGAAAAAGTGGAGGAAGCCTTCAATTTTTTATTGAAGAAAAATGGTTTCCAACTAATAATTCTGATATATCTAAATCCTCGACCAAGTGTGAAAACAGAAGGATCATTTTTGAACATTCAAGATCTCAAAATTTACCTCTCATGCACCTTTTTTAGGGGGCTACTGAAGGAGGTGTTCCAACAAGTAAAGTAAAAAAGATGAAGATAGTGGGTTCGGGAAACCAGGCAAATAGTATAGGAAGGGGTTCTCCTGGATGAAGGCTGTGCAACAGGCCTTGTGGGCTGTACTCCTGATCAGAGCAGGGTCCACATGGAAGGTACCAGGAAGAACATCTCCAGTAAGATGAAACTGCTAGATAGTCTGATGTGTATGAATGTTCTGGAAAGAGATTTGTGTTTCTAGCTGAGTTTGGGAATAAACTAGTGGCAGGTTTCTAAAAGAGTAAGCAAAGAGAAAAATGAAGACATTATTAAACTCCAGGGAAAATGATTAGTAGTGCAAGAAAGAAACGTAATAGCCACTAACAACTACACTGAATCTCTGTCTCGTTATATAAAGACTAAATACTAGCCTTTCCAAAAATGATGATTAACTACATTGGGGCCATGGAGGGAGTTATGGGGAGAAAATGCTATGATAGCAAAATTCCTATTTTCCTAGTAAGAAGTTGATAACAGTAAGACTGAAAGAAAAAATGTCATTGTAGGCATTTAGCCATATGAAGGTAAACCTGAGGAAGAAAAGCTTAAAATGTTGGAAATGCCTATCTTTGGAGAGTGACATTACATATTAGAGGCATCAGGCAGGTGATTGCTTCCTGTGTTGATTAGAAGCCACAGCAGACATAACTAATACTCATCAGGGCGGAGAAGATCTCTCTTCTTGGGCAAATGGAAGCATATAAATGTCTGAGCACCCTCTGGCTAGTCAGGGCTATATGACCAGCCCTGGCCTAGACAGAGCACTGTGACAGCATGACCCTTCAGCTCCTTCTTCCCAGGCCTCAGCAATCTGGAGGGGACAAGGACAGACTGGAATATATCCAGTAGTCTGGAAATCTTTCCTATGTTTTTTATAACCATGACTTCTTAGAGAAGACTAAGAGAAGATTTGGCAGACTTTTCCATAGAGGGCCAGATAGTAAATATGAATTCATTGCAGTGCAAATGAAGAAGTTGCATGTGTGTTTCAGTAAAACTTTTATTTATGGACACTGAAATTTGAATTTCATATAGCTTTCATGTGCCATAAAATATAGTGGTTTTTTTTCAGCCATTTAAAAATGGGGAAAACCATTCTTACTAGCCTACAGGCTACACAAACAGGTGGAATTGGCTGGCTTACTTTAAATATTCAAAGGATTATTATGCACGAAGTCTAACAGTATCACAACTGTTGTTTTTCATAGGACAAAACCGAAACTAAAGAGTGGGAGTCCCAGGGGCATCAGTTTCAGCCTCAAATTTCCCTACATAATGAGAGCATATCTACAAATTAGAGCTGCCTGCAGTGAAAAAGCCTGCCTTGGGGTGTCTCTGTGCTTGAAATGTTCATACAGAGGTGGGAGGTTGCATTAGAGGACTGCTCAGCTCCATTTTCATTCTTGCATTTTGTAGCCCTATAACACAATTTAGAGAAATCATTCTGATAAAACTGTTCTAATGTTTTCCAAAGTATAGTCACTTCCCATGGGTTTGAGGACAGTTCTTAGAAAAAGTTATGTCTGTGTGTGTGTGTGTGTGTGTATGTGTGTGTTCTTAAGTATTTTAAATTAAGCACTTGTGGTGCCAAGGTTTGCAGAGACTACTTGCTAGCCTAAACATGTTTGCACACAGCAGTATTTTCTAATTTAAATTCAATCATAATCTCCAAACAGCTCTACCCTAGACTAGCGGAAGGTATAAACTTCATTTTCATCTCATTAGACCACCTGGAAGCTGCAATCAGTGAGTAGTCTTGACGTCAATAGTCTGTCTGCTTCATTAAAATGTTAATTTCATGGCTTTAATTCCCTTTGTAAAATGTACCACTGCAGGACTCTATATGCAGATTTATTCTAAAGTAGACCAATTTACATGTCGCATTTTAGTATATTTATTTCTCCAGATTTCTCAGTGTATTGCTATTCTTAGGAATTGCTTTGGCTTCTAAAAAGTGTTCAAATATCTACAATATTTAGATGTTTAAGACCATTTCAGCCTAGCAAAATTTATTTTAAAATAATTCTGAAAGCTGTTTTCTTTATCAGTGACATAATTCCTACTTTTATGAGTGAAATATACATCCCTTTTTTCCCCAATAGTTCTGAAGCTCCACCTTTACTTTTTTTAAAGATTTATTTATTTGGGGTGGGGGAGGAGCAGAGGGAGAGGGAGAGAGAGTCCCAAACAGACTCCACACTGAGCACAGAGCCTGACCCAAGTTCACAACCTGAGCCAAAACCAGAAGTCACTTAGTTTACAGACTGCCAGCTAGGTGCCCCAAAGCTTCACCTTTAGAGAGAAAAGGTACAGTAGTGGTTTTAGTGAATGATGAGAATGAATCTAGATAGTTTCTGAAATTAATGAACAAAATCTTTTATGTCATGTTAAGTCCTCTAAATTATTTTTTATGTTTTGAAAGTGCCAATTTAAATACCATGTTCACATTTGGTCAGAATCTTGAATTCTAAATGATTTCATACCAAAGGAGATTAGTCAAAGGAGATAACCTAGGGGCACCTGGCTGACTCAGTCAGCTGGGTATCTGCCTTCAGATCAGGTTGTGATTCCGGGGTCCTGGGATTGAGCCCCTCATCAGGCTCCCTGCTCAGCAAACTGTCTGCTTCTCCCTCTCTTTTTGCCTCTCCCCTCTTCATTTGTGCACTCGCTCTTGCTCTCTCGAATGAATAAATTTTTTAGAAAATCTTAAGGAAAAAAAAAGAAAGAAAACCTAGAATCCACTGCTGCCCTGACACAAACTAAGGATCTCCCAATCAGTGCCCCTAAACCAGTTACAGCCTAGACCTTCAGAGTATGTTGGACCTTTCTTTCACCTACCTGCCAATACCTTTACATCTTGCTGATTTTCCTCCTAACAGTTTTATCCTTTTAGGTCTCTTTTGCTGTTTTCTTTTCCTTTTCTGGTCTCCAGTGGAAAAACCATCCACTGAAGTTATGTCCGCTTCAGCTCTTCTCTCATTATAGTATCTCCCATAGAATATACCTACATGCTTGTGACTGCCACCATTATCTGTTTGCTAACTATTTCCAAATTTACACCTCTGGCTAAACGGTCTCCTGGGTCTGACTTCCCTGTGTCTCCAGTAAGTGGATTGGATAGTTTTTATTTAGATATGTCGCTATCACCTCAAACTCCTTACTTTCGTCCCATCTTCTTCATTTCTGTCAGCAGTGCCACCATTCTTATAGCCTCTCAAGCTAGAAGTGTTCTAGGAGGTGGCCCACAAAGATTTAATGTAGAAAACCAAAGACTAGTTCATCTTCTCCTTTTGATGAATGCAAAAATGTGTCTTGTTGAAGGCCAGTTGAATGGAATTAAGTCCTTAGCCCAACCATACCTATGATCATCTTTTCCATTAATAATGACCCAGTGAGATTATAGTTAGCCCTCAGGTGTCCCCAACTTTCGCCATGGCCACCATGCAGACATGGTGCTTGTCATTAGGCATGGAGGATAGGGATTTATTTTGATCAAGAGTTTCCATATTACTTCAAGTTTTACTAAAAATGGCCCAAATTCCTGGAGGGTCCTGAAATCACACTGTCCTCAAGCATTGCAGGATGAAGGGCGACCCCAGTCATCAGTCCAGAGCTGTTGGCTACTTATTGGCTATAAACAGATCTCCCCTAGTTACTTTCTAAAGTGGGAGTTTAGCAAGTGACATTCCCCTCTGTGTTTCTTGGATGAGTGGCTCATGCAACTCTTTTCTCAGGTACATGACTAAGGATCAAATACAACTGGGTTTATAATTCAGATGCAGTAAGAAAAGTGAGTATACTCAGTTTTTTGGTCCATCTGCTGTCATTATCAGTGATTGTCCCAGATGACTGGGACATCCAGGTCATGAATTTAAAGCCACTATTTTAAGATACAATTTAACTTCTTTCATTTTATACTTCAGTGAAAATGAAGTTAAGACTGAGACAATATTTTAAGCCAATTATAACAGTTATCCACTCATTCAACAAATATTTATTGAATGTCTGTAATGAGATAACATTGCACTAAGTGATATCTGACATCTAAAGGCATTCAAATATGCAGACATTACTCTTGAGGAATTTCTGACTAGTTGGTAAGTTTAAAAAAAAAAAAAAAACTATGAGATTAAATGTTTCCTGCTTCTTTATGACCCAGTGATGAATTCCTATGCTCTGTGACAATTTTGGAAGTCTCCTGTGTTAATTCTCACTTAGGTGTATTTATAGTGGTGGAGAGCTGATTGGAGGGCCACCTTTTTTTTTCCTTAAGATTTTTTCAGTTTTTTTACATGTATATGCCATTTGGCAAGTTGGCATTTATTTTTATTTTGTTCAGTTAGCCAGCATATAGTAGTACATCAGTAATTTTTGATGTAGTGTTCAACGATTCATTAGTTATGTATAACAACCAAGGCTCATCACCACATGTGTCCTTAATACCCATCACCTGGTCACCCCACCCCTTCACCTCCCTTGCTTCTCCAACCCTCAGTTTAGTTCCAAGTCCAGAGTCTCTAATGGTTTGTCTCCCTCCCTGATTTCTTCCCAGTCAGTTTTTGCTCCCTTCCCCTATGGTCCTCTGAGCTATTCCTTATGTTCCACATATGAGTGAAACCATACGATAATTGTCTTTCTCTGCTTGACTTATTTCACCTAGCATAATCCCCTCCAGTTGTTAATGCAAATGGTGGGTATTCATCCCTTCTGATGGCTGAGTAATATTCCATTGTGTATATATGCCACATTTCTTTAGCCAGTCATCTATTGAAGGGCTACTTTTTTTTTTTAAGATTTTATTTATTTATTTGACAGAGATCACAAGTAGGCAGAGAGGCAGGCAGAGAGAGAGAGAGAGAGGAGGTGGAAGCAGGCTCCCCGCTGAGCAGAGAGCCCGATGCGGGACTCGATCCCAGGACCTTGAGATCACAACCCAAGCTGAAGGCAGAGGCTTAACCCACTGAGCCACCCAGGCGCCCTTAAGCCATTCTAAACACTAATAGCATCAGTAATGATGTTTTCTTAGCCCCTCCCCGCCCTAGAACAGGGACAGCTTAGTTTGACTTTGAAATGAACTTTGGCCTTGCAACTTAGGGCAGGACCCCCCCCCCCCCGGCCCACACACACACACGGTGAGCCTCTAAAAGCTGTACCCACAGGACTGTATGAGGCAAATAGCCTTACAGTGACTGAACTGTTTTTCTTGACAGATATACCAGAGCCCAAGTTTAGCCTTCATTTTAAATGTGCAAGCTAGTGCTTCTAAGCGATTCTTACTGACCGTACTTCTGCTCTCCAGTTGGTTTGCCTAACTTTTGCAGGTGGGCAACAGTTTTGTGCCTACACATCTGAAAGGTATAGAAAGGTGTGGAGGCTACATCTGGGAGGGTCTTAGAGTGAGTCAGGTCAGAGAGACCTGAAGTCATACTGTGACACTAGCTGAGCCAGCTGTCACAGAACTACAGGAAAGTAGTGCTGTTGCTGGGTCTGCAGAGAGAAAAGGAAATGTTGGCCCAAGAGTCACGGATTTTCATGAGAAAGATGGATGGCAATAGCACCATAAAGATAAAACTGTAGACTGGGAAAATGAACCACAAGAGAATATTCATTTATATAGTCACCCTCCTCACTTATAAACTTGTAGTTTTCTTTGTCAGGCTGGAGGGAAAAGATAATACGAATAAACCTCCTTTTAGTAAAGTAAGTAACAAATTTACTCCAAGCAAAGTAAATTCACTGAAATAAAAGCTAACTCTGGTTCACCCTAGGAATGTGATAGACCGTACCATTTCTCACTTTATTACAGGTCTGTGAAGGAAGCATTTAAAACCTTACATGTGAGCCCATTATTCTTTCAAGTTGAATTAGGTTTTCATAATCATACCTAGAAGAGTAATGGAAAACTTGTCCATTTCAGTACTGCATGCAAGAACGCATTACCATAGCCCTGTCCTTTTCCATTAGACACATTCTCAATTAGAACAGTGTGTTTTTTCTGCTGTGGGTAAATGTTGCTTAATTGATGTTTTGTTTGTAATAGGTTTCAGAAATGGAAAGAATTTCAGTTATATTTGCTATGTAATAAAATTAAGATATTTAAGTTTGTTTAAAGGACAAGGACTTTTGCTGCCAAACTTAACATTTTAAGAGACTTTTAAAAAGATAATGTAAAGACCAATTGTATTCCTTCAGATTTTAAAACCTGTGCTTATTGAGAATACCAAAATACAATTTGGGGGCCTTCACTCCAGTCCTTTTATGCAGTGGAAAGCTCTAATTACAGCTGGGAGGCAGGAAACCTAGCTTCTAGATGTAATTTTTTAAGTTTTCTGTTTATTTGAGAGAGACATCGAGCGAGAACATGAGTGGGGGTGGGGGCAGAGGAAGAGGGAGAAGCAGATTCCCCTCTGAGCAGGGAGCCCAACACAGAACTCAGTCCTACAACCCTGGGATCAGGACCTGAGCCGAAAGCAGATGCTTAACCGACAGAGCCATCCAGGTGCCCCTAAATTTAGTTCTTTTATTCAGCCAACTGTAAGCCTTTTTGAAAGTTTACTTAATCTCTCACATCTTCTGTTTACCAAACTGACAATGAGAAATTCTCAGCTGTCTCCCAATATTAGACTCTTAACCCCAACCCCGGGGCTTTAGAATCAGACTGACCTAGGTTAGAACCATCATCTTGTTCCTTACTGGCTTTGTAACCTTGGACAAATTACTCGGGTAACCTGAGTCTCAAGACCCACTTCATGGCGTTATTATGACTGTTGAATAATACGGGAAAGTACCCAGCATACCACTTGGCATTCAGTAGGGTTTTTGTTTTTTTGTTTTAAAGTCTTTGTAATACAGAGGAACCGTTTTTCTCACAGGTATTTGAATGACGAGTATGTTCAAAGCAATGTGGAGAATACAAAGATGAGAAAGACATTCAGCCTGACCTTATGGAGTAGATTGCCTGATCTGAGACCTCTGGTTTTGAATAAACCCTTAGTATAAACTAGAAGAATGCTTAGTGGTGGTGAGAGAAGGCCTCATAAAGAAAGAGCTGTGGGGTTTAGAGAAGGAGGACAATATAATATATACAATATCATGAAATCCCAGAGATGAGAGGATGTGGGGAAATGAAGCAGGGTCTTTAAATGTTGTGATTATTAACACAGACCATGGCAGTGTGTAAGAGGTGGATGTTGCCTATCCTGAGTTGTAACGGCTTTATTGAAAAGATAATGGATCCTGACATGATTCACTGAGAAGAGCACATCATCACTTCTGAAGTATTCATGCTGAAAAGCATACCTTCGATTTAGTCGCAAGGAAACATCAGACAAACCAAACTGAGCCATAGTCCACAGAATAACTACCAACATTGGTTCCAGAATTGGATCCTCAGGCAGAAGAACAATAGTGGAACAGTGGGCAAAACTTGAATAAAATTTGACCTCTGGATTACCTAATGGTAAAGTCTCAAAATTTTGCTTAATTGTATTCTGTTGTAGAGGATGTTAACATATAGAAGGTGTATAAGGTCAGGTTCACTGGAAGTCTTTTTAGTATTTCACAATATCTTTTATAAGCTTGAAATTACTTCAAAATAAAAAAAAAGAAAAGAAAGATAATGGACCCTTGTATAAATCCTTTGCAGATTCGCATAGCTGAAGTAAAGATCTGTTTTAGATTTATACAGGAGGATTAAGAGAAGCTGAGCAGTCACAGCAAAGCTGTTCCTAAAGTAAAAAAATTTTTTTGACAGGTTTCACTTGACCCACAACCAGAAAATAAAATGATACACATAAAAACCAAAGAGATCTGAATAATCTTGTTCTCAGAATTTGTAGTATTCCAGTTCAGAACAGGTTTTACCGGCCAAGACAAACCATCCCCTCCTCCCCATCCCATGATGTGTATTAAAATTAGAGCATTCCATGGCAGTGAGGCTTGACCTTTTAAATTCTACTTCAAAAATGTTTTGCTATTATTTGATTGGTAGAGTAGCTGGTTTAAAGATTTAAAGGGCCAGATTTGTATTTTCTAGTATTTGTTAACTGTTTAAGATTTGTATTACTTAATGAAGACCTCAGGTTCAGATGACTCATACTCCGTTTATGAGGATAATATTGGTCTTGGGCAAAGCTTCTCTTTTGTTGTAATTTATTCCACTTTATCCCTGTACCCTACTCCTATTTCTTCTTCATTCACTCCATAGGCAATCATCCTGATATATTTAATTTGTACCTTTTGCTTCTAAATGTTCCTGTAACTTTGTTTTAGGTTCCTACATTTTTAAGGATACTTCTAAATTTCATTCTGTTTCTTATTTTTTTCACTTAGCATTTTGCTTTTAAAACACATACATGAAAAAAAAAAACACATGCATGTTGCTATGTGTGTGTCTAATCCTTGGCCGCCTCCTCCATGGCATGCCCTTTGCACATCTCATTTCCGAGAATCCCAAAGACGTGCCCCCAGGGAGCCCCCGGTTCTCACCATACAAGAGCACTGCAGTATCTTACAAAGGCTCTCTTAGATGCCCCTGTGGGGATTTCTTTAGGAACAGATGCCTAGGAGTGGAATTGGCTGAGTCCTAGGACTTTGAGACTTTAATTCGGCTAGCTCCAGATTGCTCTCCAACTTGATGGGTTCCTGCCCTCTGAACTCCCTCTGGCCAGCTCTGTGAGCGTGCCGGTCTGCTCTGAGTCCTGCAGACATTTGATTTTACTCAGCTTTCTCTTTTTTGATGGTCGAATATGTGTAAAGCGGGTATCCTGTTGTTTGATTTGCTTTTATTGGATTACCAAGGATTTTCATGTGCCTATTATGTTTCTGGGTTTCCTCTTCTAGGTTTATAACTCCTGTTTTTAGATTACCATAGTGATTTACTGATTTGTACCTAATTCTTATGTTCTAGATATTAATCCCGTGTTCAGTTAAGACACTGCAAATATGTTCTCCAGTTACATATTCATTAGACAGAAATGCTTAATGTAATCAAAATCATAATTTTTTTTACCTTATAAGTTATGCTCTCGAAGTTTAAGAAAACCTTCATCACTACTTATCAGAAAAACAGTCTCTAGTCTATTAATTATAAAACTACCTTTTATATTTCTGATAAAAACAGGCTCTGTTCTGTTCATTACGGAACTACCTTTTACATTTAGTTTTCATCCATCTTGAAACTTCCATTGTTGGTGGTGAGGACCCAGTTCTGTTTTTATTCAGCACCATGCATTAAGCAGTGGGTCTTTCTCCTATTGCTTTGTGATGTTACCTTTGGCGTGTTAAGATCCCACACATCCATCAGAGTGGCTTTGAACTCTATTCTGTTGCTTAAGTTTGTCCTTTTTAAGGAGATATCTGGTGTTTGTTTTTTCCTAACTAATTGATTCTTTTAGAAAGTATTTTCCATATTAAAGGCCTTGTTTCTTCTCAAGGAACTAGTTTATGTGTGTATTAAACCAGAATAACCTCCTTGCTTTCACTGTTTAGGCATTTCAGCCCATAGTGATCTTGTCCTCTGAACTCGCAGTGCTCCTTTTTTGTTACCCTCACTTCACTTCTGTTAAAATTTTACATTAACTTTTTTTTTTAAGATTTTTTTAATTTATTTGACAGACAGAGATCACAGGTAGGCAGAGAGGCAGGCAGAGAGAGAGGGGGAAGCAGGCTCACTGCCGAGCAGAGAGCCCGATGCGGGGCTTGATCCCAGGACCCTGGGATCATGACCTGAGCCGAAGGCAGAGGCTTTAACCCACTGAGCCACCCAGGCGCCCCAACTTTTATTTTAATATAAAAAATGTTATTTGGGGGAGAGAGAGCTTGCACGAGCAGGTGGGGGGGGGGGTTGGGAGACAGAAGCAGACTCCTGCCAAGCAGGGAGCCCAAGGTGGTTCTTGATCCCAGGACCCCAAGATCATGACCTGGGTCAAAGGCAGCCGCTTAACTGACTGACCCACCCTCGCACCCCCTTTTATTAACTTTTATTTCCTGTGTTGTTACTTAACTTTTCACGTGCTTTGACATATTCCATCTAGATTATAAACTTGCAAAAGGCAAGGATAGCTTACACATCTTTGCGCCTATCGTAGTTGTAGCGAGCTAGCATAGAATCTGTAACCACTGGACTTTACATAAGTACTTTTGATTTGACGGGTGTGTGTCTCCTTAAAAGAACCATAAGCATATATAGGCAGGGACTGACTGACGAAGGACAGAGCACGAATATACATTGTCAACACGCACTGACTGAATATAGCTATATCTGCTGTGGCAGGATTTTTCCACCATTATACTTTTTGTTACATCTCAGTTTCTCCATATTAAAAAAGTTTTAATTTACCAGTTCTTTTTTCTTCCCCTTTATTTTTAGTAATTGCATTTTATTTAGTTTTCCTTAATGAACCAAGCGAAAAGCAGTTGTGGTAAATAAATCATGTGCAAGGGAAAACAATACATTATAATTAGGATTCCATTATCATTGAATTAGGCATTCCATTATTGAATTGGTGTCTCTGGCTTCTCCTGGTCTCTGACTAATCCTGAAACAAATTCTTCTTTGTGGGCAAATATTAGCCTGTAATAATTAGAGTATTATCTAAGCTAAGGCTTTTCATTAAATCTCTTTCTGATTAAGATAGCTTCCCAAGTACAGACTGATTTAATTTAATATGATTTATCCACTTGTGTATCGGGGTCTGGTGGAAATTGTTTTTAACATGAGAGGATTAGGAATATTAAGATCATCTTGATGTTCACAGATCTTTCAAAGTATTTAAGGCCTTGCTGTTTGATTTGTTCTGTCCGCCTAGGTCTGATGTCCCTGCTAATAAATTTTTGTGTGTCACAAGTGCGGTAATGGGCGACCACTGAAGATAGTACACCGATTCTATTTTGCATTAAAATATTGAGCTTAGACTTAGGACACTGTTGTGTTACTTAGGTTTGGGAATCAGTTTTCATGCCAAGTAGCTGGTTCAACATATCAAATGTACCTTTTCTGTTTTACCAGAACTTCAGGGTAACTAATTAGAAACAGGCAGACCATTGATACGTACCCTTAATGAAGGTGGACATGGCCTTGAATGCAACTTGTTTTATCTACTTGGTCTTCTTACTGCTTCCTCACCTTTTACCTTTCTTCAGCTTTTCCTCTAGTTTTCAATGAAGGATATTTAATAGATATTAATTTTGAATTTAGTTTTGTTTGGAGTTTTTCTTCTTAACGATTTTCCTCCAACATTCCCCCATACTTTATTCAAGTCTAACCTCACCACTCTTACACTTTTAACCTTTTTCTTCTGATCCCTTTGTCTAACTTACCTTTATTTGTGTTATTTTACTTCTTCCTCCTTCCCTGGTATGTGAGCAGGAAAAAGTCTGCACTGTTGTCTGCATGTGAATAGGATTACAGATATGGGAACTAATCAGAGGGAGCCAAAGCATAGAATCTAATTCATTGCCATCAAAAAAAAAAAAAAATCCTGAAAATATGGTCTCTTTTGATGTTATCAAGAAAGTCCATTATGAGGCAAACTAAGTGATTTATTTTTTATTTTTTATTTTTTTTTTTGACAGAGACAAAGTGAGAGAGGGAACACAAGCAGGGCAAGTGGGAGAGGGAAAAGCAGGCTCCCAGCTCAGCAGGGAGCCTGATGTAGGACTTTATCCCAGGACCCAGGAATCACTACCCTCAGCCAAAGGCAGACTCTTAACCACTGAGCCACCCAGGTGCCCCCAAACTAAATGATTTGTTCTGATCACAATTTCATTCCAGTTTTTGGAAATCCTGGGCTGGGGTAGCAGAGAATGAAAGAGAATGTGTGTATACCCAGTGTCATTGGAGGGGGAGAGGGAGTGCCATGAGAGGAAAAACAGACATTCCACACCCTGAGCTTTCTGATGTCCCATTTCCAGCCTGTCCCTTCAGCCCTCAGTATCCTGACAGAGTGGCTGATTCCTCCCCTCCCCCTCCCCTCACTCTGCCCCACTGAGCTCTTCCCCCATTTATAAATAGTGGCAAGGAGGAACCCAAATCAGTAGGGAGAAGGATGATGGGAGGTGTTTTGGAGTCAGGACTGGAAGCCTTGGCGTCTCAGACCAAGTCTGGCTAAGAATCTTCACAGAGTCTGGGCATGGTTTAAATAGCTGTGAGCCGCGCAGCAGCCGCAAAGGGGTCCGCTCGTCTGAGTCAGCGGAGGGAGATGGTTGATGCAGCGTTCGGCTGACCACGTGAGCCAATGGAATGATAAACAGTAACTGCTGAAATACTCTGGTCATTTGCAAAGTACACCGCCCCACCCCACCCCACCCCCCGGAAAAGGTCAAAGTAGAAACAGAGCGCCCTCTAAGTAAGGCAGCGAGTACTAGTTCAGGAGAACAGCAGCACCGAGGGAATTGCCGGCTCTTGAAGTTCTCAAGCTCGTGGGAACCCCATGTTTCTCACGGACAGAGAGAAGAATGATAGTTGAGAATTACATGGCTTTGAGGAGGTTGGTGCTTCTATTTCAAGACCTATTTTGAGAATTGACTAGGAAACAAATGCTTCTACGATAATACCTCATTTAATGAAGAGTCGGCATTCCAGCATGCTTAACTAAGGGTCTTTTGTTATAAGAGAGAAATGATACAGAAAGCACTCAGCACTGCATTCCGAATTTTGGGAAAGAATTTCAGCTTAAAAACAGTTATTTAACGTGGTCAAATATGCCATCAGCTAGAAAATATTTATATGGGGGTTTGAAGATAGTGGGAGAGGAGTGTATCAAACTCCCTCAGCTCTTCAAACGTGTAGTCGGCACCTGTCCACACTGGATAGACTCCCTAGGTTCCTATCCTTGTGGCACCTTGTACGAGTCCTGCTGTTGGTCACTTTTCTCCCTTGACCTGTTGTTACCACACTCATGACCTTGACTTCCCAATATATCACTTGAAACCTTTCATTATCTCATCATAATGAGATCTGCCCAATAACTCATGATGAACTCAGGAACAACAGTGCTTTAACAATAAGATAGCAGTGGTTGCACAGAGGTAGAGGATGGCTGGAACACAGAGTGTATGAGGCCTAATAATGTCTGGCATTTGCAGAAGAACAGAAGCAGATTCCCGTATGCCTGCTCGCCTGAGGTCTGAAGGTCACAATACTCTCATCATCAGTCACAATACTCTCCAGCCATGGCCCCTCAGTGCCCCTCTCCTGTACTTGTGAGCAAAGGTTCTAGTCTCAGGCCTCTTCGAAGCAGAAGTCTGCCAGAGAGGGAGAGAAAATTTCAAGCAGACTCCCCACTGAGCATGGAGCCCAATGCAGGGCTCCATTCTAGAACCCTGAGATCATGACCTGAGCCAAAATCAAGATTTGGCCACTTAACCAGCTGAGCCACCCGGGTGCCCTGAAAGACTGCCATTTTCAGTGGGGTATGTGGTTCTCCCTGAAAAGGTGAATTTAACAGAAGAATATCTCAGGTACAAGAACAGCATAGGTCTTGAGATGGGAGTGTGTCTGGTGTGTTCAAAGGACACAAAACTCAGTGTGGCTGGAGCAGAGGGAGGCAGGTACATTGTCATAGAGAAGGAGCGCCAGAAAAGTAACAGGTGACCAGGGAGTGTACAGCTTTGTGGAGCATGGAGCATGGTAAGGACTTGGATGTTCTCTCTGGGTGAGGTGGTCAGCCTTTGGGGCAAGGGGACGAAGGGGGTTAGAATGCAGGGACTAGCATTATAATAGGATTACTCTGTTTTCTACCATTATGTTGAAAAAGTCTGTAGGAGGGAGAGTGGGCAAACAGAAACCAGTTAGAAGGGTTATTGCGGTAAGCCGCATGAGGGAGGTGGTGGCTTGAGGTAAAGTTGGTAAGGTGATAGGAATTGGCCGGGTCCTGGGTATACTCTAAGGTAGAACCAACAGGACTTTCTGATGCATTGGGTGTGGAGCTTAAGGGAGGAAACAAGGATGACTGCAGGGTTGTTGGCCTCAACTGGAGGAAGGACAACTTTGCCCTTGAGGCAAAGACTTTGGGAGGCACCAGTTTGGGGGAAAGACCAGGAAGCAGTTCGGTTTAGGCCCCAATAGATTTGAGCTACTAATTAGATACTCAAGAAGAGATGTGAAGTTAGTAGTCCAAGATGTGAGTGCAAGGGAGGAAGACAGACCAGAGACACAGATTCGGGAGGCATCATACACATTTGGAATTTAAAGCTGTAAGTCACCTAGGGAAGGAGTGTGGAGAAAAAAGTAAAACCCAAGCCCTGAGGCACTCCTGTATTTAGAGATCAGCCTGCACAGGAGACTAGAGAGTGGCCAGTGAGGCTGGAAAGGCGCCAAGAGTAATTTGGGCAGGAAGCCAAGTAAAGAGGTCTTTCAAGGAGGGAGGAACTCTTTGGATTTGGTTCTATGAAGGCCACCAATGACCTTGATGAGAACGGTTTTGGTGGAGTGGTGAGAGCAGAAGCTGAACTGGCTTGGGTTTAAGAGAGGAATGAGAGAGGAGGGTTGAAGACAGTGAGTATAGACAAAAAGAAACTTAGTATAGACAAAAAGAAACTTAGCTGTGTAGGCAAGCAGAGAAATGAGCGGTAGCTGGGAGGAGATGTGCATGGAATGAATGATGGGAGAAATTATGACTTTCCTAATAAGTAAGAAAGGAATGACTGATGTAGAAGAGAGGGGAGTTTGCTGGAGCAGTATCATCGAGTAGACAAGAGAAGATAAGATCAAGCATACAGGGGAAGGGATTGGCCCTTAACACAAGTGTCATCATGCATACAAACAAAAGAAGGCAAAGTAAGTACATGGGCTTATGTGCAAGTAGATGGGTAGATAGAGTGGTAAGAGCCTGTGGAAGTTTCTTACTTGTTTTCAGAGAAATAGGATGAGAATGAGAGAGGGTGAGGAAGTAATGGAACTTTGAGAGAAAAGCAAAGGCATTAAATACTCAAATCTGGGCAGGTAGAACACAGAGTGGTCTTTGGAAACACATAGGATTGCCAGGCAGTACTGGGGGCCCAGTTCTGGCCAATCAGTCATCTACCAAAGACTTCCACTAGTCTCTGTTCCCAGCCAAAAATCAAATCAAATGAGCCCACCGAAACATGGAGCTAATAGGCTCAAGTGAATTTCTGGGTGAAGCAGGAGGCAGCAGACTCAAAAACCTTCGGCAGCCAGAGGGGTTACAGAAATGGGTGAAGTGAAAGGAGATAAAACTTTAAAAACAGAGCATCCCAGTTCCGTTTCATTTTTTGCTTTGGGGTGATACAATGGAGAACATTTACCAGTGAAAGAGTAGTGAATTAAATATCAGGGGGACAAAATCAGATTGCTTTCTGGCTAGGTCTGAAGACTAATTGAATGGTTAAGACTTGAAATCTACTCATAACAAAATGTAATCAGTCATTGATCATGTGGAAAGGACTGAACAGAGACCTTCCCTGTGTCTTGGAGGAGGGAAGGGCACTAGTTACAGAGTAGGAACCTTTCTCACAGCCCGCCCAGGCCCAGCCTCATTCATAGCCACTGTGTGCAAGAGTTCTCGAAGCTATGCAAGGTCATTTTGACACAGGTGTCACACCATGTGCACAGCCAAGAGAGAACACTGCTATTGAGTTGCTGTGGGATTGAAGGGACTGTTGTTTTGGATGGTGGAGAAGGGAGTATTTGGGGTGGGGAGAGGTTACCGGGGATATGTTAAAGTAGTTCCCAAGTGTTTTATAAGTTTGTGTCATAGTGTTAAAAGCAGAAGCATATCCTCCAAAATCTGAGCTATTAAGCAGATTAGATGCTATACTGTTACTATAATATTGAAAGGTACAAGGATGGATGGGTGTGTGTGTGTGTGTGTGTGTGTGTGTGTTTCATCTGGTAAACTTGTTGTTGTGGTAATCTAATGAATTAGAGATACCTGCTTCTAAAATATTGCTCTCAGGACACATTGTCTTCCATTCGTCTTATCTTTATTCTTTTCTTTGTCAATCCTAATTGAATTATTTGTGATTTTTTCAGAGGCATGTTGATTTGATCTTTTTCCTTTCTGGATAGCAGCAAGAAAACACATTAAGTATTATTTGTGGACCTGAAAGAAACTAGGGTGGCAGGAATTTTTAAATGTCAGGTTGCACTTAAAGTAATCTTTTCATTAAGAAATTATATCTTGTATTAGCCACGAAAGGAAAAAGCGGTACAAAACAATAATGCAAAGCATATGGATATGTTAATGTTCATTTGAATGAATAGGAAAATGTCCTGCTTCCAACAAAATGCTAATACCAAAAAAAAAAAAAAAAAAAAAAACCATTAAAAGTTAGTGCATGAGAATAAATTTGGGATGTGTTTCAAACTTTAAATACTTTGTTTTCTAACACTTTGGTTAGAATCCAACTAGCCTAAATAAAGCTCTATTTAGACTTTAGCAGATATTACAAATTTATGACATTATCAGTTTTAAGTTTTTTTTAGGGCACATATTTGAGAAGCTTTAAAAAATAACAGCTTTTAGAGGTACAGTTTACTTGCTGTAAAATGCAAGCACACTTTAAGCGTATAATTAGATGCATTAGATAAATGCAGAGTGACATAACTACCATTATAGTCAAATTTAAAACATTCCAATACCCCCAAAATTCTTTCATATGCCCTCCCCCCTTTACAGTCAGACATCTCCCCTGAACCCTAGTTGTTGGAAACTGCTTATCTGATTTCTGTCACTGGTTTTGCCTTTTCTAGATTTTTATATAAGCGGAATTAAGTAGTATGTAGTCTCCTGTGTCTGGCTTCTTTCACTTGGCATTTATCAGTTTATCCCTTTTTACGGCTGAGTGGTATTCTGCTGTATTCTACTCACAATGCTGAGGTCCTGGAATCGAGCCCTTCATTGGGCTTCCTGCTCAGTAAGGAACCTGCTTCTCCTTCTCCCTCTCTCCACAGCTCTCCCTGCTTGTGCACATCCTCTCTCTCCCTCTCTCTCTTTCAGTATCTCTGTCTCTCTGTCAAATAAAAAAAAAATCTTAAAAAAAAAAAAATTTGTGTGGGCTTATGTTTCCCTGGTTAGAAGGAGTGTGATGGTTAGGGCCCCGCCAGACTCTCTTCCCAAGTGGCCATACTCTCCTCCATTCCCATCAGTAGTACCGGAGAGCTCGTTGTTTGGTACCCTCACCAAAACCTTACCAAAAAAGCCTTTTTAATTCTGGCCATTCTATTAAATGCACTGTGGTATTTTATTGTGGTTTTAGTTTATATTTCCCTAATAACCAAAGATGTGTGAGTAGCTTTTAAAAAATTTCTTTTTTTTTTTTCCTGGTATGTAAAGGTATTGGGATTAACTGAGAAACCAGGCTGAATTAAAGGTCAGGCAGGCCACTCTCTTCAGTCCCACCAGCCCCATTGGGTCAGATGCATTGAGAAAGGATTTTCTTTGGTAAACTTAGGAGCCACTAGAGTTTTCAGGCAAAGTTGCAGTATTGGCAGAGCTGGTCTTTGCTTTCTTCCTCTCTTCCTTTATTTAAAATTTTTTCTGCCCAATCCCAGTCATTTTGTGCCCTCTCGCTGTCCGCTAATTATCTGAAATCATCCAGCAAGATCTTTCTTCAGTACCCCAAAGGAGGAATAAACTCTTTTTTCTTCTATAGGGACACAGTTACTGTTATAAGTAAGTCACTGTGTAATGTGAATTAGAGCAAACTATTTCACCTTAATTTAAAAATAACTGTAATAGACAACATTCACTAATCACTTACTAAGGATAACTTCAAATAATTCTCCCAGAGATAGTGTATGTTTCCAAGACCACATGTTTAACAAGCAGTGTAATTAGGCAAAGAGCCCACCGTCTTACCTGATTCTAGAACCCGGGTCTTAAACACAATTCCCATGGCCTCCTCTGCTTAGAATCATCCCTATAACCCTGTGTTTTCCTGAGTGTGGTCCTCCAAGCCTCTCCATCAGATCAGACTCTCCTGGGGTGCCTGTTAAAATGTGGATTTCTTGATCTCACCCATACACGCTAAATGACCATCTTTGGGAATGAAGCCTAGGACTCTTCATTTTCACCTGATTCCCCCACGTGATTCTTAGACCACTAGAGGCGGAGAACCACTGCCATAGCCTCTCTTCCTTGACTAAGGAACGCATCTCTGCAGTTTGTAAGAGAAGTGCCATACAATTTTAACTCTGCGTTCTCTCTTCGGAGCCTGCAGTCAACCTATTCAGACAAACTAAAGTCTTCCTTTTCCATGAAGCTGTTTCTAACAGGTGACTTTGCTTTTTGTTCTCAAAATGCTACTTCCTAACTCAGAACTTGAATGAAACTAAGGAGAAAAGTTTTTTCTTCCCCAAAACGAAGACTTAAAGAAAAGAAAAAACAAGGGCACCTGGCTCAGTCAGAGGAGCATATGACTCTTGATCTGGGGGTCATTGGGTATAGAGATTACTTAAATAAAAATAAAACTTTAAAAGAAAAAATAATCCTTGACATTTGATATTTCTTAATGTATACTATATATTAGTTTCCTAGGCCGCCATTAATAAAATCACACAAACGTCATGGCTTAAATAAACCTGAAACTTACTGTTTCACAGTTCTGGAAGCCTGAAACCCGGAATCAAGTACTGGCAGGGTCACTCCTCACCCAGAGCTCTGCAGGAGAAATCTTTCTTTGTGCCGCCTGGTGCTCCTTGGCCTGTGGTTACATAATTCCATCTCTGTCTGCCTCCATCTTCGCATGAAAATCTTCTCCATATCTCCTTTTCTGTCTCTAAGGGCATTCCCATTGGGCTTAAGTCTCGTCTGAATGCAGTATGATCTCATCTCAGTCCTTAATTACGTCTGCCAAGATGTCATGACCCTATTTCTAAGTGAGGTTATGCTTGGAGTTCTGCTGGATCTGAGTTTTCAGGACGACACTGTTCATCCCACTACATATATTTATTTGCTTCCCTCATATATTGTTATTCTCCCAGTTTGAATTTCAGAATTGGTAGATGTTTATCCAGATGTTGACTCTCCTTATAAACTTTATTTTTATTGAAGTATAGTTGACACATAATGTTAGGTCAGTTTCAGGTGTACAAGCAGTGATCTGACAGCTCTGCCTTAAGCTGTGCTCACAAGTGTAGCTACAGCCCATCATCCTACAATTCTCTTATGGTACCGCTGACGATATTCCCCGGGTGGCACCTTTTATTTCCATGACTTGATTCATTTCATACCTGGAAGTCTGTCGTCCAATTGCCTTCACCCATTTTGCCATCCTCTACTCCTGTTCCCTCTGGTAATCAATAGTTCTGTGTTTATGGGTATGTTTCTTTTTTGTTTGTTTCTTTATTCATTTGTTTTTGTTTTTTTAGAGTCCACGTAAAAGTGAAGGCATATGTTTTTCTTTATTTCACTTAACATAATACACTCCGGGTCCATCCATGTTATCATAAAAGGCAAGATCTCATTTTTATGGCTGAATAATATTCCCTTGTGTATATAAATACACTATATCTTTATTCATTCATCTACTGATGGACACTTTGGTTGCTCCCATATCTTGGCCCTTGTATATAATACTGCAATAAACAGAGGTGCGTATTACATTCTAAATTAGTGTTTTCACTTTCTCTGGGTAAATATCCAGTAGTGGAATTACTGGATCATACGGTGTTTCTATTTTTGATTTTTTGAGGAGCCTTCATACTGTTTTCCACAGTGGCTATACCAATTTATGTTCCCACCGTCAGAGCGTGAGAGTTCCTTTTTTTCTACATCTTCGCTAGTACTTGTTGCTTGTTTTTTATTTTAGCCATTTCCACCTGTGTGAGGTAAAATCTCATTGTAGTTTTGACTTGCATTTCCCTGGTGATGAGTGTGTTTGTAACGGACTTTAAACAGAAAGTCCAGTTATAGTTCCAGTGACTGTTTTTGTGCTGATTCATACGAATTGATCCCTAGGTGGAGACCATTTTCTCCTTCCCTCTACTTCCTGTCTTCTGATGACTGTTTCCAAAGAAAGCATCTGCTTAATACTGGATTTACCTTATTGGTGCCCAGTCCTGATTCTACCCCTTTGCTGCTCAAATGTGATATTTATTTACTAGACAACTGGGCTTGATTATTTTCCCTGATCTCTGCTTTCAGAGGAAGCTCCACAAAGCTTACTAGCAAATAAATTCACTGCTTAATATCTTAAGATTTCTTAATATCTCTTCCCTGCCCCCAGTACTCATTGATGCTTTGGAGAGTAGAGTATGGTTTTGAGAATTTGGTCAAGACTAAGGAAGTTCTGGTTGAAATTTGGAGAATATTTAGAAGAATCTTTGATCTCTCTCATCTAAGGCATAAAATACAGAGAAAGAACATTGTTACATGGAATATTCCCTTCCCCAATCAGTACTTGATTCTAGTAGACTCCGTAGGATGCAAGCAAATGAGTTTTCTGCCTGGCAGAGCACGCAGCAGGCCGCAGTTACTCAAGACCAAGAATGTAAGTCTACAGATGTAGATGCCACTGATGCGGTATTCTGATCGTTTAAAAAGGCATAGAGTACTTGGGTTAGCATCCAGTTCTGTGTAATGTTACCATCTGTCTTTGAGCTTTATCCACATACAATTAAAAAAGAAAGTACAAAAAGGAAGACAACGTGTGCCAAAAGGAAAAAAAAAATTCATCTCTTTCGGCCAGAAGTATCAAAATAGTAGACAGTGTTATCAGTAGTTCAGCCTTCTTTGAAAGACAGCCTTCTGAACTACATAAAATCTATTTACTTTTTGCTATTTTCTTTTAAACTTCAGAACATACTCCATATACTGTATAAGAATAGAGCCTACTGTTCTTCTGCCATCTTGGAAGAACCGGAGACTTCTGTTCTTTGGTTGAGCTACACACAGCCGGATTCTTTATCCTCTTGGTATACAGTCCTGTAAGCTAATCCCTACATCCCAGTAGTGGCACCCTTTGCACAAGTGAGGAACTGGGCATACAGAAGGCCTGTGTTTGAGAATTCAGCTTTTGAAATTTTGAGTATATCTCATATTTTTTTGAGGGGAGGGAGGGGCAGAGAGAGAAAGATTGAGAATCGTAAGCAGGCTCCACACCCAGCACAGAGCCCGACATAGGGCTCGATCTCACAACCCTGTGTTCATGACCTGAGCTGAAACCCAGTCAGATGGTTCACCAATTAAGCCACCCAGACACCCCAAGTGTTCCCCATATAGACCCGTTTTCTTCACCACCAGCACCAGCACCACTGCCCTGCTTTATACTTTAGCTTACAGGACTTGTTAAATTACAAGGATAAGAAAGAACACATTATGATTATTTGTACTAAAAAGCACGGGGCCCTAAAATGTATTCCTTAGTGGAATACTTAATCGGGTAATTTGGGAGAACACAGTAGGAGCAGGTGGTGGAATGAAGTGGGCACAAGCATAGCCCTGTGCTCAGAAATGCCTTCCATCATCGGGGGGGGGGGGGGGGGGGTCTTGCAGTTTAATAAGCCCCTGCTGTGGTGTGCATACAGCTGCGGTTGGATCACTCCTGGTTGATTCGGGAAGCCTTGTTTTACTCAGATCCCTAAACCTTAGACTGAAGTCAGGCTCACTGAATGGGAATTCGGATTCCTAAGGGGTTAAAAACGAGGTAATTTCGTTCTTGGATCACCTGAGGAGAGTGGCACAAGCCTAAGGTGGTTTCGCAGCCACTTCTGACGGGCCCATGTGGCTCCCGATGCAGAGCCCAGGGCGGGGAAAGGACAGAACTCCGCTGCAACCAGAGACCGTCACCTTCTACAGTTTGTCTCGCTCTTGCACACAGCACACAGCAGCTTGCCCTCACCCCGTTAACAATACTCTGTCCTCAGCCACACTTTGTCTCTCAGAGGAGAAAAGGATGAAATTGTGGAGAAGACTCTGTTCTGGGCAAAGTCACCTACACAATAAAGATGGAGAGGAGTAACACTGTCCTTGGCTTTGTAGGCATCTTTATTTTTTTCTCCCAAGTTAAGCTGTATTGTCATTTGCATAATTTTTAAAGATTTACAGGATTGTCACTTATATACTCTGTTGTAGTTACGAGAGCTGCTGCAGAGCGGCTGGTAGGGCCTGGCTTGTGAGTAGGGCCATCAGGAGTGCATAACAATTTCACAGAAGATCTAGTCTTTTATACTTTGAATAAAACCATAATAAAACTCTTAATCAGAACATGTGTAGGGTGTGCTTAAAAGATGAAAGTAGTGCAATATTAAAAGAAACTTGAATAAAAACTTGAAGATCTTTCATTTGCTTAGTATTGGTTTCATTACTGAGTACAGTAGACTCCCTTTATAAACTTCTGACCAACATATCTCCTCCTGTTTCCGCTAACTCTCCAAGGGAAGCCTTATTCCCAGACTGAAGCTAAGGAACCTGAGGCCCACGGAGGTTAAGGGATTTGGTTAATAAGTTGCTGTGCCTAGGTATAAAACCAGGTCAGGCTGACTCTGTAGTTCTGTTTTTAATATGCAGTCCTTAGAAGGTAGAGTAGGGTAGCGGAAAGTCTTTGAGTTAAACACAACTGATTGCTGATTAACTGTGATCTTCAGCAAGTGACTTAACTTCTCTGTGCCTCAGTCTCCACAGCTCTTTACAAAAGAGGGATAATATCACAAGGGTTGTAAAGATCATAGTAAAGTGACTGTATCCTGATAAGCTCTACCAGGGCAGAGATCTTCTTTTCGTTCACTACTGTAACCCCAAAGCCTACAGCTGGGTCTGGTATAGAGAGTATGTGCTCAAAAGAGAACTCGTTGAATTAAACATGCCCGGCACTTAGTAGGCACTCAGTAAACAGTAACGTCCACGTGCGTTATCAGTCCTCTTCAATCCTAGTATCAGAGCGTAGAGACTAATAATGTGTGATCTCTGGTCTCATTTAATTTGAAGACCAGCAAATTAGTAGATGTGCATGTGCTGACACCTTGGATCTTTTAATCTGTTACTGATTCATGTCCTGCGGTTTTGGAACATCTAAACAAATTTGTTGAGTTCAGCAGTGACAAATTGTATTTTGTTATTGCTCTTGTTTTTCCCATTGCATTTTGAATGTCTTCTCTCATCATTTTAGCACATGTTTTTCTTTTGAAGAATAATGAACAGAGTATGGATTTTTCAAAGATTAGGCAAAATAAGTTCATGTCATCAATAACACAATCTACAGATGCGCAAGTATAAGTGACAGTCATGCTTAATAGGTCCTGGAATGAATTTGTAACTAGGATTCTTGTCACTTTACTTCATAGCACATTGTTTTGTTTTGTTCCTTGCTGTCTGTTTTTGCTTTGTAATCTCTGCACTAAAATCCCTGTGATTAAGGAGGCATGGCACGTGAGGCCAGCTGCTAGGTTGGCCTGCCTATAAAACTAGCACCTGTGCCCTTTGTCCCACTTACACAGTAATGATGTTATAGTTTGCATTTCTGGTGAAAGTCGACTTGATAATGCTATTTGATCATCTTTTTAATTGAACACAAAATTTTATCACTGTATTATACTATCAAGCATAGTACATTTGCACATGCATACTCTAGTTTGTGTGTCTATAGTATGCAAATCTATGCAGTTTTATCATCTGTTGATTCACGTCGTTCTTTTAATCTCTTCTGTATTTGTTTCCTTTGCTGTCATCTTAAATACACATGCTCTTTCTCACTTAGTCACATTCGTAGAGTTTAGTATTTTATTGATCTCATCAAATAACTGGCTTTTGTACTTATGTTCACCATTTCTTAATTTTGTTCCATTAATTATTGCTTTTTATCTGTATTTTTTCCCTTCTATTTCCCTTTGGATTCTCCCCACCCCCCACCATTTCCAAGATTAGTAATTTCTTTTTCTTTTTCATTTTTCCTCTTTCGTAAGGAAGCATTTGTTATTTGAGTATAGCCTTCACTCTGTCCCATTGATTCCATTTTTCATTCTTTTAAAAGTACTTCATAATTTTCTTATTGATTTCACCTTTCATCAAGGGTTATCTAAAAGTGTTCTGCTAAAGTGGGAGATACATATATATGTGATTTTGATGTGAGAATATGGATTATAATATCTCAACTTTTACAAAATATGTCTAAATATTGTCACCAATAATCAAGTATTTATCAGTGTTCCATGGATACTACCCCATCTGACGTATTTTTGAAAGACTTATAGATCTATATAACCTTTTAAAATCATATTTATCAGTAGTTATTCAATTCTTTTATGTAATTGATTATTACTGGTGACCTATTATGAAAGGCACAAAAGCCTACACTCTAACTTTTTAAAATTCTCTTTGCATTTCTGTTTTTCCTTTTACATTTATGACTTTGGCTCATAAAGATGTTTGACCAGTTTTCGCTTTAACAAATTTTTGTTTGACCTTATCCGTAGATGCTGAAAAGATATTTGATAAACTGAGCCATTCCTAATAGAAATTAATAAAAGAGACTACTGTATTACCAAAACTCAACAGGAAGGTTCTCCTATTCAAGACCTAAACCCACTGTCCTTTTTTGTAGAAGTAAATGCTAGTGAAAGCACTAAGAAAAGACTATCTTAAAGAGGAGAAAGTTAAACATAAAATTTTTTTGCTGCTGATAGAAAATCTAAAAAGTCAAAGAGAATGTAGTAAAAAAGAAACAACCAAATTTAGTAAGAAGGTGTGTTTAGATGACTACATACAAATATTCAGCAAACAGATTTTTCTTTACCAAAGCAGTGATTGCTTAAAAGCAGGAGGAGGAATAAATGTTCCATTCACAATAATGGCAAAAATTCTTAAATTATTTAGGAATAAATTTTAAAAAGAAGTCACAGAAGCTGTGTGAAGAAAACTGAAATCTTATTGAAAGACATAAAATAAGATTTGAACAAATGGAGAAGCATACTTTTTTCTTAGAGGAAAAGACAACAGAACAGTGTCCGATCTTTCAAAGTTATAACGTAAATATAATGCAAATGCAATTTCAGAATAAGTTGGAGGGTGGTTATTTTAGAATTGAATTAATGCTCTTAAGTTTGTCTTGAAAACATCGTTGCCAGCAGGAGTCAAGTATAGTATGAAAAAGGAAACAGGCAGATTTGCTTTACCAGGTGTAAGTCCTTTAGGACATCAGTATGGCCTTGGAGCAGGAATCAACACAGGTTAAGTGGAGCAGAAGGGAGAAGGGAAACTGGATGTTTCTGTATTTGAGAATTTAATGTATGACCGAGTTGGTATTTCAGAACTATGGAGAGAAAAGGAGTGATGTAATAAAGGATGCTAGAAAAACTGACATCTACAGAAAGAAAATTAACTTATGAAGTTAAATAGGAGGATGTTCTCCATCTTGCAGAAAAATAAAAAATATAATCTAGAGGCAGGGAGAGATAAAAATAGGCATCCAAAGGCTATAATAGCAAAAGAAATGAACTTGTATAGACACATAGACACATGCACGCAAGTGTTGGACAAGATGCCATAAATAAAGGCAATATAGGTCATGGATCTGTGAACATTTATGACAAAAAATATAAAGGATTAATAATTCATGATAAAGGAGCTTTGCAAACTGACTAAAAAGAGAAGAACAGCATATGGGGACTGGATAGAAGAAAGGAAGCTGCTTTCACAGAGCAGCACCAACAAAATCCATTCACTGTGGCCAGGGAAACACCAGTGACCAGCAGATAAAATCACTGCAGAAGATACGGAACATATGACAGAGGGTAGAGTTCTTACCAACCGTAAGTTGAAAAAACTGAATTTTCAAAAACAGAATAGGCAATCTAACCAATATATACTTCTAGTAGGCTTATTTAGCTAATCAAAGTCCTACAGATTAAAACATGCTTTGGCAACGATATAAAAAATCACAACACCAAGCATTAGTAAGTCTGAAAAGAAAGCCGTGTCATTCATTTTTTGTGTTTAAATTTCATCCCAGGGGGCACTTTCCTTTGTGTAGCCAAAAGTCTGTTATGGTGCTCATATCTTCAGATCCAGCAATTCAGTTTATTGGAATTTATCCTAGAAAAATCACCATCATTAGTTACAAATAGATCAATTTAAATGTTGTTTGTGTGGAAACAACTTAGATAACAAAGGAATTTTTAAGAGTTCTATATAAGCAAACATTATGCATCCATAAAGTGACATTTTAGTAAATCTTTAATGGCATTTATGGAAAGATGCATGAAAAAACATGTTATAAAAGAGTACGTATAACACGGTCCAATTTGTTAAAAGTTTATGGATCTCTTTTTCAGGACATGTTTTATATATATGTGTGTGTATATACATACACGTATATGTGGCCTCAACAAGCATATACTATTCTGATCTTGCCTTTGATCTATTAATACACCCATATTGCAAATTGCAGAAAATGTGAACATGTTTTCATTTTATCTAGAAGCTTATTTTGAAGACTCAGAGAATCGGTGCCCCTCAGAAGAGAGATTTTCAGAACTGAAAAGATATCTGCATTCATACAAAACACCAAAAGTTCAACAGATTTAGGATAGGAATGTGAAAATATAGGTCCCTGAAATTACCTGTAAGAACCAAATTCAGGGTGGATAAGCTAGACTGTTCACAAACAAAAAGTTGAGTTTTAAGCACAGGATGATTCCTTCTTAGAAAAAGCGGAAGTACTAATTCTGACTTTTTAAAAAAATAAAAGCAAGATGGGGCAGGAGACCAACAGCCCTAGAGCACAGATCATCACCTTCCAATTCTGAATGCCATCCAAGGATTAATATCTACACTTGGCTGGAAATGTCTAAGGATGAGTTGGTAGGGGTGGAGAGAAATGCGTATCGAGTCATGAATTAGGGCCTACCCCTAGAGGCAAGGCCGGTCTCCTCAACGCTTTGCTTCCATGCTATGGGAGAGGCGTGAGTGCAGTCAGAGAATACACCACAAGGTGTGCCACAGCAGACAGTCTCCCCCAGAGAAAGAGGAAGTCCAGAGACAGAAGGAAGGTCAAGAGTAGTGGCGTAAACCTCAACTCCCTACAGGCACTATAGGGGATCTCTCCCGCCTGGAGGAGTAAGAGCGAGAATCAGAGCACACACCATACACCAAGCACTTCTCTGAGCATTTTACAGCCCTTCCCCTAGTTGATCCTCACAAAATCCTGGGAGGGTAGGTAGTGTTACTGTCTGCATATACAGATGAGGCTTGTGGTGAAAATGTTAAGGTCAGAGAGCTGATGCGGGGCAGAACCAGCCCTGGTCTGTCTCTACTTTCCATTTCTTAAGTACGTACTCAACTTAAACGCAAAGACAGATGAATAATATTCTCAGTAGGAAGCAGTTTCTTTCCCTATGAAAATGGTTCTGAGTCCTAATACCAGCTGATTTTAAGTGGTTCATGAATGCCCTTTTATTTTGAAGCAGAAAGAGGTCTTTCTTTTAGATATATTTAGGGAAAAAAATACCTCTATCTGTCCATTCTGAACCATTCTTCAAAGTGTACTGACCAGTGCCAATTTGTCGTGCTTAGTGTTAGCCAGGTTCTAGTATAGGTCAGTGTTAAAGTGACACAATGAGTGACTGTTGAGTCACTAAATCCAACTTTTATCATCTTGGTGTAATTTTTTTTTTAATCTGAAAAGCCGTGCACAAGCCCAGCAGCCTCAGCGCTTTAACAAAAGTGCATCTTGGATGACACACTACTCTATTTCAAACCCTCCAGCACGCGCAGTTAGACTGACGGATTTAGATCTGGCTAACAGAAAATAGGCCTATGTGTATTTTTAACTTTTTAAGGTATTAAAGTTGAAATCCAAAATAAATTATATTTTTGTGCATTTCATGTATATTTTATTGTAGAATGGGGAAAGAAAATAGAGTTGAAAATGGAAATTTAAGACTACCGTGGGTGAAAAAGAAAAAGGTTTTGGTTATTCTGACACTGAACTATATAATTGGTTGTGTGCTCTTTAGCAGCTGTGGGCAAACCAGGATTTCTTCACCCAGTTCTTTCCTTTGAAACATACAAATGTTTCAAATGAGACCCCCTGGAAGAACAAGGGGAGAAAAGAAATCTCTGTGGGCCCACATGAGTGTGGTTGTTCTAACATAGTGGTAGTTTAACATAATAATAAAGTTTGAAACTTTCCAGAAGACAGAGAATCAGAAGCAGATCATTTTCTAAGCATCATAGAGGCAGATGACAGGTGGCTAGATAACATCAAGATTTGTAATCTCAACTGTGTAAAAAGGAGATCTTAAAAAAAAGGCTTTTCATGATGGCAGCCATCTTAATTTGCATATTTAAAAGGATGTTGTTTTCATACCAAAAGATGTCAAGGCTGTAACTCCTGTGTCCTTGAAGGAACTTCTCTTTTCTTATTCTGTTATTACATTATTTTAGCCCTCTAACAAGCTGGTTAATGAAATAAAGGCACATTTCAACTTCTGAGTATCCATTTCAGTACTGTCACTTGGGAACGAAGCAAGCCCTGCTCACCTTTACCTCTTACCTTCTGAGAGCAGACTGACTTTCTGGTAGGAACGGCTCCTCTAGGCTAGAGGCCATGGGGCCAAGAGGTCTTCAGAGGATGATGTGAAAAGTGAGCTCCTTTATTAGCAATAAAGAGTTCTGTGTGGCTTTGGGTTGTCTGGAAACAAGAAACTTAATATAAAGTTGACAAGTATCACGATACCTCAGGGCATAAAAGCCTTTGTCCCTTTCCTCCTCTCTTGCTCTGGCCTGAATGCATTTCTTAGTCCCTCTAATACTTAAGGATCCAGTACAGCTCAGGGCGATGAGCAATAAGCTGTCTCTTCTTCCCCCTCCCCAGTTCTTCCTTTCTCACTTCATTTCCTTTAGTTTCTCACATTATACTGTTGCTCTTGTTTGTAATATAAGTAGTTTTTTAGTTATGCTGAGTTCTGTCATTCCAAAGTTCTAAACTCCAAAAAAGCAATTTATTGGAAATCTTTTGGAATATTGCCTTTTTTAAGGTGACACCCCATTACCCAAGATTGTTGTAATTCTTTCAGAACCAAGAATCTGTAGCACACAAGTTAAAAAAAAAAAAAAAAAAATTCCCATGCAGTAGTTAGGTCTTACTAATGGTATATAGAAGTTGTAGTCATGCTAACATTAAGAACTTTCTTTTTGCCCATCACTATGCAAAGGGCTTTATGTATATTAATTCACTGCGTTGTTATGACAACCTCATGTAGAAGGCATTATAATTCCCTCCTGTATTTTTATGTGAGAGGATATCAGACCGTAAAAATTTTGGTCAAGCAAGCATTTCTGGAACCTGTTTTAAGTGCAGGGCATTGTGCTAGGTACTAAAGATCTAAAGCAGAAACATAGTCCTTTCCCTTCTGGTACTTACGATGCCCTGGGAGACTGGGTTTCCATGAGCTTCCAGTAATTGAGGACAGGATGGCAGAGGAGTACCCAAACAAGCACACAGAACATATGTCCTGAGCATGGGGCAAGACCACTCTGGGCCTGGATACTTGAAGAAAGCTCTTCTTAGAATGCAGTCTCCTTGACTCTGGAGATAGACTTTGAAGAGAGTGGAGAGAAAAGATTTCAGGGAAACAGGCTGTATATTTGAGACAAAGAGAATATTCTTGACAATTTTGTGAAATAGCAAGTTGAGTAGTTGTCTTGTGTAGAAGGCATGAGGTCCCTCATTGGCATCATCGGGGCTCAGGCTAATAATACCCTGGACGGTAGCATAGAGAGGGAATGTGACTGCAGTCCCCACACTGTGCTGGCACTGATGGGCTCACAGGAGCTAAAGTCAGAGGGACAGGTTAGAACCCAACAATGCTGGTGTTACGATTCAGTAAGCTATGTTAGCAGCCAACATTTATTGAGTACTTGCTATGTCTCAGACCCTATTTTACGTGTTTTTATGTGTATTTTCTCATTTAATGCCCCAACACCTCTGTGAGGCAGTTTATAGATACAGGAACCAAGCAGGTGACAGTCAGTCAGTAAGAGGCAGGACCTAGGATTTTTTTTTTTTTTAAGATTTTATTTATTTATTTGACAGACAGAGATCACAAGTAGGCAGAGAGGCAGGCAGAGAGAGAGAGGAGGAAGCAGACTCCCTGCCGAGCAAAGAGCCTCGATCCCAGGACCCTGGGATCATGACCTAAGCCAAAGGCAGATGCTTTAACCCACTGAGCCACCCAGGCGCCCCAGGACCTAGGATTTGAATTTGGACATTTTGCTTCCACAGCCCTCCGTGCTCCACACAGCAGTATTTCTGGAATTTTTCACTTAGGAACATTTCTGTAAGTGATAGGGACATGGTCTCAAACGTTGCCATTTATATCCTCAACAGACATGCGTTTGCACATACACCCTTCCTTATGGGTTGTCCAGAAGAAAGTAGAAAGTGAAAGTTTAGTTTCTTACTAGTATAGCTCTAGCCTTTTTTTTTTTTTTTTTTTTAAGATTCTGTTCATTTATTTGACAGAGTGAGATCACAAGTAGGCAGAGAGAGAGAGGAGGAAGCAGGCTTCCTGCCAAGCAGAGAGCCTGATGCAGGACTCGATCCCAGGACCCTGAGATCATGACCTGAGCCGAAGGCAGAGGCTTAACCCACTGAGCCACCCAGGCGCCCTAGCTCTACCCTTTTTGATAGCAGTTGGTGAGCACTGAGCAGCACCTGTGGAAGAAGGCTGGCTCACACAAGCAGCTGCTGAGGGGGAGCTGTGCACAGGTGGGGTGACCAAGGAGGAGGGTGGTGAGAGCTGCCTGAGGAAGGGCTTCATCCCAGGCTGTGGACCAGTGAGTCTGATGAGACCAGCAGTCCTTTCAGAGAGGGGTCTGGGCAGAACATGAAGCAAAAATGTTGCTTGCAGGGGAGTTTTAAAAGTAAGTGGAACGAGCACTCAGTTCTAAGAGGTAAAGAGGCATGACAAGTGACAGGAAGTGACATTTTCTCCACTGTGAGACAAAGTGGACTCCCTGCTGGAATCAAAGAGGTCTAGCCTCGCCTTTCTTCAAGACCTTCAGATCCACCTCCACCATGGCCGTCCCTCACGGACCTTTCATCCACTTCCGCTCTCATATACAATGCTCAGCTTCCCAATGAGACTGTCCCTTCAATTCTGAATCTTAGCCTTGTTGACACAGGTATTTTCATTTCTCAGACTACAGTCCTTGCCAAGGGCTGATTATATTTGTAAGATAGTTATGAAACCAAATTGAAACTTGGACTGAAGTAAATCACAGAGTAAAGGAGACAGACAGTGGACATTTACAGAAGACTTAAAGAACATTAAAAAAGGAATACAACCCACCTAACCAAAGAGGCAGAGGATCTGTACTCTGAAAACGGTAGAACACTCATGAAAGAAATTGAGGAAGACACAAAGAAATGGAAAAATATTCCATGCTTGGGGCGCCCGGGTGGCTCAATGGGTTAAAGCCTCTGCCTTCAGCTCAGGTCATGTTCTCAGGGTCCTGGGATCGAGCCCTGCATCCGGCTCTCTGCTCAGCGGGGAGCCTGCTTCCCTTCCTCTCTCTCTCTCTGCCTGCTTGTGATCTCTGTCAAATGGATAAAATCTTAAAAAAAAAAAAAAAAAAATCCATACTCATGGATTGGATAAACAAATATTGTGAAAACGTCTATGCTACCCAGAGCAATCTACACATTTGATGTAATCACTATCAAAATACCATCAACAGGGCTGCCTGGGTGGCTCAGTGGGTTAAGCCTCTGCCTTCAGCTCAGGTCATGATCTCAGGGTCCTGGGATCGAGTCCCACATCAGGCTCTCTGCTAGGCAGGGAGCCTGCTTCCTCCTCTCTCTCTCTCTCTCTCTCTCTCTCTCTACTTGTGATCTCTCTCTGTAAAATAAATAAAATCTTAAAAAAAAAAATACCACCAACATTTTTCATAGAGCAAGAATAAATAGTCCTAAAATGTGCATGGAACCAGAAAAGCCAAAGGAACGTTGAAAAAGAAAACCAAAGCTGGTGGCATCACAATTTTGGACCTCAAGCTCTATGACAAAGCTGTAATCATCAGGACAGCATGGTACTGGCACAAAAACAGATAGATAGATCAGTGGGACTGAAAAGAGTCTCCAGAAACGGACCCTCAACTCTATGGTCAACTAATCTTCGACAAAGCAGGAAAGAATGTCCAATGGAAAAAAAGACAGTCTCTTCAACAAATAGTGTTGGGAAAATTGGACAGCCACATGCAGAAGAATGAAACTGGACCCTTTCCTTACACCACATACAAAAATAAACCCAAAGTGGGTGAAAGACCTAAATGTGAGACAGAAATCCATCAGAATCCTAGGGAAAAACACAGGCAACAATCTCTGTGACTTCGGCCACAGCAACCTCTTAGTAAACACATCTTCAAAGACAAGGGAAACAAAAACAAAAATGAACTATTGGGACTTCAAGATAAAAAGCTTTTGTACAGCAAAGGAAATAGTCGACAAAACTAAGAGACAACCAACAGAATGGAAGAAGATATTTGCAAATGTCTTATCAGATAAAAAGTTAGCATCCAAAATCTTTAAAGAACTTACCAAACTCAACACCCAAAACCAAAAAAAATCCAGCAAGAAATAGGCAGAAAGCATGAACAGACATTTCTCCAAAGAAGACATACAAATGACCACCAGACACATTAAAAAAAAAATGTTCAACATCACTCAGCATCAGGGAAATACAAATCAAAACCACAATGAGATGCCACCTCACACCAGTCAGAATGGCTAAAATTAACTCAGGAAACAACAGACATTGGCGAGGATGCAGAGAAAGGGGAACCCTCTTGTGCTTTTGGTGGGTATGCAAACTGGTAAAGCTACTCTGGAAAACAGTATGGAGGTTCCCCAGAAAGTTAAAAATAGAACTACCCTACGCCCCAGCAGATGCACTACTAGGGACTTATCTAAAGGATGCCTAGTGATTCGAAGAAGCACATACACTCCAGTGTTTATAGCAGCAGTGTCCACAGCAGCCAAATTATGGAAGGAGCCCAGATGTCCATCAACAGACGAATGGATAAAGAAGATGTGGTGGTGTATACATACAATGAAATATTACTCATCAAAAAGAATGAAATCTTGCCATTTGCAACAACATGGCTGGAACTAGAGGGTATTATGCTAAGTGAAATAAGTCAGAGAAAGACCAATATCATATGATTCTGCTAATATATGGAATTAAGAATGGGAAAGAAAAAATAGAAACAGAGAGGGAGGCAAACCGTAAGAGACTCTTGACTCTAGGAACAAACTGAGGGTTGCTGGCGGGGAGGTGGGTGATGGGCATTAAGGAGGGCGCTTGGTGGAAAGAGCACCAGCTGTTGCATGCAACTGACAAACGTAAATTCTACCTCTGAAACCATGTTGATTAAAGTGAATTTAAATGAAAAAAATTATTTCTATCTCAAACCTGTTTACTCTTTACAGGTTATTGTCTCCATGAGTGAAGATAATTTCTTTCTGAAGGTCTTTGTGGTGATTAGCAGCAAATAAAAAAACTAAAAATGACTGGTAAATCTGACCCAAAAATCTAGGAACGCCAGTCTGTATAGCCCTTGTTTGTTCACCGTGGCTCACTCTGTCGTGATTCTTTCCCTGGTTTTGGTTTTGCCTTGTCGTTTGAATCAGCCTTACTGCCCCGCATTGATCATTACTCAGTCTGTATTTTTTATCTTTTCCAAAACCTAGGTAAGAACCTCAACGCAGTCCACGACATCACGGTGGCGTACCCTCACAGCATTCCTCAGACAGAGAAGCATCTCATCCTCGGGGACTTCCCCAAGGAGATTCACTTCCACGTGCACCGCTACCCAGTAGACGCCCTCCCTGTGTCCAGGGAGGACCTGCAGCTCTGGTGCCACCGGCGCTGGGAGGAAAAGGAAGAGAGGCTTCGTGCCTTCTATCAAGGGCAGAAGAATTTTCAGTTTACAGGACAGACTGTAATTCCACCTTGCAAGTCTGAGCTCAGGGTCCTTGTGCTCAAATTGCTCTCCATACTTTACTGGACCCTGTTCAGCCCTGCAATGTGCATCCTCATATATCTGTACAGTCCTGTTCGGTGGTACTTTATAATCACCATGGTTCTCTTTGTGCTGCTAGAGAGAATATTTGGCGGACTGGAGATGGTTGAACTTGCATGTTACCGGTTTTTTCACAAACAGCCACATTTAAATGTAAAGAAACAGGAGTGAGATCATAAGGTTCACAGTGTTAATGGCCAAGGGGATATTTTGGAAATGTGTCGAGCCTTTGTACACGGAGATGCGGTTTTGCATGACTATGTCAAATATTTCTACTACCATCCTTATTTGTTAAAGATACTTTGTACTTAGTTTTGTGGGAAAATATTGCTACACAACTTTTTTTTTTTTTTTTTAACTCTCTGAATGTAATTTCAATACGCCTAGCAGGGAGCGATAGCTATAAAATAACTCGGGCCAGAGTGTCCCTAAAGCAGCCACCAGGCTGTTAGCAGACAAGGGACACACAAGATTTTCCTACAGGCCCAATCCTATTTCGTAACAAACTCCAGAGACAAGAGGCAGATGCGGGGCTCAGAGCAAGGGCTGGCACTTGACACTGGAGGTGAGAGCCCTTCCTCTGGGTTCCCTCCCCCAGCACTGTCCCCCTGGCTCATTTCTATGCCAGTCAAACCATTGCATCCTTTCCTAAGGCCAGAAAACAGAAACCCCACGTCCTTCAACCAACCAACCATTTTGCTGGGAAGCCCTTCATTATTCATAAAGCCTTGACATTTAGCCTCGCACTTACCTAGACATCAGAAGACCGCCTGTGCCCTTTCTTCCTATGGATAGTAAGACCTGGACATTTCTCAGGGAGCAACCACAGGCTCTCCGCTTAGAAACCTTAGTTTAGATTTGTACAGATAGGAACGAAGACCGTTCAGTTGTTCCCTTCTACTTACTCTTGCGTGCTCCGAGCTGGTTTCCTTGACGCTCATCGGCAGGGGTAGCTTTTTCTGCGTGACATCGAGTCACTTACCTTTCTAAAGGAATGCATGGAAGGGTCTGTCACTGCGGTCAGAAACTCTTGAAGTTGTGTCTGTTGAAATAGTTCTTTAAACCTGCCCCAAAAAGGAAGGATACTGTATTTTCTGTACGTGCACGGGTATTTGGCATCTGCGTTAAAGCAACAGCGTGTGCAGCCCGGGCGGTCATGGCTCAACCTCAGTTCCTCCCTCGCAGCCCTGATGGATTTTTGATAACAGGAAAATGAACCCCTTTTTAATGATAATGAGGGCTCTCGCTCTCATTTTTTAGTCCCAGGCTGCCTGTTTGAGTACTAAAATTTAAATCCACTTTTGACCAGTCGTTTGCCTAAATATTCCTGGCGCTTGGAGTCCACGGGAATTCCAGCAGACCAACAGCACCAGTCTCCTTCTGAGGCAGAAGGGATGCGTGGTCCTTGTCTCCACCCAGCTGGAGCTGGCCCGACTGTTTTTGTCATAGGATAGGGACGCTGGTGAGAGCAGCAGAAAACGTGAGGCAGTGAGAAATCTCGAGCTGCTCGCAGACCTGCCCGCTTTCCTCCTGCCTCCCACCGGCCTCAAACGCTACTGCTTTATGTACCCTTTTGGCATGAATGCCTTCTCCATAACTACAGCCCATTGTTGCTCGGCAGTGACTTGTATCCAACAATGGAAACATGCGTTACCATGAAAGGTAAGCACATTGTGAGCCGAACTTACCGAGGAAAAGGGCCGGGTTGCTTGCAGAACACCGTTAACACCACTTTTACTGGAGGGGGACCGAGGAGTGTGTGCGCACGCACCGGCCTATATTTAACCACACCCCCCAGGCCCTTTTCCTTCCTGCCTGGAGCCGCTAATTACTTACTGTGCACATCTGCTCCAGACCCAGCTGTTTAATCCCGTGGTTTTTAAGGTGTTTTTCTTTTTTAACCCTTTTTTTTTTTTTTTTTTTGGTCCTAATAAAAGAGGTTTCTAATTTAGTTTTCTCTTAGACTTCCTCTTGATTATATTTGGAAACACAGTTTTACAATTAGCCTTGCATTTGTCCTGGGCAAGAGAAGAGCTGCGTCTTCTACCCCACACGTGTTTGTATTGTAGCCCACCCAGCCACGCGCCCTCCAGCTCCCCGGCTCCTTGTTTGTGGTGTAACCTTTAGAGGATGGCGTGAAACCTGTACAAGAGGAAAGCTCTTTCCTTTCCTCTTTAAGAAAATGTTTTCTTTGGATCATAAAAGACATGTTTAAGATAATGCAAACTTTGTTTTACTACCCAAAATTCATATGCACCCAAACTGGGGAGTACAGACATCGTACCTGCTCTCTGAATCAGAAATGATAACTTCAAAGAGAAAGAAGTTGCTTCTTTCTGTTTTGTTTTCTGGGGTCTTGTGTTTTCGCAGTAAGGCGTCTTATAAAGTTGTAATTCTTTGTTCCTACATGTTTGGCTTTTTTAAGAGAAAGAATTTAAAGAAATAGTGAATGATTTGGAACTTAGAGCTTTGTAAATTGGTTAAAAAATGTCAAGTAAAAATTAACTTCAGTGTTATGATCGGCCTCAGGAATGAGCCCTCCACCCCTTCCCATCTCATCACTCTGGACTCAGAGCAGCTGTCAGTCCTTCTGAGTCTATCCACTCTCTTCCCACTGAACGCTCTTTCGGTCCTTTGAAGGTCAGCTTAGAAGCGGGTTGTGAAACGTTTACAGTACCATCTGTCCAACTGTTCGCTCTTTACCATTCTGAAACGTTTTAAACAAAGCAAATGTGCTTTGTATGGGACGTGAACCATTATACTTAAAATAGTAAACTACGAGGAAGGGTGCTGATGGGGTCCCAGGTTTTACCACCAGAAAGCTCTGATAAGCGGCCAAAGTCACTATACAAACCAGTGGGCGAATGTGGTAAAAGACCAGAAGAAAACGTTAAACAGCCTGTAATTTCAAACTCCTATTAAAACCCTTCCTTGTTTGTAACACTACTAACACACACGTTAAGGAGAAATACCAGCTTCCACTTGTGTCACTTTGACATTAGTTACTTCTCAGCACCACACTGGGAGCTGGACTTTGGTGGCCAGAATTCTGCAAATTCTGCAGAAGGGGTGACGTGCCCATTGCACCCGGTCTGCAGGCTCTCGGCCTGACCGCGATGCCCCTGTGCACTTTTGTAATAGAGACTCTAATGGGAGGGAGCCTGTTGGTATTAAATTGTTTACATTTCTTTATATAAATAACGTGCTTTCAGTGCCTTAGTTATGGGTCCCTTTCTTTTCTTGTTCCAAGAATTCTACAATGTGTTTCTTAGGTAAAAGTCTCTTTTTGCTACTCACTGGGAGGAAAATGGTTTGTAAACACTGGTCACTGTGGTAAACACTATTTTGTGGGGACATCTGGAGAGGAGAGCTTGATGCTGAGGTAGCCTCTGCCTTAGAGCTATTATTTATGCTGTAGCAAGCAAACACGGTCTTGTCACGCAATGAACTTAAGATTGGAGATGGCCCAGAAGTTGTCTCATACCAACCTTAAGCTTTTATTTCAGAAGAGAATCTTGGTTTTGGTAATTTATTTTTTAAAAGATTATGTACAAAACAAGTTTTAAAAATAACTCACAGAATGGCCTTAGTTTTCAATGTCCACTAGTATGTTTACGAGTTGTGTTACCTGTAATTTACATCCAGAATAAAATGGAATGAATCAGATCAAGTTTGCCCATGTATCCTGTTTCTGGTTCAGCCGGAATGACTGAGTGCTACTGTGTTTTCCCACCTTGTTCCAGCCTTCCGGTATGTAGCATCAAGGAAGAGCTCATCAGTTAGGAATCTTTCACAGATGTTTAAAAAAAAAAGACATGCCCACACAAAAAGGGAATACCCTGCTTCCTTAACTGGAAAAGTCTAGGGTCCACAGTTGAATTCAGGCCTCAGTGAATTCATCAGAACTTGGTTTTCTTCCATTTCTGTCAATTAAGCCCTGGGGGCAATTTGGTGTCACACTTGTGGGGTTGTAATACCAAATACCAGCACCACCAGCTGCAAGAGGTAAATGGGACTGAGCATCCCCCATCACTGTCAGGGAGTATGTAACCGTGAAAGCAAATCTTGTAACAAAGCTTGACAAATGCGTGAAAATGTGCTTAGCACACACACACACACACACACACACACACATGCACTTGAAAATCATGGAACTGAAGGGTAGCAGAATATGCCTCCCCAAAATATGACTAGTTAAGCACGTGCCACCCAAAATAGGCCATTTTGGTATATTGACAGCTTTGAGCTGTAGGCACTTGAAGAGCAGCAGTTGGAGGGAAAGGCTTTCTGTGAACTGTCCTCATCTGCCTGATGACCAGTTCTCCAAAAAGACTCACTGGCCATATTATGCTGAGCAAAATAAACCAATCAGAGAAAGACAATTAGCATTCGATCTCACTGACATGTGGAATTTAAGAAACAAAGCAAAGGATCATAGTGGAAGAAGAGAAAAAAACCAAGATGAAACCAGAGAGGGAGACAAAGCATAAGAGACTCTTAATCATAGTAAACAAACTGAGGGGTTCCTGGAGGGGAGAGAGGTGGAGGGATGGGGTAACTGGGTGATAGACAGTAAGGAGGGCATGTGATTTAATGAGCAGTGGGTGTTAGAGAAGACTGATGAATCACAGACCTGTACCTCTGAAACCAGTAATACATTATATTTTAATTAATTGACTTCAAATTTTTTAAAAATGTTAAAAAAAAAAAAAAGAAAGAAAGAAAAGGACTCAGTGGCCATAAATCCCTTCCCTGGGAGTTGCATCAACCAGCAAGGATGGACTCCTGTCATAGGAGAGAGGACAAAAATGACCACCACACCCAGATAAAGGTGGTCACAAAGCATTATGCTTCCCAGCTATTCTTCTAAGGGCCAGTTTATCTTTCCTCGAAGTCATTTACTCTCCCCTAAGAGTCCTCCCACCGCCTCCACCTTCCCAGGGAAGGTGTTCTCTAGTCCTGAATTCTGAGCCACCTCTGGGAGTTACTCATTTTTCCTTGGCTATATCTCTACATATACGTGGCAGATACATGTTAATACATTTCTGATTGTCTTCCTCTTGTTAATCTTTTATTACCAGAATCTCAACCAAGAACTCAGAAGAGTAGAGGGAAATTATCTTTCCTCCCCTGCAGAACCTATCCCATGCCCCCCACTCTGTCTTCAGGTTCTACAACAAGCACTTTCCTTGAAAGATTCACTCTGAGGGGAGCCCACAATGTCATTTTCTGGAAAAGGGGCACACAAGGCCTGAGGCGCCCAGGCCATGAGGGCTGGCTTCAAAGACCAGACCAGGAGGCTGGTGGGATTTCTATACTCAGTTTATGTGAAGGGGAGAGAGGAGAGCATAGTCTGTAGATGCCCATTTGTCTCCCACATTGCTCATGTCACTGATTAATTTTACAAAGGGTTTAAACAACTCGCTGTGAAGTGTGGCTTTCCAATGAGGCATTTCAAATGCCAGCTAGTCAGCCCTGGGATGTGCATAGCTTATCTACACTTGTGCAATGCACTCTTCATCCCAAAACATTTTTAAATTATTAAGAGGCCACCTGTACTGTCCTGGCTGCGTTTGACCTGTTTCACAGGCGCCCGTGATGACCAGATGCCTGCGATTCCTCCATCGCTAGACCCTCTCGGCTGCAACCCTAGTGGGAAAGAGCCAAGGAAGGGGACTGTTGCCCCAGTGGCTCAAAAAAATATCCCAAACCGGAGGTCGGTGCTCATTCCCGAACCACTTACTTGCCCAGAAATACTATGTGGGTTGTGTCCCTGGTGGTTGGCCGCCTCCTGGAGCAAGGATGGAGTTTGGTCCCTGGTCCCCAGGACCTGTGTCAAGAAGGGACAGATTTGAAGAGGACTGTTACAGAGAATAGGATGGAATGATGCTGGACGGTGAGACGTCCACCTCAACTGTGAAACCTCCCACATGGTTTCCAGACAGGGTTCCAAGCCCTGCCCTGTGGGACCCTTCTCCATCAACCCTAGGGGGTATTTGGGAACCCTGGTGTTCTCCATAGCGGTGTATAGACCATCTCGTCAACAGCAGGTCCAAGTGAATTCTCTCGCTTCCACTCAGAGTACCCAGACTCAAGCAAGACAGTGTCGACGTTTTCCTTCCATCAAGATCTGCTGACATATCAGCCTGCAGCTATGCCATCCCTCTGTCTCCCGGCTCTGCCCCTCACCTACAGTGACTCATACTTCCCGCACCTGCCTCCGTTCATGCCCTTCCTTCCTGGTGCACCAGATCGGACAAGTCTGGGGACCCGCTACCCACTCTCTCTGTTCCAAGTTCTCCTCACATCCCCCTCAGAACACCCAACCCCATTTGACCACGGAACCTGCTCCTCACAGCCCCCAGTGGCTTCGGGCCGATTGCCAAACAGCCTCTCCCAATTCCTCCCAACCCAGCCAGCAGGTCCCCAGGTGTGAACCTTTTCAAAAGAATGAACCTGGTTGCCCACACGTCACGGGCGCCTCATCCCCTCCCAGCTTTGCACAGAGCCCTCTCATGGGAGAGGTGCTTCTGTCCCCAGCCCATGACCAGTCAGATCCCACTTCTTCTCTGCAGTGTTCCCCAATCAGTCTAGCTTGACATGTCCTCCCGCCACAGAGACATTTCTCGGCAACTCATGCTTGACTACATTACAGCCTATCTTATGTTACATTATTTTTCAGCCTGATCACCTCAGCAGGAGTGTAAGCTTCTGGAAAGCCAAGATAAGGATGCTTCTTCACATTTCTCTTATCCGAAACAGCTTTAGCCCATCATCTTAACCATTCTTCTTGCACAATAAATTCTGACTGGTGATTCCTCAGAAGTCATTCAGAAAGGATCCTGTTCTAAACTAAAGCTGGGTGCACAAATTTACAAACTTAAAATAACAACAAAAAAAATTGAAATGCAAACCTATCCACCTCCTTTTTTTTTTTTAGCAAGAGTCAAATCATTTTGATTGAGGATATGATTTACCAAAATAGATTAGCATGTTAACTCTTCCAAGGAGAAACTTATAACATCCTTAGGAAGATGTTCAATTACTCTTATCTTCCTCCAACTATACCTGTGGAGGAAACTTTCCCAATGTCTAACATAATGATCACACATTTACCCTTGTCCCACAATCCCACTTTGAGAAATCAATCCCCAAAATACTGGCCAAGAGGAATGGTAAGATGCATGCACAAAACTCTTCATGGCGGCTCCACTTCTAAGAATAAAATACTGGAAACAACCTAGATGCCCACAGTAGGGAATGACTGAGTCGAACGCGATGACATGACTGAGTTCTTAGGAGCTATAGGACAGCATGATGAACAGCAACAGACACCAACAGGGGACTTTTCTCTAGAACGGTATGTTAAATGAAAAAAGAAAGGTAGAGATCAATGCGTATAGTTATGCTGCTTTTTATCAAAGAAGGTGAGGCCACACAGATACACACACATATGCTGACATTAAAAACAAGTTACTAAATAATTTTAAAATATAAATCACGGAAGTAAAATGGCAATGTACAGAAGGAGAGCAGGAACACGATGGGTAGGACTACAGTAGACCCTAGACTTCTTCGACTATATCTTATTTTATACAGTATGCTTGACTTGGGAACCAAGTTGATGTCTTACATAATTATAAAATTAAATTAAAAAATAAGAAAGCAATTTCTAGAAGTCAAAAGGAACATGAAGCAAATGAACATAGCATATTGAGTTTGCAGATTCATTTTGCAGAGAGGAATTACTTCAGGTAATAGGGTATATCCTTAATGGCACATATCCGAAGGACAAAAAGAATTGCAAAAAAAAAAAATCTCAGATTGTTTTTGTTGTCGTATTGGTAGTAATGATACCTATTTCCTGAAGTTATTGCATTTATTTTAAAATAAATCATACAAGTAATTATGATGTTGTTGTTAGGAACCAACATTTTCATTGTAAAAGAAAAAAATATATATAAATATAAAAATTTTAGGGGTGTCTGGGTGGCTCAGTTTGATAAGCCTCTGCCTTCGGCTCAGGTCATGATCTCAGGGTCCTGGGATCAAGCCCCAAATTGGGCTCTCTGCCCAGCAGGGAGTCTGCTTCCTCCTCTCTCTCTCTCTCTCTCTCTGCCTGCCTCTCTGCCTACTTGTGATCTCTGTCTGTCAAATAAATAAATAAAATCTTTTTAAAAAATTTTAAATTTAATGAAAATCCCCATCATTGTAAATTTGAACTGAAAATAGGAATGAATTAATGATGAATGGATCAGCAGAGCCCTGAGAGGATGGTCATCGATCTCGTGATGGGTGCATGAGTGTACATCATTCTGGTCTCTCTAAATTGTGTCCACTTTGAATAATAGACTATTAAAAGAAATGGCTGCTAGGCAAGCCACCTCAAGAAATCCATCCATGTCTCAGCTCCCTTGACTGACTGGAAGAAGGCAGCACGAGTCGTGCAGGGGCCCGATGTCGTCGTACAAGCTTCCTCACAGCAGTGAGGCTCTCAGCAGATCCCCTACTCTAAGGCTCATGGCTGGTCCCAGGGCAAGTTGCTGCCCCTCAGCCTGTCCTGGGCCTTCCAGCAAAACGCCAGGTAGACACGAAATGAACGTGCACTAATATACCTGCTCTTCTGCCTCAAGATGTCCACCTGCTAACTTTCCCTGGAAATCCCCTTGCAGGGGCCTCCCAGGCACCCCCGCTCCCTGGGGCATGCAGACGCACAGACAGTGCTCCCTCTGGTGGGGTCCCCAGGCACAGCCTCTGCCTCTGCAACCAGATTACCTGGATGGTCCTTACAGCTTTAATACCTGCAGCCGGGCCCCGCCCCCGAGACTGGATTTAATCAGGTGTGCAGACTGAAAATTAGGAGATGCCAAAGCTCCCCAGGTGCCTGAAATGAGCGCATCCGCCTTCTTCGAGCTCAGACTGAGTGCGTCCGCTCTCGAGGCCCCAGTGCCCTCCTCCAAACAATGAGCATTTGGTCTTAGATGTTCTGGAAATCTGGGATGATTTATGAGGTGATTTAATTCAGTCAATATTTATTAACTACTTACTGGATGTAGAGCCCAGGCTTAGGACTGGGGAGGGAGCCAAGATAAATAAGCTTTCTTCTTTGCCCTTCCTGACCACATGCATGTTTGCTTTCTTTCCTTTCCCAAAACCACTGTTTATGAAGCACCACCTTCCAGGTGTGAAGCCAACCAGACAAAAATGAAGAGGGTAAATAAGAGAAGGCATCCCTGTCCCAGGCCTGGCCCTGGCCCTTGTGCCAGAGTTTGGGCACAGACAGGACCAGAGGCTCCCTGAGCACAGGCGGCCAACGGAAGGCTCCGGCCCCGTGAGCGCTCCATCCACCGCCTGGGGCTAAGGAGCGGATTCCCACGGCAGCCGGTGGTTCAGTTTCCAGAAACTGGGGTGAAATGACAGTCACGGCCCACGCTGGGAATTCTCCATCCTGCTAGAAAAAGAGCCCATCTCCTCTCCGTCTCTGCACTCTGGGACATAGCCATCGGTGGCCGGCCCTTGCCGGGAAATCCGCAGCAGACTAGGTTCCAGGGAGCGGGTCCAGGGAGGGGGCCAAGGACGGGGCCGGATTGCTCAGAGGGTGTGAGCGCACAGTGACAGCTGCGTGGCTGGGCCTGCAGCCAGATGCCGGCACACATGGGGCTTTGAGGAAGGGTGAGGTCATTCTGAGAAGGAGAGTGGGCGAACACAGAGCCCGCGCTCCTCTGCCTGCCTCCGGCTTTGGAGATGACTTCATTTGTTCTGAGGCTACACGGGACTGGAGGGCCAGCTGCCTTGAAGAGCCAGCCCCGGATTCTTCTCAGGGACTGTCACCGAGGAGGGCAAGTCAGCTATGGGTCCCTCTGAGGAAGTGGTTAGGGCAGTAACAGGCAGAGACAGGTGTGGCTTCGTAGGCGTGCGCCCAGGGAATCTGCAGGGACTCCTGGTCTCGGGAGGGTCCCACACTTGGTTTGCTGCTCTGCTGTCACCATCTGGAAACTCTTCATAGTTTTCTGAACAAGGGGCCTCACATTTTCCGTTTGCACTGGGCCCTGTGAATGATGCGGCCAGTCCTTGCTGGAGGCTATAAGCAAACCCAGGAAAATCCAAATCATGGTCCTCGGCCCTGGCTGCACACAGAAAGCACCAGATGCTTTCTTAAAAACTACAGGCAGCCAGTCCTCCCCAGCATGGGCCTGGCACGGGCATCAGCGCTGGGATGAGCTTCCCTGGGTGGTTTTCATGCACAGCCAGGAGACCCAGAAGGCAGACCGGGAAGCCTGCTCTCCCAGGCCTGCGGCCCTGCAGAAAGTCCCAGCTGAGACGTGAGCGCCTTCCCTCACGGAGGGTCTCTGCAACCTGCAACATCACCACGCCACTCTGAGAGCCTCACCCTTTCCGTCTCCCCCGACACCACGTGTGCCTGAAGGCAGAGGCTGGATCTCTGCACCGACACACACCCGATGCTCCAACATCTCTTCCTCCCCAAATCCTTTGCACTAAGAACCCTCGTGTGGTCTACACTGGGATCACTGCCTCTTGAAACCTTGGGGCTAAGACACTGCATGCTCCCCAGTGCCCGCTGCTTCCACCTGCCAGAGGACGGGGCGATAAAGGAGGACTCGGGCTTCTAGCTGGATGTCCCCGTTCTCCCTGTGGTCCAGCCACAACGCAAGAATTCCATCTGCATCACAAAGACTAACTCCTTAGCCGGTATTTTAGTTATCTACTATTTTTCATAAACATTAAATTGTCAGTTATTTTTGAAATCTCCATCATTTTCACAACATGTGAGGTGTGCTGCCCTTTGCTTGTGGGTGTTCTGGTAAGCTGTGGAAGTCACAGAGAAGGGCCCTTGTCGCTGACACCGTGGTGAGGCAGGGGACGAGAGAGCCCTTTGATGACCCACCGGTGCTTAGAGAATTTGACGGTGGTAGAGGGTAGGCCTTTTTTTTCCCTCTTAATGTTATATCCCATGGGACTGGAATATTCTAGAAAAGTAGAAAACCATTTCTAGAATACTCTAGAACACCATTTTGGTTCTGGGGCCTCTTTACCCTCAAAAATTACTGATGAGCCCAAAGTCCTTTGTATGAGCTCTATCAATAGTTACTGTGACAGATACTTAAGATGTTCCCGTATTCATTCATTAACACAGTAAACCCATATAATGCATTTCTTATGACAGATAGCTATGTTTTCCAAAACAGAAATTAGTGAGAAGCACGGTGTTGTTTTATTGTCCAAATCTCTTTCATGCCTGGCCTCACAGAGGACTGAATTTCCCCATCTGCGGCTGTAGTCAGCTTGTTGAATATCCCCTGTCATGTAGTCTCTGGGAAGCCCCGCGGCACACTTGCGTGTGTGGGCAAGAGGGGGAGCGAGGAAGGTGAAGAGCGTTTTAGCGCTGCTCCGAGATGGCACCCGACCAGGGGCAGGGCAGACAGGGAGTAACTCTGCTCTGACCCCATGGACTCTCTGAAAGGATGGACGGGGTCCCCGGCTATAACCACCATCGTCCAGAACGTCTGATTGCTCTGGCATGGGATTTGGCTGCCAGGGAGGAGTGGGGAAACCCAGGCCTGTGGTCCCAAGGGCCCCCCGACTCAACGGCTTAACTCTGAGCAAGTGCTTTCCCCGCTTGGGGCCTTAGCTTCCTCCTTGGCGGATGAGGCCTTGCCCTCCATCAGAGGGTCTCAACCCAGGCGGCACGGCCACCTGGAGAGCAGCAAGAACGTCAGAAAGCCAGGCCCCACCCCTGAACAATGACACCAGGACGTGTGCCACACGCCCCCATGTGGCAGGTGAAAGCGCAGGGTGGCCGACCCCTCGGAGCGCCCGGACATCAAAGCCTGAATGATTCGAGCAACAGAGAAACCGAGAGGAATGGGTGATAACCCACAGAGTCAAGTTACACCCTCAAGGTCATCTTGGGATAAATAAATAATCGAACGCGTACATAGGGGAGCAGGCATCACGTTCTTATGGTAGCTTTCCAATGAGTAAATATGGAAGAAATGTTGGGAAGAACAAATCACCATCTGGAAAACACCGTAGTCATTGCTACAGGTAAGGCTCCCTGATGGGTATTAGTGCACAGAACGTCCGTGATGAGAAATGGACAATCTGTAGATCCTCACGGTCTCTCCCCATACAACAGTAATTACAGAGGGAAAGTAGTGACTTTGTAGCAGAGAAGTCCAGAAAACCTCACCTTAGCCAGGGGACCTAGGTTCCCATCACCCGGCCTGAGACGGACTGATCTCATGTGCCCCCCGAGAAAGGTACCGCCTCGTGTTTGCCACAAACGCACAACCTTAGTCTCATCATGAGCAAACTGGAGACAGCCTCGGGGTCAGAGACATTTTACGAACTCACTGGCCACTGTCAAGGTCCCAAGAGACAAGACCGAAAAAGTGGCTGCAGATTGGGGAACTAGAGACAACGGAATGCAAGGTGGGATCGTGACTCAGATCCTGGCCGATACTGAATGTGTTCTGTGAACCCGTTCATGTCCTCGCAGCCACGTCCGGTTCTTGAGTTCAATGACTGCGCTCTGGTGTTGGGAGATGGTAAGCGGAGGTGGAGCTGCAGGAGGCGCGGTTCTTTCTGTGGTTCCTGCTGCCACGAGCGCTTTCCCCAGATAACCACACGGCCTATCCATTCATGCCCTTTGGTCTTGACGCAGACATGCTGAGGCTGGAGATGTCCTCGGGTTTTCACTGTGGGAGAATGCCCTTCAACCAAGCCATGAGCGCCCCATTCATTTTTCAGGAAACATCCCCGCAATCTTCCCACTGCGACCAGGAAGGAAAATAGTGAGAGTGGGAGAGGCTGGGCCAGTGCGTCCTCTTCCTTGACTGGATGAAAACAAGGTCAAGGTTTAGTAGTCTGGAATGTGGCCTGCACCTGTCCAAGTGGGGTGTTATCAGGAGGAACAAAGGACAGCTTCTGCCCACCGCTCCTCCTGCTCAGGGCCCAGGGCCAGCGCCGGGCCCAGTCAGTGACTGAGGCCAACAGCACCCTTCTCCAGCCACCAGCAGGGGTCGGAAGTTTCCAGAGTCCAAGCGCTCAGAGGGCATGGCATATAGGCCTAGTGTGCACCCCAAATTGTCCTATGAGAGATGTATGACCACTGTAATGTTGAGCAGGAACCAGAACCCATCAAAGAATTCTACAGAAACTGCAGAAAAACCATCACCCCTTCTCACCTGTTCTTTGATTGGATTCTCACGGCATTCCTCGGTGGAGGAAGGCCAGGCCACAGGCATTACCTCCGTCTCCCAGACATGGGACCCAAGCTGGCCTTTAGTATTTTGCTTCAGGCCACACAGTTAGGAGGCGGTCCCAGGTCTGCTTTCTCTAGGGAACTGCTAAACCTCTGTGCTGTTGTCTCTCTTTCCAAAACCTGTTGTTGCCACCTGTGAGGAAGTTCTTGTGTTAAATGGTGCTGTGCTTGGAATGGTGAGACTGAGTTTCAGCCCTGCAGGAGCTCAGTCATCCTGGGCCCGGCCTGTCATCCCGTTGGTACTCGTTTTGTCATGATGTGGATCGAGTCTGAGACTCAAAGTGCTTTGCAAACTGCCAACCATCAGGCCCACTGCTTATTGGCATCTGTGTGTGGAGAGCAGCAAGGGTTCACACTTCATGGCTTGTTAGGATCAGGCCCCGATCCTAGGTACCGAGAACAGCGACATTTATGGAGCGCCTGCTATCTACTTGCTGGTCTCGCTGCAACTCCACGAGATGATGTTTGGGTGTTTGCTCTGTAATGAACCTCCCCAGCCCTAGACATGACACGTATATCCTCTATCCTGACTCCGTGGGCTGCCTAGGCATTTCTTGGTGTTCCCGGGGGCTCGGTCGCATGGCTGGCAGGTGGTGCGTGGTGCTGGCTGCTGGCTGGGAGCCGGGGAGTATGGTTGTTGGTCAGGATCTTGACTCTCTTTCACGTGGGCCTCTCTGCACACCTGCCTACACTTGCTCCCGGCATGGGTTGGGTCCTAAGGAGAATGTTCCAGGGGAACGAGCTCAGCAGACCTCCATCTGCACCACCCCGGAGGCAGTCCCTTTGGACAGAGCTCCTCACGGAGCCACTCCGGAGTCAGCCTGGAAGGGGATTTCACCAGGGGCAAAGCACAGCTCCCCAGATAATCTCCTGCAGCCTCGGTTACCTGTGCCGTGCTGGCTTTCCAGTGTAGGTGCCATTGCCAGGGGAGGATGGGAGTTCAGACAGGCTAAGTGAGCTGGCCAAGGTCCCTGAGTGACTTGCTGGGATTGGAAGCCTTGGCAGATTGGCTCCAGGGTCCCTGCTTGATCCCCTCCTGCCTGGACCGGTGGGGTGTGGACAGTGCTGCTGCCTGAAGCTTCCATTCGGTGGCTGCGTCCCCTTCCTCATCTCCCCCCCAGCACCCTCTCTCCGGTTGGCTCTGAACTGCTCCCCGGAACCACTATCTCCCTGCTCACGGGGAGCTCAGCTGCCCTCCCCTCTCTAGCATCTCCTCAGCTTCCTTCCTGCTCCCCTGTTGCTCCTGGAACAGTAAGTCCACCCTCCTTGGGGCTGACTCGAGATGTTTCCAGAGGCCCCTGGTGGCAGCAGGGTTCAGGGTGAGCCAAGAGGCCGGCTTGGCAGCAATCAGGCCATGAGGAGGCCACACTGCGGCCCATGCGGGGTCCCGGCCTGGCAGGGGGCCCGGGGAGGACGAGCAGCTGCTCCCGGGATCTTGCAGCCCAGGTCCCACAGCCCAGGGGGCGGCTCGGGGAGAGGCCCTCCAGGCGGCAGCCAAGGCCAAGGGCCGCTGTGCCTCGCCCTCACGCTGCCCGACTCGCTTTCCGGCTCGAGCGCTCAAACGCTCGCTGCATCGTGAACGAGAAAGGGCAGGATGAGCCCCTCTAAGAACTTCTAGATGCTGGGAAGCGTGAGTGGGAGTTTGGTCAAACCTAGTCAGAGAATAGTGGAGAACCGGACGTCCCCAAGGTCAGGTCCCTTCACTCAGAAGGAAGGGGTTGGAAACGATTAAGGGGCTCCTGCCCAAGGAAATCAGCAAAAGAAAAAGGCAACCTCCTGAATGGGAGAAAATAAACTATCTACCTGACAAGGGGTTACATCAGCAAAATATACAAGGAACTTACGCAAAGCCAACAGCAAAACAAACCCTGCACCAATCTGACTAAAAATGAGCGGAGAACCTGAGTAGACCTTTTTCCACAGAAGACATACAGATGGCGGCAGGTAATGAAGAACTGCTTGACCTCACTCCTCGTCAGGGAAATGCAAATCAAAACCACAGAGAGATCCCCCCTCACACCTGTCAGAGCGGCTGTCGCCACGAAGACAAGAGCCGACGAGTACTGGTGAGGCTGTGCAGGAAAGGGACCCCTTGCTGGGCGTGTAGGTTGGCGCAGCGACCGAGTAAAACAGTATGGGAGGGAGGGGTCTTCAAAAAATTTAAAATAGAATTACTGTTTGAATTTGCATTCTCACTTCTAGATCTATACCCAAAGGAAATAGAAACCCCGTCTTGAATAGATACCCACACTTGCTCCTGGAAGGATGGTTTCTAATCTTCACGCAGCATTATTCACTCTCGCCAAGAAGTGAGAGCCGCTCAAGTGTCCGTCGATGAGTGAAAGGGTACAGGACGCCATCGGTGGGTGGACGGGTACAGGACATGTGGTGTATCTACAGTGGAATTTACCCAGACATAAGGAAGAAACAAATCCTGCCATTTTCAACATAGATGAAACGGAAGGCCATCACACTAAGTGAAATAAGTCAGACAGAGAGAGACAAATACAGTATGATCGCATTTATATGCAGAATCTAAAAAGCTGGGTGCCTGGGTGGCTCAGTGGGTTAAGCCTCTGCCTTCAGCTCAGGTCATGGTCTCAGGGTCTTAGGATCGAGTTCTGCATCGGGCTCTCTGCTCTGCAGGGAGTCTGCTTCCTCCTCTCTCTCTGCCTCCCTCTCTGCCTACTTGTGATTGCTGTCTGTCAAATAAATAAATAAGATCTTAAAAAAAAAAAGAATCTAAAAAGCTGAACTCATAGAGATGGAGACTTGAAGGGTGGTTGCCAGGGGCTGGCAGGGGGGAACATAGGGGAACATTGGTTCAAAGGGTACAAACTCCCGGCCATAAGATAAATAACTTCTGGGGCTCTGATGGGCAGCGTGGTGATAATAATGAACAACACCACGTTCTATAGTTCAGAGTTATTGAGAGAGTAGATGGTAAATCCACGTCACACAGAATCAGTTGTGTGAAGGGAGGAAGGTGTTAACTCACCTCCTGTGGTCATTGTCCTGTGATATACACGTGTGTCTAATCATATGTTGTACACCTTCAACCTACATGTGTTGTATTTTCATTGTATGATCAAATATTCCAGTAGAGCTAGAGGAAAAGGAAAGAGGGAGGGGGCGGACACGGTGCAGTCAGCAGCTCAGGCCTACGCGCTCATTTTCCACATCGCCCTGCATTTGCTAAGTCTGCTCTGGGCTAGGGGCCGGAGAGCTCAGGGGCCAGAAACTGTGCACAAAACTGTGCAGCGTAGTAGGAGGTAGGGGGTGGGGGGAGTGGAGGTAAGGCCACTTCACACGGGCTTTGCAGGCCACAGCGTAAGATGCACCTGACGTATCGTGTGTGCCCTGGAGAGTGGCGTGGGGAGTAACGTGGTCTGGTTTATGTTTTAAATAGAGATCGCACTGGCCCTGTATGAAGGGTGGGCTCTAGGGGTTTAAGAGTGGAACTGAGGTGGGAGCTTATCCACCCAGGGGAGGCTACTGGCCTGAGGCCTCTCCTTTCCATATAAAAAGAACACCAGCACCCCACATCCCCCCATCCTCTGCCCAAGGCGCTCTAAGCTCTCTCCCTTAGGTATTCTGTGGCCTAGTGATTTCGCCCAATCTCCCAGCCACCCAGATAACTCCCTGCTATGCGGCAAACACCAGCTTCGTGCAGACCCAGGAGAAGGCGGAGTGTCTGTCTTCACACCCACAGCCGTTCTCCACCTCCTCCATTGCTGGTAGATGCCCGGGGGGTAACACGCTGTACCCAGGATGTTGGAAACTCTGGGCAGGCTTGGAGCAGTACAAGGGAGGACGCATCTCTACATCCCATTGTAGAGAGAGCAAAGCCTGCAGGGCAGCCCCAGGGGGATCATAAAGCTGCCTCGGTCCTGCTTTCTTACCCCTTCTCCTTCCTCGAGCCACTAAAGACTGAAAGGGAAGCTTCCTGGGAGAGGTCCAGGCTGCTCCAGCTTGGCCTTGAAGTTCTGGGCCATGCTTTATTTCCTGGCCCCCCCAGTATGCCTCTCCAGAGAGTTCCGATCCATTCCTCTGACAAACAAGCATGAGCATGAACGTGCTCTCCTATGGCAAGCAGCACAGCTAGCATGCATTGAGAATTTAGAACACAACGAACCATACACCTAATTCTCATTTAATCTCTCCAACAATCTGAATTTGGTAAGTATTCATTTCCCTCTTCTATTGACAAGGAACCAAGGCTTTGAGGAAAGCCATTTGCTGAAGGTTAAATTCCGTTCCTTGTATGGCTCTAGCTTAGAGGGGCCGTAGGGAGATGACCAGAAGAGCAGCCTGTATGAGATTTGGAAGGCGGAAGGGCGGCAGTGGCCACTGATCTCGGAAGGCTGCCATGATGCCTGTGGTGTTGGACCAAAGCAAGGGTTCTAGCAGGTCCCAGCTCATTCTGGTTCTCCTCAACTTCCTGTCAGGCTTGTCACTCGGCTTCGGATCCCCCGGACCAAGAGAGGCCTCACATTCTCAGCCAGAGTTGGTAGGTAGAGAGAGGTGGCAGTTTCAACAGACCTCTCCATCTGTGTGCCTGGATGGACAGGTCCATCCAGAGTAGGGGCTGGGTATGTGTGGCGGCTCGATTTTCTGGGAAGTCCAGGCTGGCCCCTCAGGCAGACGGGGTAGTGACTCTGATCCTCTGACTCCCCTTCTGGACATCCTTCTCACCAGCTCATGTTCCTTTCAGGCTGAATCCCTATAATAAGTCCCTTTGTCCTATAATCATTTTCGTGGCTCTGCAGCCCCCTTGAACCCTGACTGATAACAGCCTCATAACCAGTGAGGGCTGAAAATGGATTCAACTCCAGGCCCCTTGAACATCGATTCTGAGCTCCTAACCATTCAGCCTGACCACTGTTTTGGGTGTGGTCATACACACATGACCAAGACCCCAGCTCCTGCCCACACGGGGTTTACAATCTCGTAGATGATACAGAAACAATGTCTCAGTCATCCATGTCACTTACCCATGGCTCACCCCAAATGTAGCGGCTATGAACAATTGTTCTATTATCTCCCATGATTGTGTGGGTCGCCTGGGCTCAGCCCTGTCCCTCGTTTGCTCCGTGTGATGTTGGTTGGGTCTTCAGTTCTCTGAGCACCAGACTGGGGGCGTCCATGATGACTGGTTCACCTTGCTGGCAGCAGAGAGCGGAACAGCAATGGTCAACTTGAGGGCCTACATGTGGCCCGCTCCACAGCCGGGGCTTCTTGAGACATGGCGGCTGGATCCCAGGGAGCTCCCTGACAGCGAGCGTGTCAAGAGAGAAGGAGCGGAAGGTGCCCTTCCTGGAATGGGTCATTTCCTCAAAGTGGCCATGGGCCTAGCCAAAATTTCAGGACAGAGGACATAGGACCTAGTTGTTGGTGGGGGCAGGGGTAAGTGTGTACAGGAAGAGGCAGGATTGTTGGCAGCCATCTTTGGAGCCCAGCTGCCACACACATGGTAAGGGCCTGTGGAGAGCATGGGCACAGAGTCCTGAGGAGCCACAGAAGGGGTGGTCTCTGCTCATGCCTACAGTGGTTCTGGAGACAGAAGATGTGGCCACACATTCCAGCTGGGTCTTGAAAAGTGCAGAGGGGTTTTCCGGGTAGAGGGGTGGTGTGGAGGAGGGGGAATGAAGGGGTGGAGACAGGATTCAGGGAAAGGACAGAGCAATTCTGCAGAGACATGAACAACACTTGGAAGGGCTTCTGTGAGGCTCAGACACCACAGAGGAGTTAAGGTTCCTCGCTAACCACCACTGCAGGGGAAACTCAAAGGTGCATGTTGTGATCATTATATTTTAGATAGTGGCATGGGATCACCTCTGGAAGAAACTTTGGTTTCATACTGACCCAAAGTCCCAGGGCCTTCAGCCCCACCTCTGCAGCAGAGGAGAACCCTTCTATGCTGAAGCCGAGACCTCTGGAGGCCCAATGCAAAGGCCCCTGGAGCAGCAGGGCAATGAACTTCCTGAAGCCAGGGTGGAAGAGAGGCTGGAGGACGGAAGCCAGGCACCTGAAGGGAAGCCGACTGGGCTCACATGGATTCCCTAAGGGTCACGGCCTAGGCCACCTCCATCCTGCTTCCCCTAGGTCAGGCTGCTGTGAACTGGGGACCCCAGGTCCTGGCATCATCCTCCAGGAAGGGACAAGGCACAGAGCCTGAAGGCAGAAGCCAATGTCACCTTGGAGCTGGACTTCCAGAAACCCAGGAGGAATCAGTTAGGCCTCGGTGACAGGAAGGCATCCATTGCTTCAGGCTGTAGAGACGCTTCCTAACCTAGCCTCTTTGAGCTCGGCATGCCTCGGTAGTGAAGCTGGCGGTGTATGCTCAACACTTCCTGCTGGTACCTCCTGAGCTCGAGAAGTTAGGGCCTTGGTGACAAGAAGATGAAGGACTGGGGGAAGATGGTTAAAGTGCACACAAGGTCATGAAAGGTATGGTTGGATAGGGTGGGAGTAAACTTGCTTTCCAGGAGAGCTTGGAAAATAAGAGCGAGAGAAAATCAAAGGCTCTTTTCCAGGTCAGGGAAATAAGATTATGGAGCCCATTAGACCATCTGGTCAACCAGGCTCCAACTCTGAGTGCTCTCAGAAAACAAACTTTGGCTCTTTATGAAAAGAAATGAGGAACAGCTCCTTTTATTTGAGGCCCCACGTTGTTTGACAATCATCCCTTGCTTTCCTTCCAAAGAAAGGTCCAGCCCAGGCCTGTGGTTCTTTTAATCTATGGTCCTATTTTAACAGAATTGTAGTGCCGCTCAGATCTGAGAAAGGGCACCTGGCGAAGAATAAAGTAAATGGCAAGAAGGTGGAGAGGGGTGGCTGGTGATGTCCGTGACTCCTCTGGCTAAACAATGGTCACGGGCAGCATGCTGACCCTCCCAGAGTCTTGGCTACTCACAGCTCTATGAGAGGAACAGACCCTAACATCACTTGCCTCCCTGAGGGTAGGAGGGGTTGTTCTGAAAACATACCTGCTTCCCTCTGATGTGAACGCTTCATGCAGTCAGTCACTCCCACCGAGGGCTTGGGCAGAAGTATGCAGTCGACAAATAACAAAAGCAGCTAGTCAAGATCTAGAACATTCTTAGCTTGAAATCTGCATTGACTATTGGCTTCCTCTGACCTGACAGCTGTTGTCCTGGGTGAGTTAGTTCAGGACACATGAGGCTCCTCTTTGGGTAGAGTTTTTATTAGCCCGGCTGGGAGACATTAAGCCAAGGAACACAAATGCTGTTTGGATCACGAAGCTACTCCTTAGACACGTGGCCTGGGGTCCAAGTCACGCCTGATCTGCCAACCTGTCCAAGGACTTTGGCATGTGGTGAGGACTGGGCATTGGAGAGAGAGCAGATCTCCATAAATCTCCTAGGCCTTGTGGGAACTCATGTAAGGAGTCTTTGAAACAGTAATCAAACCCTCTAATGTCATGATTAGGAATCCGCACCTACCCCCACTAGAAGTTAGCCCCTCAACATCTGGGAAAAGAGTACCTCAGAAAAGACAAGGAACTTACCATGAGGGTGTGAGGGTATGGGGAGTGGAACATGGCTAAAGAAAAGAGTCTCCCCTTGTTTGAGCTAATGACTTCTAATTCCAACAAGAAGTTGGCTAAGTTCTTACTGTGTGACTAGAGCCTTGGCCTTGAAACCATCCAGGTAGGCGCATAGTTCCCACATAGGAAGGGTATGACTCTGTGAAGTTACAGAGCTTCTCACTATGGAGACCAGGGGATTGTTTGCTGGGAGGGAAAAACTTCCTCTTAAAGCAGAAAGAACTGGCAGTGTCAAGGCCTAAGTCATGGAAGCAGAGCCTGGCAGCTGACCGTCTCCTTAAGGAGGAAGCTGCGGGGCCTTGCCTTGACCTCAGCGTCCTGGTCCCCGGGACTGAGAGCATTGGAGTCCCAAAGCAGATACTCCTGGCAGGACTGGCATCCTTCATTTGCCCATGACTGGGTTGTGATTTCACGGTAACAACAAAACAGCCTCTTGGCCCAAAAGGAGGAGACCCCCATTTTCATCAGCTGACTCCACTGACCACAAGCTCGTGTGACTATTCAGGGAACCCCACAAAGCAGAAGTCCCCTCAGTTCCCAAGGACACAAAGCCACTGGCAAGCTGGCCTTGAAAAGGCAGACTTCTCAGGGCCTTTTTCATGTGCTTAAACTCTGCCCTCATCCCACCCCCCTGCCATCAGGCACTCAGCTTGCCCACACCCCTGCCTAGCACCTACACAAGAGCCTCCAATTCCGTATCTGCTGTCCTTGTAGATACTCTCCTCCCCATCCTGAGTTCTTCTCCTCAGATCTGTAGCACTTGAAGGGATGCCTATGGTTTTTCTCCCCTAAGGGACCGTAAGCACCTGTGATGAGGACCCCTGGCTGGCACCTTTGTCTCCTGCAGAGTTTAGTACCGGGCTCAGCACACAGGAAGAACTTGAAAAGAGCCTACTGAGTGGAAGGTCTGAACACTGCTTAGCATAAGAGCATCTGCTCGTAGGACCTGGGCCAAGAGACCACCACCAAGAAGAAATGGTGGCCCCTGGCGCCCATCAAGCCTTTCACTTGGTGCCAGCACCATCTTTTCTCTCATTTCAATGTGAACCAAACCCAGGGGTGAAAGGGACCCCTGCAGGGGAGCTGATGGCGGGGGTGGAAAGGTGGGGTGGGGGAGGGACAGCTCTGTGTCCTTCTAGATGCCAGTGTCTTGAAGACCAAGGCCGGTGCAAACGGCCAGGGCCCAGGGCCCCGCAGTTCACACGACGATGGAGAGTGTGACACCGGGCCCGTGTGCAAAGAGACGAAGCTGCTGCTTCTTGAGGGCTCTCTGGTTCCACAGAGGGAGACCGCTGACAGCCATGCCGCAGACTTCAGGGGACCTCTCAGACCCACATCTGGGGGCCATTTCTCATCTAGCTCACACCTCCGGGAAAACCAGGCCACATTTTATTGTGTTCCACGTCCTGCCTTGGCTGCCCAGGCCCACACGCTCAGCTAGTCCTCTGTCCTCCGGGTCAGAACTGAGAAGCAGGCTCATTGACTTGCATGAACTCATGTGCACTCCCCATTGCCCTGTACCTGCTCCCTCCTGGACCACGGCAAAATGGCCCTGAGGGGACCAAGACTCCAGGTGCAGGAGGAAGGGCAGGGAGCAGGGCCAAACACTCCAGCAAGGCCCATTCTCATACAGATGTTTTTGGCCCTAAACGGGGGAACAGCAAAGCAAGATGTGTGCCGGGTTACTAATGACAAGGCCTGGGCAGCATGTGAGGTGCAGTGCAGATGGGGATGAGGGCTGGAGGCCCCGGAGAAACTGGGTGTGTGTCCTGGAAGCAGACCCTGGGTGTGCAGTGCGTCTGGGACGCCGAATCCCAAATGCCCAGCCCCACAAGGTGCTGTTTTTCACTTCCGACTGTTACAGTTCCTGAAATGTGTCTCTGAATCTGACACGTCCCGGGTCTGTGACTAAGACCCTGTCTGTATCGCAGAGTCTCCCCTCCAGCGAGGACAGGGGCGTACACACAGCTGGTCACACGGGTCAGACTGTGTGTCGTGCAAGGACAGAGCTACAACACACAGGAGAGGCACCAAGGCAGAGAAGGACAGAGTCATCAGACTCGGGGCTAAGCGGTGGCGGCGAGCTGGCCTTCATGAGTGGGGAGGATGTGGACGCACATCAAAGGGGAAGCGGAGGACAACATGAGGAACAGTGTCGGTGTGACGCACAAGGCACGTCTTGGAGCACGGTATGCTCGTGCCATGAGCAGGGAGGACAGCCACCATGGGAGACGGTTCTGGAAGGGGAGGTGGGACCCAGACAGAGGAAAGTCCTAAGTACAGGAGTGAACAAATCACTCCGAGTGTTTCAAATGTGAATTAGGGACCAACTTGAATAAATCCAGGGATTTCATAAGCAGATCCGGTTCTCGTAAAAGCCCGAAGTTCTGGTAACTTGAAGCCTTGGCTCTCTTGCCACTACGAGTACCTGTGGCTGGGGCGTGGCTGCCCCTCACAGGGACAAGCATTCTCCAGGTGGCCTGAATCCTCGCCACTCCCTACCATGGCCCTTTGTCAACTCGCCCTCAGGCCCCTGCCTCCCCTGTCACCTGCCGGACCTCCAGGGAAGGAGATGCCGGTGGAGGGTGGGGAATCGCCACCAAGTGTGTTAGAGAAGTATGTTGAGGCCAGAGAGGAGAAGTCTGTAGCCTGGAGTCAGTGAGGGGGTTCCCAGAAGAGTCCTTGTGAGGGGCAGGGCATGAGTGCGTGCGGGAGCCAGAGAATGGGAGGAAGGGCGGACCGGGAGTGAGGAGGTCCGTGCGGGATCCAGGACAGAAGGTCGAGTAAGTCGGGGGCAGAGGAGAGGCCAGTGAGCTCTGCTGGGCTGTCCCAAGTTTGATATGTCCTGGGAGGTCCACGCAGAGCAATGCCCACCACCAGGGTTTGTTTTTTCCCCCCAGGCAGGGAGGGAGTAGTGGGCGGGAGCCAGGCCAGCCTTTCTCTGCCTGAGTCACATGGAATAATTTTGTCTCTCGTTCCTCTGCAGCACTCCTGGGGGCCAGGGTGGGGTGGGGATGTGAGCCCTGTGAGTCCTGCCCAGCAGATGGCCGAGGGCCACAACTCAGAGCTCTCTTCTTAATCGGAAACATATTAAAGCCCCAAAGAGAATGTGCCTGCGGCCAGGGCCGGGCGCCCAGCTTGCTGGTGGCCGTCCCTTAACCAATGACAGCCGTGGCATCACCAGCCGGGCCGCTCAGTTCAGTCGTCACGTGTGTTTCCTCACTGGGTCTCAGTTCCTAATCATACCTTTACTTGCGTGGTTATTTGTGGATCATGTGCCTTAGCGGCTGGGCGCTGGGACAACGGGGGTTGGGCTGGTTTTGTGCGCGCTGTATCCTTAGCATCTCGTCTGTTTGAAAGGAATGAATGGACGAAGGGACCAACGAAGGAGGGAAGGAATGGCTCCATTTGGTGTTAACAGTTAATAGAACGTGTTTGTGTGTGTGTAACCTGTTGATATGCACGTGTATGCTGTTTTATGTACGGGCTATCTTTGGAAAAATGAGGACACATGCGACATTAATACAGAAGCCTGCTTCCTGGACACATGGGCTGGGGAGAATTATCTGGGGTGATAAGAAAATTCATTTCACTTTATACTTTTATTTCTCTCCCTCCTTCAGTCTCTGTCTCTCTCTCCAACTTGCTTTTACAAGGAGCGGGAGAAAAGTTTACAAAGTGGGTCATATTAGTCACACTCTTCCGGCCTTCTGTTCCACAGAGGAACACATGGGGAACATGTTTGGTGTCTGTCCACACTGTCTTGATCCGAGCTCTCTTGGAGCCTGCTGTGTGGGGGGCGGACTCCACACTGGATTTGGGAATGCTGGTGGCACCCTTCACCTCTTGGGTATTGTGTTAGATTCTTGGGGAGACAGAGGTCTGCCTGGCAGCCAGCTGGGGCCTAACCCCCAAAGGGGGAGAACAGAGGACGTAGCAGAGTGAGGGCTGTGTCTGAGGGAGGACCCCGGACAGTTGGAGGACATAGTCAGCCTGTCATATGGGGTACACTATGACCTGCGGAGTCTTCTACTGTCAGGGTGCTGGCTGATCCTAGTGGACAGGGCTGTGGCTGCCATAAAGAAGGGGGACCCTGCCTGGCTGGGTCTTTGGGTCTCCTGGGACAAGAAATGGATGATTATATTTCACTGGCTCTACAAATCCAGAACCCCCCACGCCTGCCACCTTCCTGCCAATTGTCCCTCCTGCAGAGGCTGGACAGCACCGGCCAAGGAGGTTCCAAGTAGGAGGCAGGAGGTGGTAGATGTGTTAGCAAAACCTTGCCTTGGGAGTCACAAGACTGGGGTATGGTTTTTGCTCTACCAGTTACTCATGCAATCCCTCCCAGCCAGAACTGATGTCTGTTTTACACAGTTTTAAGACATATTTACTTAATAGTTGTGCCAAGCAGTTTCACACGATTTTTGAATGTTCTCTTCCATATTTATTACCATATTTTGGGGGGTTTTTTTTTGTACCTTCATTTTAATTTTGCAATTAGGTTTGCTAATATCTTATATATTACATTTGTTCTTCTCAAGACACCAATCTTTGGATTCATGGATGAGTTCTATGTTTCTCTGCCATCAAATTACTTTCTGTGTTTATATTTTCCTTTCTTCTGCTTTTTCTTTTTCTATCTTTCTGAGTGGGCTCTTAATTCACCTACTTTAATTATTTTTAACTGATAGATCAATCAAACATTATTCATTTTCCCCTGAGATCTGCTCTATTTGTGGTTCCACTGGATTTAATACATGTGCTTTTTCATTGCCTTGTTTAGAAATTCTATTTGCAATTTCACCTTTAGCCTCCGAGTAGTTTTATAAGGAGTTCATGAATTTCCAGAAGAAAAGGACTTTCTTCCCTGATATTCCTATAAATTCTTAGTTTTATTACACTGGTATTAGAGAATATTACCTATTCTACATACTGATGTTCGTGGCTTTATGTAAGATTTTCATGTGTGTTCATACTGACTTGGGTATCGGAAAGAAGGTGTGTTCTCTGTGATCAGGGTACAGAGTTTGCCCCTTTGTTTAACTAGGGTTGACCATAACTGGATCTATTTCTTTTCAGTTGTTTTCTTGACCTTCCCAGGACTGAGATAAAAATACCCTCCTGTGTTGTTGTACATTTCTCCTATTCCCTATAATTTTCGTTGTATGAAATTTTCTGGTTTGTGGACGGGTGTATAAATATGACTAATCTGAGTGAATTACAACCTTTGGCATTACACACTAGCTCTCTTTGACCTGAAGCCTTTCTGTCCTTGTTTCAGCTTCAGGACCCTTGATTTCTTACTGGTGTGTGCCTGGCATAACATCAGCCATTTTTTTAATTTTTAGCCTTCCGGAACCACTTTGTTTCTGGTGTGTCTTCTGTATGTGGCACAGAGTCGGGTTTTGTTTGATGTGCCTATCTGAAAATATTCTTAAGAGGCAAGTTTAGTGTGTTTGCACTTACGGACATGACAGTATACTTGCTCCAAGTTTTGTTATGCAATTTTATGTCACGTTTCTAATTTTTCCTTTTTCCTTTTATTTATCCATCTCCTGGTCTTTCACACAGGCTTCCTTTTCTTATCCTTTCTCTTCTTGGTCTTGTTTTTTTTTTTTTTTTTTTTTCTGTCTGGTTCTTCTTATGTAAGAAAGGTAATTTGTTTATTTCTCTAGGGTTTATGATTAAAACTTTATATAGCATCTTTAGCTTTCTTTAGACAGAATATATTAATCTCCTTCTACAAACAGGAACAAAACCTTCGTGCTTCCTCCTCCTTACCATCTTCCCTTTCCTCTGCCACACTGCATTGGTTAATAAAAGCATCTCCCCAGGGTGCCTGGGTGGCTCAGTCGGTTATGCATCTGCCTTCAGCTCAGGTCATGATCCCAGGGTCCTGGGACTAAATCTCGCATCAGGCTCCCTGCTCAGTGGGGAGGCTGCTTCTCCCTCTGCCTGCAGCTCACTTCTGCTTGTTGCTCTCTTGCTCTCTGACAAATAAATAAAATAAAATCTTTTTAAAAAAAGCATCCCCTCCCCAGTTTTATTGAGAACTGATACATATCACTGTACGAGGCATACAGCGATGGTTTAATTTGCATATATTGTGAAATGACACCACAGTGGGTTTAGTTAATATCCATCATCTCATATAGATGCAAGAGAAGGATAAAAAAAGAAAGTTCTCCTTGTGATGAGAACTCTTAAGATCTAGTCTCTTAACAGCACTGCTGTCTGTCCCACAGTAGAGCTAGCTATGTTCATTGTGTGCTGTATCTTAGCCCTGGTGTTCAGTCATCTTGTAACTGGAAGTGTAGGCCTTTGGACCACCTTCCTCCAGTTCCCTCTTTTCCCACCCTCCACCTCCAGACTCACAAATCTGGTCTTTTTAAAATTAGGTTCCATATATAATAGGGATTGTATGATATTTGTCTTTTTCTGTTTGACTTATTTCACTTAGCATAACACCTTCAAGGTCCATCGTGTTGCTGCAAACGGTAGGATGTCCTTGTTTTTTAATGTCTGAATAATATTTAATTGTATTTCTTTTTTCTTTTTTTTTTAAAAGATTTTATTTATTTATTTGAGAGTGAGAAAGAGAGTGAGAGCAAGCATAAGCAGGGGGAAGGGGCAGAGGGAGAAGGAGAAGCAGATTCCCCGTTGAGCAGGGAGCCCAAGGTGGGGCTTGATCCCAGAACCCTGGGATCATGACCTGAGCCAAAGGCAGATGCTTAACTGACTGAGCCATCCAGGCTCTCCTCATTGTATTTATATACCACAACTTCTTTATCCATTCATCCATCGATGGACACTTAGGTTGTTCCCATCTCTTGGCTCTTATAAATAATGCTGCTGTGAACATGGGGGTGCCGATTTCTCTTTAAATTGGTGTTTTTGTTTCTGTTGGGTATATCCCCAGGAATGGAATTCCAAGCTCATATGACAGTTCTATCTGTAATCTGAGGAACCTCCATATTTTTCCATGGTGGCTGTGCAATTTACAGTCCCACCAATAATGCACAACAATCCACATCGTCGCTGGCATTAGTGGTCTCTGGCCACTTTGATGATGGCCATTCTAAGAGGTGTGAGGTGACAGCTCATTGTGGCTTTAATCTGCATTTCCCTGATGATGAGTGATGTTGAGCATCTTCTCATATACCTGTTGGCCATTTGTACATCTTCTTTGTAAAGGGGTCTATTCAGGTCCTTTGTCCATTCTCCAATTGATTATTATTTTTTGCTGTTGACTGGCATGAGTTTTAGAAGTATCTTTTTGAACTTATCTTTGCCACATTAAATATGCACAGACTTCTACTGCTACATTTATTAGCTTTTCATAACCACAGGCGACAGAAGAGGCAATGAGCAAACTTACTCCCCTTTCAGTCTTTTGAACCCTTCCCCTTTCCTTAAAATAATTGTATCAGCTGTATATTGTCAGGATATATATCACTTAAATTCTTGTTTTTGGCTCAAATCTCTAATTATTTGAAATAGCGATTGTTTTAGGGCTTATCATAAACAGCTGTCTAGTAATACATCATTACACAGAGAGTGTAAGAGGGTCACAGAAAACTTTCCTTCCCCCTTCCCATCCTCGAGCTATTGTTGTCACGCATGTTACTTGTTGTGAAGGTATTAAAAATAAGTACAAAAAGTCTTATATTTACCCTTTACCACGTCCAGGAATCTTCCTTTATTTATTGAGATGTAAACTTCCATCTGATATCATATTCCTTCGATCTGTAAAACTTCCGTAAACATATTCATAGTGTAGATCTGCTGATAATCAACTTGCTGAAGTTTGTCTCAGAGTCTCGATTTTGCCTTCGTTTTCAAAAGAATTTTTCCCTGCTATAAAACTATGAGTTGACAGTTTCTTTTCCCCACTCAGTATTTTATTTTTATTATTTTTTCTTTTTTGAGGGGGAAGGGGCAGAGGGAGAGGAAGGGCGAGAATCTTAACCATGCTCTGCCCAGCATAGAGCCTGACATGGAGCTCAGTCCCACGGATCCTGAGATCATGACCTGAGCCAAAACCAAGAGCTGGATGGATGCTCAACCACCTGAGCCACTCAGGTGCCCCCACTCCTCCCGACCCACTGCCTCAAAGATGTTTTACCAGCTTCTGGTTTTCCAGAATTTATGAAGACAAGTTTGCTATAATTCAAATCTTTCCCTCCTGTATATATCATCTCTCTCCCCTGTGTTTGCCTACACCATTTTCTCTTTATCTTTGGATTTCAGCAGTTTGACTGTGATGGGCCTCGTTTTTTTGTTGTTGTTGTTCACTTTGTTTTTAAATTTACCCATATTGTTCTCTGAGTTTCACAGAACTATGAACCATAGTTTGCTGCTTTTAACTAACTTAGGAAAATGCTTGGACATAATATATTCAAATACTTCTTCTGTCCCATTTTCTCTCTCTTCTGAAACACTGATTTTGGATCATAGATAGTGACATTGCCCACAGCTGTTGGATGCTTTCCTCATTTGTTGTTTCCATTATTTTGCCAATTTGTGTTTCAGTTTGGAAAATATCTATTGATTGAGCTATCTTTAAGTTCACTGTTTATTTCTTTTACCATAATAGTCTGATTATAAGCTACCAGAGGAATTCTTTATTTATTTTTTATTTTAGTATTTCCATTTGACTCTATTTATATCTTTCTCCTGGAATTCTCCCTCCCTTTGTTCACATAAGTTGTCCACCTTTTCTACTAGATCCTTTTCCCCCAAAATAATCACAATTACTTTAAAGCCTCTGATAGTCCCAACTTTTGTGTCACCTTGGAGTCTGGTTCTGTGAATTGCTTTATCTCTTGATGATAGGCTGGTATTTTTTTTTTTCTGGGTTTTTAATGTGTCTCATAATTATGTGTGTGCATTTATAATTTTTAAATATATTTCAAACACTGTGTCTTGAATAACAGTAAAGACTGATGTAAATAGAATTTATGAAGGAAGTAGGTGTCCCTCTTTTTCTGTCAGGCTGTCAGTTTGGGGTTTGAACCAAGTATAATCAGCAGTTGTGCTGAGCCTTAGTTTTGTAATTGTTATAGTTTACCTCATTGCAACACAGACTTCAAATTCCTCCATATTCCTCCAGTGGCAGACTGCCTGCTACCTTGTATTTAGTAGGGTGTCTGTGTGCTGTAAACTTTTTCTCAGTGTTCCTGCCAGCCCATATTTCAGGGAGTCCTGCATGCCCGAATCATAGAGGGAGACTCTATATTCTTCCCCAGCTATAGACTGTAACTGTTCAATGTTGGGTGTGAGGCTCATGTTGGAGCAGATGGGGTTCCCAGATTTCTGATCATGCCTTTGTCCTTGACACTGTGAGCATTTGGCCCTCATTATTGCTGTGTCTCTCATTTGTGGAAACAAAGCCTTGCCTGTATTTGTGGGACATCCTGGGTGGGGAAAGGCTTCTTATGTCAACCCACCCCTTACCCCACTCCCACGGACAGCAGACCTCAGTTTTGTATCAGTGCAAGGTCCTGGAACTGAGTGCTTTCTTGCCATTCACCAGCACTAGACAGGGAACAGACAGGTTTCCTACCCTTTCTTCAATGTCAAATGGTTTTGTTTTGATCTTCTTCCAAAGGTCATGGATTTTCTTTTTTTTTTTTGTCTAGATATTTAGTTTCCTGTCCTTCCTCTGGCATAAGGCTCTTTTCTTATAAAAAGAGTCCAGGATAAGCATGGGGTTCTGTGAAGGGCAGCAGATTACCTGGGTTTCATGCCTATCACTACCGATCTAAGGTCTTCTGCCTTTCCCCAATCTTTCTGAAAGCAGCCAGTGGAGTGTCATGGTAAAGAGCATGGGAGTACTTCAAGACTTATTCAACAGAAAGTATTCAAAATTAAATACAGAATAAAGACTCTACTTTTCAATGGTGTTGGAATAATCAGATGTCCATATGCAAAAAACAAAATCCAATCCATACGTGAAAATTAACTCAAAATAGATCACGGAACTAAATGTAAAACCTAAAACTATTATGTTTCTAGAGGAAAACAGGAGGAAATCTCTGTAAATTTGGGTTTGGCAAAAAAATTTTTTTAAATAAGACACTAAAAACATAACCCATGAATTGACATGTTTGTGTGCATCAAAATCAAATACTGTTAAGAGACTAAAAAGGCAAACGAAAGACTAGGAGAAAATATTTGCAAAGCGTAGATCTGATAAAGGACTTCTATACAGAATAGAAAAAGAACCCTCAAAGCCAGTAGTAAGAAAACAACCTAATTTTAAAATGAGCAAGAGACTTGGACACCAACAAAGAAGACTCATGGATGGCAAACACATGAAAACGTGTCCAACATTATAAGCTGTTAGGTATATGCAAAGTAAAACAACGACATTAAAATGGAAATGAAAACCACTACACCAAGAAACTACTAGCCATCTGTTCAAATGGCTGAAATGAAAAAGACTGATCCTATCAAGTTTTGGTGAAAATATGGAGAAACTGGGATACTAGTAGCAGGAATATAAGATAGTACAACTACTTTGGAAAACAGTTTGACAATTTCTTAGGATGTTAAACCTACAGTTACCACGTGATTCAACCATTTTACTTTCAGGTGCTTACCAAGAAAAATTCAAACACACATCCACAACAAAGACTTGTATACAGATATGTACAGCAGCATTATTTGTAATAAATGTCCATCAACAAGTGAATGGATAAAGAAAGTATATCCACATGAGGGACTACTACTTGGCAAGGAAAAGGAACGGACATGAGTCAATCTCAAAGTAATTACATGGAATGAAAGAAGCTAACCCATATCAAGTAAATGATCTATGATGACATTCACAACAAATTCTAGAAAGCACAAATCAACCTATAGTGATTAAAAAAACAGATCAATGGGGAAACTTTCTTAGAGATAGGGATTAGGGAAGGCAGGAAGGAGGAATTACAAACTAGAATGGGGAAACTTTGAAAGTTACGAGGACTCCGCCTTTGGAAATCTCTACAGATGTAGGCACTAATCCTGGGGCGGGGAGGAGGAACCTGCTATGTACCCTCCTGCTCCCCCACAGTAGGAGAGGATCACATGGGTCAGACACATGCTCCCAGAACACACCCCAAGACGCATCTCCTTGCATGGCTCCAGCAGCAGTCAGAGATGGCTTTGGATCTGCCGCTTAGCCAACATCAGCCCAGCCTTGGAACAGGCCAGCATCCTTGCCCTGACGCAGAAACTCAAGGATCCAGGAAATCTCTGACAATCTCCCAACCAGGGAGCAGGGAATTAACCTCTTATTGCTAGCTCCGCCCACCCACGGAAGCCTTGCCTCCCCTGCCCTCCCCCAGGCTTCTTCCTACACTTTCTGGAACCCCTGGCAGGTTGGACAGGCAGACCGCGTGGTGTTTGGTTGGTGGGACACAGTTCTCTTCCTGAGTCCGAGGGAGGGGTTGGCACCACTGCAGGGGGACTTCTGACCCGAGAACATGGGATCCTAGTGGCTTTGACTTTTAGCTTTGGTCTTCGGCTGCAATTCAGGAACAAGAGGACAAACCCCACTTGGCATCCTGTTTCCACCACCCAACCACCGCGGGCTCATTCCCGTGGGCCTGCCCTGCCCCTCAGTTGTCACCTTTAGTGTCGACAGTGGGGTCAGCCTACGTAGCAGAAACGCCACCCCAGGCTTCAGAGCCTGGCTCTGCCACTTACTAGCGGATAATCATCTGCCCCCGTCCCCCTTAGATTTGATAGGAGGACAAAATGAATTAGTATTTGTAAAGCACTTAAAGCAATGCCTGGCGCACAGTGAGTGACTTCGGGAAGTTTGCTTTTATCTCTTCTCATCCCATTGAATAAGCCACCTGATGGCTCTCACACTCCGTGGGCGGCATTGAGGCATTAGCGGAGACCCTCCCCTCTCCGGAACCAGAGCTAGACGTGGAGGCGAGGAGGCAGGACCATCTCTGCTTGTCTGAGCCAACAGGACAAACAGTATTCCGGCTCCCTAGTGCCTTCCTTCAGGGGGGGATGGGTCCTGTGCGGGGTTGGGGGTGGGGGGGGCTGGGGTTCTGGCCTCAGCTCAGCCTCTGAACCCTTGTGCAGGCTTTGGACAGGAGTCTGGGGACTCTCTCCGCTGCTACTGGGGTGGGTCAGGAGAGGGGTCCCCAGGGCTGATTCCAGGAAGCATCCGGTGCCCATCCTCCTTCCTCTTCTCATTCCAGATCTCTCTCACGTCAGCCTTTCACCTTGAGAGGGTTGTGCTACGAGAGTTTGTCCTTCTCTGGCACAGCCCGGTGTAGTCATTCCTCCTGGATGCGCTTCCCCAGGGCCTGGAGAATGGCGAAGAGATGACATCTCCATGGAAACTGGGGTGGATCCCTCCGTTGCCAAGCGCTGGGTGACAGGATGATGTAAGTGGGGGCTCCGGTCGGTCTCCTGACGGGCTTGGCGTCCTTTGATGTATCTACTCCTGGAGCCCTGCTGATGAGGTTGCTTCCCTTGCTTCTAGCCTTTTTATATAAAAGGCAGAAAGAGCTGGAGATGGAGCTGTACTGGGAGGAATGCTCTTGTAAGGAGAGCACTGTAGGGAGTCAGAGGTAAGATGAGGAAGGCGATGCATTTCCCCGGAGACCCACAAGCTGGGGGGAGTCTTGGATGCTGTGTCCAGAGGGTAGCTGCCGGCCAGGGGCCAGTACTCAGTGCTCCCCTCCGCCCCTTGCACTGAAGGCCTCAGGCAGCCCCTGCTCCTCCTGGAGCAGCCCTAGCATTTGGGGCCGGGAGAAGAGCACGAATGGAAACCCCCACACCAGAACTCCAGATGCTGACAATTATAAGCCCAACCAGCAGATTGTTAAATAAAAGAAAATGATCTCCTGTAACCTTGGCAAGGTGGCAGGTGGAACAGTGGCCCCCCAGAGATGCCCATGTCCGAATCCCAGAAACCGGGGGACACGCTATTTTGCATTAGCCTTGTGGACAGAGTTCAGGATGCTCACGAGCTGACTTTAGGACAAGGAGACTGTAAGAGAGATGATCTGTGTGGGCCCCGTGGGGTCCCAGGGTCCTCAGAAGAGCAGGGCAGATTGGTGCCACGTGAGAAACACCTTACCGGCCCCTGTTGGCCTGGGGACGTCGGTGGCCCTTAGAAGCTGGAGGAGACAAGAAAACAGATTCTCCCTGCGAGCCTCCAGAAAGGAACACAGGCCTGTCGACACCCAGTCAGCCTTCTGACCTAGGAACTCTAAGACCATAGCTCTGAGTCAATTTCAGTCACTGACGTTGTGGCAACATGCTAGAGCCCCAGGGAACGAGTGCCACCATCACACAGGGATGGCCTGTGGGGAGAGGCACAGCCAGAGGCTACCTCGCTCCACTGCTCTCTGGCATGGCCCCAGGCTGGGTCTTCTCACCTAAGCACAGAACCCATCCGACCACTAGAGGAAGAAAAGTCATCTCCTCCCCTTTCCTTCCTTCTGTCACCCCGAAAAGACAAAACAAAACAAAACAAAGAAAAAGCCCAAACAAACCCAACTAACTAAAACCTTCACCCTAAAGCCGAAGTCAGCTCTCCATTTAGCAGGAGAAAGGAATGCAGCTCTTTTGTGTTAGGAAAATCCTGGGGCCTCCTGGACTGGCCTGCCCTGGCTCAGTGGACCTCCTAGTCCTGACCTCGTTGTGCCTCAGGGTTTTCACCTGCGCGATGGAATTCAGCCAGTGCAGACCCAAGGCCCAAGCACCTCCTCCAGAAAGTCCTCCCCAAGCAAGCTCATGTGTAGCACTTTCTGGCGGTTTCCCTCTCGCAGCCTTATTTCCTTCTCTGTGTATGGTAGCACAGTACGCATACTTAGCAACACTCACCCGTCCATGACTGTTCCACACCTCCAATCCCCTAACTGGGGAAGTACAAAGCTAGCTACCTTGCCGGTCTCGCCAAATCATTGCTGGCTGGTTGATTATCAGTTAAAGCACTCAGGGCTCAGGACAGCTGGTCACATGTTCAAATCAAAGCCTAAAATAACATGTGGAACTTTGGCTTACCTTCTCTGCAGGGAGCTGTGGCCTGTTGGGTTCCATGTTTTCCTAGCCTCCCGGAGTCCTTCCCCAGGACCACCGGATCACCTTCATGTGGGCCCATCCCTGCGGTGGTCCCTGGGTGGATTTTTTCCTAAGGAGGGGAGAAATGAAAGCTGAGTGGCTCGGGGGATTGGCCCTGGAGCCCGCCTGGCTAGGCTCCTTTGCTGGCCTGGGTCTCAGGCCCAAGACAGGCTGTCTTGCCGTGGCTAAGGCCTGCCTCCTGTTCCCGGTCTAGGTACCATCTGGGTGCTCTGGACTTTGACAGCTGGCCTGAGTTCTGTTCCTTCTACAACTCATCCTGGCTAGGGTCTGGAGTCCTGCTCCTAAGGCCCTGCGTCCCCTGTATGACCTTGACATGTCTCCTGCTTTCGGGACACCTACTGAGCTGCCTGCCAGGACACTCACTCACCCCCCACCTGTGGCCACGCTGCCCTGTCACAGCCTCCTTCCTGTCCCGTCTCCTCTGAATGAACCCTGGCTTCCCAATAGCATTGACCTTATCCTGCTGCTGGCTCTAGGTCTGCCCTTGACCTCACCTTACCTAGAGCACGCATAGCCTTCAGGTGCAGGCCCCTCTTTGCTTGGCTCCCCTTCATACCTCTTTTCATCCCTTAACTTATCCGTTCACTCAGCCTGTGAGCCATTCAGCAAACGTGTGCCAATGGCTCGCTCAGCGGGAGGCTGGGCTCTGCGCGCCAAGCCCACGCAGGACTGACCCCCAATTCCTCACCCTCTGCCCCTCTCCGAGCCCCCACGTGGTAAAACGATCTTGACCTCCGGATCTGATTGCGATCACCTGTAGAGCCCTTTGAACAATTTCAGTAACAACACAAGGCAGAATACCAGATTAGATTATAATGCTAATCCTGAATGCATTCTTTGATAGAAGCACTGGTAATAATACACAAATTAGCCTGTAAAAGCTACATTAATTAAATTTTTAATATTTAATTTCTTGTGTACCGTGAATTTTTCAAAAAGTCCTGGTTGAGACTTCTTTACCTCCAGGAGTTGGAAGAGGAATTGCCTTTCGCCAGTTACAGGTGAGGGAAAAGGCTGGCTGGCAGGCCCACGGCGAGCAGCCTGGGCAGGCAAAGCGAGCTCCGACGAGTGTGCCCGGTGAGGGTTGTAAGCGTGCATCACGGCGTGAAGGTCAGAGTCATGGCACAGCAGACCGCGCGGCCGCATTTGCTGTTCCTGCCCTCTAGAGCCCAACTAGAAATCCGAGCATTAAACATTTTGTAACAAAAGGACAGCACTAATTGCACATTTAAAATAAAGTTTCCTATTTATGATTGCAGCCCACAAGGTATTTATGATGGCAACATTTGGCCCCAGCTCAATGTCTCATACTTGGCCATTCCGCATTTGGCCCAGACGAGGATGCAGGGCACCTCGGAGAGGATGTAATTGAGCCTTTGTGTTTCTTTCCTTGACAGATATTTTATCCCAGTTAAATATAGCTCTTCACACAAGAGCTGAAAACAGGCGTCTTCTCTGAGAGCTTTCTCACGCTGGTTCTCAGCCTCCTCCTGAATCCTCATCCCTAGTTCACGGACATCTCGGGGAGAGGCAAGCCAAGAAACCCCACGCTTCCTCTGTGGAAAGTGTCACAGGTGCCTGTCCAGTGCTGTTGAAGCAGGCCCAGTGACGTCTATGCAGCCTGCTGTCCCTTCCAGAACCACCTCCTTGTCTTCCTCCAGCAAAGAGGAAGGACCACACCTCTTGTTCCGGTTGAAGGAAGCCGGCAGTCGCTCCTGGGTCTCGATGTTACCATCGCCTATCAGCAGCCCAGACTAGTTCCCGAGACTTCCACTCCACTCCACGCTCTAGGCAGAAAATGGGTTTAGAGGTGTGCCAAGGAGGCAGAGGAGGAAGCGGGAATGGAAAATCCAAACCTTTCTCCAAAATCATGGTGAATAGGCAATCTAGGTTTTCAAGTCAGTCTGGATTTCAGACACTTGGGGTCACTTGCCTGATGAGTTCCTGGCAGGCTTATAAGCCCTTAGAAATTCCCAGATGCCTCCACCTGGGAATCAGACAAAGTCATGATGCTCTCTAGAACCATCCAGCGGAGTAGGGGGACAGGTTCCCGAGCTGACTGAGATAATGAAGACAATCTTCCCCCACGCTGAAGCTAATGATGCCATGAAGAAAGTTCTCTCTGTTCTGGAAACCCAAAGGAATGTGTGCATGTCGCCCCGGCCCGCATTCAGCAACACACATACTCCTCGTCTTCGGGTCCCGGCACATTTCAGAGAGCACTTTGCCATGTCATCTGCCCAACGGGCTGCCTGAGTTATCGATGATAAATCATTTCTTTCCAGAATTGCAAGACTTTCTTTTTCTTTGGGATTACATTTAACCTTTTCCAGGCAGTTTGCCTTTCTGAGAGAATGTTCTCAGGGATGAGTAACTTTGGTTTTTGCCCAGATGGTCTTTCTTTCAACTGCTTTCCATATTTTAATGATCCCGTCTTCATATATATATATATATATATATATATATATATTTTTTTTTTTTTTTCAAAGTGATACGTTTGATTTGGGGTTTGAGGCTGAAACCCAGTTTTTACTACAAATTCCTGCACACATGCCATGGTACTATCTCACATAGGAGCTGACGGGGTTAAGTGGGGCAGTTACGGAGACCATTCGGGCACCGTTGCTCACAGTAAGGTCTGCGGGACACCTGTGTGCGCAGTCAGCGTGCTTCCTGAATATGCAGACCGCCGGGGCTGGTTGCAAATACAAGAATGAAAATTCTCGTGGGGCAGGGGAGGCCTTGCAATCTGCATTTTTCTCAGACACAGTGCGCTGTGGAGTCTGAGAACCACTGTCCCAGCTGAAGGAGCAGGTGTGACCTTTCCAGACGTCCTTCCAGGTTGCCTTTCTCCACTCATCTCTTCAAGCTGGGCTTGGGTCTTCTCGTCTGCCCTCATAGCTTTCAGTCACTTTCATGTGGTTCAGAATCTAGTTGGCCGCGCTGAAGGCAAGCTGCACTGTTGAAGTGGGACCCCATGGCAGTGACTCTGACCACAGGGCCTAGCATGGGTTTGAGCAGGCAGAAGGGAGCCCCGGGGAGATGGACGCTTCCCCCATGGAAGCAACATAAAAAAAATGACAATATTTGAATTGCACAGTGATATTAACAAATGAAATTTCCCATGGCTGCAAAGTACTGGTCTGGAGGGTCTGGTCTCCCCCAGCGTGGTCAGGCACCCCGAGGGCTGAGGAGATGGAACTCTCAGCACACCCATGGCCCGTTTGGAAGCCCTGCATTAGATCCCTAGAGCTCTTGTCCAGATAAAACATGAATGGTGGCCTGTAGGATTAGAGAGGAGGGGACCACACAGTGCAGATCGAGGGTAGGGAATTTAGATTTTAACAGCTGATTAGGTGTGGAAAAAAAAAGGAAACAAAGAAGGGAAGGTGTCAGGGGGCCAGATGGGGTTTGGGCCATGGACAGAAGTAATGACAGAGCTGCAGGAGCTGTCCTTCCCTTCTCACCTCTTACCTCCATGTCCTTAACTGAACCCACATGCTCTTCCCCGGTCATCTGTTCCAGGCGCTACTCCAGGAGGTCTGAGGCTGCAGAAACAGGAGATCACTGTTTTCCCCTCCTGGCCCCTGGGCTCCTGCTAGTATCGGTGAGGGACCTATGGCACATTTCCCCATTTTATTTCTTAGTCGAGTAAGGCACACACAGGCTATGCACCTGTTCCATGATTTGTCAGGGACTGAGGTAGCAGATTTACCTCTGGCCTTTCCATCCTTCAATCAATGTCCTGTGTGTTTCTGCAATCATCATGGACATGGACACCTCGGCCCACTAGAGATAACAGATACATGTTGCTCTTTCTACCCATCTTGCCCGCTGTGGGCAGGGCAGGCTTCTTAGCTGCCTTCTACAGAGCCTGACTCCTAGGCTTGGAGCTTCCGGGGCGGCACCAAGCCTCCTGGCCCGCAGCTGGCAGAGCGAGGGGGGAACTCTGCTTCCCTGAGGAGGGCGTGCCCTTCTGCTCAATGAACCATCAGATTCCTTAGCCCAAAGTGCAATGCCGTCTGGGACTTGCACCCCCAAATCTACTTGCCAGTCCCGAACGGGCAACAATAGGAGGGGTTCCACTTCCAGGCAGGGCAGACCCAGGAGAAAACCCAGGGGTGGGTTAGGTTTTGTGGAGCCTGAAACGTATACAATTTTGAAGCGCGTCTTTATGAAAAACATGCACGCGTGCGCTACTCTTGTAAATTTCGCGGAAAACAAGTGGCTGCGATGGAGGGGCCCTGAAGGTGATGCTTCATTATCTCCCCAATAACCTGCCCCCGCATAACATGCCGAGCACAGGGCACACACAGCCTCCGTCACTTTTCCTCTCTGTTTGCACCTTGCCCGGCACAGACGCAAAATTACAGTATCTTTGCATATGAAAGCAGGCACCTCGTCCCAGAGCCCCGGAGGGCTGTTCTGCAAGTCACGCTAATTATCAGATGATAAGAGAGTGACTCCAGTGTGTGCTGTCCGGGTGAGGTTGGCCACTGCCAAAACACCCGGAGAGGCCAAGAGACAGGCTTGCAAGGAGGGGAAGAATGAAGGGTTTCAGGTCTGGATGGTAACAACCAGCTCCAAGCTCCTCGCTGTCAGGAAGCTGCCTCAAAGGCAGAGGACGCGAGGGAGGCCGTGGCCATGTCTGTGGCCGTGGCCGTGGCTGGAGGAGGCCAGGGCAGGTACAGACCTCTTCCCCAGAGAAAGCGTAACAGTGGGAATTTATGGAGCCAGTTCAACTCTTAGCATGCATTGCTTCCTTTAATCCCCCAAACCACCTTTTAAACTGGGGGTTATCAGGGCGCCTGGCTGGCTCAGGCAGTTAAGCGTCTGCCTTTGGCTCAAGTCATGATCCCAGTGTTGTGGGCTCAATTCCTGCATCGGGCTCCCCGGCAAGCTCCTCGTTCTCTCCTGCTCCTGCTCTCTCTCTCTCTCTCTCTCTCTCACGCTCTCTCTCTCAAATAAATAAATAAAATCTTTTAAAAGAAAAAAGTGGGATTATTTTTATTGATTACCATGTGAAAACTGCAACCCCGCTACCTATAAGTGACAGAGCGCCCTGTGGTAGGATCCCCTCTCTCTCCTGTCTTTTTCACACACACACACACACACACACACACACACACGCGCGCGCGTGCGCACACGCGTGGAGACCTCACCTTGAGTTTGTGTAAATGATATCCCCTGACTGCAGCCCAGACCTGCCTTTAGTCAGGACCTCCCTCGGGCCGGGCAGTGTGAGGTCCGCACGCCCCCCACAAGACGACACCTCGGTCATGTTCTTCTGGCCCCCAGAGAAAGGCTGCATGAGGTCAATGGTTTGTAGGTGCGCTCTGTGGAAACGCAGGACATCCAAGGAGCTTTCTGGAAGGGGGAAAGGAAAGGAAGGGCACCCGACGGGGAGGTATGGATGGGAGGGTAGGGCGGCCCCAGAAACCTCCCTCCCAAAGCCGACCTGCGCAGCTGGCTCTGCCCTCGCTGGATGGTCAGGGTTTCCCCTGTCTGAACAGAGGGCTCTGCACCCCCAAACACTCGCACGCCCATGTGCGTCCTACCAGCCCTGCGCACTGGCTGGTTGGGTGGGAGGCTTATGCCCGGGGGGAAGTGGGTCCTTCCCTTCTTTCCCGAGGCGGTCTGGTGAAGTTCATGAACTGATCTCCAGAGTCAGATGTTTAAATGCATGGAAGAGAACACATCAGATTACAAAGGAAACCAATTACACTGAAATGCGGTTATCAAAATATTTTTTAAAAACCCCAGATTTGTGCTACCGTCTCACATCGACAAGCTCTAGTGACAGGTCTAACAACCACGGTCACTCTGGAGAGGCGAGGAGCTGAGACAGCCCCTTCAGCGACCTCCAGCAAGTGTGCTGCCTCCGAGATTTCCACCGCGGACAAATCAGAGATGCTGTGAAAACACCCGAGGTCCCTGGCGAACCCTCGCAAGAGCAGGGAAAGCTACATTTTGGCTGAGCTCGTGAACATAAAGATGCAAAAACCTTTCCCATCCAAGTTCCCCGAATCCTTGAATTCTGCCCACGGGCCCCACGGGGTGGGGAGGGAGGCTGGTATTTTCTTCCGGCCCAGCTGGGCTCATAATGCTTACGCTGTGCTGGAAACCCTGGTGACCAGCGCTGGGGAACATTTCTCCAACTTCTCGCTGGATTCTGATCCTCACGCCTCGGGCCCTGAGCCTGTCCCTTAATCTGTCTCTCCCCCAGGGAACACGGTGCTGGGAGGTCCGCAGTGTTCAGTCCGTCTGTCCGAGGGCTGCAGAACGTCACCCACTGCCGCCCGGAGACCAGAACATTCCCTCCTGCCCTCGCCTGTCCTCACACATGCAATGCAAGCTCACTCCCCAGGAGGGAGATTCCAGAAGGATCCATTAGGTGGCTCTCTCTGCTCTGTCAAAATACCAGAACATCCCTGCTGCAGGGGCGTGGGGTTAGACAGCTGGTGGGGTTTCGGAGGGCTGTTTTGGGTTGAGAGGCTTTTCTCTCCCTCTGATGCTTTGTTTTCAGACTCATTCACAGGCCGACCACAGAGGCTACAGGAGCGGAGGGCGGCCTGGTGCTTCCTTCCCGGGTCCGTGACTGGTGAGGTAGGGGAACAGGGCTTGGCCCGCCTCCCCTACTTCTCAGGAAGGAAGCTGCAGGTTGTTAGCAGCTTCTGGGAAAACCCATGGGGGTGCCGGACCCCCTGGAGGGTGGCCCACCCTCTGGATGGGCTGTGGCTCAGGCAGGGCCTGGAGAAGCTGGCATCGAGAATGGCGGAGCTGGAAGGAATCCCAGAGGGCTGCTCGCTCCCTGGTGCCCAGATAAGATGTTGGAAGCTGGGTCCCTGGGCATCTTGGGCAGAGCCAACACTGGCAGAAATCACCCTGTCTCCTCTGGCCTGGCCCGGCCTGATCCTCTGGTGGCTCCCACCCATGAGGGCTTCGAGAACCCTCAGGTGTGCAACAGCTCCCCTCTGCCAACCTCTGCCCCCCCACCGCCCCCGAGTCTCTCAGTGAGGGGACCACAGATCTCCGGCCGGCAGCTCTCCCTGCCTCAGGTGCCCGGGCCGTGCTGGACCAACGCTCTTCTGCGGCTGGTGCTGGAGGGTCTCCCTCCTTGTCCCAGCACCACCCAGAGCCAGGGCCTGAAATGCTGACTCCCAAGGTGACTCCCCCGCCCCGAGGGAGGGGTGGGATGGGCCACCCCCTCCTGTGGATCATGCTGACCCTGGCTCCAGATAGCTCTCACACAAGACCTCCTTCTCGAGCCATCTATTTGGGGCCACCTGCAAATGTCTGAAATTCTGCTCTCAGCGACTCCTTGAGACACGGAGTCAGCTGCTTATTGTGATTGCCCTGGCAGGCTCCTCCCGGCCATCTCTCTGGCCCTCTCCACGCTCCTCCAGACCCTGCCCCGAGACCTGAGAGTAAAGAATAAACGACCTTTCTCTCAACTCCCCCCAGCCTCTGGAGTGAGGCTCAGTCTGGTGCCTTATGTCCACTTCTGGCCACACTTCCCCACTCTGAGGCCTGAAACCCTGTGGTCTGGGGCCTGCGGCGGCGGTGGTCACACAAGCTCTCCAGGCCCAAGGCCACATAGTATGTCAGGGAGGATTGTGGGAGGCCCTTGACTCCCTCTTTATGCATCTTTCCCCTATGCATATCCCCCATCCCCAACTCTAGGGGTCCAGGGTCTGCACACCTTCCCCCCCCCAACCCCTGCCACCGGCCTGTGAGGTGTGTTCCCATTAAGCATTTAAAGCTCCCTGGCCCAAAGCAGACATGACCAGCTCAGCTCGGAGCTCCCCCCAACCTGCTCTGGGAGACTGCCCAGGGGTCTGAGGAAAACGGAAAGAACATAAGCCCCCAACCTTGGGGAGCAGGGAAGGGGTCTGGAGCCAAGGACTCACCAGAGGGTAGACGGCGGGGCTCACTGGCCCTGAAGCAGGCTTTCCGACGAGAGGAACCCCTCCTAGAGCCGTGCAAAGCTCTGGTGGCCTCCCAGGGCAGTGAGTGGAGGCTTTGTGGAGGCTGTGGGCCAGACTCTGAATAAAGCCCAGACCTCCAGATCCTCTGGGTTTCACCTGGGTCCACACCTGCCTCTGCACGGTGAGGACAGAGAGCTGAACTTCTCCTTTCCTATGTGGTTGCAGAAACCTCCACACCAGCCCTCTGATCCTCTTCCTCTTGGGCTGACCATGCATGGCAAAAAGGGTGCTTCGAGTGGGCCCCCAGGTGGGAAAGCCACAGAGGCAGGACTGACCACACACTCTTCCCACCTAGAGCCCCAGAGCCCACGTTCTGCCAGCTGCTAGCCTCTTCACTCACCATCCCCTTCGTTCCCTCATGGGTTCCAGCCATGGAACCCACTGCCCAGCGACAGCCCCCCAGCACACCAGGCTCCTGAAGACCTCTGGGACTTGGCACACACGCCTCCCCTGCTCAGTGCCCTTCATGCCTTTGCTCATCTGCTTCAAATGGCCTAGCTGCCCCCAGCCGGGTTCAGACACCGGCTACTCTGTTGGGCTCCCTCCATGAGGGGGGACCTCATCCTGCTCTTTGAACCCCCTGTACCTGCCACAAAGCTGGGCTCAAAGCAGGTGTTCAGAAAATATTTACTGGATGGTTTTATTATGCACCAGCTGTGTACCATGCACTCTGCACTGTCTAAAGCATAAATGTCCTGTCTTTGGCAGCTCTATAGGCCAGGTGGAGAAGCAAGATACCAGCCCTGCCTGGCAGAGGAAGCGCTTGCTTTCTCAGACACACGAGTAGACAAGATTCAAGAAGAAAGAACAACAACGCGCACGAGCGTCGTTCTGCCGCCGGCGGCCTCTGGAGCGCACGTGTCCGCCTGTTTGCTTGTTCTAGGACATGGGATCGAAATGTTGCTTTTCTATTACGTGTGTTTACAGCCTTTTATTTCTCTTTGTTTATATCTCCTGAAAGTTTGGATGTGCACGGGCGATTTGTACAGGAATTTATGTCATATAATTCAGAAATAAATATGCACTTATGGGAGGGCCACGCTGAAAGATGTTTCAGGAATGAGAGTCTTGGATGAAGGTGGGTTTAAATTGTCCTGGGGGAGCAGCCTCCTGCTGGATGGAATGCTAGGAGGGCTTCTCCGGCATCTGCCCCCACTCCCTGCCTCACGTCTCTGCTGGGAAGGACACAGCCCCCTCAGTGCTCTGACTGCCTTCCCAGAAGATGGAGACTTTCAGTCTGGGCTCCAGGCCCTGTCACCCGGAGCCATTGCCCGCCCAGGCCCGCGCAGTGAGTGGGGACAGAGCCCTTGGGCTAGCCCACTCTCTCAAGGAGAGCCTCACTTGGCCCCCAGGGAGAGGTGTTTGGGGACCGGAAGGGGTCTCAGCCGAGCCAACCTAGGACAGCAGCCGACGTGAGAGCAGATGGAATGGTTTTCAGTTCAACTTCCCACAAAAACCACTTGGAATTGGTGTCCCTGAACATCCCGTTCCATGTTCCTCCGGCTGCCCAGTGCCAGGGAGGTTGGAGCCGTCCCTCGCGACAGCTGGTTCATTGCAAAAGGGATTCTCTGAGTCCCCACTGAGAGCCAGGCCTGGGGACGGGCACTGGGAGTCCCACAGAAAGCCGACACAGGCAGCGAGAAGGGCAGAGGCCATGCTTTTGTGGCCTCATTTTCCACTTTGCAACACGTTTGGCCCTTCAGCAGACCCGCGGGGTACAATTCATCACCCTGTTTTGCAAATGAAGAAATGGGTGCGGAAGATGGAAAAATGCTCCCTTCTCCCAAAGAGGTCCAGGTCCTAATCCACAAAACCTGCGAACGGTTTCCCATACTTAGCAAAAGGTGCTTTGCATCCGAGATGAAGGATTTTAGGATGGGCAGATTATCCCGGATTATACAGATGGACCCCATGGCCTCACAAGCATCCTTACAAGAGGGAGGCAGGAGGCCAGAGTCAGGGGAAGAGGCCCAGGGAGGGAAGCAGAGGTCCCAGTGGTGCCTGGCCACCCGGGAACATGGGCAGCCTCTAGAAGCTGGAGAAGGCACGGAAATGGACTGTCCCCAAGAGCCAGAGGAACACAGCCCTGCAGACACCTTGATCTTAGCCCAGTGAGACTGATGTTGACACCTTTCCTCTAGAACCGTAAGGCGATCCACCTGTGTTGTCGAAGGCACGAAGTGTGTGGTCACTTCAGTAGGAGTAAAAAACAAATCTACAAAGCACTGCTTGTCCCCAGCCACAGAGCTGGAAGGGACAGAGGTGGCGTTTGAACCCAGGTCGGTCTCCCAGGGTTCCAAAGACGCTAAGAAACCCTTGCTCGGAGCCTGGAGCCCAGGAGCCACAAGGGCCCTTGCTGGGCCAGGTCAGGGAGGTGCCAGGGCCTATAACCGAGCGGGAGGGAGGGAGGTTTGGGCCCTGGAGGGGGCTCCAGGCTAAGGCAGGAGGTGAGACTCGGTTAGATTGGAGACACTCACAGCTTCCAGTGCCTTTCTCCTAGACGACTCGAGACTTTGTGTTCCCACAGGGATTCAGACCCAGGTGCCGGCCTACCGTGCCCGCCGCCAGCTGGAGGGAAACAGCTCGGCTTCTGCCTTCCTTCATGTGGGACAGCTGAGAAGCACGGGGGCCCTCCCTGACCCCCTCAGAGGAGCAAAGCCCAGCTACTGTGGCCGACCACGGGACCTGGGATAAATCACTCCGTGGCACCTGTCCTCAGTTTCCCCGTTGGAAAAACAGGAAGACAATACCTACCCCAGGGCTGCTGGAAGGGTCTTTTGCATGTGGGTCTCAGGGGAGCCGAGTCTCCACTGGCGTGCAGTCCCGTGGGCCTTGCACATCCCCTTTGTCAAGTGCAGGAGTTTCTGTTTCACCGGAGGCCCAGTGATCTTGACGGCACCCGGGGGTCCAAGTCACATGACCTCAGCTCCAATTACTTGCTCCAGTCACGGAACCTGGTTCCCAGGCCGCTGGGGGCTTCCCTCCTGCTCTGAGCCTCCGTTCCCCTGCAACAGAGAGAAGTAGCCTCTCGAAAGCTTTGTCGCGGGGGAGACCTCCAGCAGCCTGGCCCCTCTGGCCAGCAGCCCTTTGGAAAGGGGCACACTGCTCCTGCTACTCCCCTTTGCCAGAAGGCTGCGAGAGGCCAGGCACAGGTGTCCCTCCTCCCAGGAAACCGTGGGTGGACGGGGTCCCGAGGCTCGGGGGTCCCGAGGCCCCTGGCTCTCTCTACCCCAGGGAGAGCCAGGGAACAGAGCCAGCAGGGATAGTTTCTTCCAGTGGCTCGTTCTGGATCTGTTTGAAAGTTGCATTTGGTGACACATCTACTTACGTCGCTATATTTATCTGTGAGAGGGGCAGGGTATTTTTGAACGGATGTAATTTCTGCCTCTTTCCCTTGAAAAGAAACTTCTCATTCCTATTCGTCTCTCCCTGCCTCTGCTTCTTGCATACCTCTTCTGTATAAACACACACGGATATGTGTGCACCCCCACACGCAGACACACACACACGTGTGCACAGACACGCAGACCCTTGGTTTAATAGCTACTATCCCAGGACTCTCTGTGGTTGACTCATGCTTCTCTAGCATGACAGACAGACAGGTAGAAAGGCAGAGAGAGGGAATGGAGAGAAAAGCGTGGAAGAAATTGTGGGTTTGCTCCTTTATTTACCTTTTTCTTCCAACGTGACTGCACACTCACTCAGTATGAGGGAAATGGGCCAAGGGCAGGAGAGAAGGCCCTGAGAGCCACCTGCCTGGCTGGGGACCTGTGGGGTGCTTCAGGTCCCGGGGAGCAATTCGCCCTCTGGCTTCAGTCCCATGCTTGCAGCTGACCCAAAGCCGAGCACTGCGGGGAGAGAACTTCGGGAGGAACCAGGATGGCCCGGCAAACTGGAGAAACACAACGGGGCCCAGGTACAAGGGTGACACCTTCCCTTTTAAATTCAAATAACCGACAACCGGGAAGTAATCAGGGGCGTAGGAGCCGCACACGTGGCTCTGGCTGAGGCAGCTACACTGCAGAGGGGTCCTGGGTGCTGTCTCCTGAGAGCAAAGTCACAAGGTTTTCTTGTACGTGCCTTCTAGAAGTCTTACAGTTCTGTTTTATGCTTAGGTCTCTGATCCATTTTGGGGGGATTTTTGCCTATGGTGGGGGGGAGACAGGGCTCGAGGTTTGCTCTTTTTTCCCCCGTATATGGATATTCAATTGTTTCTGCCCCGTGCACTCAATAGGATATCCTGTTTCCCAGCACGGTGGCTTCGAGGTTAAGTCTAGGAAGCCTTGAAACCGATCGTGTGTTTTCTCCGACTTCGCTTTTCTCGTTAAAAATTGGTTTGGCTAGGCAAGTTCTTCTGCATTTCCGTCGAAGTGTTAGCATTAGCTCGTCCATCTCTAGTCACACTTTTGCAGGGGGCCTTCCTGGAACGGTACTAAAAGCACATGTCGACTTGGGGTGACAGGCGGGCACTCCAGGTTAAACGGAGCTAACTGGTTCTGATTGTCCGTTGGGCTCCAGGCTCTGCTTTAAGCTCATTACATAAATGAGCTTAGTAAGTCCTCATAAGCACCCTTAAGAGGCAGGACTATTTCCAGTCCCATGCCTGAGAGGAGGACACCGAGGGCCTAACTTCAAACAAGAGCATCTCCCTGACAGTCGCTCAGCGTGGAGACGGGGCCCGGCTTCTGGGCAGCTGGCCCGCTGCCTGTCCAGATGCCACAGGTACACGCCTGGGGCTTCTCCTCGGCCTGCTCTCAACTGGGCCCCAGGAGGGAGGAAAGAAGGTAGACTCCGTGGGGGGACAAGCTGGTGGTCCCAGGCAAGCTCTGGCCCGGACCCCCTGGCCACCAGGCCCCAGCGGGCACACATCCGCACATGTGCCTTCCTGGGGACATTTGGGGATGAAGGGATTAGAGGCCACTCGGCCCAAATGTAATTGCTAAAGGACTTCAGTCAAAGGAGGATTAGCTGGGGATTGGGAGGAAGTTTCCCACAAACCCTTGTGGCTGCTGGGGGCAAAGATTACTTAGGGATAGGAAGAGGTCCTGTTGGATGGGGCAGAGACAAGAGGACATTGCTTTCCCGGGGTTCTCAGCATCCCTCACAGGGTCCAGGCTGGGCCTCTTGATGGAGAGGAAACTGAGCTCTGCGCACAGGGCAGCTTCTGGGATCAGGGCCCCGGCTTCTCCTCCCTTCCCTCTCTCACAGTCTGCCAACTGGGCTCCTGGAACACCAGCAGGTCCCTGGCATGGAGGACACTGGCCGGGCAGCTGCTGGGGAGACTGGGTTTGCCCCCAGCTCGGCCCCCACTGCAGACCCTCCCATCTGCACCCACTGCCCCTTCTCTGCATGAGACAGACAGCCATGGCCCTCCACGTGTCCCTACTGCCCCCCATGCACCCAGCATGTAAGAGGTCAATCAACAGCCCTGTGGTGACCGTTGCCAAGGATGCCTGCCTGTGCACACTCGGAGAAGTGACAGCCTAAGGTTCCACGACCCCATGCTGCCACCTGGTGGTCACAGGGAAGCAAATGACAGTGATCCAGGAGGATGAAATGGTGAGGCCCCAGATGGCTATGGGATGTGGGGCTCTCCCCAGCACACTGTCCTATAAGGCTTTCCATGAGCATCTCCTCTGAGGACAAGACACCTAATGTCTCACATCGAATAAAGTGTCGCTGCTGTTTGTGGACATCACTCATGTTCTTTTACTTAATCCTTACTACAATCCTGACGGGTGAAGATTTAGTTTCTCTACCAAAGAGAAGGCAGTGATTTTCAGAGATGTTAAGTAACTTTCCAAGGTCACACAGCAAGGAAATGGCAGTGCTAGGACTGGCACCATTCATGTTTGTTTTTTTCATGTTTGTTTGGGCTCTATGTGCTTTCCCGAGAGTCTCCCAATCCTCTCACGGGGTCTGGGCCAGGGGAGGGGGTCTGGTAGGGAGGACAGGTCCTACCATGAGAGAGACTCAGGGGGATCAAAAGCTGTGGTCGGGAAGCATCTCCTTTTGTCCTCGATCAGCCCCGGACAGATACTGAGCACGAGGTCACACAGCCCTTTAATCTTCAAAGTCAGCCGTGCATTTCCCAAACAAGTGTCCCGTGTACAAAAGGTGGGCACAGAAATGTAGATTCAAAGGCACAGCCTGGGAGGAAATGCACATCTCTGGGAACCGTGATTAAGGAAACCTTTTAATTTTCCCATTTATGCTTTGTCTTTCTGTATGCGGTATCTCTCCCAGAGCATCTGAACTGCATTATATGGAAAATAACATCACAAGGAAAGACCTTGGAGGTTGTCTGAATGAGAGTCGGCACTCAGTAGTGTGTTCTGTGAAAGAAAGAAGGAAAGAATCCAGGGAAACTGAGGCACAGAGAGGAAGACAGATGTTCCCAAGGTCACAGAGCTACCAGAGCTGGGTCTCGGACTTGGGTCTCCCAAAACCTGCCTGTTCTCTTTCCACCCCCTGAATGGTACCCCGAGTGGCCACAGGGTCAAGCAGGTGGAGGGGAGACCAGTGTGCCAGGCAAAGGCACTAGGGAGCAAGTGAAGACTTTAGAGCAAGGGTGTTGCCATCCAGAACTATGCCTTTGCCAGATTGCCAAGTCCTTTCCTGTTCTTTCATTTGGCCATGAAAAACCTTTTTTTTCTGGCGAGAGGGAGGGAGGAACTGATCTTACAAATCCTAGACCCAGGCCTATTATTATGTTTAGCCCTGGACTGTCCTTGCTGTCCTGTTTCCTGATTTATTAACAAGGTCACTTGGCCCAGTCTGGGTCTCAATTCCTACACCCGTCCCCAGGCCCCAGAGGTCTCCCGAGGGAGATGAGAGGGTGACATAAGTGAGTCTGAGGGTCCTCCTGGCCTGCACAGCCTTCAGGAGACCCCCCCCCCCCCCCCCCCCGCCCCCGTGGGCCTCACTGTGGGCCCCGCGGGCCTTGCTCTCCGATGTCACTGTCTTACTTCATTCTTAACACAGCCTTAAGGGGAAGTCCCCCCCACCCCCCCGCCTTTCAAACAGACTTTAGTTTTTTGAGCAGGTTTAGGTTCACAGGAAAACTGAAGGGAAAGTACAGAGAGTTCCCACACACCGCTGCCCCCAGGCACGCCCACCCTCTGTCGACAAACCTACACTGACGTGTTGCCCTCTCTCAGGGTGCACGGCTGACTCGAGGGTTCACCCTCAGTGTCTGACATTCTGGGTTTGGATCAGAGGTGGTGCTTGTGAGCGCCTGTTCCCAGAGGAGGGCGGCTGGGCCTGGAGAGCGAGGGTCAAGCCGCACAGAGAAGAGGTGACAGGAATCTGGGCCTGCGCTGTCCAGTCCATACAGGGCCACAGGGCTTCCTGCAGAGGGCTGTGGCCGGAGAGAAGGCTGGGCAGGGGGAGCTTCTGAGCAGGCTGAGCGGGTGGGGAAGGGGTAAGAGAGGGGAGGGGGAGAGGATGGGGAGAGGGGAGGGGGCACCCCAGAGGCACCAAAGCTAGTCTTTGCAGTCACAGGCCTCAGTCAGCAGACAGCCACTTCCCTGCATCCCGCTGGTGGGGCAGCGTGACGTGGAAGGGTTTAAGCTGTTTTCACCCTTTTGTAGATTCAACAGGCTGGCACCTGAGACGGGTCTGAATTGTTCCCCTTCCTGGAGGTCAGTCGACAGGTGACCATTTCTACAGTGACTGGGGAGGACCGACCAGATGTTGTAACATCCATGGGCCCCACCTTCTGCTGAACTGAGTTACTGTTCCCTAAGGAGCCTTGTCCCCAGCTTCCTCTCCACATCTCTCACAACCGGGGGGTCTGGGTACGCCCCCTTCTCCCCGCTAGGGCGCTTCCTGGCCTCCTGCAGGCGGGGCCGAACCAGCCCTCCCTGGGCAGCAAATGCTCACCCCCCCTCGGGACTGGCCTGGCTCCCCAATCCCCTGCAGCACCCTGACCCAGAGCTGCCTCTTCTCCCGAGACCACGTGGGCCCGTGGAAAGAGCACGGTTCTGGAGTGACACCTGGGGGGCTGACTCTCAGCTCTGCCTCTTGTGTCCGTGAAGCCTCGGGCGGGACCCCTGGTTTCTCAGCCAACAGCTGGGGCACTACTCCTCCCAGCCAGGCATAAGGACGGGAGATGGAGGTGCAGAGGGTCTGGCACACGGCAGGTGCTCCGAAGCGGGTGGTCCTATTCCCGAGCCCGAGGGGATTACCTCTGGCCTGAAACACCTCCCGTCTAGACAAAGGCGCCAAGGGGGCCTGGAGCCCAGCCTTCACTCATCCAGCTGACGAACGAATCCGCTCTATCTGGGTTACAGCGTTGACAACTGCGTCACCCAGGCCACAGATCCAGGCTCCCTATTTGATTTTCATTTCAGAAACCAGCTATCAATAGTGACCTCTTCCCGGGGTGTGGGGGCTGCGAGGAGCTTGTTGGCACGAAGGCCCCCTCCCCCATTAGAGGCCGGGCGGCTCCTCCTTGCCCGGTCTCGCCAGGCAGAGGCGGCGCTCCTCTCTCGGACCGCATCCGACCTCCGGGGAGTTTGTTGGAGGTAGAGCCCGGCGTCCCCCAGTCTATTAAATTGGAAAGTGCAGAGGTAGGTCCGGGAGGCTCCATCCTCACCAGCCCTCCCCGTGTCTCTAGTCTGGGGTTCTCTGCTTTGGAGCGTCCACTGGGCACCTGCCTCGCTAGGGAGTCAGTCCAAGAAGCAATGGCTGTGGTGTGAGCTCATGGAGGAGGAGAACAGGACCTTACGGTCTGTTATCCCTTACAGGAAGAGGCCCTGTTTGTGTGGGAGAAACACAGACTCCAGAGCCCCCCCCCCACCGCCACACACACACCCTCCCCCCACACATCAGGTTAAACCCCAGCTCCCACCCGAGGCTAGCGGCTTAGCCTCCTCAGATAACTCCTAGCTTTTAGTGCCTTCTCAACATTAAAATAGGAGAGCTAATATCTATTTCAAGGAACTATGCTTGAGAGTCTATGAAATTCCCGAGGGCCTGGCACAGAGCAGGTGCTGAACTCCTTATCTTGGCCCTGCTTGGTAACTGGATTCTGTAAAGGTGTCTCCTTGGTCAGCTGGTGCAATGCCAGGCGTGGCCAGAAGAGGGTGGTAGAGGGACACTGCAAGGCATACGGAGCAAGAGCTCCCCCTACTGACCCCTCTCCCTCCAGGGTGACTGCAGGTGGCATCTGGGCTCCCAGACCCAGGAGGGGCTTAGAGTCTTGCTCAAAACTCTCCATGGAACTTTCCTGGCACCCAGCAGGGGGCCTCCTGCGCTCCACATCGCCCCGGCTGGTGCCCCAGTGAACTTCTCCACCACCCATTGGGCTGCACTCTCTCCAACGTGGTCTGAATCTCATCCAACTGCTTCGTTCCTTCTTTGGGTACTGTCCCTGTGCCCTGGGGGGGCACCTGTCTTCCTTAGAGTCCTCTGTGGTCCCTGTTAGTAGTGGTTAACTACTAGCTACTAATTCTCTGTATTAAGTTGTCTCTGTTCAAACAGCTGGTGTGATTCTTGTCTCCTGACGGGACCCTGACTAGTCCAGTGGTAGGTGTTGTACACTGACGTTCGCCGACTCTCCATCTCCAACAAAGCGTTTTCACGGGACAAGGGAAAATTCCCACACACCACCAGAAGCCGTGACATCCCAAGAAATTGCATCGCCCACGTGAACAAAAGACATCCTTCTTCTAAGGACGGCAGAGTGTTACCACATTATACTTCCTGGGGACGGCATGGGGGAAGCTACGAGGAGTAAAGGGTCAGCATCGTCTAGCATTTTTTTGCAGTTTGCATATCAGAAGAAAAACCAAAGTCTTCCTTGGAAATCATGCATCACTCGAAGATTATACTTTGAGAAAAACGAATAAACCAAGGACCAAAAATGGATGATAAGGGCCGTGACTCAGGAGGCAGGGAACCTATCTCTTCCAGGACCAAAATGTTGTGGGACTCAGGAAAGACCCAACTAGCTCAGTGCCATTGTCCTCAGCCATGCCCCGATGGGACGACCTGTGGGGTGTGTCTGCACACAACCTGCTTCCCACTCTTCGTGGTTTGTGGACTCAGTGTAGGAAGGAAGGTGTTAAAAAGAACCCATTTGTATCATGGGGACACATGACCCCTACGGACCCCACCAATAGGGCCAGATTTTGGCACCCAAAGTGGGCAAAGCCAGCTGAACTGCCCCCAACCCCCAGCAGAAAGTTAGCTCAACAAAGCTTCCCTTCTGGCTGGTTCTGTTACTTTCCCCCACCTGGGCAGCTGGCCGTCAGGAAGGTGCTGTCCTCAGCACGGAGCTTCTGCAGCCTGGTTGTGCCATCCTGTCTCGTGACTGGGTGGAGGTGGGTGTGTGGCAGGACTGGGCATGACCACACGGGTGGAGCCCCCCGGTTCCAGTGGTGAACTCTGGGCTGTGCCCTCCCAATGGGGATGTCCTGCCCTTTGCGGGGGAGCCTGGGATCCCTGCCTAGAAGCCATAAACCATGGGGTCTCAGGATCTCAGAGGACGAGGCACTTGGAAGAAGGACGTAAAGGCCAAACTCTTGACTGAAGTCAGATGGAGAGACAGTTCCAGAACACTGCTCTACTCACACTGGGAGTCAATACTGCCCATTTAGAGGTGGGGAGTAGAGGACTTGCTTGTGCGGAACGCAGACCAGGGCTGTGATTCTTGGAGATGGCCACTAGGTGTCACCATCCCACCGCCCTCCCTCGGCGCGATACGAAAGCCAATGGCCAATGCAGGGTGAGTGAAGGGGCTTTGGAATGTCCACGCTCACAAAGTTGTCAGAGGAGCAACGACTCTCAGGCCGACGGAGGAGAGCACTGTTGGGTTTGTTTCTCCAGAGAGTGGATCTCAGGAAGAGCTGCTACTGCCGGGGCCTTTCTCCTGGTTACGTGCTGCCCCTGAATGATGATGGCGGATTGGAATCTTTAGAACCCGGCTCCTTGAGTCTGTGGTGTGGAAGGGACCTTAGAGACCTCCAGCTTCAGCCCCTTCATTTTAGAGAAGGGGGCCCAGAAAGAGAAGGCTGTTCCTTGAAGCACACACACGCACACACACACAGCTGGCTGGAGGCCAGACAGGTAGTCTTACACGCTGGAGTCCTTGTCCAGGGCTCTGTCCCCTCTACCACACTCCCTGTCTCTACATAGGCTCACTCTCTTTAGCATTTGCTGAGCACTTACTAGATGCTGTTTTCTTTCTTCCATCCATCCTTCCTTCCTCTTTCCCTCCTTCCTTTTCTTTCTTTCTTTCTTTCTTTCTCTCTTTCTCTCTCTCTTTCTTTCTTTCTCCCTTCTTGTGGCTGAACAGAATTGGATACCCTTAAAGAGGTAAGAGGACCTGACATGTCAGTGACAAAACAGGGTGTCCCAGCAGGGGTTCTGTTTCCTTCCCCTTGGTCCAGACTGTTTGCCAACATCATCTACTCCTGATGCAAAACAGGCCTAAAGGAGACCGGGATTCAGACAATGATGGAGCCGGACGGATGACGGGACAATGCCACAGAGGTGGCAGCTCACTCAGGTGAGGCCTGCTCCAGCCAGGCTGGCTGGTGGGAAAGAAAGAGCCTTTGGAAGGTGGATGCTTCCGCGCTGCAGCACCCCTGTGACCGCCAGGGGGCAGTGTTTCATCACCTCCTGGGCGGTCAGAGCCTCTTTTCCCAGTACCGGAGAAAGTAAGTCTTTTAGGGGAATAGAGAGGGGTGTTTACAGTAAAAGTCTAAGTGTGGAAAAGAGAAAGATATATCGTCTGGGCATGAAATGATCTCTCGAAGGCAGTGATTTCATCGTTCTGCCTGTCTCTGCTCTCAGCAGCGGCTCTGTACTTGACACAGATCTAAAGCTGGAGGATTACGTCTCCGGGTCCAGCCCCCTTCCCACGGGCTCTTCTCTTGTGGTCCAGAATTGTTCACAACCTGAGGCATTCTCTGGGGGCATTTGAAAGGATGGCGTGGAATCTTGTTTGAGATGTCCCAGCCTGTGGAGCGTCAGGCCAGTCCCCCTGCCTCTCCTGTGAGCTTCTCCAGGCTGCAAAGTCCGGCCCAAGGACCCACCTGCCTCTGTCCTCTCAGATACATCCCTTGGCTGCTCGGCTGCCGCCCAGGGCTGCTGTGCCGTTATGGCCCGTCCTGCTGGGAAATGAAGCACTTCTGGCTTGGCTGGGGGATGGTTAATCAACAGCCTTGTCAGAGTGATGGATTCTTCTAGGATTATTGCTTAATTAGCTTGTTTGGAGGTAAAAATAACCCGGGACATCAGTTCTCTGGGAGTGGGGAGGAACGGGAGGAGGCAGCTGGGAGCCGGCAGGAAGGACTCCAGGAGGTGCCTGGGGTGCAGAGTGTGGCGGGGGTGGGTATGCAGGTGGGGCTTTGAAGCTGGGATTCATGAGGAGTCTTAGGGCTACCGCGGTGGCTGGGGCCAAGAGCACGCACCATTCTGTAGAGTCACAAAAGCGGTGACATCTGAGATGTTTCCCAAGGACTACAGGCATCGTTCGAGGAGCTTTCAATAAAAGCAGATTCCCAGGCCTAGCCCCAGACTTCCTGGATCAGAATCTCTGACGCTTTAAAAAAAAAATTCATTCCAGGTGAGGCGTCTGGGTGGCACAGTTGGTTAAGTGTCCGGCTTCTGTTGTGATCTCGGGGTCGTGGGATCAAGCCCTGCGTCGGGCTCTGTGCTCAGGGTAGAGTCTGCTTGAGATCCTCCCTCTCCCTCTGCCCCTACCCTTGTTTGCACTCTCTCTCTCCCTCTCTCTCAGATAAATCTTTTTGGGACGCCTGGGTGACTCACTCAGTTAAGCATCTGCCTTCTATTCAGGTCACGATCTCAGGGTCCTGGGATAGAGCCCCGTGTCCTCTTCCTCTGCCTTCTACTCCCCTTGCTTGTGTTCTCTCTCCTTCTGTCAAATAAATAAATAAAATATATTTTTTTAAATAATCTTTTTAAAAAAAGTTACTCCAGGTGATTTTTTATGCACACTAAAGTTTGAGAGTTTACAGGCCTAACCCTGATCTGTGTGGGGCAAGTCCTTTCCGCTGGCAGTGGGCTTCCAACGATTGGGCTCCATCACCAACACACCAGTCCACACCCATGGGCCCCAGTGGTCGTCCTTCTGTTCTGATCTCCTGAATTAGGTCTCGTCTTCTGCGTCTCCCATCTTATCCCTCTGTCTCTGTTGCTCCCGGCCAAGCCCCGTCAGCCCCACTCCTGGCATCTTCCTTCTCCGGGCTCTCCATATCCATTTCTTTTCTCCTTCCATTTCTCTCTTCTGTTGGCACCTGGCCCTCCTTACACCCACTTCTGTATCCTCTCCTGTCTGGAAGGGGCTGGAAGCCTGAGAGTTCCTGAGACACTTTCAGTCCCCCCAGTGAGATGCACTTATGTGACATCGGGAAGGCAGAGGAGGGGCTGAAGCCTTATTCCTCTGCGTCTGGCAGGGCAGGCAGGTACGCAGGCTTCGGGAATTGTGAGCACTGTAGGGCTGCGGTTCCCTGTAGTGTCTGGCTAGGGGAGGGGCAGCAGCCCCTCGTGGTGCCCTGAAAGTTCGTGATAAACCTGGCAGTCACTGGCCACCTTCTCTGGCCTTTGCTCCTCCTGGTCCCTGTGTTAAATCCTGTTAAAACAGAACAGAGTGGTTCCTGTTTTCCTGCCTGACACCGCCTGTTATGCTCTGTTCTTCCCATGTAACCTCCGTATTCCAGGCCCCGCCCCCTTTCTTATTCCTTCTCCTCCGCCCAACCGGCTGTTCTATGGAATGGAAAGTTTAAAATGCCTAGTTCTAGTGAAGTTATATTATCTCCATTCTTTTTTTTTTTTTTTAAGATTTTATTTATTCATGAGAAACCTAGAGAGAGGGAGGAGGGAGAAACAGGCCCCCTGCTCGCCGGATGCTGGGCTCGATCCCAGGATGCTGGGATCATGCCTCGAGCCGAAGGCAGATGCTTAACCCACTGAGTCACCCAGGCACCCCTATTATCTCCATTCTTTTTTTTTTAATTTTATTTTTTATAAACATATAATATATTTTTATCCCCAGGGGTACAGGTCTGTGAATCACCAGGTTTACACACTTCACAGCACTCACCATAGCACATACCCTCCCCAATGTCCATAACCCCACCCCCCCTCTCCCAACCCCCCTCCCCCCATCAACCCTCAGTTTGTTTTGTGAGATTAAGAGTCACTTATGGTTTGTCTCCCTCCCAATCCCATCTTGTTTCATTTACTCTTCTCCTACCCCCTTAACCCCACATGTTGCATCTCCTCTCCCTCATATCAGGGAGATCATATGATAGTTGTTTTTCTCCGATTGACTTATTTCGCTCATTTCCTTACACCACACATGAAAATAGACTCAAAATGGATGAAGTACCTCAATGAGAGAAAGGAATCCATCAAAATCCTTGAGGAGAACACAGGCAGCAACCTCTTCGACCTCAGTCGCAGCAACATCTTCCTAGGAACATCGCCAAAGGAAAGGGAAGCAAGGGCAAAAATGAACTATTGGGATTTTATCAAGATCAAAAGCTTTTGCACAGCAAAGGAAACAGTTAACAAAACCAAAAGACAACTGACAGAATGGGAGAAGATATTTGCAAATGACATATCAGATAAAGGGCTAGTGTCCAAAATCTATAAAGAACTTAACAAACTCAACACCCAAAGAACAAATAATCCAATCAAGAAATGGGCAGAAGACATGAACAGACATTTCTGCAAAGAAGACATCCAGATGGCCAACAGACACATGAAAAAGTGCTCCATATCACTCGGCATCAAGGAAATACAAATCAAAACCACAATGAGATACCACCTCACACCAGTCAGAATGGCTAAAATTAACAAGTCAGGAAATGACAGATGCTGGCGAGGATGCGGAGAAAGGGGAACCCTCCTACACTGTTGGTGGGAATGCAAGCTGGTGCAACCACTCTGGAAAACAGCATGGAGGTTCCTCAAAATGTTGAAAATAGAACTACCCTATGACCCAGCAATTGCACTACTGGGTATTTACCCTAAAGATACAAACGTAGTGATCCGAAGGGGCACGTGCACCCGAATGTTTATAGCAGCAATGTCTACAATAGCCAAACTATGGAAAGAACCTAGATGTCCATCAACAGATGAATGGATAAAGAAGATGTGGTATATATACACAATGGAATACTATGCAGCCATCAAAAGAAATGAAATCTTGCCATTTGCGACGACGTGGATGGAACTAGAGGGTATCATGCTTAGCGAAATCTCCATTCTTAATATCAAACATAGGTGAGTTGACCATTCAAGGTCAAGAACTCCCCACTGAACTGAGCTGCCTCTATGTGAGCTTCTCCAAGGATTCTATCGGAGGAGCTCAGGGCCCTTGAGGGAGCAAAGGGGAAGGAGCAGGCTGGTGAGGAGGGAGATCATGGGCCTGACGAGTCCCCTGGGAGTTCCCACCGTAAATCCTGCCTCTGTCCCCCTGGGGCCTGGAGGTGGCAAGAAGCAAGTCGGCAAAGGGCCCGTTTCTGCTCTAGATGGAAGCAAGGCTGACATCGCCCCCACGCGGGTGTGTGTGTGTGTGTGTGTGTGCACGCACGTGTTCATGCACCCCGTGTCAGAGCTTCCCCCTCACCAGGCTGAGCCCCAGTGCCAAGGAGCAGGCCTGTGCTCTCCCGCAGCCCAGGCCCCACAGCCACGGAGTGCAGGGACGAGGGTTCAAGTCTAGCATCTGCCACCTGTAATGGGGCAGCTACCTCTTCTTGGGGCTTCGAGGGTCTCAGTTTTGGAATGGCGAGGACAGCCTGGCCACCCTGTGTCCCCTGAGGAGTGGCTGCAGCTGTGCAGGCCCTGGGAGCTGGAGGCCACCCCACTGGCTCCGTGACGGCTCCCGCCCCTCCCTGTCCCTCTGTCTCGTACCAGCTGAGCTCTGTGCCCACTGCCACATTTCCAGAATGTCTTCAGCCCTCTTTTGGGGGGGGGGTCTTTCTTGACCTTGGCTGAAGGATGTGGGGAGCCCTGAGAAGGTGCAGCCTGGGGACAAGCTAACTGGTCAGCTCTGTGCCAGGGTTAAGGATCCAGACCCTTCCCCTCTACTGGGGAGATGGGGACAAAGCTCCATCCCCCCACAGCTCTGTGCAGACCCCCAGGGCCATGCAAGCCCTCCAGCCCTGGTGTGGCCACAAGAGTCAGCTTTCCAATTAATCAATTGAGTAAATTCTCCCCTTCTATCCTGTTAGTTTAAAGAGAAAACTAAAGACTGGTTCTTGAGCCGAACCCCGTGAGGGAGGAAACGGCTCTGCGTCCTGGGGACACCGCTCTGGTGGTGCCTGGTGCTGAGGGGGCATGGTCGCCCCTGGGCTGCTGGCCGCCAAGCCTCCGTCTGCAATTTCCTTCCATAAGAAGTCCAGGGTGACTCACAGTTGGGGCAGGAAAGCACGCAGGTCTGTTGGGTTTTCCACCTGGACGTCCCAGTGAAGTCCTGCCAGAGGGGGCTCATTCGTTCCTTTGGGCACCAGTTCCCCCCACCCCACTTTTTTTTTTTTTTTTTAACAGAGTCTGTGTTTATCTGTTGGCACCAGGGTTTTGCATGCAGAAAATCTTACGTGAGGGACCAGGCTGACTGCCCAGGACTTGAGTCCTCAGGCATTAGCTCTGTCTGCTTCCTAAGTCCATGCTGAGCACCATGGCTGGCCATCCTGGGTCACTAAGCAGAGGGCCTGGAGGCCAAATGACCTGGCCCAAGCTTTGCCATGTGTCTGTCCCTGCTGGAGTCACTGAACTGATCATAAACCCTTTGCAGCAGTTCCCTGGGACACAGTTTAGTGGGCTGCCTTTATTCTTTGTGCCAGGATGTGTCCACTTTCCAAATGCTGACCTCGACCCTGAGCACGGGAGTCTGCAATGGCGTACCCCTGACCAATCCTGTCCACTTTCTGATGGGGTCTTCTCAGAAAGTCTCCGCTCTCCTGTCCCCCTGAAACATGTATATTTGTAAGGATCCCCCCACTGGGGAACGGTTCTGGAATGCGTTCTCAAACCACAGAGTCTCCTGAGTGGGGTCTGGCTTGGTCACTCACTGGGAACTCTTCTACGCTGGAGGGGGCCATGCTCTTCTGGAGAGACCTTTATGGATAAAGAGGGAGGGAGATACCTGCCTTGCTGGCTGGATTTCTCCTTCCCCAAACTTTTTTTTTTTTTTTTTTAAATTCAGAATTATGATCCTACTTGTCACAGAGTCCAAGACCTTTATGGGAACTGGGTTTTATTTTGCCATTTGGCTGTGAAACAGTCAGGATACAGACAGGGAGAAGTAGGATTACTTGGCGACATCCAGCAGACGGCTCCCCGATCACCCCCAGCACCCTGTGGGTGGGCAGACGGCCTCATTCTGGCTTTTCCTAGAAATGAATTGGACTGGAGGGAGGGGGTCATGAGGAAGCTTCTCCCCTTCTTTCCCACCATCGAACATCTCCTGCTTCATCTTCCAGGGCATCCCAGGCTGGTGTCCTGAAGTGGTCAGAGGACCCGCTCTGAGATTTCAGGCTGACTACAGCCTGACTCGGCTGAGGACTGGGCCCAGGTTCCTCAAAGACAGCCTTGACTACGTTTCAGGCAGGGCAGGTTTCAATGTATCACACACATGGGAGTTCACCACCTGTTGCAAGGAGAGTCAGATTCTTGAGTGATCACTGGGAGCTGGTCCTAGAGAAAGGCACAGATGTTCAAATGCAGAAGGCCAGGGGAGAGTAAAGAAGCTTTTCCCTTCTTGGAGTGACCACAGAGGCCTGGACCTATTCCCATAGATGCTGTCTGGGACCAGCAGATAACAGACGGAGCACAGGGACCTCGTGCTGGTGAAGGTGGACCCGTTCCAACATACCCAAGGCCACCCAGTGGACAGGAATATCTCTACCGCCTTCTCCAAAATTCCTTGGAGGCATCTATGCACTTACTCCGCCCTTAGTTCAAGACGGCAGCCCCCTGAGCACCTGAGTGCCTGTGGCAGAGTGGTGGGTAAGTTTGGGAGATCTTCTTCTGACCCCCTGAGCAGGCTGGAAGGACTGAGACCAGGAGAAGCTGGAATGACAACAGCTCTAGTCTCTGTTCCAGCAGAGGGCTGATCTGCTGGCTGTGGATTCCTATCAAAGAATGGCTTTTCTCAAGTGCGCATCTCTCGGACTAAAGCAATGTTCTTGTATGGACATTTTTTTCTACAACTATAATCACCTAACTTTCCCGGCCACGTGAGAAAGACTTGATTCTTCTTCTCTATCCCCTTCTCTTTTCTTGAGTCTTAAAGGCCTGTCTCAGTCTATTTATTAGTTTTGCTTATTTATTTTCATAAAAGTCCAGCCTCCTATATATAATTTTAAAACTCTAATAGTATAACAAGACAGGAAGAAAAAACAGCAGTCACCTGTCCCATCTGTACCTTAAATTCCGCTCTCCGGACTCTTTTCTTTGATGCGTACCTCCATATTTCCAAGGATAGGCCTGCAGGTTTCTCCCCAGACTTGTCAATGTCAAATGCCTGACATTGTACTGGGAGGTGGGGCTGGTGTGCTCCTAACCCATTCCATACCTACACTTCTCCCCTCCTTTCTCCAATATATGTATGTCATATCTTCTGGCTAAATCAATATTCAATTCTTATTTTATTACAATTACATATGTACTCTTCACTGCTGAGTGAAAAAATACTCTAGGATCACTTCTCCTTTTTTCTTCTATAAGTCTTTGTTCTTCCAGGAGTTAATAATTATCTCATTTAAAAAATCTGCTTATGGGGCACAGTGGCTCAGTGGGTTAAGCCTCTGACTTTGGCTCGGGTCATGATCTCAAGGTCCTGGGATTGGGCCCTGCATTGGGCTCTCTGCTCAGCAAGGGAGTCTGTTTCCTCCTCTCTCTCTACCTGCCTCTCTGCCTACTTGTGCTCTCTCTCTCTGTCAAAAAAATAAATAAAATCTTACAAAAAAATCTGCTTAGTCTATGTCATTATCCTAATAATTCTTCCAAAACTCTCCAGCAAAATTTTAAAAATCCTTCTGAGCACACTTTACCCATGATGAAACAATCAGATAAACTACTGGTTCCATTTTCCCCCAAAGACCTCTCTTCCTGCTCCCGTTGGTCTTCCTTTCTCTTTTTACGGGACTTCCCTAGCTAGTGAAGGGTCCAGTGCTGGATCTTGTTTCCAGGATATCAACTCTTCCTCCTTCTTGGTTTATGCCCTTGGAGTATCCAAGTCATTTTTTCTAGCTGGATACCGTTCTCTTCCAAAGCCAGATCTGGAAGGCTGGACACCCAGGGTTCTACAGTAATCACCACGTGTATGTTGGCCAAAGCAGGTAAGGAGTTTCACCTCTCTAGAGGCAAACCCAGGATCCTAACTCTCAAAAAGGATGTCTCTGGTCTGCAGGATGGGAGAGATAATTTACTTGGATAGGAGAAAACTGTTATCGGTAGATCAGAAAGATCAGGACCACTGCTACTCATACGTCACCTTCATGCAGAGTGGGAGAATGTGGCCCATTCCTCAAGATAGTTCACATCCATATTAGGGGCAAATTGCTATAAATAATAACTTTGTTAGAGTAAGGCACTTTATTACCATACTGACAGTAGATCAACGTGAATGTAGATGACATTAGCTAGAAAAACTCTCAGCAGAGTGTGACTTACAGTACATTAAACCTCTAGACTTGGGGCGCCTGGGTGGCTCAGTGGGTTAAGCCTCTGCTTTTGGCTCAGGTCATGATCCCAGGGTCCTGGGATAGAGCCCTGCGTTGGGCTCTCTGCTCAGTGGGGAGCCTGCTTCCTCCTTTCTCTCTGCCTGCCTCTCTGCCTACTTGTGATCTCTGTCTGTCAAATAAATAAATAAATAAAATCTTTAAAAAAGAAAAAAAAGGAAAAAGCCTTCTAGACTTGAAATCAATTAAGATCAACATAGCCTTAATTCTCCAAGCACAATATACCAATTCATTGAGCATTAGCATTTTTTGAAGTATGAACTTGATATTTAAACAATTTTAATATAAACATGGCCAGCAATATGATAATGGGGGTGCATGCTTCCTTCAAAATGAATAGGTACAATGGGAGGGGAGGAAGAGGAGTTCTCTGGTTGCATACTTCTATATCCTACTTCACTAAGTGAGAGCAGAACAGATGGGTTGAAGATGAGAGAGAGAGGAACAGAAGTGTTCTCCCAATGGGAGTACATGCCAACTTGCCTGGTGGATCCAAGCCGACTGATGAGGGGGCTTTAGCAACCCCAAACTCTGGGGAGAGGCTCACTTAGCTCATCTGACAAGGCCTTCACTTGTTCCAGTGACAGCTTCATTGCCCAGAGGGCCAGATGAACAAGGAGAGGGAATTTTCCTCTGGGTTGGATATTGGCCAATAGTGAGAGTCTCTTTGCTAACGTGGGAGTGATGGAAATCCTGGAAGAACGTAGCTTTGACTTTGTAGTAGCAAAATAAGGGAATGTTGGGTGGCATTGAAATGTGCCCTGGGGGATGCCTGGGTGGCTCAGTTGGTCAACCATCTGCCTTCAGCGCAGGTCATGATCCCAGGGTCCTGGGATCAAGCCCTGCATTGGGCTCCCCTGCTCAGCCACAAGTCTGCTTCTCCCTCTCCCTCCACCTCCCACCCCTGCTTGCTCTCTTTCTCTCGCTTTCTTATTCTCCTTCTCTCAAATAAATAAATAAAATCTTAAAAAAAAAAAAAAGGGAAAAAGAAGTGTGCCCTGGACTCAAGAAAGCAGATTTCAAAAGGGTGAGAGGATCAACAGGTCAAACAATAAGCCTTTTATAAAAAAAAAACAGGTCATGATGTACTAGAGATTTTAACAAGATAATGTTAATTATCTGCTTTCCAGTAATCCTGATGGGCAAGAAACTGCATACATAGTCAATAGCAGGAAGAACCGGGTTGAAGACAACATTTATAAAAATTAGGACAAGAACAAACAAAGGAAGACACGAACCGGGAAGGGCAATTTCTCTCAGTCATTTGGAAAACTGTTATTGAGTGGTTCCTCTATACCAGGCTTTTTGCTACATGCTAAGGAGATAGTAACCAAAGACATACCTAAGCTTACAGTCCAGCAGGGAATATAGACATCAAGCAGGTAATTAAAAGTGTGTTGAATCAGCAAACTACAAATAGAGGGGAACTTCCTCAGCTTGACAAATAATACCTATGAAAATCCCACAGCTGACATCATACTTATTGGTAAAAGACCGTTTTCTCCCAAGATCAGGAACACCAAGCAGACAGGGGTATCTGCTTCCTTCACCTTTAGTCGGCATTGTCCTAGAAGTTCTAGCCAAGAAAAGGAGATAAGAAAAATAAAAAAGGCATCCAGATTGGAATGGAAGAAATAAAACTACTTGCAGTTCCACAGATGACATGACTTTGTACTTATAAAATCCTAAGGAACCCCCCAAAACCATTAGAACTGATGAATGAGTTCAGCATGGTGGCAAAATGTGAGATCCATGTATGAAAATCAGTTTTCTTTCTATACATTAGCAATGAAAAATCTAAAAATAAAATTATTTATAGTAACATCAAAAATACGATACGTAGGAATAAATTTAACAAAGAAAGTACAGGACTTCTACACTGAAAACAGTAAAACATTGCTGAAAGAAATTAAAGAAGATCTAAAACAATGGAGAGAAATCTCATGTTCATGGATCAAAAAGCTTTAGATTGTGAAGTTGGCAATATTCCCCAAATGGATCTACAGATTTACGTAATTTCTATCAAAATCCCAGCTAACCTTTTTTTCCCCTGCAGAATTTGTAAACCTGTCCTAAAATTCATGTGTAAATGCAGGGAACCCAGAATTACCAAAGCAGTCTTTTATTTTATTTTTTTTTTTTAAGATTTATTTATTTATTTATTTGACAGAGAGAGAGAGAGAGAGAGAGAGAGAGAGATCACAAGTAGGTAGAGAGGCAGGCAGAGAGAGAGGGGGAAGCAGGCTCCCTGCTGAGCAGAGAGCCTGATGCAGGGCTCGATCCCAGGACCCTGAGATCATGACCTGAGCTAAAGTCAGAGGCTTAACCCACTGAGCCACCCCAAAGCAGTCTTGAAAAAGAAGGCCACGCTGGAAGACTCATACTTTCTGATTTCAAGACTTACTACAAAACTTTATTAATCAGCACAATGTGGTACTGAAACAAGGACAGACATATAGATCACTGGAACAGAATGGAAAATTCAGAAATAAATCCTTACATCATGCTAAACGAACTTTTGAAAAGGGTGGTAAGACAATAAAATGGGGCAAAGATTAGCTTTTTCAACAAGTGGTGCTGGGATAACTGGATATATACTTTCAAAAGAATGAAGCTGGACTCCTATGTCACACCACATACAAAAATTCCCTCAGAAAGGATCGAAGACCTAAGTGGAAAAGCTAAAGTATAAAACTCTTAGGAGAAAACCACAAGAGGATTATTCATGATCTTGGATGAGGCAATGATTTCTTGTATATAACACTAAAAGTATAAGTGACACAAGAAAAAATAGGTAAGTTGGGCTTCAACAAAATTAAAAATTTGTGTTCTATAAATGATATAAGCAAGAAACTTAACAAACAACCTGTAGAATGGAAGAAAATGTTTGCAAATCACATAGGTGAAAAGGAACTTATAAATACAGTGAATATTATATATATATATATATATTTACAAATATATAAAGAACTCTTATAAGTAGGTAACAAAAAAGTTAAATGAACCAATTTAAAAATATAAAAAGTTAAAAAATATATATATAAAAAGTTAAATAAACCAATTTAAAAATGAACAAAGAACCAGAATAGACATTTCTCCAAAGAAGATAAACAAATGGCCAGTAAGGACTGAAAAGATGTTCACCATCATGAGCAGGGAACTGCAAACCAAACCACAATGAGGTATCACTTCACACTCTCTAGGATGGCTCTAATAAAAATGTCAGACAATAGTAAGTGTTGACAAGGTTGTGGACAAGTCGGAACTCTCATTCACTGCTGGTGGAAATGCAAAATGGTGCAGTGGCTCTGGAAAACAGTCCCTGAGAATGTTAACATAGAGTTACCAAACGACCCAACAATTCCACTCTTAGGTACACACACAAGTGAAATGAAAACACACATCCATGCAAAAGCCTGTATACAAACATTCATTGCAGAATTATCCCCAAAAGGTGGGAAGCAGAAACAACCTAAATGAGTGTCCATCAATGGGTGAACAGATGAATAAAAGATGGTACATTTACAAAATGAAATGTCATTTGGCACTAAAAAGAAATGAAGTCTTGATGCATACTACCACAGATGAAAGAAACTGGTTACAAAAGACTGAATATTGCATGAGTCCAATTACATAACCTGTCCGGAATCGGCTGATTTATGGATTCAGAAAGTCGATTAGTGGCTTCCCAGGACTAGAGGGATGGGGCTAACATAGGAAGTGACTACTATTGGGCATGGGTTTCTTTGTGTGGTGACAAAAAATGTTCTAAAATTATATTGTGGTGATGGTTGCACAGCTGTGTGACTATACTGAAAACCACTGAACTCTGTATCTCAAATGGGTAACTCATTATGATGGGTGAATTACATTTCATAAGACCTTAAGAAAATGTAAGGAGTGGGCAACAATAACAATAAAGAATTCTGAATGTTATGATCCAGCCAGTGTGACAGTGAGTAAGTAATATGAGAACCCAATGAGGTTAAGACACAAAGGATCAGGACTTATGTAACTAACCCCAGGACTGAGCAGACAGTAGGGGCAAGGACCCAAGGTTGGGGAAAGAATGAAACATTGGAGGGAATAAAGGAAATGCTGGTGTGGTGGGAATGGAGCACAGGAAGGAGGAGAGATATGAGGTATGGTTAGGTAAGTAGGCAGTAGGCAGATGGTACATGCCATATTCATGACTTTAGACTTTTCCCAAATAGCAACAGGAAGACATTGAAGGGTTTTAACCTGGGGAGGGCAATGATTGGATGTGAATTTTATTTTATTTTATTTTATTTTATTTTATTTTATTTTATTTATTTATTTGACAGATAGAGATCACAAGTAGGCAGAGAGGCAGGCAGAGAGAGAGGAGGAAGCAGGCTCCCCGCTGAGCAGAGAGCCCGATGCGGGGCTCGATCCCAGGACTCTGGGATCATGACCTGAGCCAAAGGCAGAGGCTTTAACCCACTGAGTCACCCAGGCGCCCCTGGATGTGAATTTTAAAAAGTGTGCTTAGACTGCAGGAAATTGACTCGAGTGAAGTGGGTGGATATAGGAAAATCAGATAGGGAGCCAGTGCAAAGTCAGGGAGAGAGACGGTGTCTGAAAAATCTAAATTGAAGTAGTTTGAAGGGAACGTGGGAGGTGAGGATGTGGAGACAATGAGCTCTTTTATGAAGTTTGGCTGTAAAGGGAGAAGATGGCATTGTGGCTGGAAGGGAATAGGAGATGGAAGAAATTTAAGAGATAAGCATGTTTCAGTGGGAATTGGATGACACCAGGAATGAGAGAGAGAGAGAGAGAGAGAGATTTAATATTGAACACAGAGGAGAGAATTCATTCTATTGGGTCCTTGTGAAGGGGGGAGGTAATGAGATCCAGAACATCCTCAGAGACATATGCCCTCTAGCATAACAGGAGGAAGGTGGGAGATGGTTATAGATGAAAGAGAGTTTGTAGATTTGGAGGCAGAACTTCTTCACCCTTCTGCCTCCAGTTCTGCACAGCAACCCATCTGCCAAGAGTGACTAGATCTACTTTAAGAGTATGATGTCAGAGGACCATGAATGATTAATGAGGAAGACAAGGGAACACTCTTAAGGATGATGATAGACATTAGTGAAAGAGACTGAAGCACACATAACCATACATCTTATATTATACTTTCTTCTTACATAATGTTCAGAACAGGAAGTACAGAAAGATTGGTTAAGAGGGACTTGGGACCCCGTGTAGGTGGAAGGATAATGAGAAAAAGTCCAGTTATTTCAAAAGTTCAAACTTTAGGTCCTGCATGTTGAATTAGCTCGAAGATACAATTGAAGAATCATTCCTGACATTAGAAATCGTGCAGATTAGAATAGGAATTAGGCAGACCGAAAATGGGAAATATTCACATGCCTTATTTTTAGAAAGGAATGAAAGGGGAATTCATGAAAATACAGGTAAGTCTAAATAACTTTGATCTCTGCCAGGTATGTTAACTTGTGTTCATTAAGAAGCATCAAGGAAATATTTATGCTAAAATATTTCTTTATGGAGAGATTATCTCTTGATTTCAAGGTACAGGGTTGGGAGATTAAAGAAATGCTGTTTATAAAAATTATAGGGTCCCCAAATATGTTGATCACAGGATGGCTGCCTAGGAGAACTATGTATTTCAAAGGGACATTGGCATATAGACATGGTCACCAGTAGGTTTCAGATGAGAATCATCAGGAATAAGTAAAAAGAGAGGCCTCAGTGAGGCAGCAGAGCTATCTGCAAGGGTGTGAAGGTCTGGCTTGTCCAATCTTTTTTCTGCAGTGGTCCAGAGTAGAGCTTGATGCATGGGTGGAAAGTTTGAGGGAAGTAGATTGTTGCCTCTTGATAAAATAATACCTAACACCCAGAAATGTCCAACCATGAGGAGCACAAAATATTGAGCACCCCAGTCCTGGAAGATTCCAGCAGACTGTTGGGGCTTCTGCTACAGTAGCATGGGGTCTGGGCTATGTATCTCTGGGGTCTATTCCCTGAAAATAAACATGTAGAAGAAATGCGACATGGGCATTAACTTTTCAGCACACTCACGCTAGATTTACAGATGCTGACGGCTACAGATGTGTGCACAGCTGCAGAGTGAGGCAATGGTAGAGCCGAGGCTGGACCCAGCTCTCCTCTCCCCAGGCTCTGGTCATTTCTGTTGTTCCACACATTAGCCTTTCCTGTGATGAGTGATTGCCTTTCCTCTTTGGAATTTCAAATAAAAAATTCTAGAATGAAACTGGCCTACTCTTTTACACCATATACAAAAATCAACTACAAAAGGATTCAAGACTTGAATGTAAGACCTGAAACCATAAAACTCTTAGAAGAAAACTTTAGGGGTAAGCTCCTTGGCATGGATCGTGGCTTGACATGGAAAGTGGCAATGATTTTTGGATTTGACACCAAAAGCAAAAGTGACAAAAGAAAAATAATCAACTAAGACTGATAGGCATTTTTTCCAAAGAATGCGCACAAATGGCTCACAGGTATATGAAAAGGTGCAGAACATCATTAGTCATCAGGGAAGTACAAATCCAAGCCACAATGAGATACCACCTCACACCTGTTAGAATGGCCATTTTAGAAAAGACAAGAGATAGCATGTGTTGGTGAGGAGGTGAAGAAAAGGGACCCTTTGTGCACTGTTGGTGGGAATGTAAATTGGTGCAGCCACTCTGGAAAGTAATATGGAGTTTCCTCAAAATATTAACAGTAGAACTATCATATGATCCAGAAACTACTTCTGGGTATTTATTGAAAGAAACAAAAGCACTGACTCAAAAAGATACGTGCATCCCATGTTCATTACTTACAACAGCCAAGGCAAGGAAAGAACCTAAGTGTCCATCAGTAAACGGATGGATAATGAGAACGTATTTTATATACGAAGGAATATTACTAAGCCATAGAAAAGGACATCCTTGCCATTTGTGACAACATGGAGGGCCCCTGAGGGCATTATGTAAAGTGATGTAAATCAGAGAAAGAAAAATACTGTATGATCTTACTTATATGTGGAATCTAAAAACAAAACAAAACTCAGAGATACAGAGAACAGATTGATGGTTGCTGGGAGTGGAGGGTGGGGTGGTAGGCCAAATGGCGGAACATGGTCCAAAGGTACAAACTTCCAGTTATACGATAATTAAGTCCTAGGGATAGAATAGACTGCACTATGGCTATAGTTAACAATACTGTATTGTATATATATTTGAAAGTTACTGAGAGAGTAAATTACAAAAGTTCTCATCACAAAGGGAAAAAATGTGTCACTGTGTGTGATGGATGTTTCCTAAGCCTTTTGTGGTAATCACTCCATAATATATACATATATCCCATCATTATATTGTACACCTAAAATGAATATATTATTAAATGTCAATCATAGTTTAATTAAAAAAATAAATGAATTAATAAATAAGAGTTCTAAATCCCTCACTCATGACTTTCGGGCCACACTCTTTCATCAGTGTCCCCTGGTCATTCCACCCATGGTTTGGATGAAGCCTGCACCATTGGCCTTGAAATTCAGGGGCCCTGAGCAGTTGAGCCTTGGCTTGCACAGATAAGGGCTCTGTAATCTCTAGGCAGGCCCCTCCCAAGGCAAGAGTCTTGTGTGCAGTTCTTAGAGGAGACAAGCAGTTGTGCTAGAAGGAAACGATTCTAGAGCTGCCATGTCTTACCTGGACTCTGGGGTCTTCTCTACTCCTCGCTTCAGTTATACATGACCAGGTTCATCCACTGAGAAATAAACATCATCATTATGACATAGCTTAAAACTTGTTTGCTTAATACAGAGCAGGGCAAATGGTACCCCCTTCCTTGAAAGACCTCAGTCTAGTCTCATCAAAACTTTCCAGCTAATTCCAACCCAGCAGGGGGTCTGAAGCCCTCATCACAACCTATCTTTTGCTACTCCCTGAGGAGCTAGGCAGTGAGAGGGATAGCTGAGGTTGACCAGCTGGCTAGGCCAGGAGGCTCTCTTTAAAGCTCACGGGGAGTAAGTTTAATGCACAGTGAGCTCAGCAGGTGTTTCTCAGTTCCCTCTTGGATTTATGACGCCCACATAATCCTCTGCTTTATTAAGCTATTGGAAAAAAATAAAATCTGTCTGCCAAGATCCTAAAGCAGCCTTGGCAGTCCGTAATATATAAAGGCAGTAATTGGAGGCAGCCAGGCCGGCAGCTTGGCTGGCCTTTGACAGACCAGCCAATATCCTCAGGGAGAAAAATGCCCCCTAGAATCAGGAGAGGAGAGGTGGCCTGGGACTGTGCCCCGAGTCTGGGAAGGGAAGGCACCTCACCTCCATTTCTGTCAGGTACAGTCCTTTCCCATCCTTGGAGAGGTTCTGGAAAGTCTCTAAAGAGGAGGAGAGGAATCAGGATAGGTCAAGGGAGATAAAAGCAAATATGGCGACTCTATGTAAAGCACTTTCTCTCTCTCCCTCCTTGTCTCTTCCCAGCCAACTCCACCCCTGAGGGACAGCTCTCTGTGACCGCTCCGGCCCACACACGCCTCTCCCTCTTCTCGTGCCCTTGCACTCTTCACCCGTCCACACATGGCTGAGGGGATGTGTGGGCCTGTCTTATAAAGTATTCTACAGGCACCCTTTGGAGAACCTCCCTTGTCCAACAGAGAATTCTCTGGAGGTTTATGCCTCACCCTTCTCTCTTATGCTCCCAGGGCTCTGGTCTCTCAGTCTTCCTTAACTGCCTGGCCCAGAGCTGTGAGATTTACAGTGGTGCACCATGCCAGTGATGGGATAAAGATCAGGATGAGGCCAGATGCCACTTCTACCCCAAACACAACTCTTGAGCTATATTATGGCTTGGGGTTTCACATAGGATTTTCTTAAAAAATAAAGGGCAGGGTGGCTCTAAGAAGTGTCCAAATATGTGACCTACATAGTACAATTTCTGGAGCTTTGGGGAAGCCCCCCCCCCCCCCCCGCCGCCCCTATCTATCACTTGTGCGTTAATTCCTTCAGCAGAGACCGCATTCATTGCAAGACTATAGTGTAGGTTTAAGCTATAAACAACATGGAGAGGGGACACAGTGAGTTAAATGAACCTTGTTCCTGAAATAGGCACTAATTAGGGTGGTGAGGAAATGAGAGCCTGGGATAGGGGACTATCCTGGACAGAAAGAGTACAGAAGGGAAGCAGGGGACGCAGACGGGGGTCTACCATTACGCAGGCTAATGATGGCTCTGCGTCATGGAGCAAGGGCTCCTCATGCAAGACTCCAGCCCACTCTGTTACAGAGGCCTGGCCTAGGCCTGGGGCAGGAGTGCATTCCTGATCCTCTACAATGTTTCTTGGTCACTATAATGGTCTCCAGGATGTCGCCCAGGTGACACTTACTTGCCATGGCTTCCAGCCGCAACAGGAGGCAGACCAGGCTAGGGAAGCTGACCCTGCCGCTGTTGTCACCGTACCGGAGGGTCATGAGGTCCAGCAGCTCGCTGCTGATGGAGATCCCTGCAAGGAAGCCTGGACCGTGGGGTGGGTTAGTGAGCGGGAGGAGGCTGGAGCAGGTCCCGTCCTCTCACATGCAAAGTCTAAGAAGCCACCCGGGGTGGTGACCTTCCACCACTGTTTCCTATTCTGTCTGGCTCAGAGGCCAGTTCACTTCAGTTCGTGTTTTTGCTAATTCTCCAGTTGCCCCCTTCTTGACTGTTGGGCCCCGGTGACATTGTTCTGGAGTTTGACCAGAGACCAACTCCAGAGACTCAAAGCAGGAGTTTGCTCCCAGCCCTGCCTCCATCAGGCCTCTCTCTCGATCGGTGACCTTGTGAAACCACCTTGTTCCCTGACCCCATGACTGCCTGTGGGTCTCAGGTATGAACACTCCTAGTGTGAGCAAGTGTGGTCCCTAGAAGTGGGAGATTCCGTCCTAAGTTGGTGGAGCAGGAAAGAGGCTGGTCCTTCGGGAGGAGACCACAGTCAGAAGGTGGCCACAGGTGGGCGAGACACAGGCACCTTGCTCTTTTTGGGCCTGGTTGTCTTGTATGTCTAATTATGAGCTCCGGGAGGCACCAACCCCATAGCAGACAGCAGCAAACTGGCAAACGGCTGTGCCTATAAGCTTTTGGGGGGCAGGAGAACCTTGCAAGCCAAACCATCCATCAATGGGGTGAGCCTGGCGGCCCGTTCTCCAGCATTAATAAAATAGGAATTCAAATGCCATTAGACCTTTCGCTCCCCGGCTCGTCATATGCAGAAATCACCCTCTTTTCTTATGGTACCTCCACTGCCCCATTCAGTTATCTGCTTGGTCCCTGAAGACGTTTTAGTTGGATCCCAGCCATTTCTATCTGTCTGCCTTTTCTTATTCTGGTGTCACCAGTGTGGTCTCTTATAAAATTTCATTTTTTTCTGTAGCTATCCAGGCGTTCTCTAAGTGCGGTCCCCAGACGAAGAGCTTCGGCCTCACGTAGAAACCTCTTAGAACTACAGATTCTTGAGCCCTACCCAAGCCCTCCTGGATCAGAAGTTTTGGATGAAGGATGAGGTGTTTTCACAAGCTGTGCTTGAACAAACTTCCAGGGAATTCCAGTGCCCACTCAAGTTTGAGAACCACTGCTCTCGGGCAAGAAGAATTAAGGGGAGGACAGGTGCTAAGGACAGGTGCTAAGGACAGGTGCTTCTCCCTGCTCTCCAGGCTGGGGCCCCGCGGGAGGGAGATCTGTGGAGTCTCTCCTTCCAGCATTTACCTGGGGGAAACTGAGCTTACATTTTCTCAAGGAAGGCGGCAATTTTCTGACTTAACCTTTTTGTGATCCATTTCCCCCACTGGGACAGGGCAGATCACGACTCCTGATCACAGGGCAGTGGAGACGATCAAGTGAGAAGAGAGGAGTGCAAGTTCTCCCTGAACCCCGAAGCTCTTAGGCAGCCTATGGTGTATCCTTGTCATCATCCGAGGATTGAAAGCTCGGACTGAAAGCTCTGGCCTTCTTGAAGCAGACAGATTTCACTTAACTCCAACCTCTGGGAGGACAGTACATCCACCTGCTCATAGGGCTTTAACCCCGACAGTCCAGAGGTTGAGATGGAAGAGTCTCAAAGGCCAGCTCGAGCTCTGGAAGGGGTCAATTATGTGGGGTCATCAATTATGTGGGGTCATTTTAGCACAGTTAGAGCTGTTTGGAGACAAAATGCAATTGGGAAAATTGACCGGCACATGAGAATTCAGGTTGGGGAGGATAAAGGTTGAGTCGTGAGCCCGGAGGCCCGCAGAGGCTGGTGTAAGCCAGGGGAGGCCACAGGAACTCTGTTCTCTCCTGACCCTCAGCCCCCCTGCAGCAGTCTTGCATATGGCATGCAAGGGGTGTGCTCTCTCTCTCACACACACCCCGCCATCACCACGGCCCCAATCATGACAGCTCTGAGGGGCCCCGATTTACCTGCATCCCTTACAGCCTTCCACAAATCCGAACTCAGGAAAACTCCGGAGTGATTCTGGATGTTCTGGAAAACTCTCTGATTCAAGAAAGGAAGTAAGAAGTCCAAATGAGAGCTCTCACCCACCTTAAAGAGGATGTCCTGGGGAGAGATCCTGGAAATCCCTTTCCCATCCCTGGAGACTGTTTCAATAAACTTTGAGGGGACCCAGCTCAAAGCAGCTCATCTAAGGACCAGGGGAGGTAGCAGTGGGCGCTGCCTGGTAAGGCCAACCACACTGGCTGCCCTCTCTGGAGCTGTGGGGCTGTGGGCCTCTCTCCCAACCCCCTTTCTGTCCTTCCCCATCCCCCAGACTGGGCTCCTGACACGTGGCCGCTTGCTGTGTCTGGGAGGTGTAGAAATCTCTCAAGACTTTGTATACGGTGGTGGTTAAAAGCACAGAATTTGCAACCAAAACGGTGGGTTTAAATAAGCATTGACTATCAGCTGTGCAACCGTGGGCAAGTGACTTCGTGCACCCTGGACTTTCGGACCTCTCCCTGCTTCTCACCCAAGCCCTGATCAGCCCTGCCCTTCAGGGGCGAGAAACAGAAGCTTGGGCAGGTGATTTGTGGGGAGGAAGCGTGCAGCTGCCCCACAACTGCACTCGGGCTCCCTGTCTGGGTCTCTGCTCAGCCGCCCCACAGGAGCTGTTTCAAGGCAAAATACCCCCAGCAGGAGTGCGACCCAGGCCCGTGGAGGCAGCGATTACTGTGAAATAGCAGCCCAAGATTGTTTTCTGGCCTGATTTGGCTTTTGGTGAGTATATGGAAAGACCTCAATTGGGAATCACTCACTCATTAGTAATTCATTAGTTTGGTCATTCGTTGGACATTTTTGAGTGCCTGCTGTGTACGAGGCACTAAGAAAGGCACTGGGGGAAGCAGAGGAACACGAGGGTGTCCCTGCTCTGCAGTCTAATGGGGGGGGGACATATCAGCCATTATAGTGCCTTGTGTGTCCCCCAAGTCAGGGACTAGGGGATAATTCCTGAAATGCCCCACAAGAACACCTTATTATTGTGGGTTCAGGGGGATGTAACCGGGCCTGGGTGCAGGTGAGCCTCCCCATGAAGAGATTCCTGAGGCTGGACAGTCAAGGGGGTCGGTCCTGGCCGGACTCTGAGCCTCCCGGTTGGGGCGGAAGGAGTGAGTGGGAGGAGTCCAAGGGCGCCTCCTGGACCCCAAGGCAGGGTCCCAACTCCAGGGACAGCTCTGATGAGCTTAGACCTTGTCCTGAGAACAATAGGGAAGCCACACTGAGGCCACAGGCCACATGTGTGATCTTGTTGTGTCTGGCTGGTGGACAGGAAGGTAATGAGACGAACAGGTGCACTGGGAGAATGTCTCGGGGACAGGGAGCTGGGAGCAGAGGACTGGGGGAGGGAATTCTGGTGGGCGGTCTTAGCTGCCACCCATGGTGACCCTCTCTCCTTCCACCTCCTAGAGCACCCTTCATCCTGCCACTTGCTCAGGCATCGCCTCGTGTCTTCTAGTGAGGCGTGCAGTCTCCCCGAACAAAATGCGAGGCCTCCTGAGGGCAGGGCTGGGTAGCTCTTCTTTCGCACCCCCAAACCCTCTGCAGGTCGGGCACCCCATAGATATTTGCCAAACAGGACACAAAGAGAACATGCCGGTACCTGGCAGTGGATGAGCCGGCCCCACAGCCTTGCAAACTCCTCTTGCTCAAGCCGCCCGTTCACTTTCAGCTAGCGGGGAGTTAAGAGTGGACGTGCATCTGGCAAGTGCACAGCGGTGAGCAGGGACCCGCCCACGGCGCCAGGAGACATCCTGCCATCAGCTAGTATCACCGTCAGGTCAGCCATCAGCCCGCTGTCACCTGGGTGTGGCCCCACCCCAGCGGGCCCCCACTGTGTCTGCAAGGGCCCGGCTTAGCTTCATTTTGCAGAGGACAAATTGGAAGAAGAAAGAAGCCCTGAGAAAAGGAGGCCAGCATCACATGCACCAAGGGAAGGGAGACCCTGGAACACAGCCTGCACTGGCTGGAGGGGGCCCCAGGCAGGGGGGAATGCGGAGGAACATACGGGGGTCCCTGCAACCCCTGAAACAGCACGAGGGTGCAGATGAGTGGCGGGAACCCGTTAGAGCCAGCCCTGGTCGCCCTGTAGCAGGGGGATGGGTTTATACAGAGCTAATGCCAGGAAAAGCATCTCTCTCTAAGTTGCTGGAGGGGAGCAGTGGGTGGGCAGAGGGTGAGCAGAGCAGACCTGTCTGCTTTGCAGGGCTCTGGCAGACACCATGTCCCCCAGGGTGAGCTGCCCTGGGCTGTGCAGGGCTGCAGGGCCCTTCTCTTCATTTGTGGGGGACAGGCAGTGTCTCCAGGTGACTCCAAACCAGGGCCAGCAGACATAGGGCTTGATTTAGGATTTCAGCAAAAAGGGCTCTTGTTCAACAACGGCAGCCCCCCATTCCCGATCGGGTCTTGTTAAGAGTGAAGGAGCCGGGATCCGTCTCACTCCAGGGAGGCCAAGGAAGGTCCCCGGGTGCAGCTGGGAGCCAGGCTCTCGGGGGCGGCCAGGGGACAAATAGCTCCTGGGAGGCGGCCATCGGGACTGGAGTCAGGAGCCCTGGGTTTAATCTCCAGCCCAGCTGCTGGTGCCCATGGACAGCTGTGACTGTAGCTGTGGCACGGCAGCGCTAACGGGGTACTGTGTAGACCAAGGCGTTTTCTCCAAGTTCTGGGGGTTGTTCTCTTTACTGAATTGGGGCTCATTGAACAAGGGATTTTAGGAAGACCCACCCAGGGTAAGGGGAGGGGTGGGAGGAAATCGGCCCCCACTAGTGCTGCTGGGAGGCCCTGTGGAATGAGGTTAGAACACAGATTGGGAGGCTGTAAACTCTTCAAAACCAGGCACAACTTCGGGCAGGCCGTGGGATTACTAAACAGGCTGCGTAGGCTCTCCAAACTCCTCTCTCTCTCCCCATGCGATGGATCTAGTCTTGGCATGCCACGACGCTTGGTAAGTGCTAACCATTGACATTGTTGCTGTGGTTGTTTGGGAGAGGCAGTGAGTTAGCATAGAATCGGCAGGAACCCAGGCTCTTCTGCCAGCCAAGCCCTTAGAACTGAAGAAGAGAAAACACTGCAAAGCGAAAAGCATTCCTAACGTCCTAATGAGACCCTCCAGGGCAGCCCAAAGAGCAGACGGACCCTTAGAGCTGCCAGGACAGGGGAGGGGGCACAACAAAGGATACGTCCATCAGAGCCACGATGCTCCGGCACTCATCTAGAGAGAACGTATGTCCCGGAGTTCCTGGGGAACAGGAAGGATGGAAATGTTGGGGCCGGGGGTGACACTGGACTGGTTCAGCAGTGGGAGGAGGGTGGGGACAGTGGGCTTGTGGGGTCTGACCTTACCTGTCAGGAGCTCCTGGTTGAGAAGGCTCTGAAGCTGGGCGGCATCCAGGTTCAGTCCCTGATCCAAACGAGAGAGGAAGACAGGAACCCCCTCAGTGCCCAGGAGCTGAGCGGCACACCTGCCTTATGCTAGAGAAGCGCTCAGACTTCCAAGCCCTTGATTCCCACCCCGTGCCCATCAAGCCTGCCATGAAGCCTTTCCCAGTTGCTCTGGGTCATGAATGTCTGCAGTGCTCATTGCTCCTGACATTTGATACCACCTGTGGGGCGCCTCGCCTTTCTCTCTTCCTTCATTATTGGACTGAAAGCAGCAGTTGCCTCCTCCCCACCACACCTGGCACTTGGGAACCCCTCAGGACAAGGGTTGTTGAAGGAATCCATTCATCCCCGCAGGCGTGTTTTCCCGTCTGCTTCCAGGAAGGGATGGAGAGAAAATAGTACTCAGTGTGTGAGTGTGAGCACGGGCATGTGCGTACGTGCGTGTGCAGAGGAGATGAAAGTGCCAGGAATCTCGGCGCAGAGGAGCTGCTCTGAGAACATTACTTCTCATGAGCCTTCCTAGCCACTAGGCAAAGAGGAAGACAAGGGTCTCCTTGGATTAGAAACAGGAAGTAGGGGCGCCTGGGTGGCTCAGTGGGTTAAAGCCTCTGCCTTCGGCTCAGGTCATGATCCCAGGGTTCTGGGATCGAGCCCCGCATCAGGCTTTCTGCTCAGTAAGGAGCCTGCTTCCTCCTCTCTCTTTCTGCCTACCTGCCTCTCTGCCTCCTTATGATCTCGGTCTGTCAAATAAATAAATAAAATCTTTAAAAAAAAAAAAAGAAAGAAAGAAAGAAAGAAAGAAAGAAACGGGAAGCAATGGAGGCTGAGGGGAGAGAAACTTTTCCCAGCCTGATCTTCTGAAGTGGTGAACTGCATTCAGTTTTCTCCTAGGGACACTGAGCAGTCTGGTGGGGAAGCACCTTCCACGATGATCCCACAGAGAAGCCAAGCTGTGCTGCGCGCAGCCGTTTCTCCCACACAGGCTGGTGAGAGCTGAAGGGGCGATGTGCCATCCGCACTCCGGGAGGGCTCCCCGTGGGAGAAGGAGCCAGAGTGAGGTCCCTCAGCAGGTGGCTTAGCAGAGCGGGGCTGGGTCAGGTGGAAGAAGGGGTCTTGTTGGTTCTTCTGAGAACACACATTGCAGAGACCCACAGACACGCTGTCCCCAGGGTTGGCCTCACCACCTCACTGAAAGCAAAAGCAGTCCCTCAGCTTGTCCTCTGGGGAGGACCCCTTTGAACGTCCCTGAGAAGAACATGTGGCCAGTGTTTGAAATCCGCCCTCAGGTCATCCCTCTAACATCCCACTGGCTGGGTTATGTCAGGAAAGCCAGCATTGTGTGTCCACTATTGACAGAGTTTTTTCCTCAAAAGAATCATGGCACCCAACCTGCAGAGCAGTTGGCAAGGAACTCTAACTTATGTGGAGTCACCTCCTAGAATACAAGTAGCTTTGAGACATGGACCATGTCTCCTTCCTTCTGCATGTCTCTCCATCCTAGGACACTCCCTGACCTGGACCAAAATGTCTGAGGAGATGAGGATAGGAATGGAGATGAAGACTGCCTTAAGCAACTACCCAAAGAATTGCACATCTCTCTCCACCATGTTAACATAAGATCCCTGAGGACTGACGCTTTGTGTTCCCAAATCTTAGCATGGAGCTGGGAACGTCCTAGGTATTTGGTACGTTTGCCATTTGGAAAAATGGATAGACAGGCATGACTCGGCTCAGAGGCTGAACATGTCCTTCCTTTCTCCCAGGCAAACCCTGGGTTATAGGACCGTCACCACTGTCATGGCTGATGAAGGTAACTGACGGCAGTGGTAGCACCTCATTGCATTCCCTTAAGGCTAAACAGATACAAGAGATCGGGAGACAGGACTGAGTGGGTGCATACACCAGCATTTGCTTTCAACTTTCCTTTGAGGATACAACCCCTGAGGGTAGTTCACAGATTGTGCGGAACGATGCCAGCTGGGCCCTGTTCAAGGGTGCTCAGCCAGGGGATGAAAAGGGGGTGCGGTCCAGTCTATTCCAATTCCGAGTTGTGCACCTTGGCGCAAAGCTGCCTGTGTCTTTTATTTTAATTCCTACAAAGGCCCCATCTGGGCTACCAGTTACCCTCTACGAGGAGACATTTGGTGGTTGTTTGGAAAAACCCTGATTAGAGGGAATCTGGACCATTTGTCATATGACAAATTATATTATTTATTTCAGATGTGCAGGTGCCTGAAACATGCCAAGGACTTTGCCATCTGCCCCTGAAGGAAGCCTGGTCTCAGGTATCCTAATTAGGTCCTGCTGATTGCCTTGGGCAGTAAACTTAGTTTGGACATCTGCTCTGGGGAAGCTAATCTGTCTTAATTCAACACAGATTGACTGAGCACCTTCTCTGGGCCAAGGACAATGACAGATATTGGGGACAAGGAATGCATATGATGCCATCCCGGCTTTGGGAGCTCACAGACTGGAGATGATCATCTGGGCAGACCTTGTCTTGCATCAAGTGAAGTGTCTTCTGAATCAGCCCAGATGTGGACCTGAATCCTGGGCCCATACTGATGTCAAGGAGGTCCATATTGAGCAGTTCCTTGAAACATATTCCCCTCACAACAGGCACATTCTTCATTTCTCCTTGTTTTTCCCTCTGGGCTCAGGCGTCCTGAATAATTCCCTTTTAAGCTGCCTCCTAGTTACCCCATTAGCCCTCTGAATGACTGGCATCCTTCCTGTCCTTGGCCTCTGCCTGGCACAAGGCTGGCAACATACACATGGCCACATCTATCTATCACTTTGCTCTTCCCAAACCAACATGACTATTAATGGCAAAAGGCCCATCGTGCAGAGCCCTTGGCAGCCACTTTTATCCTGGCACGTCAAGGAGTTCTTTATAACGGTTTATTAAACCATTAAGAAAATCCTCCGTGCACATAGGTGGCTTGGCAGGAAAAACACCGTTGGTGCTTTCTGGAGCTGGCTAGCTCCTGGGAGGAATGATGCCAAGGAAGGTGGCAGAGCAGAAGGAAAGATTTCAGGGGGTATTGACAATTACTTGTTTAAAGATTTCAAAATACCACCACCCCCGGCATGAGCCCCACCCTCACCAAGGTCTGCTTTCCAGCCTGGATGTCACCCAGCTAGGGTGCCACTTCTCTCCAGTGTTTGGAAGCCAGATCAGTTCTGGAGACATGCAGGGAGAGAGGCTGATAAAATGACCCACCAAGCACTTTTCTTCTCTGTATCCTGATAAGGGCCTGGGGTCCCTCCATCACTCATCCCCGTGCTAGGTACTGTACCTGTTGAGCGTATTTGTAGAAGATGATTTCCTGGGAGCTATTTTTTGGAAGACTCCCCTGGATCAAAGGAAAAATAGTCAATATCAAATTTATGGGGAAAGAAGCTATCTGTCTGGTGCAACGAAGGCACGAGAACCATTCCCTACACCTGGATCTGAGACAGAAGCTTCCTCCAGCAATCAGATAAAACTTGTAGGGGAATGAGAACACCTAAACTTGTGGAAAGAAGATGACTGTGGAAAGAAGTTTCCAGCTTGACCTTGGAGGCTCGGTCTTTTCCACTCTGCCCTGCCCCTTGGAGCCTCATTAGCTCATTATGGTGTCTCTATTTGCATCGGTCAGTGAGGTAAGAAGGAGACAGAAGTTCTTGGGGATAGGATGCAGCCAATGAAGCCTTCCAGCCAAACCTTCACATACCCACCTTTAGTGCCGTAAGGTTGAAATTGTTGTCCAGGTTCCTAGAAAAGCAGGGAACAGTGGGACAAGGATGAATGACTCACTATTTAAAGGAAGACTGCAGTGGAGGACAACCTAGGGTGGCATTGGACATTTACACCAAGGATCTGAGAGAAGGGCCCTCAGCACAGAGGGATGTGAAGGGGGCAGCCATGACAGCAGACAGCTCAGCACCATCACCACGTGTCCAGTCTTTTGACCGGCCATCATCGGGTCTACAAACCGTTTAGCAAACGGTTCTTTGCACAACAGGATACACACAGACAGTGACCCCCACGGCCGAGATGGCAGATAAGCTTGGTCTTATGTTCCAACTTTGGTGGAGCAGTGGCTACCTGGCAGACTGAACTGAGGCTCTGTCCCAGCTCAGTTGGAAAGATGGCTGTGACTACACCGATGTCTGCCTCATGCCCAACAGGGGCTAAGGTGCCCAGGAGGATGTGTACTTGCTGACCCCAGTCTTGACCATTGACTTAGCACTAAAGACTCTCCACCACTGGACTCTGTCTTTCAGGCCCATATTTCACTGTCTCCTGGATGCACCCCACCCCCGCTCTGGTCACATTTCAGACAACCGCCATGACCGCCACGGACAACCTTCCTGTGCATGTGGCTGATGTTGCCTATACTTCAACAGGTCCTGGGCTCACCCCTGTTCCTGCTTCTGCTCATGCTTTTTTTCTTCTACCTGCACTACCTTTTTCTTTAAACATCAGACTACGTTTTCTATCAAGGACTAGCTCAAATGCCATTGTCTCCAAGAGGCGTTCCTCAATTCCTCTTGCCTGAGGCGGGTCCCTCTCCTCTGTCCTCCCATGTAACTCTGCACTTTGGCCAAGCAATCGCCCCATCCTGTTCATGGTCTCCTTGTTGGGTCAGACTCTCTCGCCACCCTTCGTGGTGAGCTTCTTGCAAACGAGGCCCGTGCCATGTCTCCTGCTGACACAGTACCTGCTTCCCAAGATGATGCCATGGGTTTTTATAAAATTAAGAGAAATCAAACATTTAGAAGCCCAGAGTTTGTGTACCTGTCACCATCTGGCATTTTCAGGAAGATTCGGAGCAAAAAGTCAACGGCTTCACTGTGGGCAGAAGTGACCGCCACGTAGGTCCCAGGGCTCAGACTGTAGCGCTTAGTGAGGCTGCCCCTGGTTTTGGAAACTATGCCCTCGATAGCATTTCTGAATTTAGAAAAGAAGGTGGGTGGCAACTTCTGGTAGTGCTGGAACTGGAGGAAAACATGAAGATGGTTAGAAAGCCCCATGGGTTTTATGGACCCAGACCCCAAGAGAGACCCACCACCTTCCAGACCTCTCTCCATTCACCAAAACTGCATTACAGGCCTTGAAAAGGAAGACCCTGCTTACCTGGATTTTCAGAATGCCACAAAATTCAGGCTAGTATTTAATATAGATGTTAACACCACAATGAATGCAGAAAAAAATACGGTTTTTTAAAATTTTAGTTAATTAAATTTAAATTTAATTTTAAAATAATTTTTTTAATTTAATGAGATAAAACATGGTTTTATCTCATTAAATCCCACAGAATCCTGGGCTTGGGGGTTTCTCTTTCTGCTTATAAAGACTTCCGTGGAAACCAAGGAAATTGTCCCAAAACTGAATTACTTCTGGAGCCCCTGACGTCCCTTCTCTCCTGAACCTTCTACAGGACCCTTTGGACTGTGTAGCTCTGCAGAGCTGGACTCCTTCATTCTCTCCATTTTGTCTTCCCAGCAGAGCCCTGGAATTCCTTCTCGTTGGAAAATAATGGGCTCTGATCATTTTCCTTTTCTTTCAATATTTTCTTAGAGACAAAACAATAAATATAATGCAGTTCCCATTACCAGACGTCACATACATATTACATAATAAAAACCCCTTACTAAATAAATTTTCCCCAATACAATCGAGCACGGGGATTCCATTTAGAGTGGTTACACAGCGTGAAATGATTATTTGTGAGCTCTGCCTTGGGGAGCAACAGGGAGAAAGGGGGAATTTCTTTTCAGGGGGTGGGAGCAGGGCTGGTCTACAAGATGAGACAGGAGACCCGTCACTGTCCCACGTAGGCAGCAAGGGCTGGGTGCAGCCTCCAAGGTGATTTTGCTGATGCTAACAGTGACCCCACAGGTTTGGAGTCTGAGTTGTGTGAGCCCTTCTGGCAAAAGCAGTGATGGGAATGATTCTTCTCCAGAAAGCCAGCACTGTCCTGTGGCTCTGGGTATGTGTGTGTGTAAGCACATGCATGTGCTCATGGGGAGGCACTATGTACAGAAGAGTGTGGGCCTCCTACAACTCAGAATTCCCCTGCTTCCCTGCTCTCCTGCCCTCCTCTCTCCATTAGACTTCTGTAGCCTTGTCCGGAGTCCCTATCCCCCAGAGCAGGCTTGCTCAGGGGCAGGCAAAAGTGTGAGTATGTGACACGATGGGAGGCTCTTGGTCTAGTGCACAGAGACCCAGCATCCAATTACTGCAGGCCTATTTGCATACCGACTTGACCCTGTAGTTCTAGGGATGGGGCTTGTGCCTTTTCCTGGGTCAAATTCCCACCCCTCCCTCTAGCTCTGGAGATTTGTTCCTTGCACCTGGGTGCCTCCCTCAAAGCCCTTCCAGAAGTTCTACTCCCATGACCCGGGTGCTGGAAATAAAGATCAGATCCTGAACCCAGCTCTGTGGCAGGGCCACTGGTGTCAGTGGCTGCCTTGCTACCCAGTTTCTTCCTGGGCTTCTGAATTCCTGCTTAGAGAACCCCTGTCCTGGCTTCTGTCTTCCTGTTGGGGCACCCCTGGAAAGGCCTAGAGGAGCTTCCCTGGACCAGAAGCATGCTATGGGTACCACCTGTTGGCTGCGGCTACATCCTTGGTCCCCAGGCACACACACTTCACCTGGCAGCCATAGCCCTGCAGAGCCCACATCCATTTAACTGGTCTGTGTGCCTGGAACTACATCTGTCCTTCATCCTAACTCTTAAATCACCCTGTACCAATGTCGAGAATACCAGCTCAGGAGAGGTGGCAATTTGGTTGGAAGAGAAGCTAGCTATGGCCTGCAGGTACATTTGCAGAGGACTCCCCCTGTTTGTGGTGGATTCGGGGGCTCACCAAGAATAGGAGGCTAACGTCCCCCCAAGATGCCATTAGCTCTAAAGAGGAAAGAACTGCCTGCATCGGTCTTATCTATCAGAGGCCAAATTCTCAAGGATGGTTTCTTGTTTGCAGCCCCTCTTAGATCTCAAACCAAAGAACAGCTCGAGGGGTCAAACTTTTTGACCAGGACAGCAAAAATATGTCCCGCATGGTTGATCTGTTTGGAGATTCTAAGTCTGTATCGGTTACAGACAACCAAGACTAAATTTGCAGCCACGGAATAGCAAGAAATGTGCTGAAGATCCTGGTGTTGGAAGGGGCGTGGAGGTTTACCAACACACAGGAACACAGGCTCGAGAAGGCGCTGAGTCATACCTGGGGGTCGACCTGCAGGGAAGAAAAAGAAAGGCAGGTTCAGGAGCCTAAACCAAAACACAAAGGTAAGCAGATTCCAGCAGCCCGGCTCCGGGCCCTGCGTTCCTTCTTCCTACCATCAGCCTGTTCCCTGCACACCCCACGGAATGGGAGCATGACTCATTCCCCGTGCAGAGATGCGAAGAGAACACCTAACCTGTTGTAGGCTGTAGGGAGCTCGAGGGGGAAGAAAATGGAGGGGGAGAGTCTCCCTTTGTCGGCTCAGTCACGTGTGGCTACTTTTTATAGCAACAGTGATAAAATCAAGGGAAGAGTGAGATGTCGATAGGGTGGGGGTAAGACAGACACAAGATCAGATGTCAGTTTCCCAGCATCAGGAGCGCCAATGCGAGGAAACTTCTTTTATTCCACCACGCCCCTGTAAAACATGGTGGGAATTTGTTCTAGGCCTCCCGGAGTTTGTAGGGAATGTACATGTGTGTCTGAGTAGGGAAATACCTACATCCTGTCTTTCCATGTGGCAGAAGGAAATACTGAGATGCAGGCCCATTTTTAAGCCACCCTGCCACGCGTAAGGTGATTCCCTGTAACCCTGAAAGCAGACCCTGGGACCCCGTTTTATGGTTGTGGAAACATTCCCAGCAGTGTAACGAGCGGAGGTGGGAAGAAAGCAAGCTGCTTTGCTTCCTTGGTGACTAAGACCCACCGCCCAATGCTGTCATCCACTGTTGGTGTGGGTTTCGGTTCATTTCCCCTACTGATCCTACCCCCCAGCCCCCCAAAACCATGTACACAGACCGCTTGATTTGCCCAGGCAGACTTCTCTGGAGACTAAGAGTGAGCCGGAAGGGAGGTGGAAAGTTCCAGCCTTGAAAGGGGGAGGTTTGGGGTGAAGATGAAATGGCTTGTCCACCCTTGTCTTTTTTCCCCACCTATTGGTATACCACCCGTGTTTGTTATGATGAAAGGAGAATGGTGCTGCCATAGGAGTCGGGAGTCACGGGACCACGCCAGGACCAGAGCGCTGTACGTAGCGGTCATACAAGCAGCACGTACCCACAAACACCAGCGGAGCCCTGCAGACTTCGGAGAGTCTGGTGGCTGGCATGCACAGAGAGTATTTCTCAGCTAAACTGTGAACGAAACCCAAGTGTCTCTTGAGTTGCTATGGTCTGGACAGTTCTTTTGTGTTTAACTCAATCAGGATCCTGAAAGCTCCCCTGGGACCTCCAGGGAGCCTGAGGAGACCACAGGTCTGAGTGCCTTTTTAGCAAAGAGCACAGCTGAGAAATGCATCTCAGGCTGAAGAGCAGACAAATGGGCTTGGCAGCATTTAAAAATAGGTAGGATTACAATTGCGCCAGGTTCCTGAACTCTAAAGATTTCAGGAAAATCAGGTAACACAAGCCTGTTGTGATGCCCAGCTCTGGGGCACCAGACTCATAGATGGCAATGGGACCGGCATCCCTAGTTATGCACTGAGGCAGCCCTCTTTCCCTCTCTGGGCTTCTGTCTCTCATCAGAAGAGGACAGTGGTCCTCATCAGGAGAGAGCAGCAGGACTACCCTCTCCTGCTACTCTCTCATCATGAGAGAGAGAACTAATCAGTCTTGGCTGGGTAGACCAGATGGCTCAATTCCTCCCCTTCCCCTTTCTTTTGTTCTTCTCCGAAGAGACTCTGAGAATGAGAGTCCTCTCAGAATGCACCTGAATCACTTGGGATTCTTGGCTGGAAGCAAAGGAAACCAACCAGGATGGGATGAGCAAAAGTCATTTATGAGAAGTCTAGAGAATGCAGCTGGGAAAGTGGGTGGGAAGCAGGGTGGACAGCTATGCCCAGGATCTCCCTGCATGGATGCTGCTGGGCCCCAAGATTTGCTGTGGATAATCCTTTGGCTGGTCCCACCTCAAGAGTCCAAACCCAGAATGACCAAGATTCTGGGGATGGGGGAAGTGGGCATGAGAGGAGCACCTAATTGGACAAGCCTGGCTCGCATATCTACCCCTTTGCAATCCAGGGTTTGGGGAGAGAAAATATTTGTCCTCTTTGGTTGCTGTGGTGGGAAATGAGGCCCTGCCTTCCACCAAGTGGAAGAGTGTTCAGGTGCCTGGTGGTGAGGACAATGACAACCGTCCACTGCTGCTTCTTTCAATGTTCTCTGGTGGCCTCAGCAGGTTTTAGACACCTCAGAAGTACTGTGCCAAACCCGAACCATTTCTTTCCCATTCATTTCACGAAACTGGGAAGTGGAAACATGGTTAGAACAGAACCCAAAGAGCTCTCCTCCTTCGAGAGCTGGAATCATTGTTTTCCTTCAAGCTGTGAGCATCATGAGGAAAGCAAGCGTCTGAGCCCCGCTGAGAGGCCGGAGCCTGGGACCAGGAGTTACGGTATCAAGTACTTTCCCATCACCTCCTCGCTGTATCTTGGGCGGGTCGCTTACGCTCTCTCAGCTTTGACTTCCACATCTATAAAAATGATTTTTGAGGCAATGAATGTGAACACACGTCAAACTCTGAAACACGGTATCACTGTGAAGCCTTCTCACTGGCGTGAACTACAGCCAGGACTCAAGACTGCTCCAGCGTGAGCAGAGCACCCAGGAGCCCTGCCCGGCACACATGGGCTGACCTGGGGTTCTGACTGTTGCCTTCAGCTCAGTGAACAGGAATGGAGATTATTCCCAGAGATGCTAAATTCAGAGCCCCAGCCACAGAGGTGATGGCTATGTTTGACTGAAGGCTTGGGGGCAGCTGGTGCCTAATCCCCAGCTCTGCCATTAACTGAGACCTTGTCCCTCTACTTGCTAAGCCTCGGTTCCTTCAGTCCCACCATAAAGACAGGGAACCCAGCATTTGATGGTTGTGGGATCTTAGTTACCTTAGTCCAGAGAGGGTGCGGACTATATGATTTAAGAACCATTCACTTTATCTTTGGGATGCATTAAATTAGCTGGTAAAGGAGGTAGGAGCAGAGGTATCAGATTCTCTTTTGCAACACTTCTAAGTAATATTTTATAAAACGAACTCCCTGATGACCTCCTCACAGGGGTGTGTGTGAAGACTTGTGGGTGGAAGGATGGTCCCCCAAGAACTGTGAAGCTTGTTGGGAGTGGCATGGGGGGAGGGGAGGCCAGGCGGGGAGGAAAACCTGACCTTGGATGAATGGCCAAGCAGATGCTTGCAAGCCAACCACCAAGCAATGACTGGATTCTGGATTTTGGTTTAAATACAAGAGAAAAACATGCCTCCTGGTTTTAGAGCCAGGATTCGTTTTTTTGCTTAAACTCCTCCCAAAGTTTAGTCAATGACTGTCAAACTTTCCTGCACATAAACAGCACCCAGGGAACTTGTTACAAGGTGGATTTTCAGACTCTGTTCAGATTCAGAAGGTTTGGGATGGTCCCAGGAATCTGCATTGTTACAACAGCTGGTCTTGGACCGGACTACTTTTTGGCTGACAAGCGTCTGAGCCTGCAGCATACCAGGAAATGCTAAGTTATACCGGAAGGAGGCGTGTCCCACTGTAAGCCTGGTCAAGACTGATCTCCTGTTAGGCCCAGGTTTTCCTGTAATTTTAGAGTTGAACCAGGCGAACTCTAGGGCCCTTTGGGTTTGATCTCTGAGGTAGTTCAGTGAAATCTCCCAGACTGGTCAGCTGCTCTCTCTGCCCAAGGAATGCACAACTGTCTGAAAGGTAAGCACTGTCTGGTGCAGGCCATCTTACCTTGAACACATTGAGGCTTAGTGGAAATTTGTCTTTTGCCTTTAAATTTTGCAAGATGACGTTGATGGACATGATGGCATTGTTGCTTTCCATGCCTTCTGGCACAGAGAAGATGTACTGCGTGTCCCTCGGAATTCCTTCTGCATGAGAAAGAGCTATCACTGGAGCTCAGTTTGGCTTCTTTAAGACTCCTAGACCAGGGCCATTGCTAGACCAGGGCCATGCTGGTTCAGAAAGCTCTTGTGGCTTGTGTTAGGAAATCTGGATTTGGAGCCCTAAGGCTTTGGGTCCCAGTCCCCACAGTTACCAGTTGTTGCACAAGCTTCTTCATTTTGTGAGCCTCTGTCTCCTCCTCTTAACAGCAAGGAGGGGAAGTATGTTCCCCACTTGGTGAAAATATTTCCTTAACTGTAAAGTTGAGGGCTATTGTTGTCATAAGTGGAATGTCAGAATTCTCAGGTATGTATGAGCTTGTGCATTGGTGATAACCACCAGATCCCCGAAAAGCTAATCCCCAAGCACCAATGGAGACAGAAACAAAGAGGCAGAGGGATGGCCACTCGCAGTACTCTACTACCCAGGTGTGCTCATCAGAGCCAGAGCAAGAGACAGAAGTAAGGTGACTAATTAAGGTAGATTCAAATACATGGAAGAATGAAGACAAGTCAAGATAGAGAGGAATGAATGCACATCAGCAGGGTCACATGTTGGGAAGCTCTGAGAGGGGAATGGGGAAGCACAGAGGCTCCTCCTTGTGAAGGCTGAACAAGATGATGCATTCATGGGTACCTAGCAGTGCCCAGTGGGTATTTGCTTGCTGGCTCCCTTCCCTCTTTTCCATGCAAAGAATATCTAAGAATAGCCCCAGTGTATCATTTTGCGTAGTTCACTGATATGTGCTATATCCAGGGAAGGGAACTTTGGCCCCAAAGTCAGTTGAAGCTCTAGAAGGTCAGTCAGTTGCCCAAGTGTGACTGGTAAGTTCCTTAGAGTCCATCCATGGCCTCCTGGTGCCAAGGTTCTCTAACCAGCAGGGTGAAGATCCTGGGTTGAAAAGAGGGGCACCTGTGGGTCATTCAAGCTAGCCATTCTCAACAGGCAGGTGCCAAGGAGAGGGAATGGTCATGTCTAAGTGCAAACACATGCATACACTCTCTCTCTCTCTCTCTCTCTCTCTCTCTCTCTCACACACACACACACACACACACACACACACACATAAACTTGTTTGCATAGCTTCCCCTCTTGAGAATGTGTAAGAATACTCAGGTTCACGTTCACAGGGAGCTAGTTCATTCATCTGTGTGGCAAATGGGGAGCAGGAGGTGCGGGGAGAACATGTGACCCTCCCAAGGTCACACTCAATAAAATTCATCTCAGGGGAACCCAAGTCCAGGCTCTGAGGTGCCCACCTCTGGGATCTCAGGGTGTGGCGGCAGGATACACCCACCAACATGGGGCAGGAACATTCTCTTATGTCTGGATGGTGCTTTATGGGGCAAAGTGATGGTTTCACACAAGCCCTAACTTTTGTCTAGTGTTCTTTCCATAGCTCCCCAGTCCTGTGTAATTACTGAAGAGCAGTGAGCCTGTCCTCCCCCTGGGAGGCAGGTGTAGGCGAGTAGGACAGTGGGAGGGCATGACAGGGAAGGGGAGGCCCACATGAGATTCTCCCACCCAGCCCACCAGCAACTGTTTCCCTTGGAGAACAACTACTGTCCCTTTAGACTGGAAGATTTCTCTCAAATTCAGGCTGATGGTCTAGAACCAAAGGCCACTGAGACTTGAAGCCAGGGCAGGGCTAGGGCTGACTGCTTCCATCTGTCAGAAGAATTGCCAACATCATAACTACCTGCGGTATTACCTGGAGTTTCACTGTTCTTGAACATCATCTGGGACCATCTTCCATGAGGCACGTTTCCTTGGTTTAGACTGACTGGAAATTGGTTACATATATGCAGGCAGGAGAAGTTGTCTCGGAAATCTTGACATGACATCCTGTTATAAGCAGATTATAAACATCATTTTACTGGTTTCGTCCCTGGGGTGGGGGGTGCCCTTCTCTCCAGTCCACCTTTGTCTGTCAGTTCCAGTATTCGTAGATTTACCCCATCTTACCCAAAGACCAGAGCCTCAGCCTGCCTCACTCACTGTCAAGGATACTTCTCCCTCCTGTGGTTGGGAGGACAGGACTGAATAAAATTCCGAGTTCTGCAAGTCCCTCTCATGGCTGTGAAGGATGGCTGCTGTCTCTCTCTGCTCTGCGTCCCATATGGTGCCAGGAAAACTACTGTTTCCTCTGACCCTCCACCAAATTCATTGTTGAGATCCTTATCAGAATAAAATGGTCTCAACATCTAAAATCCCACCTTGTATTGGCACCCAGTGCTCATCCCGTTATCCACAACTGACAAATTGTTGGGCAGTACACCTGAAACTAGTGATGTGCTTTATTGCTAATTGAATGTGCTAATTGAATTTAAATTTTAAAAAAGGGCAAAAAAAAATAGGAAAAAAAATAACCCCCCCTTCTACTGTGATCAAAATAGAGATAATGGCAATATTTTTCCTTTCTAATTTACATTTGTCTCTCTGCTTCTTGATTCTGTAGACCCAGTCTCCTTTTCACACATGCTAAATCCATTTGAATATGTTACTAAGTAAACAATGTAACCTCTCAGGGAAATGTCCTTATTATCCTTTAAGATGTGAGCACATGGCTGAGAATGTGTTTTTTAAAAAATCTGGTCCTCCATAGCTGCTGGGCGAGGACACGGATGTCTCACCCAGAGCTCTAGAGTCAGGACTGGGAGATTAAGACCGAATAGCTCTTTTAGAAGACTGTGGAGCTCCAGGGGGACATTGTGGGTCCTAACACACAGATGTGATAATCAAGCATCCTGGTTTCAGGGAAACTATTGATTTCAAAGCTTGGGGGCCAATATTCCCTTTACCATTCACATTTCCTGGAAGTTCCAATATTTCAGAAATGAAATCCCTTTCACACAGAGAGAAAGCACACAAATAATTTCCTATCCAATGCTTGTGTGTCTTGGTGGAAAAAAAGAAATAGTCTCCTTCTACCTAGGTCTCTGCAAAGCTAATCCCTACTCCCACCAAGGTTTAGGAAAAGGGGTAGGGATTGAGGGTGTGGGCAATAGGTAAAGCTTTAAAATATAGTCTTAAAAGAAAAATACCAAAACTCGCCATCTTCCTTATTCTCATACAGCTGTCTTCTTTGTTGGTCCGGGATTTTCTGCCATTCCAGAGACCTGAGCGTGGAGACACAGACCACAGGGTTGAGAGCTCCCGAAGGACTGCATCTCTGCAAAACGTGCCCCAGCAGGAGACTTGTCCTCCACGAGTTCTCGGGGTGCGGGCGGAGGGTGTCATTCTACCTAGTGACAGAATCTGTCATTGTCTCTATGCTGGTGGCTTCCAAATGGTCTCCAGCCAGATTCTCTTTCCTGAGCATTAGATGGATACATGCTATGGGCCAAGCCACATCTCCACCAGAGCCCATAGTGACCTGGAAACCCGCCTATCCCAAACTGCCCTCTGCCTTCTCCCAGTGCCAGAGCGGGACTGCGAGAAGCCACTCCTCCCTTCAACCCACCACAGGCGAGCACCCACCAAGTCGTGGTGATTTACAATTCCACCTCTGAAACCCCTCTCAAAGCCATCGGCTTACTTCCAACCCTCCTGCTACTCTCCCGGTTCGCGAACCCTCATCCCCTTTTTGGACTTCCCACTAGTCTCCCACCATGCAGTCCTGCCCATTTCCCTATCTGCTCTCCACATGGCCATCCAAATGATCTTTCTAGAACAGAAATCAGATTCTGACATCTCCCTGCTTAAAACACATCCGGGGTTCCCTTGTCCTCTCAGGATGAAGTTCAAGCTCCCGAAACAGAACCTTGGCCTCTGCCTCCCTCTCCAGCTTTCCCCGAGGAACTCCCCACTTCCCCACACACCCCACACTGAAATTCTGCACTCAGAACACGAACGTCTTCATCTCCTTGGAAATACCTGTCCTGGTCTGCCCTGGCCTTTGTGGTGAGGCTCCCTCTGCCTGGGATGTTCTTCCTCCGTTCAGCCCTGTAACCTGAGGATGTCACTCAGCTTTCCTCCTAAAAGCCATCTCTGTTGGAAACCCTGCTTGTCCCCCCATGGTACTCCCAAACCACCTTGAGAGTCCTTGCCCTTCCTCAGAACACACATGGCAGCCATACCACTCCTGCCTCAGCACTTGGAACCCCGTGTTTCTGGTGCTTCTTTATTTCTCGCCATCCCTCCCCGGACTCTGAGCTTCATGAGCTCAGTGACACGCTCTCACCATTACGTCATCACAGGAGTGAACCCACTGCCTTAACACTCAGACATGCAATAGTTCTCAGCATGCCTAATGAATAAAGTTGCCCAGTTCACTAGGGTAATGTATTCCAGAAGCTAGTCCTAGGGTGTGTGGTAGAGGAGGAGGCCCTCACAGGCAGAAGCGAGCAGCTGTCCCTTCTTCAACCTGCTCCCCATAGCAGAGACAGGCTCATAAGCAACAGCCCCCAGAGGCACAATGTGTCACTGATCTCTCTCTAGAAGTGGCTTGTGTCTTTCTTGGAGGACCTGGGTCAGCTCTGTGCCGGGAGAGCAAGGAAGGCACCACCACCCACACTTCGGGCTGTAGGCTGAGCCAGTCAGATGTGTTATTGTAAAATGGCAATTTTATAATTAAGTGATAATTATAATTTCTGCAGTGTGTAAGGGAAAATAAATGTAGTATAAATCAATATGCCATTGATTCATGCAAGTTTGCCTTTAAGTGTGTGCGTCTGAAATTTCAATTATGGCTGAGATTAGACCATCCAGCTCTCTCCATCCCTCTCCATTCCTTGGAAAGCAGGGAGATGGTGATCATCTGATCACCTGTTACTTTCTAATGGCTCCGCTTCTGGGGGGACCTGGTGAACCCAAGCACAGCCAGGTATGTGACCCTCAGAGCTAGCACGGCCTGGCCCACCTCCCCATTCCCTGCTCTGCATGGGTCTCGCCCTCTTGAAGGGCCTTCAGAAATCCCAAGCTCATGGGGTAGAAACCCAACTTCCCAAGCTGCCGTTGGGGTCTCTGGTCCCAGCTCCCAGCACTTCTCTCCTGGGTTCCTCTGTTGGCCCTGAACACACCGTAAGCCTTCCTGGCTCAGTGCAGTGGTCTGTACATCCCTGCCCACCTGGTGATACTTTTCTTTTTCCTGCTTGAACTCAAGTTCGACTCTACCTGTGAAGCTTGCCCTGAACACGTCAGCCCATGGGAAACTTTTCCCTAATGCCTGGTGCCCTGCTGCCTTCACCAGTCACGAGATATTTAACACAGGAGGCGAGGTTGAATCTGTTGCCTCATCTCCCACCCCAGGCAAATGTGTCATTGACATTCGCCCTTCCAGCCTCCAACCCCAGCAGCCAGCCCTGAGTCAGGGATTCTGTTAATCACATCGCCCCCTGGGCCATACTGGCAGCTGGGGGTGGTAACTGAGAAAGAGAACTGGCAAAGGCCAGAAGTTGCTAAGATTTACTTTGGAAGAGGCAAAGGAAGGAAGGAGGCATAGAGGCAAGATAAAAGGAGAAGGGGGAACAGTGAGTGAAAATGCAACACTGTTCATGGTTCATGGTGTTGTAATTTCATTCCCCTTCTGGGGAGGAGGTTCAGCTGCTCTGTTCTCCAGGGCGCATCTGAGGTCCCACCAGGTTCATTCTATGAATTCATGTTGCTTGCTCCCCCTCTTCTGCCTGCTCCCCCTTTTTACCCCCAGCTTCAATGTATGTTCATGTTCCATTTGACGAGTATCCACGTTGAGCAGGCACACGCCAGCTGTTGGGGCTCAAAGACGATCAGAGTGGGCCCTGCCATAGCCTGACTTGTGGCATCAGGTCAGCTTCTGGGCAGCCTAAAAGTAGGGCAGGGACGCTGGCCAACTCTGCATTTGTCTTCCAGAACTTGCTTCTCCCTGTATTGACTTTCACTGCTGTTGGGTGTTGCTCACCTGTCTGTTTGAATGCTCGGCATTTTTTTTCAAGTCTTATTCTCTTTCCACCATTGCCTCTACCTGCCCTGCTGGCTGCCCGAGGAGCAGGTAACCTGTCCCCAGCTGGCCCTCTAGGGATAACCATCTCATCCTTAGCAAAGGATGGGGACCAAGGATCAGTCTTTTTGGCAGCTGGGAAATGTTAGCCTGGCTCCAGGGAACCACTGACCACACAGCTGTGTCCCCACTGGCCAGCTGGGGCAGAGCACAGCCGTGTGGCACATGGCCAAGGGGCCTCTGACACTCACTCAGCTCCGTTCACTCCTCCTATACAAGCAAGGTGTGAGTCCAGACACTGGTTATACATCAGAGTCCAGATTAGTAGGGAGGACGGACAACCCAGGCGGCCAGAACTTTGCCTCAGTTCCCCGACTCCCCCGAGAATGAATTCTTTTCCTGATGGTGTCATCAGGATAAAAATCCCATGGGATCCCTTATGGGATGAGGCTCCTTCTCTCCATCTCTCTCTGCCAAGTAGGACTTAACATATGTCCTACTCCTTCCTCAACCCTTTAAAAAAAACAAGTAATTCTGGGTACGTAGGTTCACAGGGGTTAAACTGTAACCTTCTGGGGGCTAGACACCGGGTCTCATCATCTGTACATATCCCACAGCACCCCTAACACAGTATACTTAGTGCGGGGAGCCCACAGTAGGGGTCTAATAGATCCCTGGCGAATGGCATCATGGGAATGGGAGGAGGACTGACAGCCACACATAGGTATGAAATGGACAGTGAGATCCGCAGCAGGTGAGACAGAGACCGCCCTCCTGGGGCAGGGGCTCTTGGCACACCAGGCCCTCAGGAAGGCTGGAGAGAGGTTTTTGGAAGCCATACTTATCACTCCAGCGTCCTCTCCATTCAGTGCGGCCCCAGGGGTTCCACAGGCGGATAAGATCTTCCCAGTTCCTCCAGGTCTGAATCTGCAAAGAACAGAAAAAGAATCTGTCAACGCTCTCCAGCGAAAGTCAGCAGAAAGAGGGGATATGGATACAGCTGCTTTTTACCTCCAAGGACTAATTTAACTTCTCACCTCATTTGGCTGCTGCCAGAAGAAAAATTGAAAGAAAAAAAAAAAAAATCAATGTCCCTGTGCTGCCTGCATGGAGTTGGAATGAAAGAGGAGAAAACGGCCCCTCCTTCTGCTCAGCACCTCGGAGGGCAGACACAGCTTCATCATTCCGGACAAGACCTCCTGGAACGTGGGTGGGCTGAGATGTCATAGCAGATATATAGCACAGGACGTTGCTGCGGGCTGCAGAAGGGAGATCTTGATGGGTCCCCAACCTCCTGCAGGCTTTGTTTCCCGCCCCCCCCACCCCCACCAGCATCTCTGTTCCACAGATGCAGCTGCTCTCCTGCCCACTGGGAGCAGTGCCGGGGTCTCCCGCCTCGTGGTCCTGAGCGAGGATACGGAGGAGGCTGATTCAAGACAGCCGACGTTAGCCCTTCCACACCTGCACCCTGGCACTGCCCCAGGCCTCCTGTCACCTTGCCACTATTGGCAGGCAGGCACCTTGATGACCTGAACTTTCCTTCCTTCCCCAGGCACCATCAGCATCAGTCCCCCAATATGGAGGCTGGCTCCTTCAGACCACAGAGGCCAAAGTCCAGGACCGTTGATAAGTTACAACAAAATGAACTCAACCCTTTGAACCCACATTCCCAGATCCAGGAGCCCTCAGCCTGGTGAGAGGAATTAAAGCACGGTTGTGTATTGTCGCTGGACGCTGATGGGTGCTGAGGTCATCCGTGGAGGCCGAGTCCTTGTAGGGGCCAGGGAAGGGGCCCACTTGCTCCGTGGTTCCAGGCCAGAGGCAGCAGAGACAGCCCCGAGGGCAGTCTCACCATATGGAGGAGAACCCCGCATATGGAGGTGGGGCTCGGAGCCCAGTGTCGCTGGAGCACCTTCTGTCCTTCAAACTGCCAGTGGATGTTTATAGAACGCTTGTCTTGCACAGGAGGAAACTGAGCACCAGAGAGGTTAAGCAACCTTCCCAAGGCCACAGTGTAAGTGGCAGAAGAAGAGTTCTCATCCCATGCCAGGCTCTGAATTTGGAGATGGGAGCAGATAAAGGTTACAGCTGCTCCAGGACCCAGACCACTCTCGGGTGTGGCCACAACCCTGACTTCTGCATCTGACCCCTGTGCCACGGGGCCAAGGCCCGTGTCATCACCAGTAGGGCAATACCATGTAGGAACAACTCGGTCAGACAGGCCAAGAGAATTTGGCTTGGATAAGGTTCTCTTCCATCCACTTCCATCTGGCTGGCCCTATAGGGAAAGTGCTTTGGCTTTTAAAGCTGCATGGGATTGGGTGGGGGCTCCTGGCACAGACCTGGGTTCCCCACACCCAGGCACTCCAGGTCTCGCGCCCAGTGTATTTATTAACTGTCAGTGCCTGGTGGAGCCCACGGAGCAGGGATGTGAGAAATGGTTGCCCGGTGGCCCAAAAAGCTTAATGAGCCACCCTCAGTGCCCGCCATAGTCGGGGCTGAGATGGGCATAGGGGAGAAGAACGGCCAGCAAGCGACGGAGCTGAGAGCAGAGCTCAATGAGGCATGCAGATAAACACTCACCCCTTGCCCAGGGGGTCACCGCCCACGCTAGGTGTGTAATGAAATATGCCAATTTCATTTATCTTCCTGTCTGTGTCCTGCCCAGAGGAGGATGAGCAGATTAAGAAACACACTGCATTTATGGGCTGGTTTAATCTTAGCACTTGAGGTCAGTTGTGACCTCCTCGTTTTGGAGGAGAAATCTTCAACCAAGTCGAGTTCCTGGGCCTTGGCAGAGAGGTTCAGGGGTCACACTCAAGGCCAAGGTCATGACTGCTTCTGAGAACTCACTCTTGCTTCACCTCTCCTGGCCACTCACTGTACCGCTGGCCCTGGCCATGCTCTCAGAAAGGGTCCCCCCCCGCCCAGGGAAGAGTTGATGCAGGTTATCTAGTTCAGGATGATTATTTCCTCCGATGGATTCCCTTAAACGCTAGTCCCGCAGGTTGTGAATGATTAGTCCTAGGAGAAGTGGTTTCAGGGCTCATGGCAGATTAAAACCAAGGGCTGTCTCATTATAGAAAGGGCCTTTCCCAGGAAGGGCGGAGACATCACACTGGTGCCACAGCTCCTTTGTTCCAGCACAGATCACACATCGATCACAGCTCTTTCCCCAAATCTGGAAGCAGTGCCAGAGTCTCATCGACACCGTCATCCGAGCAGCAGTGTCAATGGATCAAGGCTGACACACAAGGAAACCAATCTGTCATCCCTAGCCTGGACTTTGCACATCTGGGACGGGAGTTGTGGGAAGCGGCATGTCCCCGTGTGGCCTGGTGCGATGATGGCACTGGCTGCCCCCATGGAGAATTCTGAGACGGGCTTGGGAGCATTTGGAGGAGGAGAATCTGGGGCCACTGTGACTGGGGTCTTCCCTGCTTAATCAGGGTGATCTCTTCCTTGCTCGCGGGAAATGTGTTCTGAGCGCCTCCCATCCATTCTGTGATGGACGCAGAGGTTCAGTGACGTCATCTTCATAGGCCACAGTGGGACACTTTTACCCACTCATGCAAGCGCACTCATCCATAATCTCATGAGCATTGATTAGGTGCCTACCGTCTCCCAGGTACTGTGCAGAGGAAAGCATTTTGTGATGCATTTCCTTAAGGAGAAAAACAGGAGACAGAAGATAGTGTCTCTATTTTGTGGAATACTTACCAAGACACAAAACGACAGAGCAAGGGCCTGGGGTCACTGGACGGGAGACAGACTGATACAGAGAGAAGGAAGGCAAAGATGAGAACCCATGCCAGAAACAGTGCCCGATGCTCAGCATTCTATGGTCATAAACACCTGTGGAAAGTGTACCCTGGAGCTTGGGATGGCCTCTCAGGGCCTCAAGGACATGATTAGGCCTAAAGAGTGGTGGGAAATAGAGACAGGGAACCTGTGTGGGATATTGTCTCAAGGCCAGAAAGCACAGTTACCACACAGGTGGTGTCCCGGCCCAGCGTTTTTAAGTAGCTGTGTTGACCCTGACCTTCCCCTCTCAGGCTTCAGCTTCTCACTTAGGAAAGGAGGAGGCTGGACCTCAGTCATGTTTTCAGGACCAAATGATACTGCACACAGTAATCACATACGCTTTTATCTACCCCAGGTCCATGTCTGCATCAAGGGGGTACACTGTCCTCCAACAGCTGTCCTCCCCCCTTCCATGGGAATAAAGTCTAGACAGGATGTTTCCCAGACTCCCTTGGGCCTCCGTGTGGCACGTGACTAAGTTCGGAGCAACGGGTTCTGAGAGGACACGGTATGTGTGTTTTCTGATGGGTGCCTTCTATATGAATATATAAGCATCCCCTCGCTTCTTTTCCTTTCCCTAGATGGAAGATGGCCATCCTTAAGCAGCTGCCCTGGGCTCACAGGGAGAACCCGTGTTGCCGATGGCGGAGTCACCTATCAGCTATCAGCTCTGGGTTTACCTGCTTCCTTGAGATAGGAATGAACTTTATCTTATTTAAGCCCCTGTTTTTTAGAGGGCCTCTATGGTAGCAGTTTAGCTGGTACATAAACCCTTCTAGGGCTTGCCCTAGTCGTCTGGGTGGTTCTTTCTTCTTTCTTTCTGGGCTAACCCCACAGTCTAGCGGGACACTCAGCCCGTCTGTGATCAGCGCAAGGACCGCAAGAGCTCTGGTGGGTCCCTGGGGGAGGAAGATGCTGGGCACCAGAATTTCTGGATGAATGGAAGGAATGAGGCCGGGTGGGGGCTTGTTGAGGACATGGGATGCTGACTCCTGTTTTGAGGAATAAGAAAGCCAGACACTCCCCACGGGCGACTTACCCGCTCGGCTCCAGTCACGGTGTACGCGTGCTGACTCACCAGGCCATTCTTCAGGCTCCTGGCCACACCTGTCGGCTTCAGAGGAGGAAAGGAGACCAAGCATTACACATTCACAGGTTCCTCAGAGGAACGGAGAAGCACAGTTCAATCAGCAGCTAAACTGTGGCACTGGAAAGGCATAGGCTCCTGGAAGTCTTTTCTACAGGGACCGAGTTTGCCGGCTGCCGGGTGGTTGAGGCCCCAGGCGTGTCATACCTCCAGAGACTAACCCGTTTCTGACAGAACCCCAGAGTCCCAAGGCCAACGTGGACTGCTTCCTCCTCCAGTCCCTCATCAATGACAGGCGGCACAAAACACATCGGCTGGGTGTCTTGTAGGAGCCCGGAACACCCAGCACCCCTACGCTGTGAGCAACTAAAGTACATGCTAGTTAATGGGGGGTGTTTCAGATAGGGGGGCGTGACCCAAAGCCCACATGTTTAGAGAATGCAGGAAATATTCTCATGGATAGGGAGCTGGCTGTCTCAGAATAGACTCCAAAATAATTTGGAGGGTCGTCCTAGCTTTTCAGGAGAGGACATACTGACCTTGAGATGCCGCCCTTGGAGCCAGTGAGAATCAAAGGGCTGCCCAGTCCCTCCGGACCCCATTATGCCTGGTCACACGGCTGTTCTAGGCAAAGGCCGCAGGGTCAGGCCATAAGCGTTCAAACCCAGCTCAGCCACTTACTGGCTGTGTGAGGCTGAGAGTTTTCCTCAGCCTCTCTGAGCCCATCTCCTCTTCTGTAAGTGAATTCTGCAGCCCGTGTCTCAGAGGGAGGGCTGCTGTGAGGATGACATCAGGCACAGTGCCAGCGCCCCATGGCGCCCGCTTGGCCATGCCCCTTACTAGCTGAACTGGCTGGTGGTTAGATACTCCTGGGTGAGGAGTCGAGTCTGCTCACCTCGGCCAGGGTGGCGCAGGTAATCAGGGAGCCTGCCTTGGCCGCTGTCTTCACCATCGTCACCAGGTCAGAAGGAAAGGTCAGGTCGATGTTAGTGACCACTCCTCCCGTGAGGTCCACCAGGGCATCAGGAAGGAAGCCGTAGTGCAGGTTGGCATAGGACCCATGGAACCTAGAAGAGAGCAGTCATGTCAGCCCCTCTAAGGCCTTTGGTGAGATGCTCCAGGAAGGGAGCTTGCACACCTGACCGCTGCGTATGGCCCAGTGAAGGATCGCCCAGTCTAGCCCCGGACCATGGCCACCTGCCATCTATTTGCCTGGATGAAGGTTCTGCCGCTGTCCCTCCCCTGGTCTCCTGGGGCTGGGCTCTGCCTTTGGCTCGGGTCATGATCCCAAGGTCCTGGGATCGAGCCCCACATCGGGCTCTCTGCTCAGCAGGGAGCCTGCTTCCTCCTCTCTCTCTCTCTCTCTCTCTCTGCCTGATTCTCTGCCTACTTGTGATCTCTGTCAAATAAAAAATAAATAAAAATCTTTAACCAAAAAAAAAAAAAAAAAAAAAAACCTGGTTCTAAATCTTATCTTCCTGTCTTTCCCTCTCCCTGACCCAGTGTTATGCCCTGACCGACTCTTATCTCTGGGGTATTTACTTAGTCAAAGACAAAGCCTGCTTTTGATAATGGTCATGCCCAATTGGGTCTGAACATCTGACTCCTGATTTCCCACAGGTTATTCTGGCTCTGGTCCTAGAGTAGGAGTGGCATTGCTGAGGGTCCTGGAAGTTCACAAAGACTGGGGTTCTGGAACCCATTCTGGAGCCCACCAGCATGACCTCCCCAACTTTAAGAGCCCCTTCTTGTTGAGGCACTCAGGGGCCCTCCCTAGATTTCAAGAGGGTGGCCCTGAAGCCATTCCAGAAAAGAGTCAGGGGCTGGCTCGGCAACTTCAGGCCCACTGCCTCAGTGTCTGGGGGCCCCGTCTGAGGTCTTGGATTCACAGCATCCACAGTTGCCACAGAGAGACCCAATGCATGGGGAAAGCCAGCAGCCTCTCTCTTGCCATCTCTCCACAATGCCCACAAACCTGTCTCAGCAGCAACTGGGTTTTTGACAAGGAACTATCTCTCTGCTTCACAAACATGAGCTCACAAATCCTGCTGATGCTTCAGGAACATGGCAACTATTCTTAGCCCCCTTTGCTGACAGGAAACAGAAAGGGAAGGAAAGATAGAGACAACTGTGTTCACCACACCTGTCATATACCTTGTCACCTGGGCCCAGGAATTTGGAGAGTGTCTTGTTCTCATCTCTGGGCTGCAGCCTCATTTGGGGGAAGTGTCTATCTGCCCAGCTATGCGAGGAAAGAGGGAAGAATTCAGACATCTACCTCAGAATCCGAAAGGACGCTAAAATGCTGGGATTCTTAATTGCCCAGATTCCATGCAGGGTGATATGCTACCTGACAGATGTTGTCCTGCGATCTCCTATGTTACAACCTCTGGAGGGGGTGTGTGTGAAAACCTGCCGATGTAGATCTGATAGACTCAACCAATGCATTTCCAGACTTCCCAGTTGCCAGGAGAGTTGAAAGTTTGGGATGTGTGTGTTCATTGGCCTATATTCGTGGGTGGGGAGGATGGTCATCTCCATGGGTATGGATGGGTTCTCCATGTTTGTGCCTGCCTCTGAGTTCCAAAGAAGCAAAAACACAAATCTTTTTAACATAAAACTGCCAGCATTAAGGGATGATGGTAAAACCTGGGATAAGGAGAACTGTTCTCATCCCAGCTTGGTGTCAAACACCATGTGACCTTGGGTTGCTCTGCATATCAGTTTCTTCATCTTTCAAAGGAGGAGGCAGGACTTGAGGCTGACAGAGCCCCCTTCCAGCCCTGAGAGCTCTCATTCAATTGCACTCACTCCTTCCTTCTATGGTTCCCTTCTTCGGATAGAGGGGAAAGCTTTTAAACAGCTTACTAGTTTGAAACATTTTATCCTCCACTAGATTTCTTTAGGCGGTGGAATGTGGATTCCGGGTCCAGTTTCCCATTTTCTTTTCAAGCTGAATGATGGCTTTAGGTCGACTGTTAACAAAATGGGGTCAAAGTCATCATTTCATTCCACGAGGTTTCTAATTCTCCAAGTGAACTGGCACGCTCCCCTTTTCACAGAAGGAAAAAAAAAAAAACGAAGCCCTGAAGTAGTGAGAGCTGAATCCATACTGGAAAGAAATGGCAGTGTTTGGGTAAGTAGCTTAGAAGCATATTAACCTGCCGGAACATATGGATCGGTTCAACAACCTTGGCTGTTAGCTAGGGTTCCTTCTCAAATGCTAATGAACAGCTCTTCTTGACACTGGAAATGAGCAATAGCTTTAGTTTTCTACAAATAGGCTCAACAGACAGAATGCAAAAAAAAAAAAAAAAAAAAAAAAAAAGAGCTCTCGAGATACATGGCTGTTCAGATCATGACCTTTAGAAAGACAGGTCTTTGGGGTTTTTAACATCCTTCGGGCCCAGAACTGGACCCAGCAGGGTCTTCAGTCTTACTAAATAATGTCCCTGGGCAAATCACTGAAAACCAGAGCAGATTCAGGCTAGCGATTACCATCACATGACTACTGAAAGTCTTGGCTTCCCGTCCTGTAAAATTTGGTTGGTGATGATGATCTTTAGAAAACCTGATTTGGTGATACTCCACTAATTCATTTTCTCCTGAAAGGGATGGTCCCTTTGTCTCTTAGCATTGATTTCTAGCTCTGATGTGTCCTGCACAGTTCTCTGTGACATTGACCATTTCCACTTAACACATACTCTTGCTCACACCTACTTAAGCCAGTCTCAGAATCTTTGTCCCCGTGCCAAGCACAACGCCTGGCCTGTGGTTAAATGCTCAGTATACATCTTCTGAATACATACAACTCAAAGAGTCTAAATAAAACATATGAATTGGGGTGAACTTGAGCCTGTTAACACTAGAAGGTAGTCCTTGCATCATGACACTTGGACCATAGAATAACCAGCGACGCCTGCACTGCCTACCCCACCCCCCAGCACAGATACCATCTCATAGTAGTCATACCGGGCCCCCAACTGCCTGACCTCACTTTGAGCTGTCTTGCCCCTAGGTCTTTGCTTGAATCAATCCCATGGTTGGCAAGAACTCTCCAACACATCCCCTTTCTTCTTACTGAAATTCTATCCAACCTTCAAGGCCTCACTCAATGCCCCATCCTCTATACAACCTCAGCCTGACTCTCTGTGAGTCAGAAAGTCAAGAATGTTCTCTCTCTCTGTCCTTCCCTCAGACTTTGACCATCAGCGATGCTATTATATTTTACCTGGGCTCTTATCCCAGCCCTTGCAATAACAGTATTATTAGTACAGACCTCTGTTCAGTCCTGCCCTGCCCACCCTTTGTTATGTGTCTCTGGGTTCCTCCCTTGGCCCCAACACAGCCTTGCAGGCAGTGATTTTTTTATGGGGGATGCCCAGCCCGGTGGCAATGGCTCTGATGCTCCCAGGGCATCACATGCATGCAGAGCTGTCAAAAATCCTAGGGCGAGCTGCTATGCAGCATCCATCAGGGCCAGCAGCGGGCAGGCAAGGCAGCGCTGAGGCCCTGGTCAGAGGGGTGGGCTACCCTTACTTGGCATAAGCTTTCTCCAGAAGGCAGGGCCAGAACTCTTGGTTGTTGCTGCAAGGACGCACAAAGAGGTACTCCTTTTTCAGGACAGGCAGGCGATCATCAACCACCACTTCCACCCACTGGCCACACTGCCAGAACTGGAAGAGAGATGAAATATATGCCTTAGTGGAACCGGGGCAGAAGGGAGCTTCTGGACCCCCAACCCACGCCAAATGATAACCACTGTCATGACATGACCTCATCAGTGCCACAACAAACTCTATCCAAAACAAAATCCCGGCCCAGGTCAGTGGGCAGGGGCCAGGCACGTCAACTGCACTGGACAGATGAGTCACAGATCAAGCGAGTCAAGGAAAATACAGGCTGCGTGGAGAGAGACTTGGGTTTTAGTTAGGCTTTGCTGCTAACTCTGGCCTCATTTTGGCAAATCCTCTAGGAGCTTCAGACACACGTGAGACTTTCCAGGTATACCTTGGGCACAAAATGGCAGTAGACGGAACAGATGCTGAATAATGAGGAGACTGGTAGATACAGAGTGTTATCACAGGGGAGAGGAGAGCCTATCGGGAGCCAAAGCCTCGAAGGAGGAGGCAGGACTGAAACAGGTGGCAAGGAGGTAAGAAAGGCATCCCAGATGGCAGGGACAGTGTGGGCAAAGGCCTGAAGGCTGGATGATGAGGACTGCTCAGGAGGACTGAGCAGTGACAGGCTTGCTCTGGCCCTCTTCAGCTCATGTGAAGCTGGCCCTGCCATCAGAGCAGCAGAAATGAAACTGAGTGTCACGGCTACCGCTAAGAGTGCAAATGAACCAGATGTTCCTCTCCAAAACAGACCACTTTAATCTTCAGTGTTCAACTCTTAATGGTTCACCGGGGGACATCACCAAATGAGGAAAATTCCTAACAAAGCCAGTCTTTTGGAGTTTCTTCATTGGTCTCCCATGTGCCGGGTAAGCAGCTGGTCTTCTAGCTTCAGGCCTGAGCCTTGATGAAGGCAAGTCTCTGACAGGTGGGCTCAGAGTAAAGCTGGGTGGATGTGATCTCTCATCTGTTTGGCAGTGACGGGAAGCCATCCACATGGCCTTTTCCACAGCTGGATATCCCAGATGCTGGGCCACTGTATCCAGCTGAGGACGCACTTTCCAAGTAGAGTTGGAGACAGAGACAGAGATTTCAGTGGAGACAAAGCAAAGATGTTTTTGTGGTCATTAATGAGCTCAGTATGCTGCAGCTGGTTCTGGCACAGCTGTGATTTGGGTCCCTAATGCAGTCAATTGTGTAGAGAGGTGAGGTTAAGAGCCAACAGGGGTGTTACAAGGAGGGAGACCAGGAAACATGTTTGAGATGCCAAGGAAAACTAGAAGTGGGGTACTGGAAAAACAGTGTGATCTGGATGGCAAATTGTAGCAGACAGTGGCCAGTCACCGGAACTGTGCTTGAGTCCTGGTTTTCCCTTTAGTTATCTGAACAACAAATATTGCGTAAGACACTGAATTCTCTGAGTCTCAGTTTCTCTGTGTTCTCAGTTTCTCATCTGTCAAATGGTGATAAAGAACCTCCTCATAGGGCCGTGATTGGGGTCAGATGAGATGGTGAACGTGAGATCCAGCTTTGAACGGAGAAACTATTTTTCCATAGCTTCTTTGTTCAGCACCTAGAATAGTGCCTGGTGCAGAGCAGACTATCAGGAATGAGTGAGTTCTGACTTGAATGAGCTCCTCTGGTTGGTTTTCAATGAGAAGTCCCCTCCACCCCAGTATTCCCACATGAGTAATGCTGACCAAACTTGCTATCCTTATACAAAGGGAGCACCAGATAAGATCTTGTTCCCAGAATGGGTCGAGAATGAGGCCACCGATGTGCATTTCCTGGTTCACCCCATTAGGGGAGGAAGGCTGGCATATGAATAGTGTCTGGACCCTCAAAGAGGCATGCTGGCGCCATTTTGTCAGCACCCACACGTCTGAGGGACGCCAGAAGGGTTTTGGGCGAAGCAGCCATGCTGCCTGGGCATTGGATTCTTTTTTTTTTTTTTTTAATTTAATTTTAATTTTTATTTTTATCTTTTGGGGGGGCATTGGATTCTTTCCAGAGTGTAGAGCCCAAGCTCAGAGTGATGAGAACAGATGTATAGAAGTCAACACCTCAGCTTTTTCTGGAGAACTGTGGAAATTTCTCGCCATTCAGAAGGGCAGAGAGAGTTCTGTCTGGGCCTCAGTTTCTCCTAACCATGTGTTACTACCAATACTTGCAGGCTGAAGTAAGCTCAGACAGTAAACCTTGTATCTTCTAGCTTACTCCTTGTTCAGTTCCTTGGACCACCAGGATCAGCATCCCCTGGGAACTTTTAGGAGCTCTAGTATGCAAATAGTTGAACTTCAGGAAGAGAGATCAAAATAAAGGAGGACAACCAGAGATAATGAAGGGATGTTTAGTTGAGCAGGAAAAGGAGGTAGGTCTTCAGAATGAGAGGGCTCACTGAATTCCAGACAAGATTAATTTAAAAAAGGCACGCATCGGGACAAATTCCAGAGAAATTTCTGAACACCAAGGAGACAGAGTACCTCTCCTAAACTCACAGTTTGAAAAAGCATGTTGCAAACAAAGCCAAGAGCGTAGATTAGCACTGGATTTTTCTTTTGCAACATTGGAAGTAGGAGACAAAGGAATAGTTTACAGATATTTGAGGAAAGGGAATGGGATCCAAGAATCCCAAACCCAACTGGCATATTATTCATAAGTAAGAGCAAACAAACAAACAAAAAGTGACTTGGAAGAAATCATTCAAGGAACTACTTACTTAATGAGGATGAAATTAGAACAAAAATCTTAAGAGGGAATGAAGGGTGAAAGCAACGATGGTGGGCAGTGAGGTTTAAATATGCTTTGTATAAGAAACATGGTGACAGTGAAACTGAGGACGAACAATGATGTAACAGGAAAACATAAATGACAGGAAGCTGAAGTAGCAATGCGGATATCAGATAAAAAGGAATTCAAAGCCCAATACATTAAATACAAAAAAGAGGGATAGTGTGTGAACTTTATTCCAACCACAAGATATCAAGAACATAAACCTTTAGGCATCACAGAATAGAACAGGAAAAGTTTAAAGCCTAAACATCCGAAAACATAAGAGGAACCCTCCAAGGTATAGCTTTGGGGAAGAACTTCAATTCACCTCTTTTAGGACTTGATTAAATCAAGCAGACAAAAAAAATAAGCCAAGATAAAAAAAAAAAGTTAATTGCAGAAACAACAATCTGCAAATTGGAAAGCTTGAGTCCACATGTAAAACTTTTGCCCACTGGATATTCTCATATGTCCATGAAGCATTTGCAAAAACTGTTGTAGAATTGACATAAATAAAACCTTAATAAGTCCCTCAAACGTAGAGATTTTATGAATATATTCTCTGATCATAATTTAAATAATCTAAAACTCTACAACCAAAACTTAACCAAAACCAAAAGTATATTATCTTACAATTAATACAGGTAGTTCTAGATGATTTAACTATTGTCTGTTTTACTTTGAAAGAACAGATAAGCAATGATTAACAACCAATTCAATTTATTTCAGATCGAGGTATGTAAAAGTCAATGGACACAGTGTAAAAAGCCAACATAACTCCAACATAGTCAAAATAACTAGAAAACAATTCTATATATGATATTGACGCAAAAATTCTAATAAAAATTTTATCAAATTGAATCCCACAGTGCATCAAAAAAAATGGTACAGCAGGAGAGTACATCACTAAAATCAGGAGAACATAGGACTTTGCTCTTGTCATTCTTATTTAAGATTGTGACCCTCTAATTAATACAACAGAGCAAAAAGAGTTCTAGAAATATTAAAAATAGTGACAAAATTATCTTTATTTGCAGAGAATATTAGTTAATTAAAAAAACACACACAAAAAGTGAAACTAATCAAGAAACTTGGTAAGGTGGCTAGATATAATTTAATATATAATAAGGAGTGGCTTTCCTCTTGTCAGCAACATCTAGTTAGAGATGAAGGGGGAAAATCTCATTCATACTAGCTACAAAATTGTAAAATATTTGGGTATATATTTAATGAGAAGGCTGTCACACCTATATGGAAACATAACTATAACATTTTATTGAAGGGCTTAAAAACATTTTATTGAGGTTCTGAATAGATAGAAAGACCACGTTTCTGGGAAGGAATAATTAAAATAATAAAAATGTGATGCTTCCAAATTAATACATAAATTTAATGCTGCTCCACTCTGCATCACAGTGGTGTCTCTTTTTAATTAGACACAACGATTTTAATATTCTCATGGAAAAATAAATGTGCAAGAATTACCAAGATATTTTTGAGGAAAGAATAATGAAGGAAAACTTATTCTACCAGATGTTGCATCTGATTCTAAAGCTCCTGTAATCTAAATAGCAAAATATGGCACAGGGATCAACAGAGACAAAGGCTCAATGATGTACAGGGTTCTTGATTAATGACTTTTTTTTTTTTTTTTTGCTAATTGTTTCTGCCATTTCTTTTTATTTACATGAAAACATTTATTTTTACTCTCATGCTTCCTATGTGCTGCCAGATGTTGAGCTCAAGTCCTTTAATAGAGAGAGACAAGTAATTAACACATAGGTGACTCTTCCATCTTAAGCTAGCACACCACAAGGGTGTTTAAGACGCTCGCCTCCCTGTGCTTTCAGAGAACCCATCCACGTAAGGAGCGTCCCAGCAGTGCACATACCCGGAAACGGAAGATCCCTGCATACTGGTGTGAAAAGCTTTGGTCCATCAGGATCTTCTGCAGATGCTGCTGGTTCAGAGTCAAGGAGCCCAGCGCTGCCAGGAACCAGCAATCTCCTGCAAGGGAATGTAAGCCATGAGAGTTCTACTGAACACATCTCGAAGCCCCACCCCACACATTTCACAGGTCTCCATATGCCTCCTTCTGAATAATGCTTTTTTTTTTTTTTTTTTCCCTATCTGAGTGGTCAAAACTGGGGAAGGTCTCACTAGGGCTAGTTCCAAACAAGATAGAGAAGGAGCTGGTGGTGATGGGGGTTAGTGGTGTGGGGATGATGGGGGTTGGCATGGCTGGAATGAAGGTAAAGGGGGTTCGAGGGATGGTAATGATGATGATGAGGGAAGTGAAGAGAGACCCAGCCAGGCTTCTGCAGGGCTGGTGGGCCAACCTGCCTCTGATTCTTATTTTGCCAGAGATGCCCAGAGCTGAAGTTCTAGGAAATGTTGTTGCCAGAGTGAACAGTCCGTCCACAGCAGCACCAAGGATGATGATCTTGCCTCCTCAGAAGCTGGGGTAGAACTCTGGGGTCTGGGTGGGCACCATGCTTTGTCTTTCCCTACTTGGAGGCTGACTTCAGGCAGCTGCTTATTCCAGGGCCTGGAGAAAAGATGCTGAGTCCTTACCAGCTTCTCCTTGTTGGATGTCAAATCTGCTTGCACCTTCCAGGATGAAGTGAGGCTCTGATTTCCCATTTAATATATCCTTAGGCAAGAGGGAGAAAAGCCATGAGCATCTTTCATTCCTCTGTGTCTCCAGGTGGTACCTAAGACATCACTCACTTTGTCTTTGAGGGGTAGAGGTTAATTCTTAAATAGGTGCCTAAAATCTGAGTTAGGAAAGTTCCCCTCATTCTTCTGGTTTGATTGCTATCAGGAAGGCAAGTGTCAAAGGGGTGGCGTATGTAACTGACTAGACAGGCAAGACATGCATAAGCAAAATGCATGAGGAGATGAACATATATAAGGACTCGGGATCCTTACATCAAATAGCCCTCCCGGTTCCAACAAGCAGTGTTTTAGTAACAGGTTATAAATAGCCCTCCCCCAAAAGAGATATATTTATTACAGGACACTTTTATAAGCATAATAAAGCTTTCCTTGTGGAATGCCCCCTCTCGGAAGTCAGTATAGGCTTTCTGGGATCCAGGTTCGAGTCTAGCCACGTGCTCTACAGGATAGATACAAGACGTGTTACTCAGACCCTAGCCTACTCCCTGGCTAACTCAGAGACTGATTCTGGAAGAGCCCGGACCCCTTGTCTTGGATGCTGTTACACCGCGCCCGGTCGTGTCCTGAATTCTGACACTCGGAGCCCCTGGCAGCCATAGAAAGGGGTTTGCCAGAGGGATCTGCAGGGCTACCATGTCTGGGGAGAATCTGCGGGAAGTCTCAGCAGACACAAGGACTGTGAGAGCTCCTGAAGGGGCTCGCTTGGGCCCAGGGTCCCCAGGCACTCCCCAGCTTTCCCCTACTGGAAGTCTGCAGGATTACCTTCAGCGCCCTCTCTGTGCCTGGGGCTCTTGTTGCATTTCCACTGCATAAATTTGCATTTGCATACTCTGGTAGTTGTTCCTGTATCATTTATTCTCACATTGACAAATAAGTCCCCAGAGAACAGGGCCACAAAGTGGAAATGGATTTATTTCCTCAACAGCCGTGAATGTGCAGAGCCCTGTGCCTTGAGACACCTGCCAGCCCTTTTTAAACTGCCAGTTTCCTGGTGGGGACGCCAAAAGGCAAACAAAGGTGTGCGTGTCTGGAAACTCCTCAGCCCAGCTTGCCCAACCCTAAACATGCTCCCACTGCCTTCTGTACAAAGAGCCGGCCTCTTGGGGGAGCCAGGAGAGACGCACGCATGCCCAGACCCTCCCCAGGTGGAGATGCCTAGGTGCTCACCAGGTACCTACATCTGGGCTCCAAGCCCTCCTCCGAAGAATACCCATGCCTGCGCAGACGCGGGGACTCCCCCAACACAAGTGAGCGGGGCACACTACTGCAGGGCCAGAGAGGGAGCAACTTGTCCAGTTCCAAACAATTTGGGGCACTTCTACTAGCTGTCCCCACCCTTTCTCCTGCAAAAAGGAAGTGAAGGTCTCTCTGGGGTTTGCTGTCAGGGAGCAGATGCTTAAGATTCTCCACTGGTGGGAATTAGAGAGAGCAGAGGCCACTGGGCTTGGGACTGGGAGCAAAGACAGCTTTGCTCAGCTTTCCTGACCTGCCCACAGTCCCTTCTCTCCTCTGCTGTTTGCTCCTGGTTTCCCGGCAGGGACTGCAGAGGGGGAATGGGTGTGCTGAGAGGCATTCACACAGACCTGGTGTGGCATCCTGCCGCTCATTCTCCCTGAGTGACCTTGAACAACTCCCTTGACTTTGCTGAGACTCAGTTTCCTCATGTGCAAAATGGAGACGTGAGGGGTAAAGCGATCGAGGCACTGGTTGCCTTGCTGGGGTCCGGGGGCTTTATACACCCACCGTCTCCCATTAGCCTTGCAAAGCAGGAGTCTTTCTATTTTACAAATGAGGAAGGATGTGAATACTTAGCAGAACATCAGACAAGGTACATGGTCAATAAATATTGATTCCCTTCTTCTGTAATATTTGCAAAATTAAAAAGGCCATACTCAGAGGCAAACCCAGAGCCGCAAATGCATTCATTATTAAACGTGATAGAATAAAAACATGAATTAAACAGTCAATTCATAGATGTTAGAAAGATGAAAAGGGACTCAAATATAGGCAGAAAAAAATGATAAAAGAGACAATTAGCAAATTCTAATATAGAAAAACAGCAAGATTAAGAAAGCAAATAACTCATTCCATTTGGGGGAGAAGGTTTACATAGACTCCACCTTTGGCAAAGATGGTAAAGAAACCCTACTAAAATTAGAAATACAAATGAGGTTTTAGCAATATAAAAGCATGATGTAAAATTCTATATGAATGAATTTAAAAATAATGGTGATTTTCTGACTAAAAGGAACACGATCAAAAACGAGTCAAGTTCGTAAAGAAACTGAAAAAATAATCAATAATCTTGTGATAGTATTTTCAGATGATAAAGAATATACCCCTAACAGCTCTGTAAAGGCTTCTAAAGGTGCATGATTTCCTACAGAATTCTCTCAAACTTTCAGGGAATAGACAATTCCTATGTCACTTAAATCTTCAATATAAGAAAGAAGGCAAAAAGAAAGTCATTGCCACCATTTATTTTAAGAAGCCAGCATAGCCTGAGACAGCGAAAGCACAACACACCTACACACACACACTACTGATTTAGGATACCAGGATGGTTTCATATCAGGATATATATTAATATAAAGTAGCATTTACACGGGCTAAAGGAGAAATAATTTATATCCTTCTAAGAAATGCACAACTTTCTCTGACTCAGTAAAATGATAAAAATTTAAATTAAAAAAGTGTAACTAATCAGGGGCAAAAAGACCTCCTAATGCTGTGAAAATGAAGTGGCAATTATTGCATATCAATATTCAATAGCAAGTCTAGGGGCAAACCCTGGAATCGTCTGCATCAAAGTTGGGCACAAGATCTTCATTTGTGTCTCTTGTCCTCTGAGGGGACTGTTTCTTCCCCAGCCTGGGCTTTAGAGGGGTGTTGGGTGATCTAACAAGAGCTCAGTGTGCAAAATGGAGACTCGAGGCGGCTCAGTGGGTTGAGCATCTGACTTTGGCTCAGGTCGTGATCTCGGGATCTTGTATGGAGCCCTTCATCAGGCTCCCTGCTCAGTGAGGGGTCTATTTGTCTCTCTCCCTCTGCCCCGTCCCCTGCTCATGCTCTCTTTTTCTCTCTCAAATGAATACAACCTTTTTTTTTTTTTTTTTTTGAAAGAGAAGTAAGGGGGCACCTGGGTGGCTCAGTTAGTTAAGTGTCTGCCTTTGGCTCAGGTTATGATCTCAGGATCCTGTGATTGAGCCCCACATCGGGCTCCCTGCTCAGTGGGAAGCCTGCTTCTCCCTCTCCCTCTCCCCCTGCTTATATTCTCTCTCTTGCTCGCTCTCTCTCTATATCAAATAAATAACTAAAATCCTAAAAAAAAAATAAAAAGAAAAGTAGGGGGGCGCCTTGGTGGCTCAGTGGGTTAAGCCTCTGCCTTCAGCTCAGGTCATGGTCTCAGGGTCCTGGGATCGAGCCCCGCATTGGGCTTTCTGCTCAGTGGGGAGCCTGTTTCCTCCTCTCTCTCTCTGCCTGCCTCTCTGCCTACTTGTGATCTCTCTTTCTCTGTCAAATAAATAAATAAAATCTTAAAAAAAGAGAAGTAGAAAGAGATGGAAATTATACCCAGAAGCATTTTCATCTCTGGGCTGACTTGCTGAGAGAATAGGTAAAGATGAATGGATAGAGATGTGAGAGAGATGTATATATCTCACAATATTACTCAGCCATCAAAAAGAATGAAATCCTGCCATCTGCAGAAACAGGGATGGAGCTGGAGAATATTATGCTAAGCAAAATAAGTCAGAGGGAAAAAAGGGGAGAAAAAAAAAGAGAGAGAGAGAGAGAAAGGTGAACCAAGAAACAGACTCTTAACTATCGAGAACAAACGGATAGTCACCGGGGGAGGGGATGGAGCGATGGGTGAAGCAGGTGATGGTGATGAAGGAGGGCACCTGCTGTGAGGACCGCCACAGGATGTGGTCTGGAAGTGTTGAGTCATTAAATCGTACACCCAAAGCTAATATCACATCAGGTTAACTGGCTGGAATTTAAATTCAAACCTAAAAAAATAGAGAGAGAGATGGCCGTGCTCTGTGGGTGTCACCAGGGGGGACGAACACACCAGGGCAGTGAAGTGTGACAAGATTGGCAAGAAGCAATGCCCACCCTGAGCGTGACTCAATCTCCTGGGACCTTCACAGACAGGCAGACTGCTGGGTGCTTCCTCCCACAGCCGGGATTCAGTGGGTCGGCGGGGGTTGCGTTCAGGTCGTATACAGCAACACCAAGGACTCAGAGGCCCCACCAAGGGCTGGGGACAGGTTCAGGGAAGCTGAGCACTTTGTTCCAGAAGCCACAGGAATGGGCTGTGAAGCAGGCAATGGGGCTCCACAGTGCCTAGCTCTTCCTCACCAGCAGACAGGGGCTTCTCCCTGTCAGGGTTTTCCAATTCTGTGAGATGGGCTCTTTGGGGGCTCTGAGACATCACTTGTATGGAAAGCAGTCGCGATGGTTACTTTTATGACCTGACTGGATCATGGGGTACCCAGATACTCAGCTAAACATAGTTTCTAAGTGTGTCTGTGTTTCCAGATGAGATTAGCATTTATTTGAATCAGAATTAAGGAAAGCAGGTTGTGATCCCCAGTGCCCACGAGCACCACCCAATTCGCTGAGGACCCCAATAAAATGAAAGGGAGAGGAAGGGAGCATTTGCCCCTTCTCTGCCTGACTGCAAGATGGGACATTAGTCTTCTGCTCTTGGACTGGGAATGACACCATCAGCCCCCAGTCAGACTAAACTATACCTCTGGCTTGACTGGCTCTCCAGGTTGCGCAAGGCAGACCTGTGGGAATTCTCAGCCCCCATAACCACGTGGGTCAGTTCCTCACAGTAAAAACATCGATGGGCTAAGTCTAGGTATTTCTTATATAGTAGATGGATACACACACACACACACACACACACACACACACACACACATGCACGCACAAATCTTATTATTACTATTTCCTTTGGAGAACCTTGATTAATACAGAAGCCACCAGAAACAGTCATACAAGTAATCTTAGCAACTTCTGCATTGAGAAGTTCTTTCTCAAGGCAAACTTTTTGGGGCAGTCTGTGTTATATCAGGTATATCAGAAGCACATGTAAGGCAAGAATGCCTAGAATCTTAGAAAATACTCTCTTAGGTGGTACCAGACCAGGCAGTCTCCTGTGATCGCTCCTGGACATGTCTTTTCCAACACAACCTCCCTTGGTATACTTTGGAGCGATTCTTGCATTCATCAGAGGCTGCTAATGCATGGTCCCAGAGGGTGTGCTGCCTTCTGGATGAGGGAACACCAGGTTTATCATCTTGGCATTCAGAAACAGGCTAAATGTGTCTTTCAGAGGGTGGCCAGAATTCAGGCTGGGCCAGGCGGCAGTATTACTCCCTTTCTACTTTTGCTAGAGAGTTTTGTTTTATTGGTGTCAAAGTTCTTTGGCTCAATGACATTTGGTTCGGGCATGATCACTTTGTCACTTTCGGTTACCTGCTGCCTTTGTAACCTACACTCATATGCCCATTTTGTTAATCTCTTCCTTTTCTGAAGAACTCATTTTGGTCCCAAGGTCAATCATTTCTAGTGAATGATCCTTTTAGAAACTCCACTCTGGCTACTTAAAAGATGAAAAGTTGTTACCTGGGTAGGCGATACTTCATTCTGGGGTGGCCATGAGCCAGAATCCACAATGGGGTTGGGTTTGGAGCTCTAAGCACCCATCAGAGAACGTGTTTTGGGCCCACAGATCCTTCTTCAGTTGAGAAGTGAAATGTTTGTCATAAAAGAATGGGGACAAAAATGAAACTGCAGCCTCTCAGTCTGATATGAGTTGGTGACTCTGCTGTGAAGATCTGTATCTATAATTCTGTGCTGTCCAATATGGTAGCCACAAGTCATATGTGACTACTTTAAATTCAATTTAATCTTCAATTCCTTAGTTACACTAGCCACATTCTAAGTAGCCAATAGCTACATATAACTAGTGGTTACTGTATTGAATGGCACCGAAAGATTCCGCCATCATGGAAGTTCTACTGGACAGTGATCATCTATTGAATAAGGATAATAATATTAGCTACCTTACAGTACTATGACAGTAATTAAATGAAATGTCATATGTAAGGTGCTTAGATTAATACTTAATGCATGTGTATACTTGATAAATGGGATTTGTTATTATTTATGAAATTAAAATTCTAAAAGGAAGTCACTCTAACGTCAACTTTCAGGGAAATTAACAAATAGATACCCCACGTACAAGTCTAATTCTCAGCATTGTCTCTTGCTGACACGGGGGGTTACAGGCAGTGCTGAGGCTGATGAGGAGTTGGGTCTTATCAGTGCCATTGGCTCAGCGCAGGGTCACAGGCTGTTCCAGAACCTGATCGCCTGCCAGTGGAGACAGTGTGAGGGGTGGGTTGGAAATTTCTTAAACAAAGAGAAGCTGAATGAAGCAGGATATGAAGGAACTTCTATTTCAAAATTCCAGCAGCAAAATGGATTAGGTTGACTCTTGGAGGGAGGGAAGGATGGAAGGAAGGACAGAGTCAGAGAAAGAGAGAAAAAGAGAGGGAGAGGACATTATGGGACATCAAACAACTTTTTTTGTACAAGGCATTAAAAAACTGAGTCTAGTTTTATGCCCCTGACTGTTGGGCTATTAGTGAATCTACCAAGCCCAAATGAGTACTCAATTTCAATGATATCCATGATGGCTTAACAATTGCCTAGCGGATGGAAAGTCCCCATTGTCTGGAAAAGCCGAGGATGTGAAGATGGCCTCAGAAGCCTTGGTACCATCTCAGTCATTACATTGTTGAACTTGAAGGAGTGCCAGGCAGACCTCTGGACAGTGACTGGGCAAACTCTAGATTGGGAGGCAACCTTCTGAAAGTAGTGAGAGTTAGCAGAACACGAGAAGAAAGTCATTCTCCACACTCCCTGCCAGGCTCCCCTAGGCTCTCAAATGGTTTCATCTGACCTACATTTCTCCCCTTAAAGTGTTTGTTGAAACTATTTAAGGGCTAAAGCTGACTGTAGTGTGAAAACCCAAGAGAGCCAAAAGGACAGCCCCCGAGGCTGCTTCCCTATGCCATCCTTCCCAAATTATTTGTAGTAACAATAGCTAGTGTTTGGTAAGTGTTTACAATGTGCTAGACACTCTTCTGAGTATTGTCTTCATTCCTTAAAATAATCATGTGAGGTACACATACAACATTTCATTTTTACCCGCATTCTTTTTCACCTAAAAAATGGAAAGTAGGACACGACATGGACATTGATTCTTGGTTACCAGACAAGCGAGGAGTCTACTGATGCACAAAATATTTGTGGCACACAGGAGCCCAGAACACAACATGAGCTTATGATGAGGCCTGATGGAAAACAGGAGAGTGTGGTGATAGAAGGACAAGTCTTGGAGACAGAGCCCAGGGTTCAAATCCCAGCTATACCACTTTGGGCATGTCACTTAAGTCTGTTTCTATTTTACATCCATAAAATGGAGTTAATAATTGTACCTCCTTATAACATCACTGTGAGGATTCAATGAGTCAAATCCCCTAAAGCCAGGCCTGCCATATAGTCAGCAGTGTGTAAGTACTGGCTTTTACAACTAGGATCGAGCCACACTGGCCATGGCTCTTCTTCCAAGGCTCCTTCCAGGAACAACTATAAGTTTTGGCAGTTGAGGATGTCACCATCTTGAAAGGGTGAGTTCACTGGCCTTCTCGTCTACCATCCTACTTGTTAAACAAGTCAACCTACGGATTCTCAATTGCACATATGGAGCTTGAAACCCATGTCAAGGACCTGTAGATAGAGTCATTCCTTCATCCATTCACACACTTATTCATTCATGCAGATCCTAACAGAGTCCTATTGGGCACACAATCCCCTGTGAAGAAAAGTGTACCATGTGGAATGAAGAATCTTTTTTTTTTTTTAAAGACTTTATGTATTTATTTGACAGACAGAGATCACAAGTAGGCAGAGAGACAGGCAGAGAGAGAGAGAGAGGAGGAAGCAGGCTCCCTGCCGAGCAAAGAGCCCGATGTGGGGCTCGATCCCAGAACTCTGGGATCATGACCTGAGCCGAAGGCAGAGGCTTTAACCCACTGAGCCACCCAGGTGCCCCTGGAATGAAGAATCTTAATTTAAATCCCAGGTCCTTCCCTCACTGCCATCTTATGCAAGTTGCATCACCTGTCTAAATCTGTGTTCTTCTTAATGTAACGGAGAAAGAACAAAAGAGAAAAAGCAAGAGAAGTCACATGGAAAACTCAGGGAAATAGAAATGTAAATGTTGTGATGAGGGACAGGAAGGCATTTGTCTCAGCTTTCAGCTGAGAAGAAGAATGGAAGTAAGACATAGCTGCCTCTGTATGCCCCTGTTTCAGGTCCCTGGCAGGATTCTCAGGAAGTCAACTCACTTACGTTTGCCTCAATTTCTCCTTGCCCCCAAAATACAAAATTTGAGATGCCGCTAGAATCAGATAATAAGAAACTCCCAACTCTTCCTCTGAAACCCTTCCATTTCAACATAGAAATGTTATAAATTCTTTAACACTATAAATATGATCTCACATCTATTACTCAGCACCTTGGGGGGAAAAAAAAAACACTTTCTAAAAGAATCTCAGCTCCTAAAAATAACAAAGGGAAAAAATATAACCCTTCCAAACTTTAAATAGAGCTCTCTGTTCAGCTCTCTGTAGGAGGGGAAGGCCAGAAGAAGAGAATCGTTGCTGGGAACTTCATGCCTCTCCTGGTGAGATAGATCCTGGAAGCCTGATGTACCACCATTTAATGCTGAGCGCTACCTGATCCCCACACACCCTCCCCTCCCCGAAACTCAAATCTGTCTCAGGTTAGGGCAAGACTTGACAACTCCAGAGTTCAATGTCTTATTGTATGTCATCAGAAAATGCCCTTTCTGTATAACCTAACCTGGGTTTACTGAAAGTAGAGTGCTTGGAATTTAATCAGTGCTTTGTAGCACTTGCTGATATTGTAATTATTAGCTTACTGGACATTATATTATTTTCTCTTGTTCTACATTCTGCTGGCTGCTTTTGGAAGCAAGAACAGCAGAGTTGGGCATTAAGGCCCCCAGAGTGGTCCTCACCTGGGTCCTTTGCATCAACAGTAGCCCCTGATGAGATTATAAGAATGTTAAGTGGGTTGAGAAATTTTTCTTGGGGATTCATGCCCTGAAATGAATATTGTTTAGAAAAACCCAGAGGGCTCATCTCACTAAAGAGCTGAGTTAGCAGCCATCTGCTGGACTAGGGGAAGAGGGGGTTTTGAATGTTGCCCTGAAATATCTCCCTATTTGTATAGCTGATATCTGAATTCTTTTGTAAGTGATCAAGCCTTTGCAAGATTGAAAATACAAATTTAAATGAGAGAGGTGAGGCAATTATTTAAATTTATCCTATTGTACAAGTGATGGATGTGATATCTTGCCTTTAAGTTCCAACAGGGGAAAAGAAAAAAATAAGGACATTGATAAGGAAGAGAATAAGGAGTGATAGAGACAGACGGGCTCAATTATGGAGATGAGACCAACTATTACAATCTTCCTACCCATGGTTTCCCATTTTACAGATGAGAACATGAGGCATGCAATCCAGTGATGTGCTCAGTGATAGAAATGAGTTAGAATGCAGGGGTCTTGGTTTCTGGTACAGGGTCCTTCCGTCCCCCTGAGGATACAATATTGTAGCTGAGGGACCCGATAAATCTCATTCTCCTTCCCATTTGGTTTGGGCCATCCTTGAAAATCAGGTCACAGGCCCATCCTTCTTTCAGTGAGAGGTACCATGGGACGCAGCTCGGTGGTGCTGAATGTGTTCCGGAGGGGCTCACTCACCTTTGGCCGCATCCACCTCAGGCTGGAGAGGTCTTTTCCCTGGAGCAGCTGCAGACCTATGGAAGAAGGCTCTGCAGGGAATGTCTCATCCTCAAATGGTAGGCCTCTGCTTAGGCAACTATCCCACAGGGAGGTGAAGTCCTGGCCGTTGAATTTGATGACCGGGGTCTTGGCTAGAGGCTCTTGGTTGTGTGCCATGACTCTCCTTAGAAGACAGGTAAGGCCTTTTCCTTCTGGCAAGAGAGAGAGATATTTTTAGGAATAAACTCTCAAGTCCTTTGCATCATGAGATGTGAGCCTTGGAAGGGCACTCAGATGTCTCCCACCCCCTTTTACAAGTGACAGTACTGAGACCCAAAACACTTCTGTCCCCAGTGACAGAGCCAATTGGTGGGTGAGCCCAGATTAGAATTCAAGCATTCTTTCTCCCAGTCCAATTCTCAATCTGCTGTACCAGAGAGCTGCTCAGTATGCTGTTATGTGCATGAGAGACTATGGGGAGTATTTGTACATTAATGAACATTTATTGAGTGCTGACCTTGTGACAGGCACTTTTCTGAATGCTGGCAATCCAAAGATAAATACGACATGATCTTTATCCCTACGGGGTTCATCATCAAGTGGGAAAGATAGTTAAGACATTTGGACAATTTGCTATCATTCAGCAGAAACTGTCTAATTAAAAATGTGTACAAAGTCCTGTGGATATAAAGGGGAGGAGCTATGAACTGCCAGGGAAAGTCTGGGATGACTCTCCCACAGGCAGTGACATTTGAAGGGGGCCTTGAAGGAAGAAGACTATGCCAGGTGGAGAAATGGTGGGTGTATATGTATAAATTATTATAAATCTGTCCAGGTTCCCTAAGTAGCAACTGCGTGGAGGCCCAGGAATTGGATTGGAAAGGTCATGGGTGTTAGAGAGAATGAGGGGGGCAATCTGGAGGGGTCAGTGAGGTAGAAGCTGGGGATAAGCAATGTTGGCAGAAATGGCCAGTAAAGTAGATTGGAAAGCTGGACTGTGACATGTTTTATGCCCTGCAAGCACTACAGGGACAATGAAGAGGTCAGTCATGATCAGATCTGTGTAAAAGATTGTGGAGCGAGTCAGAGGCCACATGAAGAGAATAGGTAGGGACTGAGACAGGGAGAAGATTAGGATGCTGCTACATGTGTTCATGGTAGAGATAGTGTTAGACCATTAGTAGTGAAAATGTTGGAAAACAGATTCTAGTGTCATTTTACAGGTAGAACTAATAGGATTCCATGATGAATCAAATATGGGGGCAGGGGAAGGAGATGTGGGATGGGAAAAAGAAAAGGCAGTATGGTGAACAAATGAGTTTTAAAGTTTGCCTTCTGCTCTCACCACCCTCCTACTGGTCCATAATACGGAGTAGTATTCAAGCCTATGAACTTACTTCTCCATCTGTACAGATTAATGGTATCAGCCTCACAGGGTCTGTTGTGGTATTAAATGAGAAGAATGGCTGGCATACAATGGGCACTCAATAAAAGTCAGCATCCTAATTTCCCTAAAGAGATGTCAGGGAAGTCTGGGATTTCTTGTTCAGGAAGCCATAAGTGTGTAACTGATGCCATTCACAAAAATGTATATCACATCCTCCATCTGTGAGGGAAGCTGACTTGCATCTGAATCCTTATTGACTGTTGGACTTAAAAAGCTTCCTTAGCCCTTAAAGTAGTACATGTCAAGCTTCTCAGATTATTGCACAGAAGACCCTGAAGTCTATAGGTCCTATCCATTCCCACTGCACCGGGAAAAAGGAATGAGGTGATGACAAAGAACTAAAGAGGGACATAAATGAACAACTCATGAAGAAAGAATATGAACTTCCAATCAAGATCTTGGATCATACAAAAAATCATGCAAACTTAAAATGACTTAGCAATGTTTTTACAGTTAACATATAGTAACGGTATGTTGTGAATTATTTAGATAATACAGATTCATAGAATATCATCTATAAAGTGTCACTGTACACACATATTTGGAGGGAATCACACACACAAATGTCTAATGAATGAGGTAAAGATAATTTATATTTGAATTTGAATAATTTGAAATTTGAATAATTCATTTTAGGTTGGACCATATGAGACTGTCATCTTTTAGGTCAAAAATTATTGAATATAGTCCATTTCATATGGCTTTGCCTAAAGTAAAAATGTTTGAATGTAGGCCATTTCATTTGGTTTAGCCCAATATGTTGTATGCATTTCTTTAATCTAGCTCTTGGAAAATAACAGTGAAAATATGTCAATGTACCTTACCACTCACTATAGGGTTAAGAGGAGAGCCCACAACAAATTATATAGAAAGCCAAAATAACAGTAAGGTATCATTCAAGAGCAAAAAACAGTAATAGACATTGATTGCCAATTCAAGAAAAAGGCAATGACACCTGATAATGGAGAGTTGTGAAAATTATGGGTCTCCCAATTCCACACATGCTCAAGGACAGTGGAACCAATACAGCATTGCCGAGCCCCCTACCTTTCAGTAAAATATTGAATTAGAGTGTATGATAAATTCCAGCAATGAGCTAATTTTAGTTTAGGAAAACCAAATAGTAGTTACTCTTAATAACACAATTGTGGGATATAAGAGGGAGTCTGCATATAAAAGTAAGTGTGAAGAATTTGGCTTGACCTCTTCTTCAGAATCTTGCAAAGGCTTTACTTACCTTTGGGAGTCAGTCCCAAGCCATCTGTAGGGCCCTCACTGCTCATCATTGGGTAGTGGACAGTTAAGAGTCCCCGTATAATATCCGCTTTCCTCATTTGTGAAATGATGACAGTAATGTGCATGTTGTAGAACTCTTTTAAGACTCAGATGAAACCATGCTTGTCAAGTACTTAGCACAGTGACTAGTACACAGAGAGTGTCACTAAGTAATGGTTATTAGCAATATTATCATTTTGATTATGAAAGGACTATGCAGAACGCCCTACATCTTCTAAGATGAGGGCTTGTTCTTAGGAATGACAGGTAGTCTCAGATGGGCCTACAGGGGTGAGGGCCAGGGATGAGACATCACACCCATGTCCTCAGCTCTGCTACTGCTCTGTACTCGCTAACTGACAGCCCGGGAAGGAAAGTAAAGACTCTGGGGACAGGTGGCAGGTCTGTGTGTCTTTTGGTGGAGGAGGTGGTCCACTGCTCTGAGAGAGAAGAGAATCTTCATGGGGAAAAGAGAAGGTAGACAGGAAGGGGAGGAAGCCTCCCCCCTCCACACACTGACCTCACACCTACCATGTTCACCCTGCTGCCCCTTGAATTGCTTATGGCTTTGCCAGGAAACAGCCTGTAGACTCACTTTCTCAGGCAGGAAGTGTCTACAGAACTTGACATTTAACTTTTGTGTGCAGCAGAAAAGGCCAACCAACTCTCATGTCTGTCATTTTAGGGAGGGCTTTTTGGCTTATTTCTTTTTCTGTCTTGCTTTACTGTGAAAGGTAAACAAAGGCAAGAGAAGACTCAACTGCTTAGGTTAAAAAGAGAGAGAGAGAGAGAGAGAAGACCTTCCTGATATTTAGGCTATAAAGCTGTGTTACTACTGGGGTATGTCTTGAATCTGGCAAGAAAAATGCAAAAGAGGAGTTAAAAAATGGCAAAAGGGTTTATGTAAACTTTTTGTGAAGTTTTTTTGTAAAGTTTTTATGTAACTTTTGTAAAGTTTTGTAAAGGGACTTATGTAAAGTCCCTAATGTGAGAGATGGTGTGAGCTGATGCATCAAGCCTCAGAACTAGGATGAGAAGGAGGCAAGAGAGGCACTTGGTTGTGAAACCTGTCCTGCTCCCCACAATGTCTATAGAGTGAGTTTGATTCAGTCCTTCCTCATGTCCTCTGCTGAGCTGGGTGACTGTCTTAGACTGTTCAGCCCACAACAAAATACCACAGAGTGGGGGCTTAGGCAACAGACATGTATCTCCTCACCGTTTTGGGGGCTGAAAGTCCAAGATCAGGAGGCCAGCATGGCCAGGTTCTGGGGAGGACTCTCTTTCTGCCTTACAGTTTTGATGTGTCCTCCCATGGAAGAGAGAGAGAAAGAAAGAGAGAGAGGGAAGGAGGAAGAGGGAGAGAGATATCTCTCTCTCCTTATAAGGCCACAGTCTTGTTGCTGGATTTGGACTTTACCTTATGACCTTATTTAACCTTAATCACCTCCTTTCTGAGCCTCTCTCCTGAAAGAGTCACAGTGGGGATTAGGGCTTCAAAATATTAATTTGGTGGGGAGAACACAATTCAGTCCATAGTAATGACTAACCCCCGGCTGTTCCAATAACTCCCCTAGCACTGGGTGCATATTTTAGGCAGCGTGCAATCAAATAGAAGTGGTTAACTAATGAATCATTGACTACTACAACAAAAACTTATGATGTATGCTATATGCTGGCTAACCGAACATAATAAAAAAAATTAAAAAATAGTGAAAATGTGGATAAAAACCTTAAAAAAAAAAAGGAATGGGGGCATATCAATAAGGACCTCAGGAAGAAGGCAAAGGATGTCAGTAAACACAAATGAAAATGACCCAGCAGTGCTGAGTATGTAAACATTATTGAAATTCATGGAAAGATGATGAGGGCTCCCGAATGGCAGAAAGGTCTTGGATACTTAGACGATAATATCTTTGGTCTGGTAGCACCTAGTGCCAGGCCCGGCATATAGTAGGTATTCTATAAAATTCTTACAAGTGTTGGTGGGATGAATGCTGCAAATCAGCTATTTTCAAGTATGTTCTGTGGAGCAGAAGCCTCCATAAATAACAGATTATGAGGTCAAATGGTTTGGAAAATATTTCACATCAAATAGTCTTTATGGAGATTCACAAAAGCTTCCAAGAAGGCCTCAAAAAAAAAAAAAAGTTTGCTTTCAGGGTTTCACACACATATATAACCAGCAAGTCCTTTAATGAAAAATTCTTATTAACATATGGGAAAGTTGCACAGAAGTTAAATGACTCTAGGGAAAAGAAAGAAAGATAGAAAGAAAGAAAGAAAGAAAGAAAGAAAGAAAGAAAGAAAGAAAGAAAGAAAGAAAAGCCCCAATGTTAAATGGCTTTAGAAGATCCCAACTCAAGTCCTCATTCTGCCTCTTAGCCACATGATGCTGAGAAAATTTTCTAAGCACTTAGCACCTTACAGAAGGTGTACTTGAATGCATAGTCTGAACTTAATCATAATGATTTCTGTTTTTTTTTTAAATCAATGTTCTCCAGAGTATTATACTAGAACACAGATTCTACGTAACACTCACTTTGCCCAGGATAGAATCATAAACTACTCAAAATTAAAGAACTGTGACACAACGATCTATTCTCAGGAGAAAACACAATTGACAGGTGCCAGCTTTGCAATGATCTAGATGTAGAAATTATCTGAAAAAAATTTTTCAGGAAGCTATTATAAAATAAAGGAAACACACTTAAAATGAATGAGAGATAGTCTCAATGGAGAGATGGGAGTTATAAAAAAGAAACAAATGGGAACTTTAGAGTTGCAAAATACAAAACTTAAAACAAAAATTCACTGGATGGGCCTAAGAGCAGAGTGAAGATAACAGAGGAAAGAATAAGTGGAAAAAGAGGAAAGAATAAGAAAGGCTCCAAAAGAAAAGAAAAGAGCCATAGGTGGACACATGATATAATACCAAAAGGTGTGACTTACATGTAGTTGCAGAACGAGGAAGATGAGGATCAAGACATTAAAGCAGAAAAAGTATTTTAGAAATGGCCAATTACTTCCCAAATTTGGTGACAAATTTATGAAGTCAAGAAGCTTGAAAAGTCAAGAAAACCATGACACATCATAATCAAGATGTTGAAAAACCAAAGATACGGAAAAAAATCTTGAAGAAGCTAGAGAAAAATGACATGTGAAATCAAAGGGAACAATGATGTGAAGGACTACAGATTTGTCACCAGAAGACATGGAGGACAGAAAGCAGTGGAAAAACTTTAAAATTGCTGAAAGTAGGGCCTCTGGGCGGCTCAGTTGGTTGGGTATCCAACTCTTGACTTCAGCTCAGGTCATGATCTCAGCGCACATGATTGAGCTTTGGGTTCAGCAGATCCTCTCTCTCCCTCTCTCTCTAAAATAAATAAACCCTTAAAAAATAATAAAATTGTAAAAAGAAAGACATGCCAAACCAGAATTCTGAATCCAGTGGAAATATATTTCAGGAATAGTAGTGAAATGAAGACATTTCAGATGAACAAAATCTAACAGAATTCATCATCCAAAGACACACTTCAGAAGAAATGATAAAGGAAGTTCTTCAATTTGGAGGGCAAGAATAACAGGGAAAACTGAATTTGCAGGGAATGGTATACAGTAAATGTATGAGAAATACACAAGACTGGTTTTTTCCCTCTTAAATTCTTTAAAACACATATGTGTGTTTAAAGCAAAAATTATAACATTGTCTGGAGAGATTTCAAAGTACGCAGATATAATTCATATGACAACTATAATATAAGGAAGAGTAGCAGGGAATTAAAGGAAGCTATATGGCTGCAACTGTTCTGTATTTTACATCAAGTGGTACAATAGAATTAGGAAGATTGAGTATGTGTATTATAATCCCTAGACAACTACTAACAAAATAATAAAAAGTGATATAGCCCCAAAGACAATAAAGAAGTTAAAATGGGATACTAAAACATATTCACGTAATCAAGAGAAGTCAATAAAGGGGGAACAGTGGATAAATATACAAGAAATAGACATAACTCTAACTATATCAATAATTACATGTTAAATTCAATTAAAAGGCAGAGATTTACAAAGGAGATAAAATAGTGAAACTCAACTATATGCTGTCTATAAGAGACACTCTAAATAAAGGCAGAGATAACTTGACAATAATGACAATAAATGGATGAAAAGAAATATGCCATACAAGCAGTAAGCAAAAGCAGGCTGGGGTGAATATTAATAGACTGATCAAATAAACTTCATGGGTCACCTGGGTGACTCAGTGGGTTAAACCTCTACCTTCGGCTCAGGTCATGATCTCAGGGTCCTGGGATCGAGCCCAACGTGGGGCTCTCTGCTCAGCCTGCTTCCCCGCCCTCTCTCTCTGCCTGCCTCTCTGCCTACTTATGACCTGTCAAATAAATAAATAAAATCTTTAAAAAATAGACTTCATCGCTAACAGTATTGCCAGGCATAAAGTGGGTCATTTAATATTGATAAAAGTTTATCAGAAAACAAAATCATTATTGTGTAAGCACCTAAAAAAAAGAAAAAATATGTGAACCAAAACTTAACAGAATTAAAGTGAGAGAGAAACAATTCCACAATTATATAGGAGAGTTTAGCACACATGTTTCAGCAATTTGCAGGCCAATGAGACAAAAATTTTAAAAATCAGCGAAAACGTAAAATATCTGAATGACACTGTCAATCACTTGGATGTAATTGGTACATATACTGTGCTATATCTAAAAACTACAGCTTATACATTCTTTTCAGATGTATGAGATATAGTCACCCAGACAGACAATACACAGGGCCATAAAACCATTTATTTCCAAAGACTGAATCACACAGAATATTCTCTAACCACAACAAAACAAAGATTAGAAGTTAATATTCCTAATAGGATAGTTAGGAAACCCCCAAATACCTAGAATTAAACACATTTTTAAATAATTCCTGAGTCCAAGATGATCTAATGGGAAATAAGAAAACCCAACACACGTAGGAGGAAGTAAATAATACAGACAAAAGAAGACAATCATAACAGAGAAAACAGTAGAGTAAAGTAGCAAAGCAAAAACTGCTCCTTTGAGAAGATCAACAAAATGGACAAATCCAGAATTGAGTTAAGTCGAGGACAAAAGAGTGTGAACACAAATCATCAATATAATCATTAATGAAGGTTTATCACCATAAATCTTATAAATATTAAAGTGTTCATAAGAGGTTACTGTGAAGAAACTAATGTCAAAAAAAATTGCTGTAGATGGGATCAGGAGGGAGACAAACCATAAGAGACTCTTAATCTCACAAAACAAACTGAGGGTTGCTGGGGGGAGGGGGGTTGGGAAAGGGTGGTGGGGATTATGGACATCAGGGAGGGTATGTGCTATGGTGAGTGCTGTGAAGTATATAAACCTGGCGATTCACAGACCTGTACCCCTGGTGTTAAAAATACATTATACGTTTATAAAATAATTAAAATAAAAAATTTAAAAATTTAAAAAAAAATTTGCTGTGACATGAAATGGATGAATTTCTTGAAAAATACCATGTATCAAAGTTGACACAAGAAGCAGCAGAAAATCTGAATAACTGTATCTAATCAAGGAATTGAATTTGTTAGTAAAAGCTCTCCCCAAAAGAAACCCCCAGGCCCTTGGGGTTTCACTGGCAAAGTCTCTTATTCTTTCCAGGTCAAAAGAGCACCAGTCTTGCACAAACTTCTTCAGAAATTGGAGGAGAAGGGAAGCACTGCTGAACTTATTTCATCAATTCAACATAACATTAACAACAACGTCTCATGAAAGAATCCACACCACAGAAAAAAAATTTATGGATCACTATCCCTCATGAATAGAGACAGCAAAGATCCTTCACAAAATTTCAGCAAATCAAATCCAACAATGTAATAAAGAAAAGAAAGAACAATAACATCAAGGTTAAGTGGGGTTTATTTTAGGAATGTAAGTTTGGTTTAACATGAAAAAAATCATCAGTGCAATTAACCATATTAAAAAGATTTTTTACAAAGCCAATAATTAAACTTATTTGGACAAGATTCAACATTTATGGTTAAAAATTGCCAAAGGAGAATTACATAGAAAAAGTAAACAACATTCCCAAACTAATGAAAGGCATCTATAAAAAAAAAAATCTACAGCTAAAATAATTCTTAGTGATGGAAAAGTATTTTTTCCCACTTATAATCATATTTATGGCACGAACACCCATTGTCACTTTTTTTTTAGTGTCTTCACTTTTATTTAACATTGTACTGGAGGTCCTAGACAGCTCAATAAGAAAATAATTCTAGAATTATTTTATATGTTTATATCTAGAAAGATACAAGATTAATATAAGAAAATCACTTATAATATTATATACTAGCAGCAAACAATAGGAAAACAATAGCATTCTATTACAAATACTTGGGGGAAAGTGTCTAATCAAAAACATCCATGCTCTCTACGTCAAAAACTACAAATCTTTGCTGAGAAAGGCTAAAGATCTAAATTAATTGTAATTTTCAGTATTACCAAGATGGCAATTGTTTCCAAATGTATCTACAGATTCAATACCATTGCACCTAAAATTGTAGAATGCCTTTTTGTTGTTAAAGAAATTGACAAACTTATTCTACAATTTATACTTAAGTACAAGGGACCTAGAATAACTGAAGAATTTTTTTTTTTTTAAAGAAAATGTTGGGGCTCCTGGGTGCCTCAGTTGGTTAAATGTCTGACTCCTAATCTTGGCTCAGATCTTGATCTCAGAGTCATGGATACAGGCCCTGCAATGGGCTCCACTCTGGGTGTGGAGTCTACTTAAAAAAAAAAAGAAAAGAAAAAGTTAGAGGACCTAGCCAACCTGACTTCTATTGGTAAAAAGATATACAATTAGATCAATAGTGCACAGTGGAGAATCCAGAAACAGACCGCAACATAAATGGTCAATAGATTTTTGACAAACTTTCCAAGGTGATTCAATGGAGATAGAAACACCTTTCAAAAAATAATGCCGATCAATTCCATATGGAAAAAGGTACAAAACAAAACAAAAAAATGGACTCTCACTTCATACCATACACAGAAATCAAGACAAAATGATCACAAATCTAAAAATAAAACTTAAAATTATAACACTTTTAGAAGAAAAGAGAAGAAAATACTTGCATAGAGGAAAACAGGAAAAAAATGCAAAGTTAGGGGTAAGAAAATGTATCTTTTACAGAATGCAAAAATATGAGCCTTACAAGGAAAAAAATAAGGGGATCAATTAGACTTCACCCAAAACAGGAAAGACACCATTAAGAAAACAAAAATGCAAATCATAGACCAGGAGAAAATACATGTAACACAAAGATCAGGGAAATGACTTGTATCCAGAATACATAAAAAACTCTTTCAAATCAGTAAGAGAAAAAGAACTCATTAAAAATGGTCAAAAGATATGAACACTTTACCGGAAAACAAAAACAGGCAATTACCAACATGAAAAAATGCTTTACATGTTAAGTCACCAGTAAAATGCAAATTGTTACTGCAATGAGATAATCACCATGCACCCATTAGAAAGGCTAAAATTTTAAATTCTGACCATACTAAGTGTTGGTAGGGAGATGGAACGATTGAAACATTTATAGGTATTGGTGTGTATGTGAGGTGGTAGGACCACTGAGTGGAATTTCTGGGTTTAGTCCATGCATCTGTTCAACTTCACTAAATATACCAAATTATTTTCCAACATTGTACCAATTTATAATCTTACCTGCAATGTAAGAGTTCCCATCTCTCTATCTCCGCATTAGGACTTGGTATCAGCCAGCATCTTATTTGTACCCACATGGTGGGAGTAAAATGCCAACTCCTTGCAGCCACAATTTATGTTTCCCTGATTACTGGTAAGATTAAGCATCTTTCGATATGTTTACTTGTCGTTTGTTGTCCCTCTTGTGTGAGATGAATATCCATATCTTATGCCCATTTATCTGCTGCGTTGTTTTTTTCTTATTTGTGGGAATTCTTTATTTACTGTGGGTAGTCATCTTTTGTTGGTCCTATGTGTTGCACATATCTTCTCCTAGTTGGTAGCTTACCTTTTTACTTCCTTGACAGTGTCTTTGGATGAACACAGATATTCCTTACTTTATACAGATAGAAATGTGTTATGACTGTTTGCTTGGAAGTCTAAATTTTATAAATTGAGCCAAATGTTAATTCTTTTGGGAACTTAATTTAAGAAACTTCAAAAGAGATGCTCTTTTTAAAAAAGTTTATTTGTAATTAACACAGTCATTTCCCTGAATTATTGCTTTAAAAATTGTTTATAGCTCTATAATAAGATTTATAAGAAGTAGGATTCTGAAATGGACTTGCAAAGAAACACTTTGAACCCTAAACACTTAGGAAGTAATGCTTGGGTTTCCAGAAGCAAATATAGCCTTATCAAAACCAATTACTTCACTTTCCTTCTCTTTTTCTTTTTTCCCTTCCAGAAAAAAGTTCTGACTTTAGAGGAACAGAAGAATCCCACATCTATGTGGTCATATGTATTGAGATATGTATAGAACATACCTTGATTTTTAAAAAAGTATTTGATAAAATTTACCTTTATTCTCTATATATAAGATGGTGAAACAGGATGAGACTGCAAGACTGGGTAGGTTGTATCCTATGTTATGGTATGATAGAAATCTAGTGTTGTATATAGTACAGGAAGAGTATACAGAATTCAGAGTCTGAGCCAGACATTGTGGATGAATAATTTTGGATTATCTCAAAATCACTGTGCTGTAATAGCCACAGAACTACGGCCCTTGTCCTGTCCCGTTTAACATTTTTATCTTGATCCTGGATGAAGACGTTGAAATTAAAACGAAGCTACTCCTTAACTTTTTCATCATTTTTAATGATATAAAGGAAGAACAATTATCCAAGCAGATGGCAGAATTAAAATTCTAAAGGACCTCAAAACCGAGAGGATGGAAGTTACCCAAGGAAACTGCGAATCTGTCTTCTCATTTAAAAGTTAACCATGCAAGTAAACAGTGAGTGGGATTGCCTTGGCTCAGTTTCATTTTGAAAAGATTTTGTACGGCTTACTTGGCTTCCTGTTGTAAAGGGACAACGTGGTGAGATGTCTCCGCTCTGAGCTGCTGTCCCTCCAGCAAGGCGCTGTTGTACAGACCACTGTAGCTGCCTGCCGCCTCCCCCACTCCCTCATAAAGCTGCCCCTGAACCCTGCTGGACATCCAGTCCACTAGTGTTCAGTTCCGGGGCTACGATGCAAGCAGCACATCAGTGGTAGCCAAAGCAAGGTTTAGGGTAGCCCAGGGCACCTGACCAGAACAGAGCCCTTTGCGTGTAAGTAAGGTTTCCTGGTGGGTGGCTTCATCTGCTGGGAAAAAGTGGGGATGTTTTTTTCAGTGGCACAAAAATGCCATCAGCTAAACATATAAGGAACCTAGAGATCACTTTCTGGGAAACTGGAAATCTAAAAATGTTTCCTGGGAGAAAGACAGACCAACGGACTTAATAGTGACTGTCAGACCCAGCCCAGAAGTCCTATTTCCAGCCCTCCAGAGAAAGCAGGGATTTAACCATCCTGGTCCCATGATCAGGATCCCGCCTGCTGCTTCTCTGACTTCCCAGGGTTATGTCCCTGTTCAGAAAACTGGGCTCTGCCTTGTCCCTTTAAAAATTAAAAAAAAAAGAAAGAAAGAAAAAGACATCATAGGATGGTGGTCAAGAGCATGGAGAATCAGCTTGAAACTATAAACTTAAGCTTGACATCAGATGCTGCTTTGGGGTTGAGTGATCTTTAGCGATGCTCTTACTATCGGAGCCTCCTTTCCCTACAAATAAAATGGGCTGGAGGTGGTAATGAACTAGCCTCGGAGCACGAGGTGGGTATCAAGCATGATTCTTATAAAAGGCTTGGATGGGACATAAGCGAAGCTATGTGGTAGGTCTCCTGATGATCAGCCTGTCAGGATCTCCCACTGCCCTAGTCCCGAACCTGAGCCCCGGGGGCCAGTGCCCTGTAACCAGGGACGGGCATGCCAGCCACTGGTCAGTTGCCTCCTGGACTTCCCGTGGGTCTCTCCTGATCTGCAGAGTGGCTCCCAAGAGCCTAGCACACGTGGCTATTGAGCACTGGAAAACGGTGAGTGCAACTAAGGAACTAAATTTTAAATTTCATCTTATTTTAATTAATTTACATTTAAGCATGGGTATCTACACACGCCAGTGGTTGCCTCACTGGATAGTGCCAAAGAAAAGATCCGACGGTGGCTTGAATGGCCATGGGCACTCTTCAGTGGCGATGGTCAAGTTGAGGTTGAATGCTCTTAAAGGGGGTGGGGTGCAGAAGAATCCTTGCATTGGGTGGATCCTTTCAACTTTGACCTGCTGGGCTTCTCTCCACCGCTTTTCCTCCACATCCAAGCTTTGCCACTAAACCACGCTGTCACCGGCCAGGCCAGCGGCTCACAGGCTTCACAGTGACAGGTGCAGGGCCTGCGCTGGCTGGCTGTGCCTCCAGGAGGAGCTTAGCAAGTCCCAGCAACAAAGGCCGATGTTGTTTGCATTTTGTTTTCAATCAGCTAGGAAACAGGAAGCCCGAGTTCAATTGTTCCCTGCCCGGGAGTGATGCACGCAGCTCTCTCCTGGCTGGTGTTTTTCAGAACAATGGAAATAAATCTGATGTAATGTAGCAGAACATGACAAGGGATGGTTTTCGTCTTAACAAATACTCATTTGAAATGGTGCCCAAACCCTGCACGAGGAGCGATCTATTTCCCACAACAGTGTTCCAGCAAAACCCATTACTAATTCCACAACTCAAATTAAAACTAACAGAGCTTGAAGGCGGGGGCTGACACTGTCTCTGCTGACAAGGAGCAAGGAAGGGGGGTGGGGGAAGGGGCCCGGCGCACTCGCGTGTGTATGTGTTTAATTACACTGTTTAACACATTGAGAATAATTTAGCCACCCGAGTGGAGAAAATAAGCCACTTAACTGCTCTCTGGTGGAAAAGAGCCCCGTGCAAACCACTTTCAGCTATCTGACACCTAGGCACACCTCAGGGCTTTGGAGAGGGAGAAGGGGGAAAGGAGGGAGAGGTAGACAGAGTATGGAGAGGCAGAGGGCGAGGAAGGAGGAGGGGGGGGGAAGGGAGAGATGAAGGCAGTGGAAAACAGGGGAAGAGAAGGAGGGAAAGGGGAGAGGTAAATGGAAAAAGAGGAAAAGCGAATTTTGAACGTACACAAATTGACTATGAGTTGGGAAGGCATATGATTATTTCTCAAGGAGACCTAGTATGAGGTGGCGTAAAGGTCAACACAGACATGGATTTTAGGGTTTAGAAAAGAACCTAACATCTAGGCCCATGCCTCCCCGACTTCAGAATCAGCTCAGTGAGTTTCCGGCCTTTGTGGCCTGAAAGCCATGAGTGGGGTGGTATATGGCGCCTAGAAAGGCAGGCCTTAGAGGAAGACTCTGTGGGCTCACTATGCAGAAGGAGAAACTGAGGCTTATGGTTAGAGAAGTCTGACCAGCACTTGGCTGAGACTCCTGTCCAGCCCCCAGCTTCATGGCAGATGGTCTGGCCTACAGGCCAAGCAGGTCACTGTCCCTGCCAAGGAGCATCTTCTTTTCTGTGTCATTAGGGCTGAGAGGGGTCAGAGGTCACCCCTCTCTCACCCACCAAGGGCCATGGAAGCCAGAGAAATGGAAGAAGGTTCTAGCATGGCTTCAGATTTGGAAAGCCCCCAGACCTGGAACCAGCAGCAGAGGAGTAAGTATGCAGAACAAAACCACACCTTGTCTTCCAGGGACTCTCGGTTCAGTCCCAGGGCTGACAGCCCGGGAGAGATGAGGGGCCTGGTGTGGGAGAGGCAGGAAGCCAAAACCACCCCTCCTGGCCTAGAGACAGTGCAGTCCCATCCTCCTCACTCCCTGGTGCTCGCACCAAGTGGACCCAGCTTCTCCTGGGACCTAGGGTCTCAGGGAGCTCGGAGACCTCAGCTGATGGGTCCCTTGCAGAAGCCCCCGTGGGGTAACAAACAATCCTTGCCAGGCCGGGGGAGTCAGTGCCACTCCACTGAGGTTGTGAACCGCAGGCACGCCACCCCCATCCCCTTACTCTTTGGAACTCTGGGAAGGCTGGACTTTCTAGAAGCTGTAAAGTTATGTAATGTTCTGTTTCTGGAACAGAGAATGTGGGTTATGTACCCCAACGGATATTGCTGGGCAGAAAATGAAATAGCAGCCCACTGAATATATTATTCCTTTCAGTTAAATTGGGTTCATCGTGTGCAAACAGAAGAAAAAAAAAATGGACTTTGCCTTTGCACGGAAAGCATACACTTCCCATCCCCAAAGTTCTCCAGTAGGTGTCATTTAATCACAGAGGAAGCCTGGAAAGTTCCTGAGTAGACTGGTGATGTGCTCTGAGGACAAGATAGAACATTCTTTCTGGGTTCCAGATCATTTGGTATGATCTTGGATTTTAGGGCACGGGTTTTTTTTCCCCCCACCCATCAAGAGAAAATATACTTTCTACTTAGCTAATTCCAGCTCCTTCTTAAGCAAATTAGGGGGCTTTAGGACACTGGAGCCTGTTATCTATAATCCGGGTTTTACAAGCTGCTATTTCTGACCCATTCTCCCTGGATAGCCCAGGCTCCAGACTGTTCACCTCCCAGAGGCAGGAACCAGAGAGGGTGTAGGCAGGCCCTGTGGGTTTAGGGCCTTTTCTCTTTTTTCAGATTCTTTGGAAGTTGTTATCACATTTAGATAATCAATTCCTTCAAAAACAGAGGAGATAGAGACAGGGAAGGGACAGAGCACCCTGATGGAGAGGGGCAGGGAGACAGAAATACAGACAGCCGGTGGGTCGGTGGAGATGGAGACAGACAGCCGGTGGGTCAGTGGAGATGGAGATCCCGAGGAAGAACAGGAGAACAGGAAGGCCAAAACCTGCTAGGGAAAGTCATTCTCATGCAAGCCCAGAATCTTGTGGTGTTGAATCAGAGCCCGAACATCTCTGGCTCTCTTACCTCTCAGATGTGAGCACTCAGGTGTCCAATGGCAGAGACAACCTTCCTGTCCCAGGGACCGCTCTGAAATCCCCTCCTATGACAACTGGTCCATAGGGTGAGATCCAGGGCACGGCTCCGGCCACAGCGCAGGGGTGCCAGCAGTTGGAGCTTGGGCATTCCCGTGTGCACCTGGCATTTCTGGGCATCTCAGGCCAGGGGAGGCCACAGAGGCGACAGGGCAGAGTGTGGGACTGGGAGCCTGGTGCTGGCTCTGCCAGTGGCTGCTCCCCGCCATGGTGTGGGGATGGCAGGGGAGGAGAGAGCGTCAGTAGCACCAGCAGCCCAGCACTCTGAGGGAGAGACTCCTTTGGCCAAGCCAGCTCCAGGACTTAGGACAATGGTGTCACCCAAGAAGGCCCAGGCCAAGTTGCTTGCTCAGAACCTTTTCTGAAATCAAGTGGATTTCAGACCCAGTTAGACGGGGTCATGCTTATGGGGACAGGGACAAGGCAAGGGGTCAGTGGGAAACGAAAGTCTTTTGAGAGGATCTTCTGGATCGAGTAGGTCGAAGAGCACCATGAAAGAAAATGCATGTGTGTGTGAGGTGAGTGAGGCAGAGAGAAGCAGGCTGAGGGGGGTTTAGGCCTCTGAGATTTCCCATGCCCCTTCCTTCATTCGTTCTCGTTCCACCCTTAAAAAAAACCAAGAAGGCTGGAGCATGTGAGGAGGGCTTCGATAAGCAGAGGAGACTGGAGAAAGGGGAGCAGAGGGTCTAGGAGCCTGCCTGCGAGGGGTATGAAAAGGCCCTGGTGGGAAGGGGAAGGGCAGGCCAGGAGGGAGAAGGACAGTGCCTGCAGACCCTCAGCTTGAGCCAGGAGGAGATGCCACCCCAGGAAGCCTCCACCTGCCCCTGGGCTAGGTGTCAGAACAGGCGAGGCCCCAAGGGAGTTGGGGCGGGGTTGGGTGGGGTAGGGGGGCAGGCCTGTGCCCATCTGGAGAAAGTGACTTGGTTCCAGGAAGAACGCAGTGTTTGCAGACAGTGTCAGAGGCAGACAGCAGGGCTCAGAATGGCCTCGGAGTTGAAGGGATGTACCTGCGGTGGCCGGCAATCCAGAGTCCTGGGAGCCAGCCCATCCTGAAGGCCTCTGCCCAGAGTTTCTTCTCAAGGTAAGGCCATCTAAAAGTTTCTTTAGTATTTAAGAGGATGCTGGGCATTTGGGAGATGGAACATAACAATGTAGCTTACTGGTTGGAAGCCACTTCTGGGTAAGGATTAGACTGGGAACAAGACGTGATGTTTGGTGAGGAGAACCAAGGAAACAGTCCTAGGACCTCCCCTGTGCCCAGCAGTGATCCAGATGGGGGTCACTGGCCGTGTCTCCTGAAGCAGGTGTGTGGTCACTCCCGATGGAGACGGCCCTTGGGGGGTCCGGCTCCAATCTTGGAGCTGTGGGAGATCCTGGTCAGGCCTGATCGACAGCTATGGGAGGCCGGCCAGCAGGGCTGACCCAGCCGGGGATCGGAGGGCAGAGTATCGCCCAAGGGACCATCGTTTCAGAGAGAAATGAACCAAAGGTCCTGGCCCTTGTGGCTATTGAGCAGAGTGAGAATGTGAATCCCAGAGCGCAGGGGCCGAGAGGCAGCCCCTCCCGCGTCACTCCGCACTCGGTACAGGACATGGAGCATCCTCCTTACGACTCCGGCGGAGGCAGCCGCCACGGAACCAGCGTTCATTGCCACACCCCTATACCAGCTCTTAAAAACTGGCATTTGTTTATCAGCTAATTAGATGGCCTCTGAGCAGGACCAGATGACCCTCAGCTGCCTTTCAGCAGGAAGGGCTCTGCTCCCAAGGAGCTGGAAGACCCACTTCAGGATCACCTTGTTCAACTAACTTAATTATTAAAATGACAAAATCAGGTCTGGCCATGCTCTCCTGGTTGCTTATTGGGGGAACCAGCTTTGCAGACTGGTGGGCATGCACAGCCTTTCCATTAGATCACAGAATTCTTTCTTCAAAATGGTCTGTGCAAAGCAAAAAGCAGTGCATGGTAGAGAAGAGTCCCCTGAGAATTCGAGGACCAAGACAGAAGCCAGCTGGAACCCAGGATGGTTAGGGCCCAAAGCCTCGCTCCCAGCCAGGCGTTGGGGACGGGAAGCGCTGGCCTGCTCAATTTGACCAGTTTCTCTGTTTTGGCCCTTTTCAGAGCCTCCCTAGGAGAATCTGCATCGGAGGGAGGGGACTGTAGGAGGCACAAACACCTGTGGGGGGTTAGACTCTCATCTGCTGAATATGGAGTCCTCCTGAAGCTATCACCCAGCAAAAATAGCAAAGAAAGAAAAGAAAGAAAATGGAGAAAAGGAAGAAAAGAAAGAAAGGGTTTCGTTCTAGCCGGGACAGGTGGGTGGGACAGGTGGAACCATTCAAGAAGATCGGCTGAATCACTCTGTTTATGCCACCTGGGGGTCAGCGAAGTTTGATTTCTATCCTAGGACAGGTCATAACCCCACTGTAACCACAGAGGGAAAATGTCTGCACTTACTCTAGTCTGGTTAGCTTGGGTTCAAGCCAAACAGCGAGCACTATCTCCCTAAGCACAGAATCACATCTTCAGGAGGACCTGGCCTGAGCAGCCCCAGAGGCACAGGCATCGACTGTCCACAGCTCTAGGGTCAGTGGAGCAGCCTTGATCTCTGATGCAATGATCAGTGTTGTGGTTAACCCAGATTTCTCAACTTTGTTCCTGTAATTTTGAAGCTAGATCATTTGAAAACAAAAGGTAAGCCCTGACCCCCTTTCCTTCCTTCAGCAAATATGAAACATGTACTACGTGTCAGAAATTGAACATGGGTGAACAAGGAGACAGGATTCCTCCCATTGGGGTGTCCCTTATGGTCAGCGTAGCCCTTGAGGTTGGGACTTGGAGCACAAAAGCTAAGGTGACTTGCTGTGAGGGGACATAGGCCAAGCGTGAATGATCTTCTTTTATCGAGGCAACTCATCCTTTGCTCTAGCTTTCCTTCAAGCCTAACCTTGGACCCTTTGGGCCAGAAGTCCTGGGTTTTTGGAACTTCCGCAGACACCTCTCTGGTGGGGAGACGTAGAATCTACATAATTAAGATGCTCTTTGGGGGGGGGACGCCTGGGTGGCTCAGTTGGTTAAGCAGCTGCCTTCGGCTCAGGTCATGATCCCAGCGTCCTGGGATCGAGTCCCTCATCGGGCTTCTTGCTCAGCAGGGAGCCTGCTTCTCCCTCTGCCTCTGCCTGCCATTCTGTCTGCCTGCACTCACTCTCTCTCCCTCTCTCTCTGACAAATAAATAAAATCTTTAAAAAAAAAAAAAAAAAGATGCTCTTTGGGGGAACTCGTTTGCTCACTGAAGTTTGGACCACTACCTTGGTCCAAAGCCCAGGGAGGTCACCACGCACATCCTACCTGCTTCCTAACGGGTGTATCTGATGTCAGTGGTATTCCCACGGGAGCCAGGGGACGGCTGGCCAGGTACCCCACACTCAGCAGCAGCAGCTTTGTGGGAGGGAAAGTGGCCGTGGTGGACGAGGATTGCGTCTCCAGGGAACACACAGACCGGCTATGTTGGTAGAGTCCGGAGTCTGGGTTTCTTCCCGCAGTAGGCTCCTCCTTATATGTGTTCATTGGGGAGTGCCCCACCTTGTTTAAACAATGACTCTTGGACTAGACCTCGGGGCCTCCAGAGGGAGGGTACTTTGTTCCACTGCAACCGTCTTCCAGTCAGTCCCCTCCTAGTCTCAGCTCACTTCCTGGAGCCCCTAGCGGAGTGGCTGATGTCTTGGTTGCCTGTGCTGTGGTTTTTTCATTGTTTCCAAATGTTTACACTGGGAATCAGGAACAGGGAATGTGTGCTTCTACAGATGCCTTCTCAGAGCCTTCTCGGTCAGGGAAGGGCGGTGGCCAGGTGTTGCGTATCAAGAGGAGCCCCTCCAAGTAAGTCACATCACATGGGTCTTCTGCTGGAGAGAACATCTACTTTCAGCAAACAGGTCGAGGAACACATTAACCCCTGGGCTTGGTGAGCAAGGTCCACATCCTGGCCCCACTTAATGGATCTGGGAGAAAGAGAGGAGAACACTGCTCCCCTGCCCTGCCCTCCCCCCCCAACAGCAGGGCTCACCCTGTGTTCCAGGTGAGAATGATAAAATAGGGAAAGCAAGAAGAAAAATGTGGAAATCACCAGGAACTGATGTGACTGGATCCATCCTCGCTGGGATGGCGGGGAAAAGATGGATCTGGAACTCGGAAGGAAGAATTGCAGTGCGTGCCAAGTGTGGCTGAGACGGCGCCCCATGGAGGCTGCCAGGTGGAGAGGAGGGGGTCCCTCAGCCATTAGAAGGGGACTCTTATTCCTCTTCCCCAGTTCCTCGCTGTCTGACTTGGGCCAGTCCCTTTGCCTCTGAGTCGTGGTTGACTGTGTGATAGGAGGGTTATGAGGCTTGCCTGGTCTTCTCTCCTATTTATTTACTGGAACTCCTGCACACCAGGGGACACATGCTGCTAGAACTTTCACTGTAAATACAGTCAGCAATAAACACACTGTTGTGTGAATATAATTAATGAATAAATAGACCTCTCTTGGTGGTGTGTGATTCTACTAATAAGGCAGGCAATCCAAAACATTCGAAAGCCAGAGTTTCAGAAAAACATGGTGTGAAAATGCTTTAGAAGGTCCTACCCACGTCCGTGTGTCTTGAGAGTCCCTAAAGAAAACTCACTGGGAGTTTTTCTGCTTACTGATGATGATTTTGTCTTCTCCTATGTCATCAATTTTTTTTTCTCCTTAGAGCAGGAACTGTTGCTCCAGAGCAAGATTTTGGGATACTGAGTTAAAAGGGGGAAATTTTATTACTGAGGTAAAAGGGGGAACTGTCTCAGGATGCCTGGGTTGGTTAAGCGTCTGCCTTTGGCTCAGGTCATGATCTGAGGGTCCCGGGATGGAGCCCCACATCCGGCTCCCTGCTCATCGGGGAGCCTCCTTCTTCTCCTCCTGCTTATGCTCTCTCTCTCTGACAAATAAATAAAAATCTTTTAAAAAGTCAGAGGGACTGTCTCCCAAAGGTGTGTTCTTGGTGCCTAGGAGTCACACAAGTCACTGTGGATGAAGTGGGGGCCTCTGGAAAGACACGTTTCCAATCCAAGGGTCTGTTTTCTTTTGGGGGTTCACTGGATCTTTGGTGTTCTCTCTCCTCATTCATATATGCTCTATAGAAGCCAACTCTCAGGGGTGTGTGTGTTCCAGAGAAATCCAGCCTGGGGCTGTAAACTGGGGGACCTCTCTCCTAATTTTCTGGCTGGTCTTCTCCAGGTCAGAAGGGGCAGTGTGGCATGCCCCGAGCCTGGGCAGTTCGCATCTGCCCCGAGATGCAGGCCTCTGGTCCCCAAATAGGACCCTCCTCTTCCACCAAGTCAGGCCTGCCTTCGGGGCGTGTGATGGCCCACCCAGGCCTCCACCATCACGTCCAATGTTCAGACCCCGCTGTGGCCACTCATGCCCCGCCTGCGGTCGCCCACCCCTCCTCGGCCAGCGTCACGGCCATCCCTGAGGCTGCCGTCTGCACCCCCCGTAGCTGACACCCCCAGCTCACACACTGACACACCCCAGTAATCCTGCAGACTTGGCGGATTACTCTAGTGTGTCACCTCCTCTGAGCCCAGAGAAGCCCTGAGCCAGGCTGGACTCGGGGTCTCCACCCTCCCTTTGTGAACCCAGGCTGCAGTCCCTGAGCCGGTCTCAGCCCTGCTGAGTCTGCCTTCGGGGTGACTTCTTCTGCAGGCGGGTCTTCATCAGTTCATCCGTTCAAGTACACACTCCCGAGGGCTCTCCCTTGCCCACCTCTAGCCACGCCCCAAGACACCAGATCCTTGGGAGACAGGGCTCTTTCCGTCCCTGCTGCTGCTTCTTTGTCTCACTTTCTTCCCTCCGCCCCTCTTGTCTAGCTCTCTGCCTGCTTCCCCTCCCTCCCCCGCCATCATTCCTTTACAGATTCCTTCATGACAACCACTTGTGCCAGGCCCGGGAGACACAGCAAGGCCCGGCTACCTGGAGTCTAGCAAGAGAGACACACAGGAAGCCAGCTGCGACAGAAGCAGCCGGAGGATTTTACTTGTGATCAGAGCTTGTGGGGGGAGGTGCAGGGTGGGGGGTATGCACGTCTCTGAGCACCTAAAGCAGGGACACCTCATCTTGACTGAGGAGTCACAGGAGGCCCCTAAGGAGGGACGGATGGACGAGAACCTTACCAAGAGAGGAGAGTGGTGGAGGTGGTCCGGGTAGGGGTCAGAGTGGTGAGAAAGTACAAACCCCAGGGGACGGCTTGATGACTGTTTCATGCCATGAAATCCAGGTTCCCAGGACCTGGATGAAGAGACGGGTCACTACCAGTACCCCAAAGCCCCCTTTGCACCCCTTTCCCATAACCATCCTCCAGGATGTCCCCAAGGTAAACTGTCCCCAGTGTTGATTCAGGGGATTAAATCAAATGTCCCTGCAAAATAGGACAGGGGACTGTTAGGACAAGGCAGACAGGTACTCAGAGTGCTTGCCATATAGTTAAAAGATTATCTGACTGATTTCATTGTTTTTACATTCCTCTATGTGTGGAAAAAACTGAGTCAACAAAGTGAGTTGAGTTTTTTTGAAGGTTTATTTAGTTATTTTTCTTTGAGAAAGAGAGAGAGAGTGAGAACATGAGAAGGGGTAGTGTCAGAGGGAGAAGCAGACTCCCCACCAAACAGGGAGCCTGCCTAGGGACTCGATCCTGGGACTCCGGAATCATGACCCGAGACGAAGGCAGTCGCTTACCAACTGAGCCACCCAGCCACCCCGAGAGTTGGTTTTAGTTAGTGCCAAAAAGTATGCAGGGGCCAGAGGCTCACCTAGCTCGGGTTTGCTGGACTATGGACTGTATTCTGGATGGATTATGACCTGCCCTAGTCACTTTTTCAGGCTCTGAGCAGTAGGTGACAAATCCAGCATTACCTTCAAGAGAAGCATCATACACACTCAAGCTTCCAAATCGTAATGTCTGGGCCCAACCACTTACTTATGGTGGAATTTTGGACAAGCTACTTAACCCCAAGTCTGTTTCTGGTGACAGCAATAGACTCTAACTCTGCAGCCATCATGAGCACGGAAAAAAGCAAAGGCCATTCAGTTGCTTCATGCGAAGCTTGGTACCCAGGAACAACTCAGTAAGTGGCAGCTACAGGTTAGTGAAACCAGACACAGTATGTTGCTGGCGGACGTTGAGGAAAGCCAGGTGAGAAGAGAGCTGGGGCTTCTCGGCTGGAAACCACAGACACGTGTGGGCAGGACAAAGGTGTTAACCCAGGCCAAAAAGGGAAATCCAGCTCGGACAAAGAGAAGGTCCAGAGAGGGAAAAGGAAGTCATTCTCATGTGTTTGGTCAAGTTCTGTCTTAATAGCAAGTCAGCCTGCCTGCGTACTCTAAGTATTGCCTGAAGAGAACAACAGAGACTGGCAGGATACGTGTGTGTGGCCGCATGTTGCCGAACAGAAAGAGACAGATGCATTTGGCCAAGGAGAGCCGAGCTCTGCCGCCGATGGAGAATCCTTACTCATGGGCGCACTGGAAAAAACCACCCCCTCTCCTGCCTTCTGCCGTGCTGCAGAGGGCCTGGGGAGACCCAAGCTCTACTTGTGCTGAAGGAGCAGGATGGCAACACCCTGGGAGATGGGCCTCTGCTTCATTGCTGGGCACTTGCTCTGCCCCTTTCAATGTTCTAGCATCCCTCAGGGTGAGCTCCTTGGGTGGACACCCAGGGCTGGGAAAGCGCAGTCCGAGGGTGGTCACTGTCACTGCAGCCCGAGGAGGAGGCACAGAGCAGGACAGTCCTGGGACAACACGTAGAGAGGGGACAGGAGATAGGTCATGGCTGCTTCCTTCTTTGATTGCACCTCCAGTAAACAAGTTCTCAGGGATTTGAGGCAAGAAGGCTTAGGCAAGCCAATGCATGTGGGGGAGCGAGGGAGGGTTGGAATAAGCCATATTGCTTACTTTCATTCTTTAGCTAAGCTGAGGTCCTGCGGAAAACCCATCCTTCTTCCCGAAAGGAAATTAAAATGAGATGGAGTGAGGACAAGTGCAAATAATGCGTGCAAAGTTAATGCAGAATGGCTTGAAGACAGGGGAAGGGCATTTGGTAAATGGGTGGGGAAATCTTCCCCTTGTCCAGGAAAGTCTGTGACTGCTCTCTGGGGTGACAGACCTTGAGAAGAAGAGTAGGTATGCCCAGAACAAAGGGCCTACCAGTAAGTTCTTGCAGGGACCGAGACTCAACCGGATCTAAATCACCAACTTCCCATCGGGCTCTTTGTTTTGAGTCAGTTGCCTTGAAAAGGGGTCTCCTGTCCCTCTCGATGGGAGAGACCCTGGGACCCTCAAGAAAATATTCTTGGAGAACCAGTTAAACCAGTAGAGCTTCTTCCTGTGGATTTCTGGGCTTCTCCATCTGTCCCCCAAGATAGCGAACAAGAAAACTAATTAAGCTTAGTTGGGGAGACCAAAAGAAGGGGATGTCCCAAAGAGACTGTCTCCATCTAGGCCAGTCTTGGGTGTGACAAAAATACTACAACAGGGCAGATAAATGAATCCCCAGAAGGAAAGAGGAAATTAGGCAGGGGCCTTAGAGAAAGGAGGAAGCGGGGAGATCCTGGGGCCTGAAGCTGCCCAGGATCCTCGTGGAGTCCTTGACGGGGCTGCTAACTGCCCACTGACACACTATCTATGAAAGATAATCAAAATAATTTCATTAATATGGATGCTAGCACCATTGCAAAGTAATGAAATGAGGAAGTTAAAACCGCCAAGCACTCCTGCAGATGAGGAATCAAGACATGCCAGTTACGATCACAGAATGCCAAGACAGGAGGTCAGAGAAATAGTCATGCCTCCTTGATAAGGTGATGTGGCTGGGAGGTTGTGTACAAGCCTATTAATATCTATTTTTATCCATCCTAGAGCCATACTTCCATCTAGAGAGGATAATCATTGGACAATGGATGGAGCATGAAGATAAGTACAAATTCTTATTATTGCAAATTCTGCGTCTGAACAATCAAGCTTCATTCATTTCTTGTTTGCTCATCATGTTAACCTTTTATTATGCAAAACTGTCAATTCAATTGCACAATGTAAAAAAAAATATTTGGGACGACTCACAAGCGATGTAGTGATGTTTACCATTGGTGCTAAAAGGAAAAAAAAAACTAACCAGAAAGAATCTGGGAAAGAGGATTCTCCCACTCTGCTCCTTGATCGGCTCGGCTCACTGGGGGAACTTGAACTGACTCCCACCCAAGCGTGCGCTGGGAAGGAGTTGGGAGGCTTCCTTATCTGCACGGAAAACAAAATTTCGCACCGTGAACTGGGATATGAAATTTGAGAGAAGGCTCTCTTGGGCAGGGAGCTCTCAGCAGCGGTTCTCAAACTTAGATACAGAAGATTCACTGGGGGAGGGGGTTGTTACAGAATGGAGAGATTTCCACTAGGAGGTTTGGGGTGGGACGTGAGAATCCACGGATTAACAGGCATCCCAGAAACTGCTTTGAGGACGGATCTCTGTCGTAGCCCTGGTTGCCGCTGGCCCACTGCTTAGAAAAGGCAGCCCCTGCCCCACGTGGATGCTGGTGCTGTCAGAGGGTCGTCGGGCCATCACAGGGTCAGGAGGTAGGGCTGCCTTCTGTGAGCATGCCAGGAGCCCTGGAGGGGATCCTACTGGTAAGTCAGGGTGCTTCTACCAGTGGTCAGAGTCAACTTGTAGATTTCAGAGGCCACCGCTGCCCACCTCTGTTCGCCAGATGAGTCTCAATCCTGGCTGTGCATGAGAAGCACCTGCGGAGATTTTTTAAAAATACCTTCCCCCAGAGCAATCAAGTCAGACACTTGGGGCGGAGTGAGGGCATTCCTGGTAAGAATATATCTAAAAAGATCCTTGAGCAGTTGGGATGTGTAGCCTAATGGAGAACCATGGGTTTAATCTCTTTCTCACCTCCTGGGTCCCTCTCTCCTGCCTCCTTCATGGGTGGGGTCATTTCCAATTGTTCAGTGCTCGCACCCCGCCCTCGGTCTGCCGAAAGGCGCCAGCTCGGCCACCCCACCCAGCCTGCTGTATCTCAGAGGGCTCCATCCCCCTACCCCAGCCCTCTCTTGCAGAGAAGACCCTCTTCCCTCAGTGTATTAGGGGAGTAAGTTAGTTTTCAGGAGCTGTGGAAGGAAACTGTATTTCTGTATCCCCTTCATTCATAGCATGCAAATGATTAGTGCTCTAAAGTCTTAGGGCAAGTTCCCTGTGAAACAGATTCTGAGAAGAAGATTCATGTGCAGAAGCTTTACTGGGGAGTGTTGCTGGATCAGTGCCTGTAGGGCAACGAAGGAAGAGGGAGGTGCTAGGCAGAAGGACCCAGATATTGGCTGTTGTAATAAAGGTCTCAGTGGACCCCCATGGCTGGTCTAGACTCTGTGTGGACCTTCAGAATTGTTCCATTTTAAGGGATGAAGGCAAGCCTTTTATAACCCCCATATGGACTAGTAACTGGATGCAGGCTCTCTTGGGGGAGGCGGCATGCCCTTGGATGGGGTAACTCTTCTTTAGTCAAGGACAGTTCAGGACAATGCCTGGAGTCTCCCCACTTGGCAGAACCACCAGCTCTCAGCGTGCCAGCAGGCGGCTGTCAGTGGAGTCGGGACACGGCCTGTCCCAGTCCCAAGCCAGGATCTACCTGTCATACCACTTCACCCATTATACCAACCATACTTGGGGTCTTTATTTTCTGAGAGAAGATTTTCAGTAGAAATGAATATCTTGTTAGTGTGTATGAGGAAGGGAGACTTCTCAGTGGCCTCAAGAGGCAACAATGGTTGTGGTGTAACCTCTAGATTGGGATTAGAATCCCAGCTTGACCCCTTACTTGATTTAGGCAAGTCATTAACATATCTAGGCCTCCATTAAATGGTCCTTGCAATGGGGCTGATCAAGAAGAACCTTGCAGAGTCACTAAGCACTAAATACAATGGATGGGTAGCAGCTGGGGCAGTGAAGTTTGTGTGAGCTGGTCCTTGCCCACCTGAGCTGCCTCTCGCCATCCATGACCTCACAGGACACTTAGGACAAGGCTTGTCCCCAATTCATGCTGCTCGTGCTGGTAGCTAAGATACTGAGAAAACTCTGGTGCTGTTCCTGGTGGGGGGGTGGGGGTGGTTGCCCATACTTGGACCCAGACTTGCTCAATTCTCCAACCCCCCTTTTTCTCATTGAAGTACCAACAAATGCCTTGCCCAGTTTTTCTTTAATCACTGGCCTGGCAGGAGGGCTTGCCATCTGCAGGGAGGGTTGTAATGGTAAACAAGACCCCCCCTCCCCCACCCAGGAAGAAATCTTAAAGTCAACGTGAAGGACAACACCAATGGGGCCGAAGAACTAACACTCACTGAATTTCTGCTTCATCAGTGGGGCTGCCAATCTCCCAAGTGATATTCATTATGAAGCTGACTAATAACCAATGTTAGCAAAATGCTGTGAGACTATCAAATGAATAAAAACTGGGACTTAATACGCTCTATATGATTTCAACTATGTTTTACAATGGTTCAAAAATGGAAGCAAAAACGTCAAGATATCACAATATCTCTGTATGGTAAGACTGTGGCAGATTATATTCATGCCTTCTTTACATGTTTCTAAGGTTTACATTTTTTTTTTCCCATGAGGAGCTGTGGGTGGAGAAAGAAAAGGAAAAAGAAAATGGATCGTGTGCTCCCACCAGGGGGAAGGCACATGCCAGTGTTTCCCACCAGCTTTTCCCACAGGCCACCATGGGTCCTGTCCATCTCACTTCCCCAGGGCTCAAGATGTCTGTGTGAGGAGAGTTAGCAAAGCAGACACTGGTGCTAATAAGCACTTGTGAGCTTGGCTCCTGGGTGTTTTGGGGGAGACTTGTCAGCTGCAGGCTGCCTGCTGTGTGGGTGTGTTTCCCTGCTGTCACTGGATAATTCTGTCACCAAAGACAGTATTTGTAGTTCTGCATGAGCAGCTCTCCTGGTGAGACTGAAGGGGCTGTTGTGACTTTGGTACCAGGGCTGAGGTGAAAGGCTGGTATTACAATTGTGTGAGGAGATGGGAAGCTTGAGTAGCCCTGAGGGGTATGTGGAGTCCCAAGATGATGGAAATGGGGCTTGGATGGGTCCTGGTAGGTCCCATCTGTCCTCAGAATATACCTGCCTTCTGATGGCCCACTGCCAGGATACCTGGAGGCCAGCAAAGAGGAAGTCATGGCCGGCTATTGGGGAAGTTAGAAGCCTGTTCTGGCAGCCCACAAACACAAAGACACAGGATGCCAGATCAAACCAGACAGGCCCAAGATGGTGGGTGCCATGACAGGAAACCCTTGACCAAATAAGGAAGAAAAGGCATGAAATCCTGCTTCCAAGAAATCCCTACAGCAAGCAATGAATATTCCACCCTCTTGTGAACAGGTGTCAATACTTTATAGAGACCAGATAGAACCCTGAACCCTGGTGCACATAGCACCCTCCTGCCCCCTTTCTGTCTCTCTCCCCAACCCCCTCATCCACTCTCGCATCTCAAGAGCGTACTTTCACTGAGATAAACTTTCTGGCTTCTACTTCTCACTCACTATGCTATGTCTGTTTTTGAATTCTTTCTCAAAATGAAACTAAGAGCCTTTGATGACATCCTTGAGACAGGCTGGATTGAGGCTTCAGGGCCTGAGGTCTCCCTAGTTCACTTGGCAACACTGTAAGCCTGGGACCTTTGGGGGAGATGTCATTTCACTGGTTTCAAGTGTTTTTCAAATGTTTAACCCATTATTGAGAGAATCCTTAGTAGAGAGCAAGGCATCTGGGGAATGGACACCAAATAGGTAGGTATTGATGAACAGGAAGAGAGATTTTAGACCCAGAAGATGATCTCAAGATCATCTTGTCTTGCCCATTGCAGGGGAGAAGTTGAGCCCCAGAGAGGTTAATAATGAGCCTGGAGTGACCTCCGTCTGAACCAAGACCAACATTCTGCTATAGCTTTTGGAATGTGTTGTGAGTTGAATTATCTGCCCCAGAATAACATATGTTGGAGTCTTTACCCCCAGTACCTCAGAACGTGACCTTCTTTGGAGAGATGGCCTTTACAGAAGTGTGTATGGCAAAGCACAACTCTGAAGGTTGACATATGAACCCACCTGAAGAGCCCTGGCCTGTGCAAGGGAAGATGGAATAGATTAGTCATTCTGAATATACTTTTTCTTCAAAAAAATTGGAATTGTTTCTTCAAATTTTAATTGGAAGCCCAAATAAATAAAAGTCAATAATTTTTTTAAAAAAATGAATTGCTCTGTTTAAAAAGTGGGCAAAAGACTTGAATAGCTATTTCTCCAAAGAAGATATATTAATGGCTAATAAGCATAAGAAAAGATACTCAACATCATTAGTCTTCAGGGAAATGGAAATCAAAACCACAATGAGATACCACTTCACAGGCATTCCAGTTACTATTATATATAAAAAAGGAACATAACATGCACTGGCAATGGTTTGGAAAAATCAGAAGCCTCATACACTGCTGGTGGGAATGGAAAATGGTGCAGCCACCATGGAAAACAGTACAGAAGACACTGTAGAAAGCCGTTCCTCAAAAAATTAAATACAGAATTATCACATGATCTAGGGATTCTACTTCTGGGTGGAGATCCAAAAGAAGTGAAGCCAAGGACTCAGATGGATATTTGTTCACAGCAGCTTATCCACTGGAGCCAAAGAAGGAAATAACACAAATGTCCAATAATGAATGAATGGATCTTAAAAATGTGGTATATACACACAACATAGTATTCTCTAGTCTTCAAAAGGAAGGAAATTCTGACATAGGCTACAACATAGATGAACCTTTTAGAGACATTATGCTAAATGAAATAAGCCAGTCATAAAACAACAAATACAGGGGTACCTGGGTGGCTTAGTCATTAGGCATCTGCCTTTAGCTCAGGTCATGATCCCAGGTCCTGAGATTGAAGCCTGTATCGGGCTCCCTGCTCTGAGGAAAGCCTGTTTCTCCCTCTCCCACTCCCCCTGCTTGTGCTCCCTCTCTTGCTGTGTCTCTCTCTGTCAAATAAATAAATAAAATGTTTAAAAACAAATAAACAAATACAATATGATTTCACTTGTATGAGGTACGCAGAGTAGTCACTTTTAACACACACACACACACATGCACGCACACACACACAGGCTGTTTTCATGGAACTGTAGAATTTATGTATTTGGGCTTCCAAATAAGTTTTACCCTTTGTACGAGGCCCCTGAAGCACCTCAGAAGGGCCTGAAGGGAATATATCTGAGAAACCCTGGCCTCCAGGATCCAGAAGCTCTTTCCAGTTTTGACCTCACAGGATTTCATGACCTCTGCCAACCTTTCCCCTACAGGGGCATTTTTGCCTCTGGGATATGTCATCAAATACTATAACCTGGACCTTCCCTTCTCTACCCTGTTCACCACGTCCTCATTTCTTGTTAATAGGTACAGAGCTTCTGTTTTCTAAGCTACAAGTCCAGACAAAGAATTACAAGTAAATAAAACACCTTTTCTCAAGAAATTCACTATCAAAAGTGAAATGTGTCAAGAGATTAAGTTTAATATGCAAACAAGATCATGAAAACAGATGCACCTTACTTCTGAGAAATACTTATGTAAACAGCAAAGATGTATTTATTTATTTTTTATTTTTTAAATCATTTTTAAAATTTATTTTCAGCATAACAGTATTCATTGTTTTTGTACCACACCCAGTGCTCCATGCAGTCCGTGCCCTCTCTAATACCCACCACCTGGTTCCCCCAACCTTCCACCCCCCCACCTCTTCAAACCCTTCAGATTGTTTTTCAGAGTCCATAGTCTCTCATTGTTCACCTTTCCTTCCAATTTCCCCCAACTGCCTTCTCCTAACTCCCCATATCCTCCATGCTATTTGTTATGCTCCACCAATAAGTGAAACCATATGATAATTGACTTTCTTTGCTTGACTTATTTCACTCAGCATAATTTCTTCCAGTCCCGTCCATGTTGCTACAAAAGTTGGGTATTCATCCTTTCTGATGGAGGCATAATACTCCATAGTGTATATGGACCACATCTTCCTTATCCATTCATCCATTGAAGGGCATCTTGGTTCTTTCCACAGTTTGGCAACCGTGGCCATTGCTGCTATAAACATTAGGGTACAGATGGCCCTTCTTTTCACTACATCTGTATCTTTGGGGTAAATACCCAGTAGTGCAATTGCAGGGTCATAGGGAAGCTCTATTTTTAATTTCTTGAGGAATCGCCACACTGTTCTCCAAAGAGGCTGCTTATTTTTGAGGCTGATTTACCATTTAGGTAAAAAAAAAATCCCACCTCAATTAATCAGATTGATCACAGCATGACCTTCAGTTTGATCTTGACCACTCAGGGACCTGTATAATTTACAGGTGTGGTTTTTCCTGGTTGATACTGGGATAAAATTTGCTATGGACTATAAGATGAAAGGAATTTCTCTTGGATTCAAAATTTTATGTGAGAATGAAGTTTCTTGAAGGTTTCATATCAAGGATTTTTTCTGTTAAAAAAAAAAAGAGTGAGGAACTGAGTGTAAGCATGACAGCTCAAAAAGCTGTGATCTATTGATTTAAACTTTTTGGAGAGAAACTATACTTTTAAATTTTTAATCATTTCTTTTTTATTTGATAATATTTGGTTTTATCTCATCTTATAAGATATGGTAAAATATTGCTAGACTGAATTTGGGTGCTGGTTGGAAGCTTGCAGATTTCCCAATGTGCAATGTTTAATTTCTGTACATTGTCTAAAAAATGTGTTTTTTAATCTACTTGGGACAGAAATATGTAGATACTTAAGATATAGCACTGGTTAACTTGTAGGTAATCTCTTTCCAACTGTTAGATTATCTTCTTTGTGATGATCCCAGGTGTTTGGGTTGTTCATATGTGTATAATCCCTTAAGTGGAAAGTCTGTGAAAGAGAACATTGTTTTGCATCATGGTAGAATAGATGTCTCTCATTTTTGTCCCCCCTCCAGACAAAAATAATTCAGCATTCATCCAGGGACAAAGATAGTCTTGTGGGAGCTATGGGACCCAGCACATACACAAAGAAATCTAGGAAGAGTCTTGCCCACAGGTGCATTATACATTAGGTAATATGCATGCAGATATTGGTACTGGCTGTGATACATTCAGTGGACCATGAACTGGCTCCAGTCCCTCTCAGCTGCTGTCTGGGAACTCCTGGAAACCTGGTAAACACTCTCTCAGATAATCATCCACTGACAAGACAGTCTTTGTGGGAGTTGAAGTTTCCAGAAGAGAAGCTCCAGGACACTACTGGAGAAAGGAAAGGAGAAGAGAGGAGAGGAAAGGAGAGGAGAGGAAGAAAGAAAGAGAGAAAGAAGGGAGGGAGGAAGAGAGGGAGGGAGGGAGGGAGGAAGGGAGGGAAGAAAGAAAGAAAGAGAGAAAGAAAATGTTTAGATGTACTGGAGAGCACAGTTAGTGAAGACTGGAGGAAGTGAAAACTACTTCAAATGTGAAGGCAGCAATGCAAAATTTCAAGGAACATGAAAACTCAAGGATATGTGATTCTACCAAAAGATCAAAATAATATTTCAGTAACCTAGCTTAAGACATAGAGATTTGTGATTTAACTGATAAAGAATTCAAAAGAGCTAATTTAAAGAAACTCAATGATCTATAAGAAACAAAGAAAGACAATTCAACAATATCAGGAAAACAATAAACAAACAAAATGAGAAGTTTAGCAAAGAGATGGAAATCACAGAAGAGGACCAAACAGAAATTCTGGAGCAAAAGAATACAATGGATGCTGTGAAAGTACGATAGAGAGCACCAACAGAAGAATGGATCAAGCCTAATAAAGAATCTGTGAGCTAGAAGACAAGGACTTTGCAATTATCCAGTTCAAGGGGAACCAAGGAAAAAGAATGAAAAAGAGTAATATGTCTCTATGATATGTAGGACACCTTCAGATGAACCAATTTGCAAATTGTTGAAGTTCTATAAAAAGAAGAGAGGGAGGAAGAGACAGAAAGCTTATTTATAGAAATGATGGCTGAAAACTTTCCAAATCTGGGGAGAGATTTGGATATCCAAATTTACGAAGTCACCAAACAAAATCAACTTAAAGAGATCCTCTCCAAGCCACTTTATAATAAAACCACCAAAAATCAAGGACAAAGAGAGAATCTTAGAGCAAGAAGAGTAAAAAAAAAAAAAAAAAAAAAAAAAAAAAAGCTCGCAACTTCCAAAGGAAGTCCCATTAGGCTATCAGTGGATTTCTCACTAGGAGTCATATAGACTAGGAAAGAGTGGGATAATATATTCAAAGTTCTGAGAGAAAAACATAAACCAAAAAACACCTGCCAACCAAAAAATTCTATCTGGCAAAGTTATCCTTAGGAATGAAGGAGAATTAAGGCTTGCCAAGACAGCAATGACAACAACAACAACAACAAAAGAATGGAATTCATCACCACTAAATCTGCTACAAGAAATGCTGAAAAGAGTTCTTCAAGCCAAAATGAAAAGAACACTAATCAGTCACAGGAAAACTTATGAAAATATAAAACACACCAATAAAGGTGAGTACATAGTCAAATTCAGAATACCCTAATACTGTAACAACAGTGCTGTATTTACTGCTTAACTCTGGCATAAAGGTTAAAGGATAGGAGTACTAAAAATATCTATATCTACAACAATTTGTTAATGGATACACAGCATAAAAAGAGGTAAATTATGACATCAAAAATGTAGTGTTTTTAATGGGGTTGAGGTAAAGTCATTATCAATGTAACCAGACTGTTGTGTCTATAAGGTGTTTTATGTAAGCTCATGGTAACTGCAAAACAAAAAAACATAATATTCACCAAAGATTAAAAAGAAGCGAATCAAAGCATACTACTATGGAAAATCATCAACTTATAAAAGAAAGCAGCAACAGAGGAAGAAAGGAACAAGGGAACTATAAAAAATGAGAAAACAATAAGATAGCATTATTAAATCCTTATCAATCAATAATTAATCTAAATGTAAATGGGTTAAATTCTCCAATAAAAAGGCAGAGCAGCTGAATGGATTAAAAAACAAAAAGATTAAATATATGCTGTCCACAAGGGACTCACTTTAGCTTTAAGGACACACATAGGCTCAAAGTGGGAGGATGGAAATAGACATTCCATTCAAATGGAAATCAGAAGAGAGTAGGTGTAGCTAGCTATATTTTTATCAGACAAAATAGACATTAAGCCAAAAATGATAACAGGAGATAAAGAAAGTCATTATGTAATGATGGAGGGGTCAATTCATCAAGACAATATTACATAAAATAAACAACCTAACTTTACACCTCAAATAATTAGAACAAGAACAAACTAAGCCCAAGGTTAGCAGAAGGAAGAAAATAAAAAGATTAGAGCAGGAAAAAAAAAAAAAAAGAAAGAAAAGAAAAGAAAGAAAGAAAAGAAAAGAAATGAAAGAAAAGAAATAGAAACCAGAAAAAAAAAAAGAAAAGACCAACTAAACTAAAAGTTAGTTTAAAAAAAAAATAAGCAAAGTTGACACAGGTTTAGCTAGACTACAAAAAAAAAAAAAGAGGAAGCTCACATAAATAAAATAAAAAACGAAAGAAGAGACATTATAAATGATACCACAAAAATACAAAGGATCATAAGAGATTATTATGAACAATTATATATCCATATATTGGATAACCTAAAAGAAATGGGTACACTCCCAGAAGCATACAATCTACCAAGAGGGAACCATGAAGAAGTAGAAAATCTGTACAGACCAATAATGACTAAGGAGAGATAAGCAGTAATTAAAAACCTCTCAACAGAGAAAAGCCCAGGACTAGATTATTTCACTGGTGTACTCTACCAAACATTAAGAAGAATTATTGCCAGTCCTTCTCTAACTTTCAAAAAACTGAAGAGGAAGGGAAACTTCAAACTAATTTCACAAGGCCAGCATCAGCTTGATATCAAAGCCAGACACATTAGGACATACAAAAGGCGGGCGGGGGGGGGGGGGGGGGTGCGGGGAGAAAAGAAAAGAAAAGAAAAAAAAAAAAGAACAGAAAAAAAAAAAAAGAACTACAGGAAAATATCCCCCATGAATATAAATGTGAAAATTCTCAACAAAATATTAGCAAACTGAATTTAACAGCACATTAAGAGGATCAGATATGATGATAAAGTAGAATTTATCCCTGGGATACAAGGATGTTTCAACATATGTAAATCAATAAATGTGATACACCACATTAAGAGAATAAGTGATAAAAATCACATGATAATCTCCATAGATGCAGAAAAAGCATTTGGCAACTACAACATCATTTCATGTTAAAAACTCTTCCCTCACAAACTGAGTGTAGAAGGAACATATCTCAAAATAATAAAGGCTGTATATGATAACCCCACAGCTAACATCATACTCAATGGCAAAATGTTGAAAGCTTTTCATCTAAGGTGATGAGCAAGACAAGGGTGCACACTCACCACTCCTACTCAACATAACACTGAAATCCCGGGCAGAGCAATCAGGCAAGAAAAAGAAATAAAATACATCCAACCAGAAAATATATAAAATTACCTTTGCTGGGGATAGGACCTTACGTAGAAAATTCTAAAGACTGCACCCAAAAAGTATTAGAATAAATGAATTCACTAAAATTACAGGATACAAAATCAACATATAGAAATCAGTTAAATTTTTATACTAACAACAAAATATCTAAAAAAGAAATAAAAAATTCCAATGTCATTCTCACACAATAGCATCAAAAAACAACAAAATACTTAAGAATAAATTTAAACAAGGAGGTGAGATATGTATACTGAAAACTGTTAGGACTTTGATGAAAGAAATTGGGGAAGAAGAAAATAAATGGAAAGATATCCTACATTTATGGCTTAGAAGAGTTAATATTGTTAAAATGTTCATACTATCCAAAGCCATCTATACATTCAATGCAGTCCCTGCCAAAATTCCACTGACATTTTTCATAGAAATAGAAAAAAATAATCCTGAAATTTGTAGGGAACCACAAGGCACCTAATTACCAAAGAAATCCTAAGAAAGAAGACCAAAGATGGAGACATCACACTTCCTGATTTCAAACCATATTACAGAGCTATAGAAATCAAAACAGTATGGTCCTGGTATAAAATTAGACACATAGACCAATGGAACCCAGAGCCCAGAAATAAAACCATGCAAATATCATCAACTAATATTTGACAAGGGAACCAAGAATGTTTAATGGGGAAAGGATAGTCTCTTCAATAAATGGTGTTGGGAAAATTGAATAACTACATGCAGAATGAAATTGGTAACCCCATTCACAAAAACTAGAAATGGAATTAAAGATTTAAACATGAGAATTGATACCATAAAACTCCTAGCAGAAAATATAGGGGGAAAGATCCTTGACATTGGACTTAGCAACGATTTTTTTGGATGTGACTATGACACCAAAAATGCAAACAACAAAAGCAAAAAATTAATAAATGGAACTATATCAAACTAAAAGCTCCTATGCAGCAAAAGAAACAATAAGATAAAAAGGCAGCCTTCCAAATAGGAAAAAATACTTGCAAATCATATATCCGATAAAGGTTAATATCCAAAATATATAAAGAACTTCTACAACTCAATAGTAAAAAAACTAAACAATCCAATTTAAAAAGGGGCAGACGTACTGAGCAGACATTTTTCCAAAGAAAACACCTTACAGGTACATAAAAAGATGTACTATATCACTAATCATCAGGGAAAGAAAATCCAAACCACAATGGGATATCCTGTCACACGTGTTAGAATGACTATCATTAAAAACACAAGAGATAAGTGTTGGTGAGGATGTGGGAAATGTGTACCATTGGTGAGAATGTAAATTGGTTCAGCCACTATGGAAAAGAGTATGGAGGTTCCTTGAAAAGTTATAAAAAGAATTACCATATGATCCAGAGGTCCCATTTCTGGATATAGATCCAAAAGAAATGAAATCAAGATCTTGAAGAGTTATCTGCTTTCCCATGTTCACTGCCCCATTATTCACAGTAGCCAAGATATTGAAACATCCCAAATTCCTATTAATGGATAAAAGGATAAAGATGATGTTAAATATATGCATATATATATAAATACACACACACGTATATAAAATAGAATGTTACTTTACCATGGGAAAGAAGAAAATCCCACCATTTGTGACAAAATGGATGGAACTTGAGGCCATTAAGGAAAATGAAATAAGTCAATGAAGGACAAATGTGGACTCTAAAAAAGCTGAACTCATTGAAAAAGAGACTATAATGGTTGCTATCAAGGGCTGGGGGCTGGAAGAAACAGAAATATTGGTCAAAGGGTACAAAGTGTCAGTTATAAAGTTATAAGCCAAATAAGTTTTGGGGACCTAATATACAGCATGGTGATTATAGTTAACAATTCTGTATTATACGCTTGAAAGTTCCTAGGAGGGTAGATCTTAAATACCACAAAAATGAAATGATAATTATGGGAGTTGATTAAAGTGTTAACTAATGCTACAGTGGTAATTATTTCACAATAGATAAGTGTATCATTTCAACACTATATAAATCTTAAACTTTCACAATCTTATATGTCGATTATAACTTAATAAAGCTAAAAATTTTATACAAGAATAAATTTTAATAGATGCTTTTATTGATCTAATTTAGCTATACCCTATAAATAATGGAACATTAATATGATGGAATATTGTACAGCCATTCACACACACAGAGACACACACACATGCACGCATGTGCAACAACATCTAACAACACTGGTAAATGCTTACAATATAGTGTGGAGTAAAAGAAAAAGTTATCATTGCATAGATAGTGCTAAGTAATTCTGTTTGAGAAACACAAATCAAATCAGTAAGCCCATGAGGGTAAAGTTACAGAGAACAAAGATTAGACAGAATTATTTCAAAATGCATGTATTGCTCATCTCTGAATGGTGATATTATGAGTAACTTCTATTTTATAGTAATTTCTATATTTTGTAAATTGTTCATAAAAATGTATATTATCAAAAAAATGTATTTTATCCTTAAAACTGATGAAAAGATATTTAAAAAATATTTTTGGCCACTATGGAAAAAGCAGTATGGCATTTCCTCAAAAAATTAAATATAAAATTACCATATGATCCAGTAATCCCATTCCGGGCATATATCTGAAAGAATTAAAAGCAGGGTCTCAAACAGCTATTTGTTTTGTTTTGTTTTTAAGATTTTATTTATTTATTTGAGAGAAAGAGAGCAGAGCAACAGAGAAAGTATAAGCGGGGGAAGGGCAGAGAAAAAGGGAGAAGCAGGCTCCCCACTGAGCAGGGAGTCCGAAGCAGGGCTTGATCTTAGGACCCCAGGATCACAACCCAAGCCAAAGGCAGATGCTTAACCGGCTGAGCCACCCAGGCATCCCTCAAACAGATATTTGTACACCCATGTTTATAGCAGCATCAGGCACAATAGTAAAAAAATGGAAGAAACCAACTGTCTGTCAGTGTATAAGTAAAAATACAAAATGTGTTCTATATGTAAAATGAAATACTCTTCAGCCTTTCAAAGGAAGGAAGTTCTGACTCATATTACATGAATGAGCCTTAGACATTATGCTACGTGAAATGTTCCAGTCACAAAAGGGCAAATACTATATTCTTCCACTGATAGGAGGCACCTGGAGTAGTCAAATTCATAAAGACAGAAAGAAGAATGGCGGTTACTGGGGCTTGGAGGAGGGGGGCAGTCAATGTTTGGGGATGGAGAGTTTCAGTTTCGCAAGATGAACAGAGTTCCAGAAAGGAGGGTAGTAAACATTGTACAACCATATGAATGTACTTAACGTCACTGAACTGTACACCTAAGAAATTATTAAAATGGCATATTTTGTTATATATGTTTGTGCCACAATTTTAAAAATTACCTTTATTGGATTTGAATTAAAATCCAGATAATACTAGGGTCCCAGTTAAAGTGATGGAGTTGGTGATTAAGTCAGAAGGAAGGGGATCAAATTATGGAAGGTCTTGGCAGCCCTGCTGAGCTGTATTGTAGGAGGAACCATGGGGGTCAGGGAGAGGGGAGGGTGGCGCTGCCAGGGAGCCAGCCTGGCAGTCATGCCTGGGATGAACCGTGCTAGGGTAGAAGGAGAAGCAAAGGAAGTCAACAGTTACCAAAGCCTCATATCCTGGATGCTCTAGGTAAGCCTCCATTAACTAAATGACATGCGAAGAGATAAAAGCCAAGAGAAGTGACTTGCCCAGGGTCCCAGGCTGCAGATGGCCGCACCCTATCTTGAGTTCAGATGTTTCTGAGCCCACCTCTCTGCTCTTTCCTTCATGCCACACTACCTTCAGCTAGTATACATGAAAGGAAGGAGGAGGGGTGGTGGAAGAGAGAATGGGAAAAAGACAGAGGGAGTGGGGAAAATGGAGAGAAAGAGGAGGTTAAGAGCCAGGAAGATGAGATTCAAAACTGCAAACAAGAACAAACTTTTAAATAAGGCCCTGAGTCTGCATTGAACTTTTGACAATTAAGGTTTGTCAGCATGGTAACTGATTCGTAATTATTTTATGGGAGTTTAGCAACTCTGTGTGTAACGGGCTCAGAGCAGTTGCAGAGCTGTTAATCCTGAATGTTTATTACCCACGATTCAATAAATAGCTAAATAAATCTAAAGAAGTCCAATTTATGGGGATGGTTATGGCACGCTATTCAAATTTCAAGCAATTACAATAAAACCATGTCTATTGAGGGTAATGTAGGTTTTCTTTTTTTTTTAAATTTGATATTGGAGGAGGCTGTACTTGACACCCCTTTGAGCTATTCCTTGCTGTCTGTCTAGATCATAGATGGAAGGGCAGAGGTCAGAGGCTGCCATTTTACTGTCTGCCAGACTGATGGAGTAGATGGACACAGGTTCGTCATCTTCCATGCTGTTTGGGGCTCTAAGTTCCTTGTGACAGTGACATTATAAAACTGTTTGGTTTCTTGTTCAAGGCTTACCTTTGACCTTGGGGTGGTACAGCATGGCAGAGCGGATGTTGGGTAAGTTTTGGGCATCTTCTAGAAGGTGAGTGATTTGGGAGGTCAGGAGTGATGACTTCTTTCCTCATAGCTCCTGTCAAGATCAGGGACTTCTCTGCTCACTTCTCCGAGCTCAGTGCCACTACACAGCGGGCTGAGGGTAAATTAAAAAGGTGATAAGAAACATATACACACACATACACACTTCATGCCATTACTTACCCTTGGCCTGTGTATTGCCTCTCATTCCCTGATGCTTTGCCTTGTCTCCCATTAGGGAGGCAACTGGTTGGAAGTGATGGAAAGTGGGAAAGATACTAGCTTAAAAGAGAGCCGATCTGATCCTGGCCTTGGCTCTCACCTTTATTTTGTGACATTGGACAGGTCACTTCAACGCTGGGGCCTCAGGTTCCCCTTCCAGTTCTGACACTGTGGTTTGATGTTTCAGTGAAAGAGAACAGTACGTGAACAAGAGAGACAGTCAGAAGAGATGCTCTACGGAGGAGGATCCCTGTGTGAATTGGGGACAAGACTACATCGTCCAAAGGCAGAAGTCTGAATCCATCTTCTTTCAGCTCAAACATTTATTGAATACTTATCTATTCAATGTGCAGGTCGATGTTCCAAAATGCACATGAGTGAGACTCATTGCCCTCCCCACTCAGAGTTCAAATCTAGTGAAACAGGAGACACAGACTTAAATAATACTAAACTGGCATTTTGGAGAAACTAATTTAGGAGTGAGCATAGGGAAGGAAAGTCATTCATTTTGAGTTGGGCACAGATGCATGCAGGCTGGGCTTGATGGAGACATTGGTATTTGAACTAGACCTTGAAGGTAGGTGAAGAGACATTCACCACTGCGAAAATGAGGGGAGGGAAGGTAAAGGGAACAGCAAAGGTAGAGAAGTGCGGGTGTGTTCATTCACCTCCAACATACCAGAAATGGTTTGGGGAACTGAGAGGATCAATAGTAAATAAGATGGCCTCTGATTTCATGGAGCTTACAAAAAAGTGGGTAGGGACAGGTATTAAATAGTAAAATATATCAGTGAATAAGGTTGTCTTAAGAAGTAGACAATCCCATGTGCATGAAGTGTGGGGTGCGTAGTGAGGAAAAACTGGACATGAACTTGATAAGATACAAACTTACACTGTAGAGGGTCTAATGTGCAGTGCCTAGGAGCTTGTCATTCGTCCTTTAGGTAGTAGGGAACTAACCAAGATTTTTTTTTTTTTTTTTTAGTAGAGAAAAATAACCAGATTTATGTTTTAGAACTAAAACAAGAACTAAAACCAAGCAAAGAATACATTAGCGTGAACGAGGCTGGCTGCTGAGAAAGCAATTAGAATGTTATTACTGTAGTCTAAGAAAAAGATGATGAGAATGGACGTAGGGCCATAGCTGCGGTAATGAAGACAAGGAGACAGATTTGAAAGACATTTCAGAGGCACGAACAAGATCTGGTGACATGAGCAGTGAATGAGAACAAGACAGAGATGGTACCGTTTACAGACTGAGTGACTTGGGAACTCTTTATACCATTCTCAAAGAGAATACAGAAGGAAAATCATGCAGTTGGAGTGGAGATGCCTATGGGACAGCTAGTAAGTTCTTAATTAGCAGTGTTAGCTTTGGTCTCAGATGATCCAGGCTAGGGCTAGTGATTGAAGAATTATCAATCCAGGGGCATAAACTGAGGTCATGAGAATGCATGGGTCCACTAGAAAAGAATGAAGAAGACTAAGCCACCTTGATGAAATTCATGCAGAAGATGAGTGAAGAAATTCAGAATGAGCACTCAGGGAGAAAAATGTCCTAGAATCAAAGAAAGAAACATATATATGAAATATTTACATGAAAAAAATATATACACACACTCAAATATACACACATGCATATATCTATATATCTATATAGATATCTATATCTCTTTATATATGTGTGGGGTATAGAAAGGAGATGTAGATTGAAGAAAAATTTAGTCCTTCTGGTGGAGAAGTCAAGGAAACTTCCTGCAGAGGTGTCGTAAAGCTGAGTTTTGAAAGACGGAAAGGCCAGGTGGACGAAGATGGGACATTCATTCCAGAGACTGAATGGTACGTGCAATAAAATGAAGGCAAGAAGGAGAATGTCATGTATTTTAGGAACTACAAGCAATGTGGTATTGTTGGAGCATGAAGTGTGTTGGGGAGCGCCAAAGGATGGGGCTAAAAGGCAAACAGGGAGCAAATCGTAAATGGCTTTAGGTGCCATGCTTTAGGCTAAGAAGTTGGTCTTCACCTTGTAGATGGAGATAAAATAAATAATCAAGGAAGACTTGGGGTTTTGAAAAATCTCTTTGATTTTTAACTTTTTGGTTTATTGGTTCTTTTTTCCTGATTGGTTTATTTTATGGTTCTTCTAGTTTAAGATGAGTGCTTGCTTTCATTTTATTTTTTAGTGTCCTTGAATAATTAAGTGCTGCTTGTATAGGGTCTTGTATTGTTTTTGTATGGAGTGTTACATTTTTCATTGGTATGTTGGCAGTAAGTCATTTTTTTTAATTTCCTCTGTGAAATTGATGAAATGGAAATTTTAAAAATAGAAAGAATAAATAAATCCAAAATCTGTTTTTTTAAGAAAACCAATAAAACAAATACACCTCTTTCAAGCTTATTAAGGGAGAAAAGAAGAGAGTATAAAAATAGACAAGATTAAAAGTGAAAACAAGACACATGCCATGATCACATGCTGGAATCGTATACTAACAAAATTGAAAATTTGAGTCAATGCGTTAATTCCAGGTAAAACATATCATATTAAAATTGATTTAAAAGAAAATGGAAATCTTGACTTCTCTCAATTACGAGAGAAGAAATAAACTGATGAGTGAGTTTCCATTGGAAAGGTCACCTGGCCTAGAAATGGGGATTTTATATAACTTAAGGATAGGTAATTCCTATTTAACTATTTCAGACACTAGAAAGAATTTTGACAACAAAAAAGGAACACCATATTCTAATATCATTTAATTCTTAAGCCTTAATTAGGAGCAAAATTCTTAATAACTTAATTAAGTACAGATTCTAAGTGAAATATTAGCAAACAGGATTTGGCAAGGACCTAAAGAATGATATATTATAATTAAGCAGATTTAATAGTAAGGGTGGCTTAATTTGAAAGAACCTGTCAAAACAACCCATTATATCATCAAAGAGTAACTAAAAGAGCTATTACGGCTATACTAATCATATATATTGTTATATCCATAAATTTAATATATATGCGTATGTATGTGTATCTGTACAAATATGATACATATTGTTTGTAAGTATCATATATGTATTTATACACATACACGTATATAGTATATCTGGTATTAATATACCTGGTATTTAACTATATCTATAAATATTAACCTAAGAGACTGCATTCTAAGATTGAAGAGACTCTACTAATGAAAGTGGACACCCAGAATTAACAAAATACAGCATAGACATATTTGATTATGTACAAATTAAAGTAAGCTTTTATATGAAAATACAAATTAAAATTAACTTTACATGAAAACAAGGATATAACAGAGATATCAGTGAAAATGGTAGAGTAAGGACCTCTAAAACTCTCTCCTCCCATAAAGGCAATAACAGCACTAGCAAATGTTCAGAATCAACTTTTTCAGAGCTCTGAAAATTAACCAAAGACTTGCAGAAATTCAATGGGCAATTATATTAGAAAAATGGCTAACATTTAGTAAGAACAGCAAACATTTTAACTTGTCCTATTCTCATCTCCCTCTCCCCATGCAGTATTCATGAAAACCAACAGCTCATTATCACAGTGGAAACCAGCAGCCTGGCAGCCACCAGGGTCATGACTTTGGAAATAACTACAAAATATATAGTAAAATATGTGACAAAGAAATTAAGGTATACCAGAAGATATCTGTTTAATACAAAAGGACATAGAAATGAAGGAACAGACTAACCAAAGGGCTTAGATGTGTACAAAAAAATAGCACAGTGGCAGATGTAAATGCAGAAAAGATTTTAAAAAACCCACTATATGTTGCCTACAAGAGACACACTTTGCTTTTTTAAGTTTCTTAATTTATTTAAGTAATCTCTACACCCCACGTGGGGCTTGAACTCACAACGTTGAGATCAAGAGTCACATGCTCTTCTGAGTGAGCGAGCCAGGCACCCCAAGGGACACACTTTAGATTCAAAGTTATAAATAGGTTGAAAGTATAAGGATGGAAAAGTATCTTATGCAAAGAGTAACTAAAAGAGCTATTACGGCTATACTAATAGCAGAAAACAGACTCCGATCAGACTTCAGAACAAAAATTGTTATTATAGATAAGGATAGCTTACTAAGACAAATATAAACACATATGCATCTAACAACAGACTCACTCCCCAAATACCTGAAGCAAATACAGACAAATTGAAGGGAAAAATAGATAACAATAATAGTTGGTCCCTCAATATCTCACTTTTAATGTTCATAGCAGCAATGTCCACAATAGCCAAAATGTGGAAAGAGCCAAGATACCCTTCAGTGGATGAATGGATAAAGAAGAAAATGGAATATTACTCAGGCATCAGAAAAGATACATACCCAACTTTTGCATCAACCTGGATGGAACTGGAGGAGATTATGCTAGGTGAAGTAAGTCAGACAGAGAAAGTCAATTATCATATGGCTTCACTTATTTGTGGAACATAAGGAATACCATGGAGGACATTAGGAGAAGGGAAAATGAAGGGGCAGAAATCAGAGTGGGAGATGAACCAGAATAAACTATGGACCCCAGGAAACAAATGGAGAGTTTTAGAAGGGAGGGGGTTGGGGGATGGGTGAGCCTGGTGATGGGAATTAAGGAAGGCACATATTGCATGGAGCACTGGGTGTTATATGCAAACAATGAATCATGGAACACTACATTAAAAACTAATGATGTACTGTATGGTGACTAACATAACACAATAAAAAAGAAATAAAAATGGATAGAACAACTAAACAGAAGAACGATAAGGAAACAGAAGACTTCTATATATCGAACAACACTATAAGGCAGATCTAACAGACATCTATAGAACATTACACCTAACAGAGCAGAATAGACATTCTCAAGTGCACTGGAACTATCCTCCAGAAAAGGCCATATGTTAGGCCATAAGACAAGCCTCAATAAGTTTAAAAGAATTAAAATCGCACAAAGCATGTTCTCCATCTACAATGGAAGGAATTAAAAATCAAAACCAGAAGGAAATTTGAGAAATTCACTAACAGCGGACATTAAACAACACCCCTAATAACTAATTAGTCAAAGAAGAAATCAAGAAAAATTAGAAATTAGAAATAGTTTGAGAAAAATGAAAATGAAGACGTAATTTTCTAAAACTTATGGGATGCAACAACACGGTGGTTAGAGGAAAATTTACATCTGTAAAGTACTATATCAAAAAAGAAAAAAAGAAAAAGAAAGAAAAAAAGAAAGATTTCAAAACAAAAACCTAATCTACTTTAAGTAAGAAACTAGAAAAATCAAGTAAACAAAATGTAAAATGAGCAGAGGAGGGAAATAATAAAGATGAGAATGGAAATAAATGAAATAGAAAATAGGAAAAACAATAATAAATAAATAAGTAAATAAAAGCACAAGTTGGTTCTTTGGTTTAAAAAAATCAATAAAATTGATTAACTTTTAACCACATTGATTAAAAAAAAGAAAGAAGACTCAAATTACTAAAATTAGGAATGCAAAAGGGAACATTACTATTGACCTTATAATAAGTAGGATTAAAAGGGAATACTATGAACAATTGTAGGCTAACAAACTAAATGATCCATGTAAAATGGACATAATTCTAGAAAAATTCATGCTGACTCAAGAAGAAATTAAAAAGTTTGAATAGACCTATAACAAGTAAACAGATTGAATTAGTAATTAAAAAAAATTCTCCCCAAGATAAGCCCGGACCAAGGGCTTCATTGGTGAATTCCACCGAAGTTATAGAGAAGAATTAACATTAATCCCTCTACAAATGTTTTCTAAAAATTAGAATAGGGAAAAAATTGGAACCCTCATACATTACTGGGGGAATGTAAAACGATGCAGCTTCTTTGGAAAACAACTAGCGTGGCAGTTTCTCAGAAGTTAAATATAGAGTTAGCATATGACCCAGCAGTCACACTCCTAAGTATTTATCTAGGAGAAATGAAAACACACATTTGTGCAAATACTTGTATATGAGGTTCCTAACAATATATATCCACATAGCATATATTCACAATAGCCCATAGGTGGAAGTAACTTAAATGTCCATCAGTTGATGAATAAGTAAAATACAGGAGATCCATATAATGCACTATTGAACCATAAAAAAGAAAGGAAGTTTTGACACATTCTGTGTGAATGGACCCTAAAAACATTATGCTAAGTAAATGAAACAGACACAAAAGGCCACACATTGCAGGATTCCGTTTATATAAAATGGGAAGAATAGGCAAATCCACAGACACAGCCAGCAGATTTGTGATTGTCAGCGTCTGGGGGAAAGAAGGAAATGGGGAGTGACTGTTCATGGGTCCAGGTTTCTCTAAGGTGATGGATAGGTTCTGGGATTAGGTAATGGTGACGGGTGCACAACATTGTGAATACACTAAAAACTGACGACTTGTACATTCAAAGATGTACAAGGTGGGCAAATTATACCTCAGCAAAAAATTTCAGTTGTGCATTTTGATAAAAATAAAGTAATAAGACATGCGGTAGATCCATAAAAATGTTTGTAATTCAGATGGTAGATATGGGGTTAATTCCTCTACTTGCAGAGAGAAATTATAAGTTGACAAAAAGAATAAATCACAATAAATAGAATAAAATGATACCAAAATATAATTCAGAGAAGGCCATATGCAAATGGCACCAAATATACTCAATTCACTGATAGTCACAGAAGTCTAAATTAAAATAACAATGAGGTATCTTTTTGTACCCATCAGACTGGCACAAATTAAAAAGCACTCTCCTATCTATTGCTGGCAGGGATGTGGGGAACAGAGGGTTCTCTGCACTGCTAGTTGGGATAGTGATATAGTTATAGCTATGCTGGAAACTAGCAAGTAACAATTATTAAGATTCAAAGTACATATATTGACCTAGCAATCTCATTTCTGTGAATCCATCCTATGAAAATGAAAATAATATTTTCTAAAAGCACAGACACAGAGATATACATATACATACTTGTACTTAAGGCCAATTCATAATTCATATGAATATCTTTTCTTATCATTTGATGAAGTTATCTTTTTCAATACCAATATCTTTCTATTATGAATTCATAATTCACATGAATTGGCCATATGTACAAGTATATATATGTATATATATGTGTATATATGTATATATATATGTGTATATATGTATATATATGTACATTCAGCAAATATACATATATTTATATTTATATATGGCTGAATTGGTCATTGATGTCTATAGTGGGCCCTAGAATAGACTGTAGTGTATTATACTGTGGAATATTATATATCCACCAAAAAGTATGAATTGGAAAACTGCCAGCTGACTTAGAGGGAATTCAATGGGTTTTATCGGAAGAGAAGAGATACAGAAGGGTATGTATAATATAATCTGTATCCTTTTAATAAAATAACTAAAATGGGTAGTATAGTATATATGCATATATTGACTATATAAATCCATACAGGATTATACTTTTAATATACCTATAAAAACAGAGCAGGGAAAAAGATCACTCTGGTGGTAGTGATTGGGAAGATACTTCACAGGAAGCAAAAATGGGAGGTACAGAGACCAGTTGGGAGACTCCGGCTGTAGTCCAGGAAAGACATGGTTAAGACCTTGACTACATCAACATCAGAGCCCAGGGGATTGAGCATCTCTCAAAAGTTCTGCTGGGATATTCTCTCTGGGGCTCTCTTTTGGGGGTCAGATTTCCTGCTTACCTTTTCTCCTGTAGACTGGATCACAGGCCTGCTGGTTTTCTGCTCCACGGCCAACATCCATTCCTCCATCCCGGATTCTCTCTTTCCCACAAGGCCAGGGCGTAATGAAAGCATTTTCACGGTTTCTCCCTGCCCCCAGGCTTGCCCTAGTCATGGTCCTGAGCATGCCCTCATATCCTGCTGACATTCTCCGTGAGTTTGGACCATGGAATCCCAAAAAACAGACCAGGTCAATGAGACATCTAAAATAATATCTTACCAGCCTTTTCCTATATTTATCTGTGGTCTATATGAATAATAAAGACATCCAGCTATGGTCTTCCTTTACCTCTGCATGTTTTCTGTCTTCATCCTTCTTCTGGGACTCAACCCTACTCTGTCTCCATCTGAACTTTTGGGTTCTCTCGGAACTGCATATACTCCTCCATCCGAACCCAACTCTCTTTTCTTCAGACCTAGACTAGCGATTCTCACATTGGGGTGGGTTAGCATATCAGAATCCTCTGAGAGAGAGATTTTCAAAATACACATGCCTGCTCTCCTCCCCATGTGTCATAGGTTCTGGAAAGATGAGCTTTCCTTTTCTTTTTTTCCCCGCCAATGATAGCATTAAGATGATACCATTTACTATCTCCATTTTACAGACTAGGAAACTAAGGGTCAATGAAATTCAGTGATATTCCTAGGACCTTCTGACTCTAGAGCACATGCTCTTTCCTCTGTATGCCCAGCTTTTTAGGAGAATTCACCAAAGGCTCTGAGGAGGTGCCTTTACTTTTTAGAGGAACCCCTAGGGGTCTACTACCCAACAGCCCGTTGTACTTTTCCCTTTTCTGCAAGGAAGCACTGAGCTTGTAATATGTGCCAGGGATTATGGTAGTGCTTGGAGCTGGGGGTGAGCAAGTTGAAGGACAGATGTGGAAATACGAACATAAACAAAACAGGGAATCTATTTCTGATGATCATGTGGCTAGTGGGTGAGGACATCAGTGAAAAGAGGCACTTGCAATCCATGTGACTGGTACCTTTACAGACCGAAGGAATTGGGGATTTATCTTACCTGTGAGCGAGTGTGAAGGCTCCCGGTGATCAGGCATTTAAGATCCACATACTGGGGGTCCCTGGGTGGCTTAGTTGGTCGAACATTTGACTCCTGATTTCAGCTTATGTCATGATCTCAGGGTTGTGAGACTGAGCCCCATGTTGGGCTCCATGCTGGGTGTGGAGCCCGTTTAGTATTCTCTCTCTCTCTTCTGTTCCCACAAGACCCACATAACATAAATGGGTCTATTTAGAATTACCTGTTTCTGAAAGAGAGTAGTCCTGCCCCTCCCTCTGAATATGTAAAGCTTACCGTCTTGGGGACCATCATATTTAACCTGGGGGGCAACTCAAAGTAGAACAAAGTCTACGATATCTTGTGATTTCTCAGGGCTCTGCATGGACTTGGCTGTCATGAGGTTTTGGCAGTAGGACCTGCTAATGCTTCACAGCATCAGGCAGATAAAACAAAAGCACCAATAAACACATAAGTGAGTAAGTGTTTAACGAAGTGAGTGTGATTTCCTAAGAATAGAGGTTCAGCAAGTGAAGAAAAAGGAGGAGAAGATAATGTAGAACAGATCAGGGAGTATAAGCAGAGGCATGAGTTCAAAACACTGCCTTAGTCATAGGTCACGGCCTGTGGAGCTAGCCTGCCTGGGTTCGAAGACCAGCTCTGCCACTCCCTCAATGCGTAGTCTTGGGCCGCTTGCCCAAAAAGAGCAGGATATTTCTGATTCTGGAACAGAGAAATTTGGGGAGGGAAGTGGGAGGCAGCAGTGACATTTAAATTATAGGTTGGTTCCAGATTGTAAAGGATCTTGCGTGATTTTAGACCTGAGTTGGGGGAAACTGGGAGCAAGAGTAGATATTTAAGGTGAGTGTGGCAAGGTCAAAAAATTATTTTAAATCACTTCTCCATAACTCACCGGTGGTTTCCCTACCTGGCGGGGATTCCCATGAAGCATTTGCAGAATGCCCGTGAATGGAACCAGCCACAGAGAGGTGACAAGAGAAACACACAGCTGCTGTGGATGTGTCGTCGTGTATCTCTTCAAAGCAGAGTAGAACCCGGGGAAGGAGGGAGGTGTCCCAGGGTGAGAGTGGGAGGGGGCCGACAGAGCCAAATACGTCTGCAGCTTCCGCCTTTTGGGCCCAAGGACTTCTGAAACATCTGCTCTCCCTCTGCGCTTTCAACCTATAAAAGCTGCCTCTTTGATCTAAAAGAAAAAAATGGATTCAGCCTCTAGGTTAATGCTGTTGGTTAAGTATTTCAGAGAGGCTGCCTGATTTGGCCTGAGCCGAGAACCAGACATCAGAAGCAACTGTGGAAATAAAGCCAATCCACTTAACCTGTATGAATCACAGTGTTCTCGTTTAGAAAGTGGGTGAGGTAAGCATTCCATCATCCCAAGGAGAAGACACAGGATGTCAATACAAAAAGCAAGTCTCTTCATCAGATGGGCGCTGCTACAATCGTGACCTTTAACGACACCCTCAGAACCACAGTGGCTTACAATAGGAAACACTGAACTAGCTCACAAGTCTGTGGGGTCCAGTGGATCTGGGCTGAGCTGCTCCTGGCTGTGATTCCTCAAGTGCCCGTGGGCAGCCAAAGGTCCCCTGATCGACTCTGTGGATTGGGACTGGGCTCTCTCGTATGACTCAGAGTTGGCTAGCTATTTCTTATCTAGGATGGCCTTGGGACGACTTGAATCCTTAGCTCTATTCCGTGGGTGCGTCCTTCTAGTAGAGATGGCGCAGGGAATGAACACGGGGAAACACACAGGTGCTTTTCAACCCTCTGCCTACATCACGTCTTCTACAAGCCCATTAGCTAAAGCAAATCCCATGGTTAAGCCTGGCATCAGAATGGGAGGACGCTGCAAAGTTACAGGGGCATAAAGTGAGGAGGATGCAGGGAGGGGCTGCAGAATTAGGACCATTTCTGCCACCTACCATGGCCTCTATAAACTGTAAGCTATGCAAATAAATGTAAGGTGATATTACCATCCAAAGGCAATTTAATCAGTGTATGCTTGTTGAATTGATTTACATGAGCCACTGGCCTGTCTTGGACCTGATTACTTTCACAAGTTTTTCCAATTGTCCCATGGTTTTTTCAGAGCTAAAATAAAACTCCATTTAAAAACAATCTATAAATTTTTCTTGGACAGCTGAAGCTCTCCGATTTCTCTCCGTCTGATACAATACTGTGTGTGGGGGTGGGGGTGGGGGTGGGGGCCGTTAGTGGTGATTTTCTGTTTCCATTTAGCTTAAGTCATCAGCGATAACTTTAACTTGGCAGTTTCATCAGGGCTCTTTCTAAATGTGCTGACATTTCAATTAAATGTCAGTGGCATCATTCTGTTTACCAGCTGGAAGATTTGTAATGGGGAATATTGGTAGTGCCAGAGACTAGAGATTTCCATTTGGTGAAATGCCAGCCAATGCCTTTTGTCTCAGCTACACCCTGAAGGTTCTCTGCACGTGTGTTTTGACAGACTGATCATCCCTTCAATATGTCCCTGGTGCTCTAGGTCAGGAATTTTCAAACTGTTCCCTGAGTCCTAATGGGGTGCTTCTGGGGGTTAGGTCATTTATTTATTTTTGGTTAAGACATGGAATAAAACTGTTTCTACCCTCCTGGTTTAATTAAAGAATAGCCCAATTTTGCAGGGCAGGCAAGACAAACCATAAGAGACTCTTATCTCAGAAAACAAACTGAGGGTTTCTGGAGGAGTGGGGGGTGCGAGGGATGGGGTGGCTGGGTGATGGACATTGGGGTGGGTTTGAGTTGTGGGGAGTGCTATAAATTATTTAAGGCCGATGATTCACAGACTGGTACCCCTGAAACAAAAAATACATTATATGTTAAATAAAAATTATCATTTATAACTACATATTTATATATACAGTTGACCCTTGAACAACACGGGTTTGAACTGCACAAGTCCATTTATAATCGGATTACTTTTTTCAATACAGTGTGGTACGGCATAAGTATTTTTCTTCAGATTTTCTTAGTATTTTCTTTTCTCTAGCTTAATTTATAGTAAGAATCCAGAATATACTGCATACAACATACAAAACATGTGTTAATCAATGTTTATATTCTCGGTAAGGCTTCTGGTCAACAGTAGGCTACTAGTAGTTAACTTTTTGGGGAATCAAAGGTTACACGTGGATTTTTGAGTGTGCCTGGAGGTCGGCACTCCTAACCCCTGCCACTGTTCAAGGGTCGACTCTATTAGGCTTTTCACTGGGAGCCACAAGGAAATAGTTATTCTAATGACAGGCAATGGAGCTAGCCTGCCTGGGTTTGAACCCCAACACTGGCCACTCCCTAGCTGTGTGATCTTGGGCCACTTCTCCAGGTCTCTGGGCCTCCGCTTCCTCAAATGAGCATAAGAATATCATCTATTAGAATTCTGAGTGTCATAAGGTAAAATATTTGAAGCACTCAGAGCCGTGCTGACGTATTAGTTATTAGGTATAATTAATATGATACAAACAAAATAAAATACAGATAAAAATCAGAAGCTGGAGCTGTATAAAAAAATGCAACTGTCATCCTTGGTTCCTGATCTCATCTTATTTTTTAATCAAAACAACTTCATTATTGTCACTGATTGTTAAAAAAAAGGTAAATATTAATTAGAAATTACAAAATAAACACAAACATTTCAGATGATATTTTGTTTGAGGGAAAATGTGTTCTGCCACTTCAAACATTTAAAAGCCACTGCTCTGGGCGCCTGGGTGGCTCAGTGGTTTAAAGCCTCTGCCTTCGGCTCAGGTCATGATCTCAGGGTTCTGGGATCGAGTCCCACATCGGGCTCTCTGCTCCGCAGGGAGCCTGCTTCCTCCTCTCTCTCTGCCTGCCTCTCTGCCTACTTGTGATCTCTGTCTGTCAAATAAATAAATAAAATCTTAAAAAAAAAAAAAGTCACTGCTCTTAGCCCTCTCATAGATTCTGATTTAGGGACTGAAAAATCAGATCCAGTAGGGATCCAGGTCCCAAGCTCTGTGGCCCAGGAGGGCAGGTTCTAGGCTGAGGGTTCTCAACTCGTGAGAGTGTTAGGTGACAGTCACCTTCCGTGGAGATGGTAATTGCCTTGTGCACTGACGGGGGAGCTGAAAGTGGCTCTCTGAATGCTTGCTACTGCACGAGGTGTCGGAGGTACGTGTGGCGGACCTGGGCCATCCTTGCAGTTAGGGCCCCCTTCTAATATTGTGGTTCAGCAGAATCCACAGATACACCAGGACTCCGGGGGTGGGGGGCCGGGGCCTGTTCCTGCCTCTCCACTCCTGCCACCCCGTGGACAGACAGCTGCAAATCAATTTGGTTCAAGTCAAGGAAGAGCCTGGGGGGCCAGCAAGTCCAAAGGGCACAGTGGCTGGCCCCATCTTCTGCTGGGCCACCATGATGTAGTGCTTCTCACTCTCCCGGGGCTTGGAGGAAGCACAGAATGGGGTAGCTCACTCACTGAAGGGGTGGCAGGGGGCCCCACGAGTGGGAGTGTTCCCGGCTGCCAGCTGTGCTCAGTGCAGCTGCCCACAGTGGATAGCATCCTCCCCATTTTACAGATGGGCACACTGAAGTCTCAGTGACCCTGCTGGGCCTTGAACTAATGGTTTCAGACTCCAAGTCCATTGTGATATTTTGTCTCCCACCTACCCCCAAGGGACTGCTTCAAGGAGGAGCTGGCAAGTGCTGGAGACTTGAGCTTATAAAATAATGCAAAGTTGATTAATCTACATTATGGCTATTTTTATTGATATTATTATTATGGAGCCCAAGTCAGCCACTTCTGGCTTTGCTCAATGTCGTATATGCCCAGGTCTCAGAGAGATCCGGTCTATTCTCCCTCAGCTGTGTGGGCAGCCAAAGGCTACTTCATCATGGGCTCCTACTTCCACTGTAGTGGCTTTATATTAATCTACAAAATAGAATTACCCTATTCTTAACATTTCTGTTGTGGTTGACCATGTACACTGTTTTTCCTTTGCACTTTTCACTGTAATGCATATATTGCTGTAATAAACATCTTTAGGTTTAATGCCAAAACACCTCTCTCAGTATACAGGTATTTAAATGGTTTTTTTTTTTTTTTTTTTAATGATGGCAAGAAAAAAAGCTCAGTTCTGAAAGTGTTGAAGGAGCATAAACATCGGGTTTGCTCAGACACCTCCCTTGGCTGAATGGGGATGGGGGCTACTGCAGGGGAGGGTGGGACCAAATTGTGGAGGGCCTTGAATGGCACCTGAAGGTATTTGGACCCTTTTTCTTGGCAAAACGGTATTGCCAAAGAGAATGCCAAAGAGAAATGGAGCGCAGAATGTGCAAACTGGATGTGGGGCTCTGTATGTGAGGTTGAAGGAGAGAACTGAATGGAGCACAGGGACAGGAGGTCAGGTCCCTACTGCTGTGTGATTATAGCTCTCCCAGTGTCTGTGTCCCTATCCATGGGATGATTGGTTAGAGTACAGAGGAAGGGTCCCAGCCCTGGAGCTAGCCAGACCTCCAGGTAAATTCTCACATGGCTACTTATCTACCTGTAAAATGGGAGAGAATTTTACAAACCCCACAGGATCATGGTGATGACTACAATGACGGTGTAAGGAATGCGGTCCAATGGTTGCACAAGCTTGGATAAGCAGTAACTGTTCCATCCTCATTAATTTTACAGCCTGGAGATTGCCTGAACTGTCTTCTAGCTCAGTTGTGCCGTGCTTCTATTATGGGATGCGATAACAATTTAGAAGAATGAGGGCCCAGAAATTAAATCAGTGGTTAATGGATTCATGGTTTAATCTATCTAGAAAAAAAAAAAAATCCCCTCCTGGGATGAGCCCAACAGAAAATATCAATAAAGACTCAAACGTTTTGCAGAGAAAAAGTGATGTTGACCCGAGGGGTTTCCTTTAAAGTGTGTTTAATTCACACGACTTGGCGTTGCCCAGGCCTTCCGGGTCAGTTTCTCCCAGCTCCCGGGTGAGGAATGGAATGACACGAGGAATACACCTTGAAATTCTTGGATGATAAAAAGGATTAAAAATCAATAGTCTTTCTGCTTCAACTCTCCCAATTTTGTTTTCATCTCCCTTCTGTAGATAGAAGCACAGCTACTGAAGAATGACTAGTGCATCTGGAGGGAGGGGCTGGTGTGTTTTGCCAAGGGGTATGGGGAAGTTTCTCTAAATGTCAGTGCCGACTGCAAACTTCCACTGCGTCAATGTCTGGCAGAGGCTCGGGTGCTGGGCCTTGGGGAAGGGAAAATGTTAGCACTGTGCCCTCCCACATGGTAGTCACTGGCCACAAGAAGGAAAAACTCAGCTCCTCATTCCAAGCCACATGGGACCAGTGGCTAGTGTACCGGCATGGCCACAGAGCATTTCTCTCACTGCAGAAAGAGCTCTACTGCACAGCACTGGTCTAGGGATGAATTTGCTGAGTCCCCAAATATTAGAGAGCACCAAGAGATATTAGAGATGGTCTAGTCTTGTTCCAAACCAAACCAGGAGGCAGAAGACCTAGTTCCCATCCCAGCACTGCCAAAACTCCCACGTTGCCTTGGCCTATCAACTAAGGATCACACGCCTTGGTTTTCTCATCTATAAAATGGGTTTAATCACTCATTCAGTCTGTTAGCTAAGTATTTTTTTAAGAGATTTTTATTTATTTATTTACGTTAGAGAGCAAGAGTATGCATGAGCTGGGGGGACGGGGCAGAGGGAAAAGGACCAGCAGACTCTGCGCTGAGCGGAGAGCCTGACATGGGGCTCGATCTCACAACCTTGAGATCATGATCTGAGCCGAAATCAAGAATCGGATGCTCAACTGACTAAGCCACCCAGGCGCCCCTCAGCTAATTACTTTTTCATGCCTACTAAGGTGAGGAACTGTGCTATAGACTTAACATGAAGACAAGGTTCCACTGAATTTCTAGCAGTACCCCTCAAGTCTGATTGAAAGCAGTGTCATGGCACTGCCAGCAAGAAACTCCCAGATAATGTGCATTGAGTGCCTTCCCCTGGGCTTACCACCCAGGAGGGGCTCAAGATGGTAACTGTGCTATCAGAAGTCACTGAGGACAAAGAGCTCCTTCCAGAGAACTTTTTTCTGGATTTCCTTTCACACTTTTCTGGTCTTTACATATTTTTGCAAGAGGACAATGGCTTAGAGAAAAACAGAGCAGGGATATAGACGTTCTGTGTCTGGGCAAGGTCTACCCTCCCACCCTGCTCAGATGAACTTGGAATATCTGCTCTGGGGGGAGAAGATGGAGGGATTGCCTCCACATCACATCTTGGGCCGCAGGCGTCTTAGCCATAAAAGCATCTCCTATTTACAGGGCATAAGTGAGGATGTGGATGGAGGAAGTAAAACCCAGACAGAATAGAAAACCCATCACACTCACGGTTGTTGGTACTCAGCCTCCTGAGGAAGACAGCATGGGCCATGAGGACCACACTTCAAGTGCTGAGGCCCATCTGGCCCTTTCTGCATACATCAGCGTGGGTCTGCTTCTGTCATGTGTAGACCAAATGAGGACCCCTCAGCTCCATAGCTGATGTTTCCAGACGAGTATTCTGGGCTAGAGGAGATGAGATCCAAGGTCCCATTTCAGCCCTACCATTCACTTAGCTGAATGATCTTGGACAAGGCAACCAATCTCTCAGGTTTGTGTATTAGTTGCCTACAAATTAAGCCTCAGGCAAAGATATTGGTATTTTGTGACTAGGAAGGGTACTCTGGAGAAAAATTGCCAATGCCTGTTCTACTATCCTATGCAAGAAAACATAGGATAGGTCCTGAAGCTTCAGGACCATGGAGAGAGAGCCAAAGGCTAGGACAAGACCCTCAAATCTTTCCTCTACTACAAATCTGAACCTGCTTGAATGCCCCAGCTTCCTTCCCTATCTCTAACCATGGAATCTTCGGGATAGTTGGGCTCCAACCTTCACCTGTGATCGAATCCCCATGGCAACCTCTCTGCACATAGGTCACATAGCCTGGGCTAAGACAGTACCAGTGACCAAGAGCTCACAACCTCTTATGCTGGCTCATTCCATCTTTAGGCTGGCCTAGCTAGTAGAACTGATTTTGAGAGCTCGCCCTAATTTATTGTTAGTGACTGCCTAGAGGACAAGTTAAGGTGGATGCAGAGGCTGTCCAGGTTCAGTGGTAGAGGATAGATTAATGAACTATGTTTGTCACTGATATCGAAGGGGGCAGTTGTGGAATGGATGCAGTATATCTGCACGCCCCCACGGCACCCTCGCCCATGCTAGAAGCTCTTCTTTCTATGAGTCATCTGCTTCTAACTATCAGTCCATGTTTTTCCCTGCAGCAGCTCCAGGTTGGGACACGATCATCGGGCCAATCAAAATAATCCCACCTCCCATACTACAACGGTTAATTTAGAAATGAGGGTGTGATCCCATTCCAGCCAGTGAGATGTGATCAGCAATGTTTGCTGAGAGCTTCTATGAGCTTTCCTCATTTTTTTTTTTTTTTTGAGAATTATGGGAGGTCAGTTCTTGCTTTTCTACTGATAGTGAACAAGAGAGCATGTTGCCTTTACTGTTACTGGTGGCCCCACAAGCCACTGTGGATAGCAGAGAGGAGGAATGAAAGAGTCTGAGACCTAGATTATATCATTGAGCCCCTGAATCAACCAGACCTGAAGCCCATCTTCTTCTGGTCCTCCAAGCTATGTCAACTAGTAAATGTTCCAGTTATTTAAAACTATTAGAGCAGGGTGTTCTGTTATCTGCACTAATTCTTCTGGGGCCATGCAGATGTAATGAGTCTAATTTATGTTGGAATGTCTAAAGATAGTGCCCCCTACTCTTGTGTCTTCTTTTCTCCAGGTTCACCTATTTCTTATATAGATTGGCTAGGAGTAATTAAGTATTTTGCAGGCTCTCTTCTGAGTATATTCGAATTGTTTTAAGTAACTCTATAATACCTGATAATAGCTTCTACTTTCCATCTCAGCATCTGGTGAGGTCTGTAGAAAAGTGAACGCCAACTGTGTACTCTGCCACCCAGCCTCCTGACATTGCTTCTGGAATCCATATGCTGCTAATGGTCACATGGGGTTTCTCTTCCCCAGTGTGCCCAAGGCTGCCAAGTTCTTCCTGGCTTCTGGGTAAATAACTCATGTTCTCGTCACTGCACGTCACAGATAGAGAGTTTTCAGTGGGATTCAATGTAATTGCCACCATCTATCACTTTAATAGCCTAATGAAGGTGAGATGTAATTAGAAAAGGTGTCACTGGAATATGGAGTTTGTTTTACAATTATCTATACAGCCAGGGGGACCATCAGCACAGAACATTGCCTTTTAAAGATTTTTTTTTTTTTATTTGACAGATAGAGATCACAGGTAGGCAGCGAGGCAGGCAGAGAGAGAGAGGAGGAAGCGGGCTCCCCGCCAAGCAGAGAGCCCGATGCGGGGCTTGATCCCAGGACCCTGGGATCATGACCTGAGCTGAAGGCAGAGGCTTTAACCCACTGAGCCACCCAGGCGCCCCAGAACATTGCCTTTTAAAAGCCCAAGAAACATGTGGCATAAATGTTCATCTTTGAATGACTTAAAGGGACCAGTGGTCAAATTCCACTGGGTTTTCTTGTAGCTCCTTTGAATACTGATGATGCAGGTTGTCTGTGTTGGACAATAGTTGGGCTCTGAAGAAAATCTCACAAAAACAGAGTTTTCGTAAATCAAATCCTTATTTCCTACTGACTTATGTTGACACTGCTGAGCTATTTCTCATTCTCTTGTCACCTCTTGAATGTTCTTGGCTGCCCCTTCTTTGATGAACAGTTAATGATTTCCAAACAAACGTTATAATCATCCTGGACTCGCTAGAGAATAGAACTCTGGGAGCAAAACATTCCTCTTCTTCAACTGAAGAATTTCTCCCTGAGGGCTTTTTTTACTGTCATAAAATACACATAACATGATATTTACCATTTTAGCCATTTCAAGTGTGCAAGTCAACGGCAATAAGTGTATTCACAACGTTGTGCAACTATCATAGTTACCCATTTCCGGAACTTTCTCATCATCTCAAATAGCAATTCTTTCCCTGTTAAACAATAACCCCCACTGCTCCCCTCCCCTCAGTCCAGGGAACCTCCCTTCTACTTTTTCTCTCTGTGAATATGACGACTAGGTACTTCAAATAAGTGGAAACATAGAGCATTTGTCTTTTGTGTCTGGCTTATTTCACTTAGCACAATGTCCTCAAGGTTGCTGCAGCATGGGTCCAAATCTGCTTCCTTTCTAAGGCTGAATAATATTCCATTGTATGGCTATACCACATTTTGTTGGTCCACTCATCCATTAATGGACACTTAGGTTGCTTCTGTGTTTTGGATATTATGAATGATACTACGGTAAACATGGGTATTTAATTATATGTTTCAGTTCCCTTTTAATGCTTTAGGTTATATCCAGAAGTGGAATTACAGGATCATGGCATAATTCTATGTTTAACTTTTTGGAAACTTATGGCAAACCGCTATACCATTTTCCACAGTGTTTGCACCATTTTACTTTCCTGCCAGCAATGAATAGGAGTTTTAATTCTTTCACATGCTTCCTTGCACTTGTTATTTTCTGCTTTAAAAAAAACAAAACAAAACAAAACACTAACTATGCTAATGGATGTGAAATGGTGTCTCATTGTGGTTTTGATTTGCATTTATCTCTGGGGTTTTAAATATCCAAATCCCTCCAGAGGAGATTGCTAGTCCTACTACGCTATGGTAGCAAGGCCTCCAAAGATGGGGCAGGATCCATTTGTAAGAGCCTCCCAGAGTCTCAACTATCTGGAATGTAAGCCACAAATTTTTGCTTCTCCTTAGAGATGGGTCAAAGCACAAGGTTATAATCTAGTTGTGTTGGGGGAAAGAATTCTGGACTTGGGAAAAAACAGATATGGCCCTCAACACTATCTTGTCATTGGGTTATCTTGAATGGATCACTTGGCCTCTCCAAATTTCAATTTTTGCATCTGTAAAATGAGGGCACTCTGTACTCTGAATGGAACATAAAATAATATGATGATATGGAAGTACCGGGCACTGTTTAGCACATGTCAGACCCTCATTAATAGGATCCAACTATAGAGATATTCATAATTGTACCTTGGCTTCTACTGGGCTCAATTTGTCCAAATGTGAACCTTATAAATCCCATGAAGGCACACAGACTAAATCATGTTTCTTTGGAATCCCTGTAGCCTAGTTCAGCCTGGGCTCTCTATTAGTTGATGGTCTTAGTATTTGGACAGTGGCTTTCAAAGACCATAAGAGGTGGAACAACAGAAAGAAGGCTAGTCTCTAAGTCAGCAAGACTCGGGGGGTGGGGGAGCAGTACAGAGCCAAACACTTCAACAACATCAGTGAAATTGCTAGACCTGAACCAAACATCTGTAGCTTACATGTAGAGTATCCTATGGTCAACACAGCATTTCTTATGTATTATTAATCTCTTCTAATCCTCACAACAGCCCTGTGAGAAAGGGTCATTCCCATTCTCATTAGTCAGATGAGCAAATCAAGGCTCTGAGAAATTTGGGTCCAGGATCCAGGAATTTGTGCGGTCTGGACTTAAGACTTCTTCTTCTTCTCCTTCTCCTTCTTTTTCTTCAAGATTTTATTTATTTATTTGAGATAGAGAGTGAGAGAGAGCACAAGCAGGGGGTAGGGCAGAGGCAGAGGGAGAAGCAGATTTCCCACTGAGCAGGGAGCTGGATGCGGGACTTATCCCAGGACCCTGGGATCATGACCTGAGCCAAAAGCAGACGCTTAACTGACTGAGCCACCCAGGCGCCCTGGACTTAGGTCTTCTGATGCCAAGTCCACAGCTCATCTGATGACAGTTCTTGCTGAGCTCTGTGACTCAACCCCATGCCAGATTCTGGTTTGATGACAGGAAGAAAAGCGACAGAGATCAAAAGCCATAAGAGCCTTTTCTTGCACCTTCCTTACACCCAGAACTTTACCATCCATGTAACCTACCAGGCACTCTGTCACATTCATGTATGAACATTTGCTGAAGTGGAAATGAGGATTCTCCCTAGTATTATCTTCCATATTCTCTGAAACATTCGTTCAACAAATATTTGTCAGAATCCAAAAGCCTAGAACAGTTTCTTTGGCTCAGCTATGGAAGGACCTCCTTCCCTGACTGCCTTCTTCTCTCTTCCTCCTCTCCAGCCCCAGGGCCCCCACTGCCGTGGTTTGAATGTGGCTTATTCCACAGGAAGAAATCAACAGCAGACAGACCGCTGGATTGCTGACCCTTATTTAGAAGATACTGTCAGTGGGAAGAACATTGCCACCAGATAACGATCACTTGCTGCTAGATAAATGCCAGGGCTTGTCTCCTGATGGATGTTGTGCAAGGAAATAACAATTATTCACCATAGCTTTGCTGGATTGCTGTAGTGCTCACCCTTGCCAAGGGGCACTGGCACCCTTTGGGGAACTGAGCCACGGGGGACAGAGCACAGCCTACGTTTAACACCCGGTGTCTAGACCAGGGTCTAGAGGCAGGAGATGCTAAACTGACAAGGGGGAGGGAGAGAGGAGGTTCCATCTCCAACCTGTTATGTGACTTTGGGGTGCTTTCCTGATTTAACAATGCCTCTGTTTCTCTACCTAAACTGTAATGGTTTCACTTGCCACCCAGGGCTGGGAAACACTGAACAACTAACATGACAATGTCAAATGGCATTGCTCATACTGATGAAATGTCCATATCAGCTACATTTTCATAGAGAGGTTGTGTGGGGGCTGGAGAGTTGGAAGGAGAGAGTAGGGAGTGAGAGAGGGGCATGAAATAGGGTGGAGGCAAGGGCTCCCCAAGTATGAGGACACTGGCAGTGAAGGAAAGCTCACAATACTCCTGAGCCCGCATTCCCTTCAAGACGAAAGAACATTGGATTTGGAATCAGGTTGTTCTGGATTCAAATCCCAGAGCAGCCGCTTAGTAGCTGTGCAATAATGAGCCAGACAAGGGCTTGTGGAGTTTCAATTCCCTGATTTTAAAGTGGGAACATGACAATATGACTCTGTCTGAGCCTGAATTATTGCAATAGCCCCCTGACCTCCTGCTTTTCCCTTTACCCCTCTTCAGAGCTGGAGTGAACCTTTTGAAACATGGTCAGATCATGACACTCCTGTATTTCACCCCTCAATGGCTTCCATTTCCCTGAGAAAGTCCATCTTTAGGATGGCCTAAAAGTCCTCCCAGGTTCCTGTTCCTTCTCTGACCTCATCTCCCACTTTCTTTGTTCTACTCAATCTCCTTGGCCCTTCCCACTGGCTCAGTGCCTTTGCACTGGCTGTTCCCTTGGCCCAGATACTTGCCTGACTTACTCCTTCAACTCCCTCAAGTGCTTTTTAAATTAGTTTTTATTCAAGTATAATTAATACATTGTTATATTAGTTTCAGCTGTACAATATAATGATAGGACAGTTCTGTGCATTTCTCAGTGGTCAAGGTAAGTGTAATCCCCTTTATCTATTTACCCATCGCACCCACCTCCCCTCTGGCAACCACCATTTTGTTCTCTGTATTTAAGTTTGTTTTTAGTTTGCCTCTTTTCTCCTTTGTTTGTTTACTGTGTTTCTTGAATTTCACATATGAGCGAAATCATATGGTATTTGTCTTTCTCTGACTGACTTACTTCACTTAGCATTATACCCTCTAGATCTATCCATGTCATTGTGAATGGCAAGATTTCATTCTTTTTCATGGCTGAATAATATTCTTTTGTATATAAATATCACATCTTCTTTACCCATTCTTCTATCAATAGACACTTGGGTGCTTCCATATCTTGGCTAATGTGAATAATGCTGCAATAATCCTTCTTAAGGAAACCTACCCTCCCCATCCTTTTGAAAATTGCAATTTCAGCTCCCTCTAATCTTCCCAATTTGCCTTATCTCACTCTGTTTCTCTCTGTTAGCATATACTACCCTCAACCATACTAGATACTGACATTATCAGGTAGTCATTACATTTATTGCCTCATGAGAATGTTTGACTCCTGATGGCCAGGGATTTTTGTTATTTTTACTCAGTGCTCTATCCCCAGCACCTAGAAAAGTGCTTGGCACATAGTAGATGATCACTAAATAAGTATTAAATAAAATGGATGTTTAATTACACCTGTCTTTCAGGGCTTTGTGGAGGATTCGAAATAATAGATGTAAAGCATCCCCAATAGGACTCCATTTCTGGCAGGTGTTCAAACGTCATTAGTACATGAGCACATAAGGGGTGTGGTGTGTTGGAGGCCGCAGGCTCTGCCAGCTTCACTGATGGACATACGAGACTTTCTGGGACCCACATGGGAATATGGATATCAGCATGGAGGGACATGCATATGTCTACAATTACACTTTGCAGAATGTACTATTATCTTAATTGTCACTGGAGATGAGGTAAAAAGCCTCAGAAAAATTAAGTATCTTGCTCAAAGTCACACAGGTGGGCTTCTAATGGAATCACCCCCTCCCTCCCAGTAAGGGGAATAATTGCACTCATTTTGCACAACTGGTGGCTCGCATCTTAAAAAAATGTTTCTTGTAAGAGTGTAAAGAAAATTGAAATCACCTATAATATCATCACCCAAAGTGAAGTATGATCAGAATTTTGGTATGCATCCTTTCAGGCTTTTATTTTGTGCATAGATTATAAAGAGTATTATTTAAGAAAAGTGGGCTTGCACTATAAATATTATATATCAACTTACTTTTTTTTAAATAAAAAACTATATTATGAAAAAATCCCCCAAATTTAAAAAAAACTAAATTATGGACATTTTTTCATGTCTGCATTTATTTGTTTTAATGGCTATAGAGTATTGCATAGTAAGAGAGAAAATTCTATTGATGGAATTTAATTTTTCTCTAGTTTTTCCCCCCATTACAGATAATGCTACAGTGATCATCCTTGTACATATTCCTGTTTCTGTGGGCTAGAAACCTAGAAGTGGATATTCTAGACATGAGCATTTTAAATTTTGGTTAAGCTGTCTCATTGTTCATAGTAGTTTTTGGAGCAATGTTTCTGCCCAAACTCATTGTTCATGTGGAATTTTTCCATACTATATCTGTCTCTTCAGTTTGAAGAAGAGACAAACATTTCAGCTTAAGAACATGAGTTTAGAACATTTCCCCCTGCAGTCTTAAATAATCAACCAATGACTGACCCATGGCCCACGGGGTTCTACTGGAAAGCTCCCTGCAGAAACTGTAGACTCTTTGTCTCCTAAATATCCAACTTTACCATTAAGTATAATGTAAGCCACACAATTTTTGTCCATGTGTTTTATTCAACTGAAGAAGTTCCTTTCCCTAATTTTCAAGTATCTTAATCATGAATGGGTGCTGAATTTTGTTAAGTTCTTTTTCTGAATCTATTGAGATGATCAGATCATTTTTCTTCTTTGTTCTGTTTAAATGGTGAAATACATTGATTTTCAAATGTTGGAACAACCTTGTGTTCCTGGGACAAACTCCACTTAGTCACGATGGATTCTCCTTCTTGCTGGATTCTACTTGCTATAGACTGCTTACGATTTTAATATCTGTATTCATGAGGACTATTCATCTGTAATTCTCTTTTCTGTAAAGGCTTTGTCTGATTTCTGTAGGTGGCCTATGTGACTTCATACGATGTAATGGGGGATGTTAGCTCATCCTCTATTCTCTGAGGGCATTTGTAGAAGATGGACATTTCACGTTCCTTAATTTTGATAGATAAATTTCAAGAGTGAAAGCATCTGGATTTAGAGTTTTCTTGGTGGGAAGGCTTTAATAGCTAGGTGGGAAGGCTTTAATAGCTAGGGCTATTCAGATTTTCTGTTTTGTTGTGTCAGTTTTGGTAAATTTTGTTTTTGAAGGAATTTGGCCATCTCATCTAAGTTATCAAATTTATTGGCATAAACTTGTTTATAATATGTCCTTATGACTATTTGAATGTTTGTGGGATCTGTAGTGGTAACAGATCCTCAGTATAGATTATTTGTGTTTTCATGATTTAGTAACTTGTTTTCTCTCTTTTTTTTTCTTGACCAGTATTGCCAGGGATTTTATTGTTTTTATTAATCTTTACATAGTAACAGTTTTTGGTTTTGTTAGTTTTCTTTATGGCTTGTTTTATATTTTATTTATTTCTGCTCAAATCTTTATTATTTTCTCCCTTCTCGGTACTTAGGGTTTAATTTGCTCATTTTTCTCATGGTAGAAACTCAGATCATTAATTTTAAATCTTTCTTCTCTTTTAATAGAGACACTACATCAGTGAATTTCCCTCCAGTGCTGTCTTAGATGTGTCACACAAGTTTTGATATGTTATATTTTCATTACTATTTAGTATGAAATATTTTCTCATTTTCCCATGGTTTCTTCATTGGCCTGTTACTTATTTAGAAGTGTTAACTTCTAAATATTTAAGGCTGTTGTATGTATCTTATATTGGATTCCTAATTAATGCTGTCATCATTAGAGAACATAATCTGAAAGACTTCAGTCTTAGGAAACGTATTGAGACTTACTTTGTAGGCCAGCATATGCTCAGTTCTTCTAACTTTCCAGCTGGACTTTTTGGAGACCCATGAACAATTCAGGGATCCATTAAGAATTTGGGCAGAATTTATAGGAATATTTTGTGTCTCCTCACTTTGTGGCTCTCTCCTTTCCATGATTCCCTCTTCACTTCCCAAGTGCTCTGGCAGCCCTGAAATCACTCTTTTGGCTCCTTACGCTTGTGAGTCAGTGGTTTCCTGGTTGAGCTGTAGCCTCGCTCGGATGTGTGTCCTGACCTGGGAGTATAGGGGAGGAGCCAGCAGGTGAAAATTTGTATACATGCGAATCTCACTATCACATATCTTTTCTTGCAAGGGTTAATCCTTCTCCAGTTTCTGCCTCCCTTTAATCATTTTTCAGGGCCTTCCACTGGCTTTTTGGTTGTTCGTCTGGAGTTTATAAGTCTACCTGGAGGACAGTTAGTCTAAGACAAGATACCCTACCATTACAAAAACCAAACACCGGTCGTATCTGTGCGTGCAAATTGCTTGTTTTACATCTTCCACCCTTTTGTTATTGACATATTTATGTTTTCTTATTCATTTATAAACTCTTCCTTCTGAGCTCATTTCCACATCTGTTCTGTTCACGACCTATTTGAGCTGGCTGGTAGAACGGCTCCTGTTTCACACTCTTGTAACAGGACGTAAAGGATAGCAAGAGAAATTTACAACTGGATCAAGAACAAACGTAAATATGGAATTAGAAATCACTTCAAGGTGGGATCCACCTTCGCACCGTGACCTCGCTGCTGGCTACACGCTATGCCTGTCCCCAGACCAATTCGCTTAGGCTCTTTTTCCCATTGTGATGTTCTACACATGATGTGAATGCAGACTTCCTCACCACGGTGTCTAGAGAGCAAACATCACTGAGCACTGGGTCAAGAGACCTGGAGTGGGATCGCGCTCATCATGGTCACACCTATGTCATATCACACCATAGTCAGTTTATAAGAAACTGTTTCTCCACCTGAAAACTGTCACAATGAAAGGGGATTGTGCTGTGGATAGAATGAGGTGGGCGAAAATACCAGCTAGCAAGACGTGGGGCACACAGGAAATCTCCCTGAAAGAGGAACTTGAGTTCTTTCTCGAGCTCTCACCTGTCTAACAACGGAGAAGAGAGGCCAAGGCTATTGGCTATGGGTGCTACAGATTCCACTGTGGGGCTGGTGTGCATGTGGGTGGGGGTAGCAGCCCCACGTGGCTACGGGAGAGAGGAGAGAGGGTGGGTGGCTGGGACCAGACTCCTCTATGCACTCGCTCACTGGAGCAAGATCAAGTAACTTCTGTTCTAACCCATTACAGGTCAGACGATCTATTGGGCGGAATTACTGTGGGAAAAAGCAAGCAAATACAGGAGCCTTGAACCCAGCTAGTATGGGGAAGTTTGGATTCAATTTCCGGCCTCTCTCACCCATGACGCCAAGCATTTGCACACACGTGGATCTGCTGGACAGTGTCCCTGGTTTAGAGAAGGCACTCAGTGAATCCTAAGATCTGAGTCTGAATCTGACCTGCCTTGCCAGTAACTTCTACTGAGCCACATGGAACTGAACCTGAGGACCCCGGACAATCTCCATCACAAAGCTGCCATGCTCCTCTGCACCCAGTGAGCTGATTGCTGCCCTGGGTGGGGATGGTGGCTGGGTACTGGGAAAGAAACCCGCTTAGGTGGAGATCTAGCGTCCCGGCTCTTGTCTGCCTCTACCTTCCCCAGCTGTCTGGCCCGTAAGGCATGGGGGACAATGCAGGCTGGTGTCCCCGTTGGCTTGAGCTGTCAGAACAGAACCCTACAGACAATGGCTTAAACAACAGAAACTTTGTTTCTCACAGTTCTGCAGACTGGAAGTCCAAGCTCAAGGGGCCATCAGAGTTGGTTTCTGGTGAGGCTCCTCTTCCTGGCTTAGAGGGGCCCACCTTCTCACTGGGTCCTCACATGGCTTTTCTTCTGCATGAGCACAGACAGAAAAGAGCGAGCTCTGGGGTTTTGTCCTCTTCTCAGGTGGCTACGCTCTTATCGGAGTAAGACCCCATCTTTATGATCTCATTTAACCCCTACTTCCTCCTATGAGGTCTATCTCCAAATATAGTCATATGGGGGGGGGGGGTTTGAACATATGAATTTTGGGAGGGGGCATAATTCAATCCACAAGAGATGGGAAAATCAGAGCCATGAAATGAGGGCGCCTGGGTGGCTCAGTGGGTTAAGGCCTCTGCCTTCAACTCAGGTCATGGTCCCATCGAGGCCCGCATCGGGCTCTCTACTCAGCAGGAGCCTGCTTCCTCCTCTCTCTCTGACTGCCTCTCTGCCTACTTGTGATCTCTCTGTCAAATAAATAAATAAAATCTTAAAAAAAAAAAAAGAAAAGAAAAATGAAGAGGGGAGGGCCCAAGGGGGCCAGAAAGCAACAGAAAGACCAGAGCAAACCTTGGGCTCTGTGAACTCGGCTGCCTGATGGGGGCCCAGCTCTCCTGGCGCTGGGCCAGTCAGCTCAGAAACTGTAGGTATTTGGTTTGTTCCAAGATGCCCACTCTTTGTGCTGAGTGGAGATCAAACCAGGCCTCTTGGTAGACAAGAGGGTGCCCATAAGCTTGTGTGTGTGTGTTTTTTAAAAGATTTTATTTATTATTTATTTGACAGAGATCACAAGTAGGCAGAGAGGCAGGCAGAGAGAGAGGAAGGGAAGCAGGCCCCCCGCTGAGCACAGAGCCCGCTGTGGAGCTCGATCCCAGGACACTGGGACCATGACCCAAGCCGAAGGCAGAGGCTTTAACCCACTGAGCCACCCAGGTGCCCCAAGATTGTGTTTTTAAGGCAAGGAAAAAAATTACATTTCAGATCATCATACAGATACTCTCAAATACACAAATGGGGGTAATGACCAAGTTCCATGGGGTCTGACAATAAACTGAGGACACACCTGAAAGCTTTGGAGAATATGTACTGGGACAGGACAAACCTCATCTAGCTTCCAAAAATCCAGAATTAAAAATGAAAAGATAATCAAGGGGTGATTCTCTCTCTCTCTCCAGTCAGACTCTCCATAGGGTTCCCTCAGGCCGTGTGCTCCCCGACTGCCACTAAAATATTATTTGATTTACAAATTGTAATTATGTCTTTTTCCAGAACACATCTATTGTGTACCTAGCTACCCTGGTTTGACATAGATTCCTTTCGTCATGTTCATTTGAGCATTTCTTGTCCTGTGTGAGGTACTGTGCTAGGCACAAGGATATGGTGGCGAGTTAGACTCAGTACCTGACCCCCAGAGATTGGTGTTTACTGGGGTAGCTGCCGTGTGTGCTGACAGCCAGAATGCTCTTCTAAAAATGTCCACGGAGTGCTCAGAGGGCACAGAGAAAGAAGGAGTGGCTTCCGTGGTGGCCATGGTGAGAACACGTATCCCAGGGACCTCAGCAGAGAAGGCCACCCCTGAACCGGAATTCCACTCAACCATTCAGGTCACAAATATTTGGTGAGCACCTACTATGTGTCAGGCCCTGTGCTCGGGTTGGCAGTACCACAGGGATGACAGGCAAGGTTCCTGCTTTCAGGGAGGTTCCAGTGTAGCCACAGAAATCATGAACAAGTAAACAAGACAATTATAGATGGTGATGTGGCCAATAGGAGAAGTAAAGAGGGGAGTGTGATTGTCCCTACATCGGGGAGGCCTATTTTAAATCCTGTGGGTGGGGAAGTGTTCCAGGAGGGGGCATTTGGGCTGACATTTGAAAGATGATATGAAGTCTCTTACAAGCTCCAGATAGAGGAGTCAGCAGGTGCAAAGGTCCTGGGGCAGGGAAGAGATCAGGCATGCTGGGCAGGGCAGAAGGAGAGATGCATGGTAAAGAACTGCCTTCCTACATTTGGGGAAAAAGTAGGGGGTTTAAATGGGAGAAGGAAATTCACTGGGTTTTATGGTTAGAAAGACAGTGTGTGTTCTGTGGACAGTCTCAGCACTTCCCATCTAGTTTAGGACAATTCTCCCTCCCTGACTGATCCTGTCTTTATTTAAAATGTTCATCTTTTCCTCATCATGAATGTTTGCATTTATTTTGATATTTCTCTAATATTGACTAAAACACAATTTATCTTAATTACTACATTCTTGGCACCCCCTTAAATTTTGTGCCTGAAGTCCGTACCTCACTCTCCCCATGCTAGTTGCAGCACTGGCCGCTGGGCCCCTTACCCTCCTCCTTCAAATCTGAGATGTGGCTCAAAGGGTAGGGAGTTGGAGATGGCCCAGCTTTTCTTTTCCTGCTGAGAATGTCAACCCCCCTCCCCCACCCAGGCACTTTTCTCCGTGTGTCACCCCATGCGGACAGAGACAGAGCTTTTCTCCATCATCTGATCTCTCTTATGTGCAGAGGAGTCAGACGACCACCGTCACCCCCAGAAGCCAGCAAGCAAGGACAGCTACAAGATAGCACGGGAATCCAGACTCTCAAGACACCTGGCAGTAGAGGGTTCCTCTGTGGCCCTACAGAGCTGGCTGAAACGCCCCTTGTCCCACACAGGGCACAGCCATCTTAGGGGAGGTTTTCCTTTCTACGTGGAAGAGATAAGGGAACTGACAGAGTCTGGGGAAGGGCATAGAAGAAGGAGAACTTTGAATACAGGGCCTTTGGTAAACTCTACACCCAGCAAGGTAGCATGCTAAGTAGACATGGATTTTGATGTCTATACCTCGGTTCCTCTGAAACCTTGGCACATTTCCTGGTAAGTAAGTAAGACGCCCATGTGAAACAGAAACCTCTGTTGGAGATGCTGGGTGAAGCAGAAGCATCCCGAGGGGGAGCCTGGCTAGGTCAGGGGCCTGGGGCTCAGCTCTGTCTCACTTTCTCAGCCACACCATCTCACACCTCCGCGTCTCTGTGATAAAATCCCCACTCAGGCTTCCTAATTCCCTACTGGACTCTGGCTCCTTAATGGCTAGAATATGTCTTAACCACTTTTTTTTTTCTTCTTTTTTAAATCTTCTGCATGTGCTATGTGCCCGGCACCTAGTGCATCCTTACTACATCTTGGTTACATGAAATGTTGAACGATGTGTAGGATAAAACAAAAATTGCCAAGGGGGCAGTGAAGTCCTATACCAAGGAAGAAGGGGCTGAAGGCACCCTGGGGCCCCTTTCAATTGTCCTTAACTCATTAATCCTTGTCTTCTCCCTACCTTCTCAGCTGGATGTATTCTTATTAATAAACTCTTTGTCCCATCAGAGGCTAAACTGAAAAATTCTTTGTTCTTAAAGAACTTTGAATAACGTCTCAGGTGTAGTTAATATACTGGAGGGGAGGCTGGATTTAGAAAGAATATGGATTTTATGCACAACAGACCTAGGCTTAGAAATTGCTTTTACCCTTTTCCTAATGGTTTTTTAAGTATTATGTAACTTTTGAGCGCCAGGGATATGCACTCATGCAAATTCCTCCCACTCTTGCCACGGTCGATGGTGACCTTTTTGTAGGAAAACCAGCACACAAATTTCGTGTGAAATCTTGTGCAGACCTCATTTTATGAGTCTTCTCTGCAGGATGTGGCATCATTATACTCTCTTTCCAGAATCCTCTCCTCTCCTGGCTGCCACGATTAAAGTTCTGATTCTCTTTCTTCCACCTGAAATGCTCCTTTGATTTTCTCTCTCAGCCTGCTGTCTCTGTTTCCTCCTCCTACCCTGTGAACACCGGAATTCCCTGGGATCCTCTCCCGGGCTGGCCTCACTGTCCTTGTGCCCTGGGCTGTCACTGATCCACCTGTGATTTCCACCCCTTTCCCTCCTGCTTCTGCTTCATCCTGGGGCTCCAGGTTCATATTCCCAACCTCCTCGGACTACTCCATTTGGGTTCTTATTGTGTCCCAAATTAGATTTGACTGAGAAAAAAAAATGGCTTTTCCTCTCCACCCCCTAACCTTCTCCTCCAACCTGGATTTTTTGTCTCGGGTGATGATTTCACCACCGATTTAAGCAGGCTAGAGCTATCTTTGATGCTTCTTGCCGGCTCATCTCTCCCAGATGGGCTATGGGTTGGTTTTTTTGTTTTGTTTTGTTTTTGTTTTTTAAAGATTTTGTTTATCTATTTGACAGACAGAGATTATAAGTAGACAGAGAGAGGCAGGCAGAGAAAGAGGGGGAAGCAGGCTCCCCACTGAGCAGATAGCCCAATGTGGGGCTCCATCCCAGGACCCTGAGATCATGACCCGAGTCGAAAGCAAAAGCTTAACCCACTGAGCCACCCAGGCGCCCCTATGGGTTGGTTTTGAGAGTATGTCTAATCTGTCTTCCTCCTCTCCATAGCCATTAGCTCTGTTCTATTTAAACCCTCACATTTTTTTTTTCTCTTGTAAAAACTTTGCACATCCCCCAAAATGGGTTTTCCTCTCCTCAACCTCCTACTTTTCCAATCTGTCCTCCACCGCTGGGTCTATTTCATTGCTGTTTTACCATTTAAAACCTGTTGCTGGGATCGTTGTTCTTCACTGGCCAAATGAATGGACCCATGGAGCCATGGGACCAGCAAGTGCCTGGGACAGTCCCACGCTGCGCCCCTGACCCCCACCCCCCACCACTGCAGTCCCCTTACCCTGCCTGGGGAGGTGGGAGGATAGAGCTTCTATCCATACTGGGTATCTGCACTGCAGGAGCTAGTAGTCAAGCATCCTTTTTCTTCCTCGTTCCCACTGTAATCTCCCACTCGAGTGGAAGCAAAAAGCCAGCGTCAGAACTAGGACTGAAAACTTCAAACATGTATGGAAATAGAAAAGTATAATAAACCCCAATGAGCCATTACATAGCTCCAACGATTTTTAACTCGTGGCTCATCTTGATTTTTCTCTTCTCGGTGCAATCCTCCTCTCCCCACCCTGGGTTATTTTGAAGCAAACCCAAATTTAAGATGTTGGGTTTTAACAGAGTGAAAGCACCAGGGACGCAAGCCCATCGGGGATTGACAGCGTTGGTGCCCGTGTTTGTCCTCAGCACCTCTCAGTGTGACAGCTCATAGGGACAGGGCACTGCAAGGGACTGTGGGAGTTGGCCGTGGCTAATCATGGCTCATGACGCTCTGCTCTACTGTCCTCTGTAGGTGATACCACATGCTCTCCATGGGTGCAGAGGGCTCCTTGGGGTCACATACCTGGTGTCCCTGCATGGGGTTCCCTACCAAGCCCTACACTGCCCTCTGCTGGAGGGATCTGGGGCAGCTGACAAAACACTGCCCACCCCCACCCCCAAGCGGATGTCTCACCAAATGGGGGCTCATCAGACTTTGCAGCCAAAGTTAGAATCCATTCTTAAGCTTAATGGGAGGCTGAGGGAGAAGGAGCAGCAGCATAATAAAGGGAAAGAACCCAGAATTAAAGTGAAAATATGGTGTCCGGGTTTCTAAGAATCCCTTGGAGGGACCCAACAGTGCTGTCTGGGGCAGGAACAAGGGTGACCGAGACACAGGTGGCAGAGCGAGAGGATACTGTGCCCAGGCAGCCGGAATACAGGGGTGTCAGGCCAGAAACCGCAGTGGTTCATTTCCCTAGGGACTCGGCACAGCCTTTTTTGTAATCAAAAACATTTGCAGGGCTCTGGGCTCAAGATACAAATTTGCATATTGCTTTACATAAGTCAGCATATGGAGTTCGCTCACCCCTAACACCAAGAAAGGGAAATTAAATTCAATTAGATTAATTAGTACAACTGATTGCAAATTGTTTTCAGACCTAATATTAAGGGTGCTGCATGCAGGAAATACAGAATAGATGTTTTAATTGGAAGGGGGGAGGGGAGGCTGGGAGCGAGGCCGCCTGGGGAGCCCCGCCAGGTTCGCCAGAGAAGATAGAGAAACACGAGCTGGGAGGAGGTTGCCTGTACTTCTTCGGGACCTCTTAGCCCCCCACCCAACCCTCACCCCGCCCAGTCTGTATAATGGCTCCAGACTGGGCAGAGGCTGACTTCCTTAGGGAGGATAAGGCTTAGGCTCAGGCCACTTTCTGGCATGATCTCTCACAAGGCTTCCTACCCAGTGCGGCATTTGTCCTTTTTTAAGAGAGCCCACCAAATCCTAAGAACCTACAGTTGCCCCTGTTACTCTTACCCCTCCCCCCCCTCCTTTGCGCCTTTGATCCTCTACCTTCCGGCTCTGTTTCTAGGAATTCAGGGTGGGAGAAAAGGGCCCAAGGGAAGAAAAGTCATAGGGGGGTGGGTGCTGGGGGAAATCCCTGCGTTACCAGCCCTCCAGATCCACCGTGAGCATAAGCCCGGCCCCATCAGAGCTGAACCAGTCCTAACTCCCAGTCGGGTACCCAGCCTCAACCACTAGCTTCCCAGGGCTGGAGTTAAACCGCCCACGCTTACCAGGTGTCTGCCTGGGCCGGGTGTGTTGGGGCCTGCCCCTCCCTGTCCTGCTGGAGTTGCTCAGTTTATGAGGAGGACGGGCAGCTGCCCCGTGTCCTGCGCTAAGAGGACCCCCATCAAGAGTCCCAGCTCACCTGGCTGGGGGCTTGACATCCCGCAAACCAATTCCTTGCCTTGTGGGCTGCCAGCTCCACCTGACTTTCTCCTGCCATCCCCCGTGCCCCCCAGCCTCTGGCCTCCTCCCTTCCCATGCACATTCTCAGTAAAAACCCTGAGGATGGGCTTCCTGCACCAGGAGACACGGTGGGTGGCGCGGGGATTCCGGGGTGGAATGTGCAGGGTCTTGGAGACTCTTACATTTGATCAGGTGGGAAGGATTCATTCATGTCTGTATTCCTTCATGCAAGCATGTATCATCTCTTGTGCGCTAGGCCCTGGGAGATGATTCAGAGGTGGGCCCATCCAGCCTACCGAAGAGCGTTATGACAAGTCCAGAAATAACCATGTGAGACAGAACAGGAGAAGCCTTCGGAGAGACACAAGTGGGTTCTAGGTTATTTTGAGGTAGGGAGAGCACATCTGGGTGGGCAATCAAGAAAGACCTCAAAACGAGACCATGCAAGCTGGGCCTTCCAAGCAGGGTAGGATGGCAGCAGGTGGGGGCAGAGAGAAGGGCCCATAGTGGAGGCACCCGCACAGTCCCTGGGGACAGTGGCATTCAGCTGGCTTTAGAGTGTGGGTAGAGAAGAAGTTGACCATCTTGGAGAGCTTTGTGGGCCGAAGACAGCCTGAAGGTCCGTGAGAAAAAGGAGAAGCATAGGAAGGAGTTGGGGGAAGGGTGGGAGCACAGGGTTTGCGGGGGCACGTGCAGGTGTCCAAGGCCTGTTGTTTCTTTTCAGAATTTCCTGGCCTTTCCCGCTCCTCCCAGCCCACGGCCAAGAGGGAAGTTAGTGGGCTCCCTCTCACTGCCCTCAAAGTCAGCCTCGCTCAGATGTGGAGGCTTCCCTGCACGGTTCAGGCTGGAACCCCCTCCCTCCCGACCCCAAGCCCCCACTAGCACCCAGAGTTCCTCAGTGGGGCCTCACACTTTGTGAACACTTTGTGAATACGTCTCCTTGGGCATCCGAGGAGTCGCGGTGGCTCTCCGTCCAGGCGGTGGCCCGTTCCGCGGCACAACGAGCTCGCTCCTGACATTGCTAACCACCCGTCTACTCCCAATAAAGCCCACGCTGGTGGGTGCTGCGCGCGCAAGGTACTAATCGCTCTTCCTGGCTCATTCAGACCACAGTCAGGATTATAAAGGCCCATGAATCAGAGATGGCAGCCCAGAACAAAAGCTTTACCTCCAGCTGTTTTGTTCATTTTCTAAACAACAACAGAACATTCCCTCCTTCACCATGCCTCCCTCTTGTTTCTTTGTGTTTAGGATCCATTAGGAGTCAAATGCATTCATTGAAACCTCCGGGCTAATGCTGCTTGAGGGAGGGAGGCCAGAAATGTCCATCATCCCAGGAAGCTCCAGGTCCCATGTTACTCACCTCTGCTCTCCTTGCCGGGGATCACCTCCCACCTGGAAAGGGATCCCGGGTTCCGTCCTGCCTTGCTGGGCACAGTCCATCTCCCCTGCTGGCTTTGCTCCTCACTTGACCATCTTCCAGACTACACCTGCTCGGGAGACCTGGCCCTATCTCCTGGCCTAAGACTTGGCCCCCATCATCTATATCTCTGCTCAAGTACCTGACAACCTGGTCTTGCCTGGTGCCAAAGGTCATCCTAGGGGCCTCCCTTATTTTTTTTTCTTTTTAATTGAGGTGAAATTCACATCATGTAAAACTCACCATTTTCAAGTGAGCAATTCAGTAGTATTTAGTACATCCAAAATATTGTATAACCACTACTATCTTGTTCCAAAATATTTTCATCACTCCAAAAGGAAACTCCATATCCATTAAGCAATTACTTTTCATTTCCTTCTCCCCACATTGCCTGGCAACCACCAATCTGCTGTCTCCCCGGATTTACCTATTCTGGAGATTTCGTATAAATGGAATCGCGCAATATGAGAACTCTTGTGTCTGGCTTTTTTTTCACTTAGCATTATGTTCTCAAGCCTCATCCCCGCTATAGCGGGAATTGGTGCTATGTTTTATCTTACATGGGATAATGTCTCATTGTACGCTTGTAACGCAACTTGTGTGTCCATTCCTCCATTGCTGAACACACCTATCATTTCCATCCTTGGATGTGGTGAATAGGGCTGCCATGAAGACGTGCGTGTGTGTGTGTATTTGTTTGAGTAGCTGTCTTCCTCTCTTTGGGGCATATATCCAGGAGCAGAACCCCTGGGTCCTATGAAAAACTCTATGCTCAACTTTCTGAGGAACCACCAACTGTTTTCCATAGGAGCTGAGCATTTATATTCTCACCAGGAAAGTACGAGGGTTCCAGTTTCTCGACATCCTTGTCCCAAATTGTTTTATGGGTTTTTTTTTGTTTTGTTTTTTGTTTTTGTTTTTGTTTTTGTTTTTGTTTTTTTTTTGGATGATAGCCATCCCAGGGGTATGAAGGCTATGTCCTTGTGATTTTGATTTGTAGTTTTCCAATGACTAGTGATAGGGGGCATCTTTTCAGGTGCTTTTTAGCCATCTGTAGACCTTCTTTGGAGAAATGTTGATGTAATTCCTTCCTCTATTTTCAAATTGGATTGTTTGCCCTTTTGTTGTTGAGTTCTAAGAGTTCTTTATATATTCTGGATACCGGGCTCTTATTGGATATATGACACGCAAATATTTTCTCCCGTTCCGTAGGTTGTCTTTTCACCTTATTGATGGTGCCCTTTGAAGCACAAGAGCTTTGAATTCTGATGTAGTCCGATTTATCTGTTCTTGTTCTTGTGTTGCCTGTGCTCTTGGTGTCCTATCCAAGGAATCATTACCAAAATTGAGACCATGAATATTTACCCAATGTTTTCTCCTAGGAGTTCTATGACTTCAGCCCTTATATTTGTGTCATTGGTTCATGTGGAGTTCATTTTTGTATATGGTGTGAGGCAGAGATTCCCAACATACCCTTCACTCCTGCGCTCTAGCCCACCTCAGCTTGGGGTCCAGCCTAGGTCATGTGGCCTGCTGCCAATGGTCGCTGACGGCTGCACAGCCCAGTGTTTCTTGCCCTGGATTACCTGTAGGTCAGGGACACCCTTCCATTCTATTCAGTCTCCGTGATGTGGATTGCTTGTTCGCCCTGCTACCTCTTGCCTGAAATCGGATGCCATTAGATAGGGCTTCCTCTCGGCCAACCAGCAAGGTCTGTTCCTCCAGCTACCATCTCATTCCTGTCACGGGTCTAACCCAGATGCTCTCTCTCCCCTGAGACGGAGCTCTCTCGCTATTGCCAGCACACCACTCTGGCCATGTCTTATGACAAAATCAAGTTTCCCCAGCAAAGTGCAGTTGTTAAGGGTGTGGACTCTGGAACTGGTGACCAAATCCCAGCTCTGCCACTGACTACAAGCGTGACTACAGAGAGCTCTTGAACCTTTCTATGCCTCGGTTTCCCCATCTATGTCTGGGGACACCTATCTCACAGGGTTGATATGGCATTTCGGTGAGTTAATATATAAAAAGCGTTATGAAGAGTGTCCCACACAAGCTAAAACCTCCATGAGTGTTAGCTCTTCTCAAGAATGTCTAAAAATACTCCTGGTCCCTAGGAGGGAAGGGTATTACAACTGACCCGTACAACATTTTAGCATGGATGAGTTCATTGTTGTCCCAGGTCCAAGGTCAGGAAGAGGTTACCTACCAGACCAAGGAGAACAATAAACCTACTCATGTCAGTGCCCACAGAGAGGCACAGGGAAAAGGAAAGAGAAGGAGGAGCAGGGCCCCAAACCAATTTTGCTGGTTGCAAAATTCTGTCAGAGCCTCCAGGCTAGATAAATCTACAGTAAATTCAGACGCATGATACCTGTGATCTAATAAAAGCTCCAGAAAGCAGGAACTGATTTTGCTGACTTGTCCTCGGTTGTTCTCTCTCTTTTTTTTTTTTTAACCCTGATCTGCCTGCTACTGAGCTCTGGGGGGAATCTTGCTATCCCGGATTTAATCCATGGGGTGGTTTGTATCGTGGGGCCAGAATCCCAAAGGTCCCCCAGAGTCACCTGTAAAAAAGCCAGGGAGAAGGACCCTTCCCTGTCACCACCCTCTTGGCTGTGTCCTTTACAGAGCTGCTGCTGATTCATCCCCAGGAGGGAGGTTAGCACTCGGATTTACTGTCTGTCTGAACAGGCTCTGTGCAACACGACCAAAATAAAAGGGAACGAAATAGAGCTGTCTCAGCAAAATCTGCTGAATCAGAATTAACAAGAAAATCTTGTAACTAATGATCAGAAATTAAAATGTACTCAGGAGCTTTACTTTTAACCAAATAGCAGGGCGGCAGGGTGATACTGCGTAGCAAATTGGGACAGCTCAGATTATGCTGGAGGCGAAGGGCAGACTACATGCGGCTTATCTAGATGGGAGGCTGGTCCCCCAGCCACCTGGGGTACCGCTTTTGGACCAGAACCTCCTCCTCCCCCCGCCGGCCAGCCTCCCCCCACATCCTCATGCCAGCCTCACAGTACAGGTGAGACATGTTCATCCCATGTCTCTCCATTTTACAGACATGAACACTGAGGTGCCGAGCGGTTCTGCCAGTAAGTGGTAGAGCCTGATGAAGGATTCAGGTTTTTGAACAGTGGGAATTCCTATACAGAGTCATTCTTGTCAAGAGTTAAATAATCTCCTATAGTTTAACTTTCCCAGAAACCTAGATTCTCATGTACTGCACACTTGAAAGACTGTCTACCCCAGCATGCTGGCAAATCCTAGAGTCTGAAGTGCAAACGTGTGGTTATTTTCTGTACCTTAAATGTTAACAATTGGCTTTCATTAGAGCAAAAGTCAAATATTTTCTTGCTTGCCTAACTCTAAAAGCACTTAATTTTTACAGAGTAATTCAGATTTGGGGCTGCACTGAACCATGAATGTTTTCAGTTTCCGAGCAAATGCCTCAGACAGCTGTGGGGGATGAAAAGAAAGGGTGTCGAGTGAAACGGGCCTGCAGGCTTTCTGTGCCACCTCGCCTTTCACACCACTCTCCTGGCCATCCCATTATCACCACCACGATTAGCCACACTTCACCTCCCAGAATAATGGACACCCACGAGGGAGGAGCCCACGGTCTACATGCTGAAGGGGAGACATAGAGTGATTTGATTGGAGTTTTATTTGCAGATGTCTCCCTGGGAAGAGAGAGGGGAGGTGGCTTCTCTCAGATAGAGGAGCTGATGCTTTAATTACAGGGAAGCGGCAGGGAGTCGACGGCAAGGGGAGAAGAAACCAGTCAGGAGACTGGGCTGCCAGGCTTCCTTAGAGCACTTACTCATCTTGAGAGAATGATTCTCTGTGCCTCATTTCTTACATCTCTAAAATGGGGATAATCACGTCTTGTCGGGTTGTTGAAAAATCTCAAATAATATATGGAAATATATTATTTATGTATGTATGCAGAAGTATATGTAACTATATATGGGTGTATATGTATAAACACATACATATGCAGGGTTTATCTTAGAGGAGGGATTCAATAACATATGATTATCAGTAGGAAGAGTAATTATAGTTGTACCTGTACTGTAACAGCAGGAGACACTTGTAAGTTTTCTAGATTTGACTTTGCTCTCCTCTATGAATATACAAAAAGCCTGGCTGAAATTCTTTCAGTGTGACATGCTTGGAAGCCATGTCTTCCTCCTTTGTCTGTTCTTTGTCTGCATCTCTCATTAGACTGAATATTGTAACCCTCAATAGCATCTTTTCTATTTACGGGACCTGTGGCATGGGCAGATCCAGATGGTCCAGACAGTGGGGCAAGATACCAGGATGTGGGTGTGGGGGTAGGGGTAAGGTAGTGGAGGAAGGGGGAGGGAGGACAGGACTCTTGGTGAGGGCAAGTGAGTCCACAAAGCCAACCTGAGACCAGAGGCCAGGGTGAGGACCGAAAAGAATCAGGGTGGGAGGACCATAGCTGGGGGGTGATACGAAGTTTAGGGTCTGGTATTTAGGCTCTGTCCAGCAGGGCAATGGATTGGCCGAGGTTCCAGTGGGCAGATAGTCTGCACCAGGGACAGGAGGCCCAGGTCATCAGAACTCCAAATTCAGGCATCAGTCATGACAGGCAAAAATATACAGATCCCTATCAACTAGGAGGACACCAGAATCACTTAGCGGAATTTCCCAAAGTACAGCTTCCCAGGCCCCAGCCACTGAGATTGGGGATAGAGTAAGTCAGAGGTACTGCTGGAAGAGATTATGGGCTTCCCCACTCTGCGAGCACACATGCAGGTGATGACTAAGGGAGTGACCTTGAAACTTAGGACTTAATGAAGTTTTAGCAAGAGGCAGAAGGTCCGCAGGGAGCTCAGGAAGTGAGTGTGATGAGTTCACAAACACTCCGTGAAGGAAAATTTTTAAAAAGAAGGGAAAACACCACCTCGAGGGTCAAGAAATCAAGGTCAAATGACATAAAAAGAAAAAGGAAAAGCAGTAATTTTCTTCACAAAGCTCCATGCAGAAATGTTTCTACCAGGATCTCTGGATCTCCCGTGAGAATGTCATGTGCCAGATACTCCCCCCAGACCAACCCATGAAGACTGGCAATGTCTGTGTGAGAGAGAGTGCAGGTAAGGTGAATCAGTGAGTATTTGAATCATACATCCTGCTGATCTGATCAATTTCTGGTGAATTTCCTCTGTACCATAATAAGAGTCTCAGGCTCTAAGCTAAGGCCCACCCCTGAGACAGTGGGAATGGGGATGGGGATGGGACTACTGTGAGGACACAAGGGTCATGGGGAATTGGTTTACCACACATATTTATTTCTTTTCCTTCACAAAAATATGCTTGCTAAAATGTGGTGGCTCAGCTCCATCTCCTAACTTACAACCAGAAATCCAAACCTGACATCAGATGTTTTTCGAGAAACTAGAGGAACCAAGAGCAAATACCTGCTAATATTGACCAACCGACCATGAGGATCTCCTCACAATGAAAAGCCCAGATCACTTTTGATCACCTTATGTTTCAGCTCACCAGGTGGCATGCCCTGTCCATGCACACAGGATGACAGTCTGTTAGTGTCTCTTTCTTAAATATACCCTTACGTTCACAGTAGGTGGAAATTTGAGGAAACCCTCCAAACTAAAGGACAGAGAACGAACCAAACAAACAAATCCAAAGAAAACTAGAGAATTCCATAAGAGGGTTCAACGGAGAAGAAAACCATGTAATAACTAAAGAAATATGTCAGAAAAATCTCCAGAAGTGTAGGATACAGGAATCTCCAAATTGATATGTCCAAGTATCAGAAGACCAGGTATAAGAAGATGGTCCCAAGTCTTCCAGGAAGGGAGGGAAAAAAAGGCAAGAAACTAAAGGAAATGATTACCCTGATATCAGTGGAAGAAAAGCTTTAGGTAGTTCTTGACAGCAATGCCTTCAGAATGCGGAAGGAAATGGACCTTCACGTGAGTATCTTATACACAACCGAAGTACAGAATACATGTGAAGCAGAAAAAAGACATTCTTACAATTCAAGAATTTTACCTTTAAAAAATCAAATCCAAAAAAGTTTACCTCCCATTCTCAGGAATGTCCTCTAGGATGTAGTCTAGGAAAAAAGAAAAGAAAAGAAAAGAAAGAAAAAGAAAGAAAGAAAGAAAGAAAGAAAGAAAGAAAGAAAGAAAGAAAGGAGAAAAAGAAAAAGAAAAAGAAAAAGAAAAAGAAAAAGAAAAAGAAAAAGAAAAAGAAAGGAAATCAAGAAATGAGATCTCTGATCCAGGAAAGAGGGGAACCAAAATTAGAGATCAGAAAAGAGAATCTCCAGGATGTCACACAACCTGCAGAGAGCGCTACCAGGAACACTGGGACATTGGACAGAGAGCCTCTTGAGTGAAAATTCTTAAGGAAAGAAGAAGGAAATAAGACGGAATGAGGATTTGCTTGAAATCACAGGAAGTATTATTAAGACATGTTGGAAAAATTGGAGAAAAGTGTGAGAGGTTCCCAGAAAACCAGGGACATGAAAAAGAGGAAGCAATTATTAATTCTGGGAAAAACAAAAGATTGTAAAAGAAAGGAGGTTGGTCATAATTTACCATTTGGCTCAGTGTATAAGTGCTGATTATTGATTTTGCCAAAATTTATTTTATAAATATGTCACTGGGATAAAAGGAGAGAAATGTGGGCAATGGTGTGGAAAAACGAAGTCCTTATCTCCCATGGCACAAAGTCAATAGATAATGTCTACAATTGATATTTCAAGAAACAGATGTGTAATATTCAATTATAGAGGTAAACGCAAGGGGAAAGCCCTACAAGTGTGAAGGATGGATGCTTCTGGGGAAATCGGGTGCATGAGAAATAGGAGATCCCTGTATGTAAACAATACTTCAAGCAAGTATTCTTTTGATAAAAAAAAATAATTAAATGTAAAATCGAGTTTTTTAAAAAGACAAAGATAGCTGGTGTAGCCCTTAATGGCCTGACTCTCTTTTTTTCCTTTCAATCCACTGGCCCAGCCATTATCAATTCAAAACCTCAGCTCTTCTCATCATGAACAGGAAAGATAACTTTTAAAATGTGTGACATTTTGAACTTCTTAGTTACACTCTATATAACATCATTCTCCTGTTTTTCCTGACTAGATTTTCAAAAGGTTAAACTTCCTTGGAGAAAGAAAACCAGAACAGGGGCCTGGGATCTGGAGCTCAAGGAAGTGGGTTCATCCTGGTTGGGCCGGCTGTCAGCGCTCACTAATGTCCTAGGACTGGTTACCACACTGCTCGGAAACACGGAGTCCTGCTCTGTAGATGAAGAAGGAAACCAACACCTTCCTTGTGGGGTACTCACGGACAGTGTATGCCCATTTTATCTCACTGCAGCCCGAGAAGACCTGGCTACCTACACAAAGTAGGCACCTGCTGAGTACTGATATGAGTGCAATTTCTAAAGACATTTCGAAATGGAAGCAAGTAGCTGTGGTGATTTGGGTACAGGTTTGCCGAGAAGTTGGAGCTGGACTGGAAATGCTCTTTCCAAGTTCTGTTCATGCTCAGTCATCTAAACTTTTCTTCCATTCTGCCATAGAAATACAGAATTCAAGGCCATGCAGTTGGGCTGTTGCCATGAGAAGGAACAGCTAGAGAAGAGGCACAGGTCATCAAATCCGTTTTCCAAGTAATGACTTTGTTTTGTAACAGAATTCCTGTCTGACTGCATGGGGTTACCAGCAGATGCAAGGACTTGAACTTCAAGACATGTTCCCACATTGGAGCTTCTGGTTCTGGAGTGTGGACTATGTCCTGTGGTTGGAATGCGTGTGCCAGTGACCACCTTGCCTTCTTGAAAGTTCCCCTCCCCAGGCCCCACTTCATAGGTGGGCTGTTATCCCAAAGCGCACTTGGTCAGGATGTCCCAAAGTCACCTGTTGCAGGAGAGGGCGATCAGAGGTCATTCCTCCGGATGCCTGGCCTGCTGCCTTGTCCTTCTCAGATGGGCCAGTCCTGCTGGCGGGGGAGGGGGGCATATAACCCCGAGGGCAGCTGGGAGCTCCTTCAAGGCAGCTTCTGAATGCTCTAGATTTGTAGCATCAATTCCCCAGGGCGGCGGGACAGAAGGGCTGATTTTCCATCAGCAGAGGTTAGATTTGAGAGTTTTTCATTTGCTTCATGATCCAACAGAAGGAATTCTTGGTGGTTAGAATGAACTATGGCCTCTTTGTGCTGTCCAAGTTGCCAGGGCCTGTTCTGGAAAGAAAGATGTGTATGATCCCAGCCAGCTACTAGACACAGGAAGCAAGCGGAGGAGTGGCTTCATCTGGAAAATCTGGTTCGGTCCACTCAGGGCAGTTCAGAAAGTTCGGCAAGCCCACTCTGAGAGCCAGACCCTGCCAGATGCCATGTGGGCCCCATCCTTCAGGGATCTTACAAAGAAACGGCAGTGGGAGGGCAGACACATAAATGGGGGTGCTCCTCATGCAGCAAGAGCTACATCAGCTTTGCAGAGGGTGCCGTGGGAACGCAGGAGCCCAGGCAGACCCGAGGTGTTCTATGAGGACACAGCCACTTGTGTAGGGATACAGGAGAGCTAGCCTCCCCATGGCCTTGTGCTGGGGAGCCTAGAAGGGATTTCCTAGGGGCTGACTCTGTCTTCCTTTAGCTCCCCATTCTTCTCTAACCTCAAAACAAACTATCAAAAGTTCATAAAGATAATGGGTCCATTTTTTAAAAAGATTCTATTTATATGAGAGAGAGAAAGAGCATGAGAGAGAGAGAGAGATCACAAGCAAAAGGGAGGGGCAGAGGGAGACTCAGACTCTCCACTGAGCAGGGACCCCATTGTAGGACTCGAACCCAGCACCTGGGTTCATGACTTGAGCAGAAGGCAGACAGACGCTTAACTGACGGAGCCACCCAGATGCCCGATAACGAACCCACAGTATTACAGCCTGGGTTGAGCCAGGTACTGAAAGACAGTGTGGAGAAGCCAAAATGGGTTCCTGGGGGCAGGGACTGTACCTCCTCTTCCTCCTGTCCTCTCAGCCATCCCATCCCCTGTGAAGCTTTCCCATCCCCTCCCTGATGCCCCTTGCATGCCAGTGACCTCTGTTACAGCCAGGAGCACGTCATTCCCCTATCCCAACTCTCCCTGAAATAAAATCTATTTCTCCCTCCGTTTGTTGTTCTTGAAGGCTAAGGCCTGGTGGCCAGCTCTGGGTATAGCGCCAGCCAAAAAACAGGTGCCTAGTAAATACCTCTTGCTTGGTGATTTCCATATACATTTGGGGGGCTGACCTGCCATGTACTTTGTGAGGCAGCGTGGTCACTGAGAAGAGACAGGCCACTCTGCCACTTATAGAAGTCAGACAACCTTGACCCGTCATTTAACTTCTCTGAGACTCAAGTTCCTCATCTGTGAAATCATGAGGGTAATACCTACCTTCGCAGACTGCTGTTAGCATCCAGCAAAGCAGGGACTGCAGAGCACATAGGCATACAGTTGGCACATAATAATAGCTCACTAAATGCTAATTTCCTTTCTCCCTTCTTTACTGAACAAATGGTTGGTGGGTGAACGAAGCTGAGGTCAGTGTGGCTCACCAGTTGTTCAAAGTGCAGAACTAGTGAACTCAAAGCTCCCCACATTGCTTTTTCTTTCTGGTAGGAACACAAATATTTTTGATTTTATATTTAATGCGAGGAGCAGCTGAGCTGAGTGGTTAGGAACCCAAGGCTCTTGGAGTGGACTTCTTGGACCTGAATCCCATGTCCACTACCAGTTGTATGACTTTGGGCAAATGACTTCACCTTCATGGCTCCCAAGTTACTCGTTTGTAAAACAGAGAGATAATAGTAGTATTGTTATCATGTAGCTATTACTTTCATGAGGACTGACTCAGTTAAAATCTTTAAAGCTCTCCGAACAATGCCGAGCACAGAGTTAAGGGCTATGTAAGGGGTTGCTATGTTACTGTTCTTCTTTTGCGTGTCTAAAATGTTTTATAATTAACTAATTAAGCCTGGTTATCAGATTCTCAAATAGAACAATTAAATGTGGGACTATGAGGGCATTTGTTCAGGAGGCAGAACAGGACCCCCTTGGCACACGGGCCATTCTCCAGTGGCTGCCCTCACCTTCTGCTCTCCTCCAGTGGCCGCCACCCCAGTCGCTCAGAATCATGTCTACTTCCACTCTGACTGACGGTGACATGGTTTAGGCCCTGTAATCTTTCTCGGACTATTTCTGGAGTCCCATACTTGCCCTTCTCCAAAGAATCTCACCTCCAAAGCTCCTTACTTCCTGCTACTTAATCCATCTTCCTCCTCTTACACTCTGGTCACTATTACTCTCTTGCTGTACCACCTTCAGTGGCTCACAGCTACCTGCCCGATCAAGTTCAGAATCTTCTACCTGGCATTTGAGTCCTCCTCTCTGACCCACACTCTCTTCTGTGTCTTCTAGACCACCGGCTGGTTGACCCGCTCCACACTCCCTGGAATGAACACAGACGATGATGAGATGCCCAGCACAGGGGGATGGCCAAGGGCTGCAGACAACAAAGGATGAAGACTGGCCAGAGGGACTGCATTTCCCAACTGCTCTCCTCTGCTTCCTTCCCCTCCTGGGCTTGCCACCAATTCTAAGCCCAAGAGCGGTGCTGCTGGGTGTCAGGTCCTCTGTGACCCTAGGCAACCCTACAGGGGAGTCTCAGGCCCGGCCTGATCGCTGTGTGACCTCTGAGGACTGAGCTCAGCCTTCGACATTCTGCCCTGTGTCTGGGACATGGATGTTCAATCCTCACAATAAAATGATAAAGACAACAAACATTTGATATGCTGTATTCCTGGTTCTGTGCTGAGAACTCCCCATTTCACTTAATCTCACACTAAAATGAGGAGATAGGTAGGACTATTGCCCCATTAACAGAAGAGGACATTGAGCTCAGAGAAGCCAAGTAATTTGTCCCTAGTCACACAGCCAGGAATTAGAGGAGCCAGAATCTGAAGCTCCATTATCTGACCCCAGCCCACGGGGCTAACTGTGGTGCTTTAGAGGAGAGCACGGATTGAAGACAAGGGGGAGATCAGGCTCAAGGGAAGGCTATTGCCTCTAAGGCAGGGAAGGAGAAAATAGGGCACTGCACAGTGACTGGGGAAGGGCTGGCTGAAGGGACAGCATCAACTGAGGGTTGGAGGAGGCCCGAGGCACAGGCGAGGGGTCGGCCTCGAAGGAGGCTATGGCGGAGAGAAGCAGCTCATTCCACATGGCCTCAGAGTCCTGCATTCATGGACAAGAAAAGTTATTTTCAGTAAAGGGCAGGAGAGGACCTGGGTGTGTGTGGCGTGAAGGGGTTCGGTCTCCTCCACGTGAGGACAGGCCCAGGGCATCTCCTCAAGTTGAAGGACAGTCCTGCCAGAAAGACTCCCTTGATCTTCCCCCTCCATGCGTTCGCTGGAGGAGAACACTTCTGGAACAGAGCTTGGTCTGTCCTTTGTCCCAGCCTCTGGTTGTGAGCTCACCTTGTCCCACCAAAGCACCCTGCAGAAAAGGATGGGGGCAGGGACTCTTCTCCCCTCCTTTTCTGGGGACGCTCAAAGGCCTGGCGGGAAGCCGTCTTCCAGCGGGTGCGGGGTGGCACCTTGCACACAGCGCCCCTCCCCCACCCAGCTTGCCCTCCTGTCACCGAAGGCCCTTCACCCCGGCGCTGCGGCCGGCCCGGAGCGGAAGATGCCCTCAGCAGCTGGCACATCTCACAAGGCCATGCAGCGAGCCTCCTGCAGGGGAGCTCAGCGCTCCTGGCCGCGCTGGACAGTGAGTTATTGCTGCCTGTTATCTCCAGCAGCAGGTGGAGGCGTCCTGGGCTGCTCCTTCCCGCCGAGCCAAGCCACACAATATTTACCGGCTCAGATGAATAAGGTAACCAGCCCTGTCACCGCACAGACGAGGCATCTCTTGCCCAGAGTTTTGGTGGTGGTGGGTTTTTTTTTTTTCCCCCTCCTTTCTTTCTTCATTATGTTTGTAATTTTGTTTTATTATTTCCCATTGGAAGCCGTGAAACGAAAACGATGCAATCTACTGCTGAGAAATAATGTCGTGCTCCAGTCCTTTTCCAATAAGCCCTGAGGTGTGCGCTGTGACGGCTTCATTAAATTAGTCGGCTCCATGGCAAATGGGAAAGCGCTCGGAGCTTCGGAGGGTGCTAATCCGAGTCGGGCTGCCCGAGACCTCGGACCACCAGGGAGCCTGTGAGGTTTGGCTCTGAGTGTTGGAGAGAAGAGGCTCCCCCCTGCCCCCTGCGAGGCCACAGAGGCCTCCGTGTCCACGCAGCTGCTAGACTTGTCCTGGAACCCTCAAACCTTCACTGTCTCATCTGGGAGCCTGCCGCTGCCCAGGCTGTGGTCACCTGCTGAGGGAACGGACAGGTTAGGGCACTGGGTCTCCAGAGGTGTGTGGTGGGCAGTGGCTCAGCGTGTGGAGTGGGGGAAGGAGGGGGCCTTAAATCTGTAGAGGTAAACCACATGGACCAGAGATCAAGGGCGAGCCTGTCCGTGAAGGCCAGCCAGGACTCACACTGCCAGCTGCTGGGGAAAATGCCCGAAATTCTTGCAGATGAAAGGCAGGCGCTGCCCGTCTACTCTTCTGTCACCATCCCCCAGAGTTTATGAGAACAGTTTCTCTCTTGCTGGGCTCTATGGCAGTATTAAAGATTTCCATTACTGATAGTTCTTTCCAGTTAGCACTTTCAGTATTAAATTCTGTCATTACGAAGTAAAATATGCATGATCCCTAAATCTATGGGTATTATAACAAGATTTCATTGTTATAAATTTGTCTTCTTGGTCCTCCGCTTCTGTCTTTGCTGTCTTTTTAAAGCCCTAATGTCTGATAGCTATAGCCAGGAGGTAATTAGGAAGTGGTACTAAAGAATCAGAGGCTTATTCTCTCACTCATTCACAGAAATTTATTGAGTATCTGCACTAAGATATGGTGTCCCGCAGCCAGCAGGGAAGACAGTGGTGACAGCTAATTACAACACTAAGGAATTTTGGTCTGAGCGGATATAGGCAGCCCCCTCCCACACACATATGTAAATATTGTATAAAATACAATAACAATTTCAAATTGCAGCTGCACTTGAAAGAAATGGGAAATCCCAGATTTAAAAAATGAGTGCAAATTCAAAGCCAGGGTGGTGAGTGTGAGCTGAAGGGGAACTGAATCCAGATGGCTGGGGTTCCAACCCCAAGAGGAGGCAAGATGTGAAGGCCACAGACTCCTGGGTGGCTGGGACCAGAAACAAGACCCTACATACAGTTGGTGGCTTATAAGGCTAATAGTCCCCACTCACCAGCTGGGCGAATGGTGATGGGATGACAGCAGGACAATAACTGGGGTAGGGAAAAGATAATTTGCAAAAGATCGGAAATCAAGCTGGTGCCAAGTGTAGATGTGGGGTCCAAATTCCCATTACTTTTACAGAGTGGAAGCCACAATCAGAGAAATCAATGTATAAACTAGTTTAAAGTCAATGAGAACCAACAGAGGCAGACTCAAACCTTCCCTGACAAATGCCTCCACAACCCAGGCACCTGGGATGCCCAGAGAAAATGATTCCTGTTGAAGAGGAGCTCACACGAAGGAATTGCACGGCACATAAGGAAACAAACTGGCAAGAGAGCAAGGCTCAGATTCGATATGCCACCAGCTTGATCACCTATGCTGCTCCTAGGATTATCCAAAAGCTCCCATTTCTGCCCGTCCACTCGATATCATCATCCTTCCAACTCTAATCCAGACACTTGAGCATGCCCAGAGCCCCTGCCTCTTTTCTTTCCAGTATATATAAAAAAAAAATGTATAAAAATCCCTTCCATTTAATTTGCACAAACACCAGTAAGATAACTTAGCAGCCCCCCCCTTTTTAAAATATTTTATTTATCTGACAGAGAGTGAGAGTATAAGCAGGGGGAGCAGCAGGCAGAGGGGGGAGGGGGAAACAGGCTCCCTGTGGATGCTGAGATCATGACCTGAGCTAGAAGCAGACACGTAACCGACTAAGCCACCCAGGTGCCCCCTAGCAGCCCTTATTGTTTGTATCTGAGTCCACTAGCCAGATGTGATCTCAGGTGAGGGGGCTTCTATCATACCTGGTCACCTCCTCACTGGGCAATGTGGTGAAGCTATTCCAGGGTAGTGACCCCAAGCTTGGGGTCTCAATTTTGTGAGCCTTTAGAATATGAAGAGTGTAGGTCCCTTTTGTTTTCATAGGCTGATGTCATTTGACAAACTTTTACTTTCACCTGTGACTACTGGTGGCCTACTGAGCAAGCTCTTCCAGATTGCTGAAATTTGGCACCAAATTCAATGATCAAGTTGACTGAGGGCTCTGTTCAGCATCCACTGAGAGACTTGACCACCAGGCAAAGCTTGGCCACAGTCAGTCAGCTATGCAACTGCAGGCCACGACGTTTTAGAGCAGGTCACTGTCCTGTGAGGGCCTCGTCAGCATTGTCTTGTGCTGGGGGAGGTTTGGAAATACTGCTATTTCTGCTTTCAAATCGTAAATTACTCTTGCTTTGGCTTCACCACTAACACCTTAGTGAACGGGTAACTCTACATGGTTGTCAGGATTCCTGTTTGTCTCATCAGAGTTGTCACCCCTACAATTGGCTAGAGGAGCCTTAAGACACATGCCCTATAGCTCACATGTGAACCGTCCACGTCTCCATTAGTGGATTATTGTCCACATGCTTCATTATTATCCCAAGGCCTTTCACTAGTAAGAGGGGGGTCAGGAGGATGGCTGAAGTCAATGGCATTGCTGAGGGCTAGCTCGTTGGCCACATCAAAGCAGCCCAGATAAAAAATGTTTGTCTTCCTGGGATGTTTCCCCATTTCCTTGGGTGTTCGAGAAGGGACTTAGAGCCTCCTACACTCTGTAACTTTTTAGGGGTAGTAAAATGTGAGTAAAGTTACTTCATCTTGGGCAAGGAAGAGTTTTTCCAATCATCCATTTAAGAAAGCTTTCACTGAGAGCTTAATGTGCCCAGCCCAGTGGTGGGAATAAGGCAAGCGACAGCCTTGCTGTCACCAGGGAACTCAAGGACAGGCAGAGACACAGACGGAGACCAAGAATGGGCGAGGGCATCGGGTCCTTGGGTTCTCTTAGTGCGGTACCTGTTTCCCCTCCTCAGGGGAGGGGTGCTGTTGAACCTATCTGGACTTTCCTTCTTCTCTGCAAGGCCAGTTTAAACCCTGTGGACATAGCTCAAGGAACCATCCGACCTCTTCTTCAATAGATGTCTTTGTCTATCCCATGGCCTCCTCTCCTTTCCATAGCGGGGAATGAAATAACCCCACAAAAGAGTCAAATCATAACTAAAGAAGGTCATAGGAAGATTGTATAAACAAATACAACCTGTAGAGAAGATTCTGGGTGTGCACACTCAGCTTGTGACTTCCTACCCTGCAGTAGTCCTCAGTAATGATGAGCTTGAACATGGCCCTCACTGAAGGCTTTCTGGATGGAGAGGAGACAGACACCTGTATAGGGCCTAGTAGTTACTGTGACAACCAGAATCCAAAATGGCTCCCAATGATTCCACCTCCTGGCATCAGCTCTCTTGTGTAATTCCCTCCCCTTAAGTGTGGACCGAGCCTAGTGGTTTGCTTATATCTCATAGAAGGTGGTAAAAGCGATGGACAGACTATTGTGAGATTAGGTTCTAGAAGACGGTAACTTCCATCTTGCTGGCATCCTCATCTCTTGCTCCTGGACTTGCTTGCTCTGGTCAACTGAGTGGGTAGGCTGGAGAGGCCTGCATAGCATGGAGCTGAGGGCAGCTTCTGGTCAGCAGGCCGTGCAAACCAAATGCTGCCAACATGTACGGAGTGAGCCTGGGACAGAGCCTCCTGGTTGAACCTTGAGATGACGAGGGCCCCTGACAACACCTTGACTGCAGTCTCTTCAGTCGCTCTGAAGCCGGGGACCCCATGAAGCTGTGCCTAGATTCTTGGCCCATTGAAACTGTTTGAGAACAAATGTGTGTCGCTTTAAGTTGCTGTTTTGGGGGGGTCATTTGTCACTCAGCAGTAGATAACTAAGACCATTCCCAAAGTGCTTGTGGCAAACGAACCTCGGCAGAGAATGTAGGGGCCTATTTTGGGAATTTTTCAACAATATGGATTGGTTCTTTTTTCTTTAAAGATTTTTATTTATTTATCTGAGAGAGAGAGAATGAGCATGTGCTGGGGGAGGGGCAGAGGGAGAAGCAGGCTCCCGGCTGAGCGGGAAGCCAGATGTGGGGCTCAATCCCAGGACCCTGAGATCATGACCTGAGCTGAAGGCAGAGGCTTAACCCATTGAGCCACCCAGGCGCCCCTGGGTTGGTTCTTTTCTTAAACCCTAGCTAATAAGAGTGGACAAACACAGTACCCAATTCCCAGGACACAGTGGGGATTTATTAGAGTAAAAAACACCCTGCTAGTGGCCATAGACTATAAAGCCACGAGGGCCCACGGAGATATTTAGGGCAGTGGTTCCAACCGGAAAGTGGAGCGGGGCATCAGAATCAGCTGAGGAGGGGCGCCTGGGTGGCTTAGTGGGTTAAGCCTCTGCCTTCGGCTCAGGTCGTGATCTCCGGGTCCTGGAATCGAGCCCCACATTGGGCTCTCTGCTCAGCGGGGAGCCTGCTTCTCCCACCCCCCGCTTCTGCCTCTCTGCCTACTTGTGATCTCTCTCTCTCTGTCAAATAAATAAATAAAATCTTTAAAAAAAACTATTAAAAAAAAAACAAAAAAGAATCAGCGGAGGAGTCTGGACCCCTCTGGGATCTCCTGAAGCAGGAACCTGGAGCCCTGAACAGACATGATTTCTCCAGGTAAGAGACTGTAATCTTGGGTAAGAACCACGGATCTGCTCTTGTTCCCCAACGTAACGTATTGGGAGATGAAGGGCCAGAGAAGTTGTGTGTCTTTTTAAGCTCACACGGCCTGTCATGGCAGCCATCGTCCCCTCTGAGTGGAGAACTCAGCTCAGCGCGGTGCTAACGGTAGTGGAAACAGAGAGATGCACAGAGAAAACTTCTAAGGTTCCTTTATTTGTTTTGAAAACAACCTCTATTCTTTCTCTCTCAATTTAGTCCCGGCCTCGTCACAAAAAATGCTTTTCTCCTTGGCCTCCTCTGTAGGAAAGGGAACAACATAACACTCCCCGTGTGAGCTCTCTCCCCAGATCTCAGGCAGGAGCCGACCAGGCCAGGACTGGAACAGAACAGCATGGAGAACACGGGTATCTGTCTCTGAGCCCCACTTGGCTTGCAATCCCTTCCTCCATCCTCCCTGAGACATCTGCTCCTGCCCGGGGGCTCTGCCTCCACCTCCCAGTTCAGAGCATCTACGGAAGCTGTGGGCTGCTTGTAGCCTGATTTCCAGTCTGCTTGGCATCCGGGGAAACGGCACCCACAGCTCCACTGGTTCCGGCTCGGGTCCTCAAGAGCTCACCAGGTCCCAGTGCTGGCTCATAAGTGATGACTCGCACGGGTTGACCACGATTTCCCTGCTATTCTCAGAGCCATCACCAAACATGTCCGTGTCTAGGCAGAGATGGGACGCTATGTGTTCGATGCGGGAACCAGTCTTGGTCCATTGCTGAGAAGACGGAGAGGAGAGAGCATGAACCAGGATTCTCTGGCTAAGGGCCCAGGTTCTACCCATGATGTCAGAAGTTCCAGAACAATTAGGCATGTTTACAGCACATGGCTAGGGTCGCCCAGAGACTTGATTTTCATGGTCTCATGGAGGAATAAAATTGCAACTAATTGCTTTTCTAGGCATTATTGTTGGTTTTTGGTTTGTTTTTTGTTTTTGGATAAAAAAGTAAAAGCAAAATCAGTATGTCTGGTAGGAAAACTCATTAGAAGGTAATAACTTTCCAAGCAACAGGCCAGAGAACAGGAAGCACGTGAGTCATGGGAACAACCAAAGAAACGATGTGCGGTCGGTGTCTGCACGTCGGGAAGATGTGGGAACGAGCGGGGGAGGGACGCAGGAGGGCAGTGGGGCTTCTGGGCAGCACCCGAGGCCAGCAGCCTGGACTCCTCCATAGCCGTTCAGCACACAATGGACCCAAACAGAGAGAGGGGTCTTGTGCTGCTGCCCCCCGGGGCTTTACCTCACGTGACAAAGTAGGAGGGGACAAACATGGTTTGGGGAGCCACCAGGGCACAGGGACAAAGGCCCACTTCCGTTAATCTCTCTCAACAGCTGCTCTGTGTGGTGGGCCTCATCACCTCCATTTCAGAGAGGAAGGAAACCAAGTCCAGTGTCACATGGCCGGTGAGCCAGACAATGGCATCTGAATGTCTGTCTCTCTAATGCCAATGCCCAGTGAGCAGGTGACTGCATGGGGTCAACAGCTTAGGCCCGACAGGGCACAGGGCACACTCAGAGTGGACATCCTGCCAGGGCCCAAGGCCCCCCGAAGGCCAAGATTCTGGTACCGCTCATCCTGCGGTCCTGAAGGCTTTGCCCCTATGCCTTCCTGCTCAGGGATGCCAGGTTGGTGTCAGCACTGGACAGGCAAGTACGAGGTGCGCATGCCCACTGGGGCCCTGCCAGTCCACAGGCATCCAGGGCCAAGCTGACCGCTGCTGCTGGTGCCCCTGCCCTCGTCCCCTAACCAGAAGGGCCTCTTTCTGATCAGCCCCTCCACCTCTAGAGTTTCTTTCTGGTCTTGCACACGAGACCTGGACCTACACAGGACTGCCTGTCACTGAAGGCGACCACACCCCGTGGGCACCCGCCGAGCTCTCACCTGCTTGTCATCTCCGTTCTTGCAGAGGACAAGAACCACCGGGGCGCCTGGGAACACAGTGATGACGGACAGGCACAGCTCCTCCTGGAGGATCTGCTGCGTGTATGTGAAGGCCCATATCTGGAGGGGAAGAGGCCAGAAGGTTCACATTAGGATCCTTGGAAACCTCGTGAGACACATCTGGGACTATGTGAGAATTAGAGTAAAAAGCACTGGAGGTCCCAGCAGGAAGAGACTGTCAACAAGGTCGCCTTGGAAAATGGGACCCACTAGCCAGAAACTCCCAGGTCATGTCCCCATTGAAGTCTCCATCCCCACATCTGGGAAGGGGACCAGTCTGGACACACAGGCCACCTCTGGGGGCTGCTGAACAATTCTGGGCTTGAGGCGGGGAAGCCTGAACAATGCTCCAGCCCAGCTGTGGGGTCTCTAGTTTCTCTGTTTGGATGTGTGTCTATTGCCCATCCTTGACAGTGCAAGTAGCTGCGTGGCAGGCCACTCCCAGCTGTCTTTAGAACGTTCCTTCTTTGAAAAGGAGTCCAATCAGTCGCTTGAGAACAGGAGTGTTATCGTAAGAGACAGATGTGAGGACGGAGGTAACAGGGAGTGTGCCGAGGGAGGGAATGGAAGAAGAGCAGAGGGAGAGCAGGTCACGGGACAGAACATGATCCCCGCAGATGCGTACACTCCAGCACTCCAGGAGAACAGAACATTGGGCCCCAGAGCCCCTGCAGGGAGGGAAGCTGAGAAAGTCCATGGACAAGGAGTATGGGGAGAGGAAAGGGGCATTTCATCTGAGGGTCATTGCAAAGAATGTTTCTCCATTATTCCATGCAATGCCAGAGATCAGAGAGCGACAAGCTGCTAAGGCGCCCAAAGTATTTCGAGTTCTTAGGTCAGAAGGACAAAAATGGAAGCCTCCATAAGGTCTCTCCCAGGCTGTGAAGTAGGAGCCTTACCATGGGGCAAAGAAGGTGACCGGTGAATTGGATACCCTGGGGAGAGCTTCAGAGAGGAACCGTCAAGTGCCGGACACCTTCTCTACTCCACGCCTGCTGGCCAGCTGACCCTCAGCCTCTGGACCAGGCCGCTGGTCAGCTACTTCTCCTTGGCCCGAGAATGAAAAAAGGGTCCCTTAGCTGGGGCCCTTGCTCTAGGCCCACGTGTCCCGTAAGCTGACTGTTGTCATGTGCTCCTCATTCTGCACATTCTCTAGCTCATGGCAGCCCCCCTTCGGCCCCCGCATCCCTCCTGACTTCTGCCACCTGGTGACATCTTCGATGTCTTTCTGTGCCCTGGCCTGTCCCCCTCCTTGCCTCCAGGCTTGCGTCCTTCTGCTGCCTCACTGGACCACCTGGATGCAGAACCCTGCCTCTCCTGATCTGGGACCTTCTCTGTCCCTGACGCCTGGATGGTGCCACCAGCCCAGGGGGAGCCACTGTCCTGCATGTGTATTCTCATGTCCCTTCTCAAACTGCCAGTGTTGGAAGAAGACCTAGACCAGAAGGGACTCCCTGGGGGATAAGGGGATGGAAATACGGATGGATAAAACACTGGCTGTGAGCTGAGAATTCCTGAAGCCTAGGGATGGCTACAAGCTACTCTTCCATATAGTTCTAGATCTATATCTATTTAAATTTTTTAATACTAAATGTAATGAAATGTACTCCTTGGGACGTATCAAGAAGTTCTCCTCTGGACTTGAACAACACCATGCTACGCATGCCATTTCCTTCCCTCCAGGATTAGCTGAAAGGGAAAGGCGTCTGTGTGCACAGAGGTGATGTAGTAATCACAAGCTTGTTACCGATGGCCTGAGCACTGACTATGTCTAGGTGCTGTCCTGGGGGCTTAGCACAGATGACTTTAGTCTTCATAAGAATCTTGTCCTTCATAAGAATCCCAAATAGGTATTATTATTATCGTTCCCGTTCTGCATGACGAAAGGCTCACAGAAATTATACAATTCTCTCCGACAGACTCTCTCTGGCTCCTTTGCTGTTGCTGCCCCCAGAGTCCCAGCTCCTTCTATCCCAGTTTAATCACAGGTAATGCCTGTCCCTGAGCTCCCTCTTCTGGGTTGTAAACAAGAACACTATAGATCACCTCCACCTCCACAGCAGAGAGCCAGCCAGTTCCCACTGGCAGCCCCAGGAGACCGGGAACAAAGGTCACACTCTGTGTGGGGGACGAGGGAAGGGGCAGCCAAGAGAGCAGACCCCTCCCCAACCTGGATGGGCACTGGGGAAGAGTATGAACGGAGGCCCACATTCTACAGACTCCGCATCAGAGGGGCACACACAGCTGGCTTCCCAGGCCTGCTCCCCTCTTCTCCCCACCCTGGCTCCATGCCCCATCATCAGCTCCCCTATATGCTTACCCACGCTCGCTTGGCCACTCTCCTTTAAAAGGCCCCTTTGGGCCTGAGTGTGTGCTAGGGGCACAGTCTGCCCTCCGGAGATCCATGCAGGGCCTGATATCAGGCTAGGGCCATCTGGATGGGGGATTCTGGGGCTCTGGTCTTTAGGAGTGTGATCTAGAAGGTGGGAGCTGGTCTTGGGTGCGTGTCCAGAGAATTCTGTACAGGAAGGGGCGAGAGAGGCCTGAAGCCCAGGCCCGAGTCCAAGGGCAGGTCTGTCAGGGAGCCAGCCGCTGCCCGGGCCCACCATACAACCGGCCTCAGCTTTAGATTTCTGCCATTGTCGAAAAATGAGCCTGAACAGTCAGAGATGTGGCAAGAAGGAAAGGTCCATCTCTCTGACCCATTACCCCCCACAGCTGCTGTGAGCCATGAATTAGCATTTAAAAAATAAATCCTGTAATTATTTTGATTACTACAATACACTGGCTCTGTATATTTTACGTTAAAAGCATTAATTAAACATAAACACTTGAAATATACCACAATTTCTGAAAATCTCATCTTGGCATTTCTTCTTTTATAAAAACCCAGGGGCTTTAAACACTGGACGTGCTGGGGGTGCTGTGACGGTGGGAGGGGAGTGGTCCTTCTTTTGACATCTGAGACACGCCATCCACTAATGCCTTTCGGGAAGGAGCGCAGATGGTACCCGGGTGGGGCCGGGCTCGGAAGAAATCACCTTAAGATCCCCAAGGGGAGAAGGCGCACAAGCAGAGAGGGAGGATGGAAGCCTTTACACCAAGTGGACTTTCCATTAGCTGGTGCTTTACTGGCAGTGAACTAATTCAGCCTCACAATTTCTCAGAGGAACACAGCTCTCTAGCCACATCTGCAAGACAGGAGTGAGGGAAGCAGAACACAGAAGCAGGTGGGGCAGGGAGCGACGAGAGGTTCTCCGATTCCCACTCTGCAGCCTGTCAGGCTTCCAGAATGGCCTGTGATGAATGGGTTTATTAAATGAATCCCAGAGTCAGAAATGGATTCAGGAAGGTAGCAGGGGCTGCTCAGAGATCAGTGTACACTGGGCCATGGGCTGACGGCTTCATTAGGGGGGTCTGGCCAAGTCACAGACCTCCCCGGCCCACAAGCGCACAGACACGGCCCTACCCACGGGAGGTAACCCAGAGGCTGCGTGGGCAGCCTCACCCTCTCACGGACAGGCCAGTAAGGGGCTGAGGAGAAGGTTCACTCCTAGTCCTCTAGCTCCTTTGCCCTTGCCCTGGAAGAGGGGAGCCGACGATGGGGCGGGGTGGTCCAGGCTGGACAGGTTAATGGCCTTCTGTGCTTAGCGGGAGTCTCTGGAGGACAGTCCCTGCGTGTAGAGGAGGGAGCAGCCTGGCAGGTGCGGGCGGGAGACTCCTCTGTGGGCAATGCCCAGCCAGCTGCGTCTTGAGGGCTGGGATGAAGCAGGCCGCAGCACCCATCCTGGCAACAAGCACCCAGCCTGGGGCAGCAGCTCTCGACTGGGCTGATCTTGCTTCTGTTTTCTATCCAACCATCTGTCCATCTGTCCGTCCACCCACCATGTGCCAATGTTTGGAGGCCTTTTTTTGATTTGGAGGCATGATTTTCTGATGGCTATGACTGGAGGGAGGGTTGTGTTACTGGTACCCAGCAGGTGGGGAAAGAGACGCTGGCAAACCCCTACAGTGCCCAGACAGTCCCCACAACACAGAATTAACTGGTATCAATGCCAACAGCGCTGGGGTTGAAACACCGTTGCCTCGTGGGAAGGGCCTGGTCCCTGGAAGCGGAAGGCCCACCATTCCTCCTGTCTGACCCAGGTAGCGCGGGTCCACCTCTCTCAGCCTCGCTTACCGCATCTGTGAGACGGCGGGGCCAGCAGGACAGGGCTCAGAGGGCCATGGGATAACTAACCCAGATGAGGCCTATGGAACCCACAGCCCAGTGGCTGGCTCTGGCACAGTCTCTGGGGACAGTGCTTTGGTGACACGTGGAAGGAGCCGTGGTTGGGTGAGGGGACAAACATTCACACGTGGGGAGAAGGCAGGGGCTGTGTTTTCATGAACACAGAAGCCTGAGTCAGTTACTGATGGTCATGAGCAACCGGTCCACACGCTCTTCTATGTGGGGAACTACACCCGATGGGGAAATGACCCCAAATGCCAAGCAACACTGCTGGGTGTGTTGTGGTTAGATGGGCAAACCAGCTCATTTCTGAGGGCTTCCGGTTCTAGATGCTTCACATTCACCCTCACAGTGATCCTGTGAGGCGAGTACGACTTCATGGAAAGGAACAGAGAGCGGGGGTCAGTCTGGGCAACGCCAGGAGCAGACCACGTGGTTGACTATGAACACGGGCCTCTCGGTGAGATTGGACCTGAGCTGAGAGCATCTGGGGCCACCGCTGGCCTTGAAGAACTTAGGTCACACTGACGGCCACACATGTCCCTGCAGCCCTCTTCAGACACGGTGTCTGGAACAAATGAGAGGGAGCAAGCTACACTTTCGTTCAGCCAGGCTCTTGGTGCACCCAGTTCCCAAAGGACCATGCAAACACACCGACCGCCGTGCTGGGGACAGTGTCAGCTGCACAGACACAGACTGCTGCCTCTCGCTGCTGACCAGCAGCAGCAGGGAGACCCAGCGGGCTCAGAGACATGCTGCCTGCCTTTGACTGGGGACCTTTGCTGGACTCACTGCTGGGGTCTTTTATTTCTGGTTCATCCTATCCCTTCGCCCCAAGCTGTCAGGATACACTTTATATGCATATGATTAAAACCCCACACCCAGTAATCTGTCGTTGGGTCCTCTGCCAAGCTGGGGAGTGGCTGCTGGGGCTGGAGAAGGAGGCCCACCTTCTCTCGCCCACCCAGATGTCCAGCTGCCCACGTGCATCCTTCCCAAGCCAGGAGCCCAAACTGCCCGGAATGCAGGTAGATGAACACACTGTGAAGTTTTCCTGTTTTTCTCCCTGTCTTTAAATTGGGGATAGCAGTGAGACTGCTGCACCTGTCTTCCTTCCATCTTTCACACACATATTTTCCCAGAGAATCCAATAAAGTTAAGGGGAAACTCGTTAACCTGGAGGCTTCTTGGGCTTAGTGGGTTTGCAAACTGATGATGTATTTCTCTTGTATTCCACCCAAGGCAAGAGCCTGCCCTCGTCTTCCGTACATAGCAAGATTAAACATTTTGTTCCCAAGGTTGACAAGCTGGCCAAGGAAGAGAAGTAAGACAGGGGTAGGGGTGGATGGGCTGGGGGTGGGGCAGGGGCGTGAACCTGCATCCGAGGCCGAGGTCTGATTGTCTCCTTTCAGCAATGAGGACACCGATGTACGGGGGGGGACACACCCCTGAGAGCATGTAGCCAGCGGGAAGCACAACTCTGAGCTGTTGGCTTAGAACCCCGTGATTTTCTTTTACTCCAGATATCTGGGAACCCTGGAATCCTCCACCCAAATGGCCTGAACTGGACTGCAGGATCCGTGTAGATCTTACCCTGCGTCAGTCCTCCCAAAGGCAGACTGAGTCCCTACAACACACAGCTGGGCCCAAAGGGGACTATTTAGAAGAGAGTGACCGAGGTGGATATGCAGGCTGGGAGTGGGGAGACAGGAAGTAGAGGGAAGCAGGCCCAGGTTGGAAGCCGGTGCTGTGTGTGCTCCCCACCCCAACCCCACCCTGCTCTGGTAAGGAGTCCAGAATGTGGGCCTCCATTCATACTCTTCCCCAGTTCCCATCAATGCTGGGGAGGGGCTTGCTGTGTGGCCTGCCCCCTCCCCAGGCCTGACATGGGGTGTGACCCTCATTTCCCTTCTCATAGGGACAGACGAGACCCCTTCTGGACAGGCCAAGAGGTTGTGCAAGAGGAGAAACGAATATAGGAGGAGCCAAGAAGGCAGAGCAGGGTCAGAGAGAGAGAGAACTCCTGGAGCCCCACCGCGGTGGCGGAAAGGGCTGGAGAGCACAAAGACGGGACTGTCTTTCTTATGCCGGAAGGAGGGAAGCTACTGAAAGGACGAGAAAGGTAAACAGGTCAGCCCTACAAGGGTGTACGCTCACACGCATGTGTAAACGCACATGCACACACATGTACACTCGGGGATTATTCTAGCAGAAATAGTTATGTAGATTCCTATCCATCTAAAGTGGGTTTATACCTTCAAAAAACATGGACGTGCATCCCAGCCCCGCGGTTGGCCATGGGCCGCTTTAGAAGGGAGCTGAGTCTAATCCAGCCCGGCCCCTCCCTGTTCCCCGACACGCAGACAGGGGCCAGGAGCACCGTGGGCCCTCACTGTCCTCTGTGCAAGCAGACAGAACATCGATCTCAGAGTCTTCTTCCATTTTCCCAGAATTTACACTCCTGCTGCGCAAACCCAACTGTTCTCTCCAAAGCGAGAAGGAGTGATGGTTGGCCCTATCATCTAGAAAGGACTCTTGGCTCACTCAAAGACTGTTACAGGGCAGCCCAGCCCAGGTCTTCACGTGTGCTTTGCTTCCTGGGCTGCTCCTTCTCCCCCTCCTCACAGGGCCTATTTCTACTCCTTTCTCAGGATGCAGCTCATTATCAAGTCCTCCGGGAAGACATCCCTGACTCTCGTGCATATGGTGGAGACCGTCTCTCACTGCTTCTAGAGCAGCCTGGACTGAACTCCATCCAGGACAGAGTTTAACAGAACAGCTGCTTACTTGCTTGTTCCCGCGTTCGATCCCCCGAGGGCCCACAGAGACCTGCGACCTAGCCATTCATCTCCGTGTCTTCCCAGTTAGCAGAGAACAGAGATAGTTATGGAGTGAATGGATCAGTTTGTGGAGGGATGAAAACTAGGATTTGTGCATCGATGAAACAAAGAGAGGGCAGGGCCAAAGCTGGAAGCTTGGATAAAATCTCCAAGACACCGTTTCCAGAGAAAAGAATAATGACCTAAGAACCTTCGTGAGCACTCACCACAAACCCATCAAAGTGGGGCAGGGGAGCCAGCAAAGAAAGAGAGAAAAGAGGACTGCAGGAGAATCTCTGTCCTTCAGAGAAACTCGGCACCTCTGGAAACCCAGTGGAGTGACGCGGGTCCCAGAGTGAGGGGAAGTTGTACTTCTCCTGCTCTGTGGCTAGGCTCTGGGTATAACGGGACACCTGATGTCATATAAAAGCAGGTGGCGGAGGCAGAGTCCCTGCACACGTTCTGGCACCCCTAGCCTGTTACGTACCTGGGATTTTACATCCTCGCCTTTGTTCTTGACACAGGGGCTTAACCTGAGGTTGTAGGTCTCCATGTTTTTCTGCCTTTGAGACTCTAGGCATTTCTGCCTCTGTCGGATGCTGCCCTTCTGGATGGAGGAATCGCTGGGGATTCTGGAGGAAAGCCACAGAGACGTGAGAACCAACTGCCCTTTGGCTGAGTGACACTAGCCACTGGAGAGGTAGAGGCAGGGTTCTGAGGATGTCAGGGGCATTTTGCCCAGGGTGGTGGCTGCCTCTGGGCACAAGGCAGCGAGGAGAGACCCAGGAGCCACCACGGCAGATGGAGCCTGGCGCGGAGACAGCGCTAGCGGCAGGTCACACCCGGGACTCAAATCCCAGCAGCTGCGAAATGCTGCTAACCTCCAGCCCTCCCTCCCTCAGCGAACCTCCAGCCCTTAAGCTACTGATGAACTTAATTCCTCTTCTGATTTCAGGAGTAAGGGGAGCCAACTGGTCTACTCAGACCTCCCTATTCTTAACACCCTGTAGCCGCCTGGCCACGGATGTCCCTTGTCCAGACCCAGTCAGCTGAGGGTCTCTCCTGACAAGTCAGAAGGCAGGGTGGGTACCTGAGTTCTGGATAGACATTCTCCAGGTACCACTTGAAGCTCTGGCACTGAAGATTCTTCCTCAGGTCCAGTCTGCTCTCAATGCTGGCAGGACGTGGGGCGGGGGAGACACAGAGAGATGGGTCAGAGGCAGGGACGAGGCTGAGAGACAAATGCACATGCTGTGCCCAGCATGTCTCTCCCGAGGGTGATGGAGAAACTCACCCAGGGAGAGTTCCAGAGCTCCAGGCAGAGCTACGGTAGCTCACAGCAAGAGCTCACAATGGTGTGGTACCGACACGGAGGATTTGTGCTTTCATTCAAAAACAGAATTCAGGAATGTTTTATTTTTCTTTCAAAACAAGGGTACGAGAAGTAGTATGTCTGTCACTGATTCACCACTGGGGCCCTGAGTCTACTTACCCACAAATCTCTCTTTGGCTTCTGCAGCCAAAAAATACCACTCCTGCCCACCCTACCCTCAAAGAATCAGCTTCTGTGGCTGGTTCTGGGGCCCAGTCACACCTTTACTCATCAGATATTTATTGAGCACCTACTGTGTGCCGGGCATTGTGCTCAATGGTGGGCTTCTGAACAACAGAGAACAGTGTTGCGTGGGGCTGAGCTGTGTGCACACACGAACGTATGTATGTTCTGGGCTTAGCAAAGCGTGATGTGGGGACATCTGAACTTGAACAGCATCTCACAGGGGGCGATTGGGTCTGGCAGGGCAAGGCTGGAGACCGGGAGAGCTGTGGGAGGGGCTGCAGAGAGCCAGCTGCTGGTCGTGCTCTCAGGCAGGGAAGTGGGGGGCGGAATGGAGAGAAGGGACAGGTCAGGTCCCTCCATTTATCCCTGCCACCGCCACCACCATCCTTACTCCATTTGCACCTTGTCCTTCCTGGGTGAATCCATAGGACCGGCCCTGCTCGGCCAGCCTCACCTCTTCCAGCTCACACTGGGCTTCTTAGTTAGCGCTAACAACCTTTCCTCACCAGACTCAAAGCAACATGAGCCAAAGAATGATGTCAGTTTTTTTCTTTAGAGTTGAATGTTCAGTGTTTAGCAAAAACCTTGGCACTGCATGCATGAAGGAGGCCGTAGCACCAGGGCTCGGGGGCTGCTGGACCCGGGCAGGTGGGGGAGGGAAGAATCAAAGTCGACACCCAGACCTGTGACTTGGGCCAGAGGACGCAAGGAAGAGTGTTCCTGGAGATGGGGGAGACAGGCTGGGGAGCATGTTTCGAAGCACCATGGCTGAGTTCCCTTTAGGACTGGAGTTGGAGCAGCCTGGGAGGTGTCTAAGTGGAGATGTCCAGTTTGCAGTGGGATGGAAGGGGCTGCAGCTCAGAATGAGAGGCCCAGGTCAGGGACAGAGACCCAAGAGTCAGTAGAAGCAGTGGTGATCGCCAGGGGGTAATGCGCAGTATAGAGACGGCGATGATGGACCCTCGGGGAGGACCACAAACACGGCAGGAAAGAGAAAAGTGAGGCTGCAATAGGACCAGGCAGGCGGAGACTGTAGGCACGGTCATCGTGGTCAGGAAGGGGCTCTCAGGGACAGGGGAGGTTTCCAAGCACACTCCGGAGAGGCGGGGCATGAGCTCCCCAAGGTGCACACTTTCTTTTCTTCCCTCCTATTCCTTTTTCAATCATTTAAGTTTTAAGATGTGAGACCCTGAATCAGTTTAAATGCTGATGGGGACCGTGCATTAGCAAAGACAGATCAGGGATGAGGAAGCAGAGGGCAGGGTCTCCTAGAACACTGGTTCCCATACCGGCTGCACATCAGAGTCCTGAGGAGTGCGGGCAGGGGGCTGCCTTTCAACAATTCTCCAGCCCAGGCTGTACCCAGACCGGAGCAGTTCTCTGGGAGTGGTACCCGTAGCTTCTGAGACCCCCTGGGTGACTGCAGTGTGTAGGCTAGTTTGGGAAGCACTGGCCTGGCCTGGAGCTCTGCTCTGTCCGGACAGGCCCTCAGACCCACAGCAGGACGCTACCTGGGAACTTCCTGGAAATGACACCCTAGGGAATCAACAACCACATTTTAACAAAAGGCACAGGAGATTTGTGTGTATTCAAGTTTAAGAAGCCCTGAGCCAGGAGGCAGGAGAGGAGGAATCCAGGCAGAGGGAGCTGGACAAGTGTCGATTTACGATTTACGAATGAATGCTGATGAAGGGTGGTCCCCATTACAAGTGGAGGGCTGGTCTAACACGGCAGGGGGCACACCTGTCTCAGGAGATGGAAGAAGAGTGGGGTGGAGAGAGCGAAGTTTCCGGTCGGTTTGTCTCGGGAAGTCAATGCCATCTCTCTCAGCTATAAAACAGGTGTCTGCTGTGAGTGACAGGTGGACTTGGGGGGAGGGGTGGGGAGACAGGAGAGTTTTAAATGGGGACTGGGGACAATGATGGCTGGGAAAGGCAGCACGACTGACAAGTCTACTAAGGGCCTGCCTGAGCCTGACGGCCACCGTGTGTTAGCAGCACCTGCTGATACTTTCCAGAACCTTCAGCAGCCTGTGCCCCGGAGAGGGAAAGGCACAAAGTCAGGTGCATCCAGGATTGAGAAAACTTTGCCTGAGGGGCTGACAGATGCACAACAGGGCCAAAGATCTGATGATGATGTCTTTTAAGCCTTCTCTCTAAGCAAGAGAGCCAAAACCAAGCAGGGGAGGGAGGGATGGAGGGAGGTGAGGAAAGGGAGGCGCACAGCCATGGTCAGTGGGCCGGGAGTTTGATGAGGACTCAGGACAAATGCCTTGTGAGGTTCTGAGCAATTGAGCTGGGGGGACAGAGACGCAAACCATTTTGGCCGAGTCTGATTTAATCCTCTGGAGCAGGGACGGGCTCCTCCTACACGGTGTAGGCGGCAGAAACCCATCCACTCCCCAACCTTAGCCTGGCTGAGGGACATCAGCATGACAAAAAGCCACTGGTTTTCCCTCCAAATAATCAGATGCTAACCAAAGATGAAGTTTCCATTTTTCTCTCATCAGTTCTGTGGTGGAGAATGCAACATATGGTTGGGGGATCGGACAGGTGTGGTTAGAGCCTCATGTCCCCAGTTCGGTGATGTGATCAGGGCAAGTAGCTTAACCTGCAGAAAACTCAGTCTCCTGTCCTGTGAAATGGAGGCAATGAAACCCACTTCTCAGAGTCTGGGGAGCACTCCCAGGAGAGCCTTCGTGGCCTCGGCACAGAATTCTTTCCCTGTTCTTGTCTATCTGGACGAAGCCGGAGCACGGCTCTTGGGGACACCTGTAGGATACTGCTCCATGGAGGAAGGAGGGTGCTTTGGCCTTGGGGGACTCAGAACCAGGAAGAGGAGCTCTGAGCTGGAGGGACTAAGGCCATTGTGTCCCACACCCCACCTTTCTGGAAAAAGAAACATCCCTCTATGGTGCAAGGCACAGCACACCTCCTGGGGCAGTGGCCCAGGTTGCCACTTGTTCTGTAAGAGCTGCTGAAAACCCTGCATCCCCAGGAGGGCAGGAGCAAGAAGGACTCGAAAGAGAGTGGCCCCTGCCTGGGCAACCGGATACACTGGCTGTCAGGAGCCAGCGCTCCTCCTGACCCCCTGCACAAAGCAGCCAGAAGGGACACTTACTTCCCAAAGGGCCTCTCCAGAGCGAACGGCCGGGCAGCATAGTAGTACTGCTTGTACTCATCCATCCACACCTCAGCTGTCCTCTTGGTGTTCCTGGGGAGACAGGGGGTGTCCCAGAGCAGTCAGTATGCACACGCAGCAGCATCACCCAGCCGGGGCCCCCCACGATCCAGTAAGAACTCTCCTCCGCAGGGGCTGAGCCTGGCCACATCCCACCCAACCTCCCAAGGTGCCTTTACTCCAAGACACAGGACAAACTCTTCCTCAAAAAGTAACACCTGAAAAATTGTGCCAGAAATGGAACTTTTGTGGCTCAAAAAGAAAAAGGAGGAGGGGGCTGGGAGAGGAGAGTCCACACACCACATACGCCTGTGTTGCCAGGAACCAAGAGGAGAGAGGCAGGGTGGGCAGTGGCCACCTCACCTCCCTCTGCACACAGGCTCCCACCCCAGGTGTTCCCCCTTTCTGCAGGGCAAGGGCTGGGGTCCCAACTCTGGGCAGGACAGCTGATCACATACAGCGTCCAAGAGCAAGGTACAGGTGTCAAGAATCAAGTAATTAACCCAACTGTCAGCTATCTGGCCAGCTCACTAGGCTTTTCCATCAGATGTTTGCTCTGGGGCTGACCTCAAAGGTCACGGAAAATGAGAGAGACTGCCATGGAGGATGTGTGTCCCTGCGCAGTGGGCAGGGAGGCAGCGGTACCAGAAGAGCCTCAGGGCAAGAGAGAGGCCATCAGAAAACAGACACCAGGGGCAATGGAGGAGCAGTCCCCGCTGGGGCCCATATCCGTGACCTTGGGGCCCAAGTCTGTGACCCTGGCGCCTCACTCAACAGGGCATGCCCCTGCAGATTTCCGGTTCTGTCTGGAGCAGAGGTCTTCCGTGGAGGTCTATGGCAAAACTGTCCCAGTCAGTGGACCCAAAATGACAGTCACACACTGGCAGCCTTCTCTTGGTGCAGGGAAGGCAGTTACCAGCGCTTTGCTGGTTCCTTGCCTGAGGCCTAACCATGAGCAAACTGCATGCCGCCTGACCCACTGGCCAGGGCCCAGACTCAAAGACAGAGAATGTTCTGGAGCCCAGGACTGTCCCCATCGCTCTCCTATACCAGGTGTCGCCTGCTCACATTTTCCTCCTGGAAACCCAAGGCCCAAGGCAGCCCTGTCTTCAGTGCTGGATTTCTCACCGCCCCATCCTTGCTCAGAGGTTTCTGCAAAAGGTGTTAACTTTCCCCCTGGTCAGAGCCATGCCAACCCCAGGATGCTCGTGTCAGGATGTAACCCATACCTGCCCATACATGTGAAAACTGAGGACAGAAGAACACAGATGAGGAAAATGATGCCCCAAATGAAGAAATGCTTAGCTCCTCCCTCCCCCAAATGGACAAGACAGAAAAGAAAAAAAGGAAAAGAGGGATAAATGGGTAAGTGAAGCCGTCAGATGATGAGCGACAAAGGGGATAAAGGGAAAAGGTGAGAAGCTGGAGGAAAGAGGGACATACGCAAAATGTTCCTAAAACAGAGGCAAAGCCCGAAGGAGAAGGAATCACAGAAGGTGTATGAAGGGACAGAGCAGGAATGAGCAAGTGGACACCACGGGTGTACTGAGACCCTGGGATCTTTATCTCATCCCCTAGCAGGAGGTGCAGACACCCTAGGGAAGAAGCCCAAGGCCAAGCATGTGCGTAGTAGCTGCTTGTGGTCCCCTGTTCTCAAATCCTTCCAGTGAACTTTCCCTTGGTGACCCAGGCTGAAAGGGGGAGCCGCAGATCTTCTAGAACTTGGATGCAAAAATGGAATCTTCTCCCCAAAACCCAAACAACCCCAAACATCCAAAGCCCGACGGGACAGTGCTGCCCAGTGACTCGCAGGCCTCAGCAAGCCACGGGGATGTCCGTGGTGGAGAAGAGCTTCAGACCGCCTCCTCCTGCTGGGTGGGCCAGTCCGACATCCCTGGCTTAGGCAGAGTCCCAAGGAGCATGATTGTGGCTCCTGAGCGCCCAGAACACTCAGGCAACCTACCAGACTACTGGGGACAGCCACAACCCTTCACCAGGCTTTCTGCTGCCCCTACAGAACCCCTGGGACTCGCACTTACTTTATATACGTGTTGGCGTTTCCATCTGGGAAAACATACGGGTGTTTCTTGCGGAAGACATGGCCCACTCGGCTGCAGGGGACGATCTCGAGGCTGCCGCCACACATCCACACCCTGAAGGAGATTTCTGCAAGATAGTCGTGCCCCCTCAGCACGGCTCTGTGCTCTCCGGAGGGGAGGGGACACAGGATGGCAGCATCGGGGGCACCAGGCCCAAGGAAGGGGTCAGGGCCTCCTGCTGCATCCAGCCCGGGGCTGGGGGTCAAGAGCTGGCTCCACAGTCAGACTGTGTGCTCTGCTGGCTGGGTGACCTCAGTTTCAGCAACCGGGGCTGATGATAACTCGCGGCTGGGAGGGTGATGCGTGTGAATATGGAAACACACAGGGACTGGCTTGGAGGAGCACGTTCATGGGGGGAGGCCGTATTTGGGGACCAGCCTGGTGCAAGGCCCTGCTACAGCCTTTGGGTGACCCAGACTGCTGCTTCTGGACACATGGAAGATGGATGAGACATGCTTGGATGACCCTGGCGGGTAAGAACCAGGACCAAGGAGAAAGAATTTTCCATTTAAGAATATAGGAGACTTTCCCGACAGTCCAGACCCAGATAGAAGAGACTGTCATGGAGGTGGTGAGGTTCACACTCTGACTGGCCAGCGATACCCATGGGCAGGCAGGATTCCCAGCAAGTTCCTGGACGAGGCATCCAGGAGAGCACCTCCCAACACCCGGACCACAATTCTGCCCCTCTGTAGGGGTGCCTGAATTATAGCCTGGGCGGAGACGTCTTGGCAGTAGCCTAGAAAATGCTGGAAGCCTCTGAGCTGTTGCTGGGGTCGCTCCTCAGGGCGGAGATGTTGCACACATGCCCATTTCTTCCCGGCTGGCTGTTGCAGCTGCAGGAGGAGAGGAGTCCCCAGAGGCAGCCAGGATCAGGCTGGGGCATGCCTCTCTCCCCTGGGACCAAGGTCCGTGGCGGCTTGAGGCAGTGCCCCTGCCCCGGAAGGAAGCAGTGGTAGACCAAGGTGGTGGAGGGGAGTATCAGTGACTGCTCGGCAGTGTTGCAAGGGCTTTACCTTCTCTGCAGACAGTGCACCTCCTTACTGACTGCACCCCGTGCATCCCACAGGGTACGCTGCTGCTGGGAAACGTCAGTTTCCCATTTGGGAATTTCTGCCTGGTTCGTGCTTCTGCAGTCAAGCTCAAATAGAAGGGCAGGCTGGCTCAGGAGAAATCCATGCCCTGGGTGACTTCTCCTGCTGGTGGGGGGGAGGGGCATGGAAGCAGGCTGGGGTCCAGGAATAGGAAAGGAAGATGTGAGTATTCTAGTGCCTTCTTACCATATACATGCACGGCACCCTCCAGCTCCTTGGGCACCACCTCCCTGGGTTCCTTCACCTGGGTCCTCTCTCTCTCTTTCCACTTCCTGCTCTGCGTCTCCTTCCTGTCCAGCTCTCCAAGCAGGTGTCTGGACACGATGTCTTCATCGTGATCCTCACCGGCTCTCTCACTTACCTGTCCTCAGCCAGACTTTCCCTATCCCCTACTGCCTCCTGCCCTGTGTACCTGAGCTGCAGGCAAGGCTCTGTGGACACCAACCCCATTGCCGTCACCTTCTTGACACCTGGCTTTCTGCGTGCCCAGGTGCTGTCCCAAATGGGCTACGGCTCATTCCCAGGAAGTTCGGGGACACGGTAGGGACAATGTGTGTGCGCTAGGATAAAGAAAGAACTCTTTCAGGATTGCTTCCAAATGACAGCAAGAACACGGAGGGAGGGAAACAGGAAGAGCTTGGCCTTGGGGTCCGCAGCCCCGACTCCACAGCAGCCCCCAGGCCCGTGTCCATGAGGATACCTGCTTCACCTCACCGAGGGTCCATGCTGCAGGATGGCCATCCACATCAAATGAAACACAATTTTGAGACTACAGGGAACACTTAAGTAGGATGGAAAGATGAGCCACAGCTATGATCAGACGTCCCTGAAGCCAGTCTCTGAAGCACAGACCCTGTTAGCACTGGCCTCCTGTGCCTGCTTCCAGCTTTCTTCTGCCACCAACACCACTTGAAATTTGTGGACAGAACACTCCAGATTTTGACTTTCTATCAAGCCCCCAATACGTAGCAATGTGGTGTTTGGCTGGGGCACTGTGGAGCTCACATGTCCCAGACTGGTATTCATGGGGGTGGGGGTGGGACATGTAGCATAAGAGAGCTTAGCTGACCGCCACCCCCCACCACTCCACCTTGCCGTGAGTGCACTGGGGGGCTGGCTGCAGGGGTCAGCCCGTGGGACTGTCAGTGCGTGTGTGACTTCAGTCTCAGGACATCTTCCTAAACAGTGTGCTCCAGAAGTCTGCTGTGCTCCAATCCCTTCCTCCCCAGGATCTCAAAATACGGTCTGCTCCAATTCCAAAAAAGGAAAACCATCTCATCTTTCAAAACTAGAGACGGAGATCTGGTTTACTAGATATAACCTACAAATTTGGTGCCAGCCCTCTTCCCAAAATACGCATACGTTTTGGCCATGGTCTCTTCCTTTCCATGTATTCAAATAAGACATATGTCCCTCCTCATTTACAAAGCGAATCCCTCCAAACGATGCTTCAGTTCCCTCCCCCACCCCCTCCTACCCCAGCAACCTGTTTCTCTGTGCTCCCCTTGCCTGCCATCTTGCTTCCCTCCACATCCCTGAGTCCTACCTTCTGCCACTGTAGACACAGGACCCACCTTGGAAAGTAGTCATCTGACCCTGGTCCCTCACCTTCCTTCCGGTCTGCTGGCAGTCTTCCACCCCAAGGCTCTGTCTTTACAGGGTCCCCCTGACCCTGTTTCCTCGGCTGACCTCATGGTTCACTTGATGCTGAGGGCTCCCCTTCATCCCTCCCCAGCCCCAGCTCTGTCCTGGCTCCAGCACCGGCTTCCAGGGGCCGTGTGATGCTCGACTGAGGGGCGCTGGACCCCAGCAGATAACGTGCACCTTCTGCCCCTGGCCGCCCGTCCACAGGCCACTGCTGCCTGCCTCCTCTCCCCCACCTGTCAAACCCGCCCTCCTCCTCCTCATTGTCTTGCGTCTGGTGCTTTAGCTGAAAACTGCCCCGTATCTCAACCCTGCAAACGTTGAGTCATGGGGGGGAAATGACCTCTTTATCCACCCCTGGTGAGAAGGGGCTGAGCTCTGTTTGGTCTCTCTCCCTCTGGTGGTAGCTTGTTAGTCATCCTAACGACCGTGCTCATGGTTGTGGATGTCCTTATGTTATGATCAGCAGTGGTCCGACCTGACCCCTGCCATCCAGTGCCTGGGGGCTGAAGCACCGCTCCCCGCTCCAGAGCTCAGCCCTCCGTCGACCAGTGCCGCTCCGGGTACAAAGACATTGCCTTCGAGGCTTTCAGAGGCCAATAAGAGAGGCTTCTCTAAGACCAGCCACTACCAGCACCTCCATCCAGTCCTGACAAATGTCCGTCTTCGCGCCCCCTCAGTGCCGCCGATGCCTCCCAAAGGTGCCTGCACCCCGAGAGGCAGGAACAGCTTCTAGGCTTCAGGGTCCTGCGTGTTAGAAAGGTGGTGACCGGAGACCCGGGGCCTGACTCGGGCAGTCTGGAGTGTGCAGCTGAGCGTGATGGTTCACAGGGATATTTAACACCCAGAAGTGGAGCTGCCTGCCCTCGTCTACACCACTGACGTCAGCATGACTGTCCCCCCGGGGATGTGCTGACTCGGGAAAGTCTCATAATCCAGAGGCGCCAGGCAGGGGGGGGCTCATGCATCAGAAGGGCTGTGCGGGGAGGTGTGGGGCATTGCCCAGACCCTCCTCTTTCCACGTCTGCGGCTCCTGCCAAGTCATCACTTTCTTAAGTGAAGGGGACGGGGCGAAAAGACAATGGAGGGATTCCATAGGGGGGTTCTCGCTGAGTCAGCGCCGCCACAACCTCCCCGGTGATGAGCTTCGCACAGGCCCTAATCCACTTTGAATTGCAGACAGGGAGACGGGTAATTATTCTACCCTCATGGGGGGCACTGCTATCTTATTTTCTTTAGACGTCAGACTCCTATGTGAGGGTGAATCTCCTCACCCTCCACCCTCACTTCTTTCCTCCTGTGACCTCATCAACCCACTGGCTGTCCGACCAGGGCCCCGGGGCCCCCGTCCCCACCCTCCACCAGCCTAGTGTCTATGCGCCAAGCCCATGACTGCTGGATGGGAAAGGGGATGCTTTCTCCCCAGAAGCCAAACTACAGCTATTCGTACACCATAGCTCGGCCAGACCCACCAAGGTTCCAATTCCATTTTCTAGTCTGGTTTCTGGAGGGAGCTTGAGACACAGGCTCCGCTGAATGCGATGACTCCAGCTTGCACGGAGCCACACGTCCCGTGTACGAACAGACACTGTATCCACAGCAGCAGGGCCCCACTGTACCCTGGCCAGCTCAGGACAGGGGACATGGCGCGGGCAGCGGTGGGCATTGAGGTGGCTACTGTTATCCCTAAGTCCACACATAGAAATGCACCAATAGAAACTCTTCCTTTTAATGATCTTTTAAGTTCTCAGCACTCCTGGGCCTGGAAGCTCTGTTATTATTTCGCAATGAACACATGGGACTTGAGCAGAGATCATCACATTGGTCCGTAACACTGTACTTCATGCCATGTGGGACAATCACGTTGCACCCAGGTCTCCTGCCGAACAAGCACTAGCCACAGGCCCACCGTGGTCACCCAGGGCCATAGACCGCAAAGGCCGAGGGGGTGTCCTTAACTTCCCATACTCCATACGGAACAGGACAAGCCACAGCTGCGGTGGTTGCCTGGTCTGGGAAGAGGGAGGGAAGGGGATTTCAGATTGCGCTCTCTGGCCCAGTGGGAGGCTGGCTTTGAGGGGAACAGAACAGTCCTGGGGATGGAGAGAGGAGTGCACGTGAATGACACCGGGGCTCTCAGGATGTGGTGAGCTGGGAGGTGCAGAAGGCCCCCTGCCATCCCCTGGAGAACTCTTTCCCTCAGTATCATCTCTCCTCTGAAGGTGAACCAATGCTCCCCAGTCCCAGCAAACCCCCGATCATCACTCCATCCTGACGGGCTCTTCCAAATCCCCACGTTCATGCCCTCAGGTGCCTACCTATGCTCCCCGGCAGAGCTGGACTGCCCCACATGATGTACGTACTATCAGAAAAGCACTGCATCTTCTGACATACCAAATGCTAAAAAAAAAAAAAAAAAAAAAAAAAAAAAGTCCAAAAATGGCTTTCAAAGCGCTAGGAGCGGGCTATAACATAACGGAATGTTGTGATGGGAGAAAAAGTGTCTCCTGGGATAACCGTCTGCAATGCTTTTTCCTGGTTTAAAAAATTCTGTGATGGACTGTAAAATGCTTCTTCCACAGCTTCTCAGAAGCCCCTCCTGCGTTCCTCATTCAAATCAGCACTTGGGAGCGTCAGACGACTGGCAGGCAACAGCTGAGGTTGCCCCTGGACAGGCGCAGGTGCGCGTCCACACCGCCATCCACAGAAGGGACTGGCAGGCTGGACCAGAACGGGCCATCATGAAAAATAACGTGCCGCCTGAATCCCAAAGTGACTGCCACATGGAGGAAAGGTCACACTCACTCCCTCTGCAAGGTTGAGGGAGGCTGTGTCAGCCCTACCAGACACAGGCTAGCGTGAGATGGGCTAGAAGCATTTTCTAACAATTCAACACACAAATTCGCAACGACTCAGTGTGCCGAACTGTGAAGCGGTGAACGCTATTGTCATAAATGGCACTGGAGCAGAAACGAGAGGACTGCTGTCTATCAAACGGGCTGCAGGAAGGAGTCACTTGACGGCGGGAGGAAAGGCCAGAGCACATCGCTACGGATCACGAGAGGGAAGGACAAGGCCCTATCGGGCCCCAGGTTCTCCTGGGCCTGTGCAGGCAGCGCTGATCTTCAACCTGTAACCGATTTCCCTGTTACGTTCCAGGACTGGGTGCCAGACAGGGGAATCAGTTTGGTTTCGGGGGCTTGGGCTTTTTTTTTTTTTTCCTGCTTGTTTGCTGAGCTTCTAATCTGGGTCCCCGAATGGTACTTGTCTGATGGATTTCTCTACACTGCCCAGTTTGGGAGAACAGATGCTGTGGGTCAGGCTGGCAGCCATAAATTTCTGGAAAATAACTCTTAGTGACTGAGGAAGAAAGCCATAAAATACTCCGGAGGCAGGGACAGGAGAAAACAATGGCAGAGGACGATGCATGGGATTACTGCTGAACGCCAGACAGGGCCCACGGATCATCCGTTCTCGGGGCCGTGCCACCGCCTGGGGACCCGTGCCGAACAGTGCCCGGTGACACACCTGCCTCTTGCTGTCCTCCTCGGTGCTTCATTCAACAAGTAGTTATAGAAGCCTCCTTCATGGGGGCACTGTTAGAAGCCCCGGAGATGGCTGGGAACAAAACAGAGCTGAATCCCGGCCCGAGGCAGGCTTGAGCTTGGAGCACTGAACTCGGGGATTTGAGGGTAGGTGCCTGGGGGTGAAAAGGATTGATGGCGACCCCTGTAACATTTGGTAAACATCTGTTGGCTGCCCCGTGCACACAGTACTCAGCAGCGGGTTAATGAAGAGGGTCTGGGGTAGTCGCTACGGAAGTCTGGGAGCGTCTGGCCCTTATCTCAGTGAAAGAGGAAGGGGTGAGGGTGGAAGGGGGCACGGGTTCCCAAACCACAGTGGTATAGAGCTCATTCTGCAGCCCCAGGAGAGAGAGAAGTCTGGGACCCCCCCCCAAGGAGCTCATAACATTGAGCTACCCTACAGCCGCCGAAGCTGCTTCTTCGGGTTGTTGTAAAAATCCGTGGAGCTAGGTCTGTCAAACTCCCAGCCCCGTCCTGGCATGACCAATGTTCCTTCCCTTTCCCTGCTCCCAGCTGGCCTGTTGTCAACTTGCCCCTGATGGTCTTCCTGGGGAGGCTTTCCCCCTGGAGAAATGCCCCGTTACCTCCAGCTTCCCAGCAACCACTCCTCTCATGCCCCACCTGGCCTTGCCCCCAAGGAGTGACCTACTGCCCTCCTTAGGCCCTCATCTCAGATGCCTGTGGGCCCAGGACACAAAGATGCCACTGGCCCCTGGATGCAGAGACAGTGACTCACCAAAATTCTCTCCACCCCAGATGTCCATGTCCGTGTCGTACTTCCCCAGGTAATTGAACCAGGATTTGTCCATCACGAAGAGCCCTCCAGCTATGATGGGAGTCCTGTGCATTCAGAAGGGAAAGAGAAAGTTATGGGAGAGCAGAGAGGGATCACCATCCCAGTCATCTGCCCCACCAGGCAGAACCCCACACGCTTCTCTCTCCACTGCTTTTCCACTTTACAAGGGTCAATGTGTTACCTAAAACAAGAACAGACTCCTGGGTTTTTCCTTTTGATTTTAAAACTCCTGACCTCACAGACAGGCTCATTTTCTCATCAGCATGCCTTCTGTAGAGGGCCAGAACTTGCTCAGAAGCCCACTGTTCTGAGGGCCCGGGGATCCTCTGCCGGAATCTCCTATAGGCTCTGCCCAGCGTGGCTCTCTTTGGGGGCTCCACTGTTGGGAGCCCAGGCAGAGGAGGAGGACTGAGGCAGCACCCATTAATGGCACACCCATGTTTTGAGATTGGGCTCTCTCCCTTTTCTTCCCCCCTTAACTCTCAGTGAGGGGTTATGTCACCCTAAAATAATATATTCGGGTCCTAACCCCCAGTACCTCGGAATGTGGCCTTATTTGGGGAGAAAGTCTCTATAGAGGTAATCAAGTTAAAATGAGGTTATCAGGGTGGACCCCAACCCCACGTGCCTAGTGTCCTTACACAAAGGAAACGTGGAGCCAGAGAGACAGACTTGCACAGAGAGCACATAATGGGAAGAGACACAGAGAAGATGGCCATCTGAAAGTCAAGGAGGGGGCGGCTGGGTGGCTCAGTGGGTTAAACATCCAACTCTTGGTTTTGGTTCGGGTCATGATCTCAGGGTCCTGGGATCTAGTCCTGCATCAGGCTCGCCACTTATCAGGGAATCCACTTCTCCTCCCTCTCGCCCTCTGCCCTTCCCCCACGCTCCTATAGTCTCTCTAAAATAAATAAATAATTCTTTAAAAAGAAAAAAAAAAAAAGAAGAAGAAAGCAAGCCAAGGAAAGAGGCCGGCATAGCCCTCAGAAGGAAACAACCCCATCGACACCTTGATTCTGTGGTTCTAGCCTCCGGACCTGCAGGACGGTATGTTTCTTCCGAGAAGCCGCTTCGTGGGTGACATGTTGCTACAGCCCCAACAAACTAGCACACCCTCACCTTCGTCTTCTTCCTTGGGGTCCTGCCCCCACCTCCCCTGCCCCTGGCCACTGAGAGAGAAGCCAGAGAAGCCACTCGGAAAGCAAAGTCCTGCTGAGGAAGGCAGGCGAGCCCAGCAGAGTCCAACCAGATAACCCAGTGAGCACCAGGACTTGTATCTAGAAGGATCAACAGCGGGGAAAGGCAGATGAGCCCGCAGGGACCTGGCCCCTCATCTAGTAGGGCCAGAGAGTTTTCTCCCATGTCAGGTAGTTGATGGATAGCAGGTCAAGAAACCTGGTCTCCCAGGGCCACGACCCCCGGGCGTTCCCTGGACTGAGCCTGGGAAACACTCGCTCTCTGATGAGAGAGATATTCCCACAAGAACAGAAGCTGCCCTGAGACACCCACACACTGGGCCACAGAAGGTAAGTTGCACCAGCACAGCTGCCCTTGTCCTTGACTTGGCTGGCTGCCCCATCGGGGGCCGCCCACAGGGGGTAACTGAGAAGCTGCCCCACGTGGTAAAGAGGTTCAGAAGTAGAAGCCACTAGCCAGCATGCTGTCTGGCTCCAATCTCCCTCTTGGCACCGCTCCAGCTCATGAAGGCTGGGAAGGGGGAAGGGGCCGGCAGGTGGGTGAGACATTGGTCCCCGGCGAAGTCTTCCTAGCCATACACATTTGTCGGAAGCGTCAGCATTTGGCTCTTCCGAGCTCCTTGCTTCCCATCTGACTTAAGCTGATTCAGTGCAAATGATCCAACATTTACCACATGGCAGGTCCGAAGATAGAGAGATGCCCACGAAGAATCTGGGGCATCCCTAAGTCACTGGCCAGAGAAAGTGCACCCTAGGGGCCTTTTGCATACGTCTCCAAGCACTTTGGACCCCCGACACCCCACCTGAGGCCCACAAGGGTCAGTGTGGAGATCCACGGTTCTGGGGTAGGTGCGCCCATCTTTGGTAGGAACATACAGACCATACGCCCTAGAAGCTGAGAACCCAGGCTCCCGCACAGGGTGGACATCATGCTCCCGTCTACCCCGGTCCTCTGAGAGGCCCCAAACCCATGTGCTGCGAGCCTCCTATGTGAAGGGAGAATGCAGACCAGGAGAAAGCATCCGCGGCTCTGCTGAAGAACCCAGAGTCAATGCGACATCCTGTCTTTGCATGGGGCCGAGCGCAGATGTGGGTGTTACTAAGCAGCAGGAGCTGGCAGTAAGTGAACTGACCTTCTTTGGCTGAATCCTGACATCCAAGACCTAGCAGTCCTGCTCTGGCCTGAACAAACCATCTTCCCCTCGTCAGAGGCTCAAGCAGGACCACCTGGGACCCTCCAGCATTTAATGGGAAGCCTAAGTACATGGTAGCACATGTATGGGAGGACCACACTGAGCAGCTCCTTAGTACGGGTCTTACCAGGCCTCTGTCCCCTTAGAAGTCTCCTTGAAGACAGAAACTCCTAAAGTAAGGGTAAAGGAGGGCTGGCCTGCCAAAGGTTCTTTTGGTCTCTTCCCAATCTTTTGAGCGTCTAATATGAAATGCCTGCTGTACGATGTGGCAGAGAGAAGGACCCAGTGGTGATGCTACCCACCCCTGACCTGACTTACCTTATGGGCTCAGCAGGGTCCAGACGCCGAGCCTTCTGCTCTGGGGAGAGTTGCTCCCATTGGAAGTGGAGGCTCCAGTCAAACCCTAGAACAACACCCACTCAGCTGATGTGCACAACACATCCCTTTTCTAGAAGCTTGTGAACACATCCAGGGAAGGTGGGCCTGGAGACAGCAGGTCTCACCCAGGCTCATCAGCAAGGAGGCAGTTGGGTGTCCCTCTCACAGTTTCTTTCTACTTCTTATTCCCTCTCTGAGCCTTCCCTGCTTGGCACGGTGAGGGGATAAAGGGCAGATGATAGAGTCAGGTTCAACAGAACCCAAGGGGGACAGGACAGACAGTCATGGGTGCGGCCCTTGGTCAGGAGTCTTGGGAAGGTGCGAGCAGGTTTTTATGGGGCTGAGTCATCTCAGATCGGTCTTGGGGGACCAGCACTAGGTCCTGAGCACAACCATGGTGGGTCTCAGAGAGTGTGTGGTGCCCAAGACTGTGGTGCCGGAACAGGTGAGGCCCCACCTAAGCCAGGATGTCCTTGCCTTCCCTCCTCATCCCAGGGTGAGCCCACATCGGAGCCAGAGCTCTGGGGTCTGGATGCGTCCTGCACGGGACCTGGGCCGTTGCATTCATAGTCTCAGTGGTTAAGGCTACTGTTGGGCTACTGACATTACAGGACACAGGGCTGGACGTTCCAGACAAACAACTAGAGACCTCTCCCCATTCTTCCCCTAGAAAGATCTGACCGGGGTAGTGGTGGTTCCTTGCTGGGGAGAAGGCGTTGGTCCCACTCACCCCCTCTGAGCTCCGTGGCGGACTCGATGTAGTTGAAGTTGTCCAAGCTGATGATGTCAATCACAGGGCACACCACCCGCGTGTAGTCCTGGAAGACAGCAGACTCTGGGCTCAGTCTGGGGTGTCAAGGAGCCAGGCCAGGTGTCAGCGGGCATGGAAGGGCCCTGCCCTCATAATGCCAAGCTGGTTTTGTGGCTTGACCAAGCACTTCTATCTTTGGATCTCAATTTTCTCATCTATAACATAGAGCACTGGAGACTGTGACTGCCCTGGTTCTAATGCCTAAAATGCTAAAAACCTTTCTCTGACTTCTGGTGGCTTCCTCAGCCCCAAAAGCCATCGGAGCATGGTAGGGACCCAGCAAGGGCCAAAGAGTGAGGACACTGAGGAAGGGGAAGGCAGGAAGAAGGGGGCTTTAGAAGTCAGCCACCATTGGTGGGCTCCAAGGAGGCAGAAGCCACAGGCAGCCCGGAAGGTGACCTCAGTCTGTAGTTGCATGAAGCAAAGCCGCACCCGCACAGGAAGAACACCTTGGAATTTCCAAATATTTTAATCTGATGCGTATGTTTCTAGGCAGGTGAGATATAGCATCTCTGGAGACTCTGTCCTTCAGATGTCATCTGTGGTCCTCACTGATCTATGCCTCCAGCCCTGACTTACACCCCCTTGCTCCCAGACTTGGAGGGACTAGGCCACTGGCCCCTTCCATGGGGATTTCACATGGACTTTCAGTGACAGCTTCCTTATCTTCTCTCCAAACGTGCTCCTTTCCCTTGGGTTGCCTGTTTCTGCTAACAGAACAATCACGCAGCCCTCTTCTTCCCAGCGCAAAGAAGCTTTGCCTCTGCCCATCACCCTGATCAGTCCTGCCAATTCGAACTCCGGAACTACTCTTCTGAGCGTGGCGTGCTTCTCCTTTTCCCTCACACCTGGTGGACCGTGGTGGACTCCTGACCTCAGCTCACCCTCTTCCCTTTGGTGGCCGGGGAAGTTGTCATTTGGTTGGGAAAATCTCACTCTGTGGCTCAGTTGCTAAGACCCTGAATTGCCCAGAAGATAGGGCTCACGCTCCTTAGCCTGGCATGCGGGACCATCCACAAAGAGCCTGTATCTCACTCTGCAGCCTCCTCACCTGCTGCATCCCATAGACTATCCTGTCCACAGGCATCAAAGCCACCCAGAAAATGTTTTCAAAATATGCAAGACATATTCGCCAGTGCCTGGGGGCTGTCAGGGCATTGCATGGGTTTCTAAAGTCTTCCCCGCTCTGGGTGAACGGCTGGTACCTGGCTCACAGGAGGAGGGATGGGGAGCAGTGGGAAGGCCACCCCACAGCCAACCAGGAACCAGACAGGCCAGGAGTACCGGCAGGTGTGGGCAAGTCAGGCAGGGCCTCTTTTGCAGCCTTCCGCACTCCCCACCTCCCCCCCGACCCCCTGCCCCCATTCCCATCCCTGGCACGGGTGCAAGCCTTTGCTTCTCCTTACAGCCATTTCATTTCCTGGTTCAATCTCTCTCCCGAATGAGGCTGTCCTCTTATTTTAAACTCAGACTCACCAGGTGCCTGCTTTTATGTTCACAGACTTCGTCTGGCCCTCGGCTTCCACATGTGACTCATCCTGACAGTGACAAGGTACCTCAGAAGCCGAGTGGCCCGTGTGGAAAGAAATGCTCATTTTCAATGCATTGCTTCTACCTCAGGGACATGCACAGATGCTTCTTCTGCAGCCAGCATGACACCTGCCCAGGTGCCTCCGCTCTCCGGGCTCTCCTTGGGCAGTGTCACCTTGCGCCTGTGTGTGCATGCGTGTGTGCGTGTGTGTGCGCGTGCACGTTCAGCCATCCACACTCATTCCCACCCATAGACATGATCCCAAAGACACTCCTGGGACTTGAATTCTGACACGTTCTCACAAGTTCAGAGACCAAACTTCTGTGAGTCGGACATAGTTCTCATTTTGCCTTTGCTTGTTGAGTTTCGGGGTCTCTGTAGCTTTACGAAGTCTTTATGGGGAGGCTCATATGGTCAAGGATTCACCTTGCCCACAGGTATGCTTGGCCCTTGCCCGGCTTCTGGGCAGTAACTTCTGAGCCCTCAGAACGTCCTGCCTCTGTTTACCTGCGTGCCTTGGGATATACCAGACAGTCTATGCTAACAGTGTGACTTAGGCTAAGGGCCTTGGTCTGCGTGCGACCAGCTCACCCTGACCTCTGGAGGCGCGTGGAGACCATGGGTGGGGAGTCAGCCATAATTCTATGACTGATCCCCAAAACAAACACAAAGCCCAGACTCCAAGGCTTCGGTGGGTTTCCCTGTTTCTCAGTGACCTGTACGTGTTCTACACCATTGCTGGGAGAAGGAAGTGCTGTCTGTCCAACACCACCGAGGGCAGTCCACCGGAAGCTCACGTCTGGAACTTTCTCTGTGTGCCTTTCCCTGCTGCGGAGTCTCACCTGCATCCGTTTTGCTATACTAAACAGCAATCAGGACTAGAACAGCCTCGCTAAGTTCCAAGTCCTTCTAGTGAATTACTAAACCTGAGGGTGGTCTCAGGTTTAGTAACTGCAATCCTGGTTTTTTAATTTCTCCTCAATATTTGGAAACCGAAATATGAAATAAAATGCCGGTTGCTTACCTCTGGCCACAACCTTTCCGGGAAGCCGCCCAGGGACTCAGCCTCTGGGGTGCATGGGCTTTGGTACCCTCTCCCTATAGGTTCTGAGGGCTTTTGCCCTTCTCTTATCCCTGCTACAGCTCATGTGTGGTGTCTGCTTGAGTCATGGAGACCAGAGAGGTGATGAGGGACCTTTGGGGCTAAGAGCTGTGTGGAGACACGACCTTCAAAAGATGCTGTACAAGGCTGTATGCCAAGATACAAACCTCTCTGAGGGACCTAGGGGGTCATTCCTGCTCGGTCCGCCTGTGTAGCCCTCAGAACCAGCCCTCAGCCTGCTGGGCGCGGGTGATCCTCTGGCACTGGCTGAAGAGGCTGAAGAGGACACAGGTCAAAGGCTGGCAGCAGAGTGGGCAGGTCGGTTCCTGCTGAGAAAGATGGCCTCTCCTCCTACAGGTTCTGGGATAGAGGGACTCTCCATAAAGATACCCAGACCCACCACAGGTCCCTGCTTGTGTGCTCCAGGAAGCTGGTCTCCAAGGCTAGGCCCACAGGTAGGTGTAATCAGGCAGCTGGACGAACCCCTGACAGACCCAGAATTGTACCCCTTCTTCCTCCTTCCACAACACAAATCAGAGCCCAGGCCCCAACCCTGCCCCATGGACAGGAGCCCAGCAATGACAGAGACTGAAGGCACCACCCAATGGCCATCAGTGCTCCCTACGGTACACCTCTCCTTCTTCCACTCATTCATATAATTAAAACCATATTGGGAACAGACCCTGAAAACATTCCGAGAGATGGCCACTTGGCGGGCTCAGCTGGTGAAGCATCCAACTCTCGATTTCGGCTCAGGTCATAACCTCAGGGTCGTGAGATCGAGCCCCATGTCAGGCTCTGCACTGGGTGTGGAGCCTGCTTAAGATTCTCTCTCTCCCTCTCCCTCTGCCCCTTGCCACCCCTCTAAAAAAACAGTAAATAATAATAATAATAATAATTAAAAACAAAACCTGCTAGAGAGATAGATCATCACTCATTTGATCAACCAGCTTTACAGAACACTTCTTATAGTTTAGGAATTGTGACAGGTACAAAGATAAATAAGGCCTCACAGTCTAGGGAGATGGGGAACAGGGGACAGAGGATTACGATGGGGCCTCTAAGGCAGCCGGGAGGGATGGGTGCAGGAGAAGGAGGGGTCCTCAAGGAGGTGACAGGAGACCTGGGTTCTTGTCCTGACTCTGCCGTCTAGAATCCATGTCACCTTAAACACACCAGCACACACTATAAAGCAAAGACAAATTATTATTTGAAAAACTATCTTGCCTTCCTCACAGGGCTTTTGGATGGAACAAGGGAGGGAGGCGTGTGAAAGACTTTGAAACATATGTAAGCCATTATTTATATAAATTTACCAAATGTTACAGGGACTGAAATTTCTCAAAATCACTTTTTCCAACCAAAGAAATATGGAGATGAGGAGCGGGGGGGAAAGAGGCCTCTGTTAAAAAAAATTAAAACCAACCTGGTGCTTGTTTCAAGTATCATCAAGTAACTGAAGGGAAGAAACAGGACGTCGAGAGGGTTCCGTACGGGCAAGACCAGCTGAGGACAGCTTCTGACAGCCCAAACCCAGCACTTTCTTATCTCTTTCTATTTTTGAAAATCCCAAACTCCAATTACAGCTTAAAATTTCCACTTCCACTTACAAGACAAATCACGTTTTACTCTGAGACAAGACAAAAAGACGCGTGTTAACACGGGCTGACACACGCCCACATCCCTGTCCTGAAGGGGAAGTCTCAGCTGAATGTTCCATCAACAGGAGTCAGCGTCTGGTAAAAACCTCTGCAGCCCACAGAGGCTGCTGTGGCCCCTGCAAGGGGCAGGGTCCGACCACAGCCCCAAGTCTGTCCAACCAGTCCTCTGCTACCAAAGCTTTAGGTCAGACAGTGGTGGGGACCGGGGAGGGTGAGCCCTATTGTGGAGCCAAATGCCTCCCACAGGAGCACTGGACTGCGAGGAGCGCTCACACGGAGGAAGGAGAAGATGCAAGCTTCATTAAGGCTGTCCGAGGAAAGCAAGGTCCCCTAACATATCCTGCAGGGCCACATCAGCCTGGGGGGTGGGGGGCAGGCGTCCTAAAGGTCAAACCTTGAACTGCCACGTGACCCCACCATACCGCTCATTGGTATGGACCCCAAGGGACTGGGAGCAGGTACTTAAACTTACATACTAATGTTCACAGCAGTGCTATTCACAAGAGTAAAAAGGTGGAAACAACCCAAAATGTCTATTAGCAGAGGAATGCGTAAACAAACTGTGGTATTCGGGCAGTAATTTCTGCGACATCAGACAACTTCTTTCTAGATACGTCTCCTGAGGCCAGGGAAACAAAAGCCAAAATAAACTGCTGGAATTACATCAAAATAAAAAAGCTTCTGCACAGGGAAGGAAACAATCAACCAAACTAAAATACAAGCCACTGAATGAGAGAATACATTTGCAAACCACCTATCTGATAGTTAGTCTCCAAAAATAATAAAGAACTTACAAAACTCGACACCAAAAACAAAACAAAAAAACCCCATCAATTAAAAAATGGGCAGAAGACCCAAGCAGACACTTCTCCAAAGAAGACATCCGAATGGCCAACAGACACGTGAAAAGATGCTCATCGTCACTCATCATCGGGCAAATGCAAATCAAAACCACAATGAGATACAATTCCACAGCTGTGAGAATGGCTACAATCAACAAGGCAAGGAGCAACTGTTGGAGAGGATGTGGAGAAGGAGGAAGACTCGTGCACCGTGGGTGGGAATGCGAGCTGGTGCAGCCCCTCTGGGAAACAGTATGGAGGTTCCTCGAAAAGCTAAAAATGGAGCTGCCCTACAATCAGTCATCACACCACCATGTATTTACGCCCCCAAATACGGAAACGCTAATTCAAAGGGATATATGTACCCCTATGTTTATTGCAGCATTATCTACAATAGCCAAACTGTGGAAGCAGCCCAAGGGGCCACCAACTGATGAATGGATAAAGAAGATGTGGGAGAGAGGGGGAAGGAGGGAGGGAGGGAGAGAGAGAGAGAGAGAGAGAGATCCAGTGGAATAGTACTCAGCCACAAAAAAGATGAAACCTTGCCATTTGCAACATCACGGATGGATCCAGAGGGTATAACGCTAAGTGAAATAAGTCAGTCAGAGAAAGACAAATGCTGTGTGATTTCACTCACATGTAGAATTTAAAAAATAAAACAAATGAGCAAAGGGAGGAAAAAGGAGAGAGAGAGAAACCGAGACAGAACTTTAGCTGCTGGGAACAAACTGATGGCCACTAGAGGGGAGGTGGGTGGGTGGGGGATGGGTGGCACAGGGGAAGGGGATTTGGAGCACACCTATTGGGATGAGCAATAGATAAATTGTTGAGTCACCATATGGTACACCTGAAACTAATAGAACACTATGGTAACAATACTCGAATTAAAAAAATTAACAATGTGGTATATACCGTGATGTTGTGATACAAGACGAAATCTCCATGTGGTCTTTGTTTGTGGTTCATCAAACAAGAGCTTCTGAAACCTTTGGGATTTCGTGAGTGGAGGGGTGACGGGGCATCTGTGTGATCCACGGCAATCCTCTCTCACCAGACCTGAGTTTATGCTAATGAGGCAACTGTTCTGGGGTGGGGGGCATGGACCAACCACGTGACAGAGGGCTGGCACTTTCCGCCCCACCCCCAGTGCCCCTCCCCTCTGGGACACAGAGAGGGGAAGATCTGGAAGGGGCTCCAGGGCCCTTCAACTACATGGTCTGTTCCTAATCTATTTCTCAATGCAGACCTCTTCACCTGGATTGTGGAAGAAGGAGGGGAAGAGAGGATTTTCCTAAAGGGCACTAAGTGTCCCTCTCAATCTCAGGGCAGGTGATCCTGTGTGATCACGTCTGGGCCCCCGTGTGAGAGCTCTGCTCACACACCGAGGTTCTCTCACCAGAACGAACAGAGTTGGGAAGGATTTCCCACTTCTCTGAGTGGTTCACACACAGGGATTCTTTGGTCAACACTGTCATTTTGAGGGGCGGGGAGGGGCAGGGGAAGCAGGGTAGCTGCCGCAGAGAGCCAGGAGGAAATCACCACGCCTCAGGGCAGACGGTGTGGGGGCTCTGGTGTGCGTGGTGCCCGTCAGGAAAAATCAGCCCAAGTTACACCACTCCCCCCACGCCATGGCCTCATTTGCGAAATGGGTATCTGAAAAATACCCAGCCTCGTACTTCACAGAGCAGCCGCGGGAGTCAGAAATGCAGGGAGGACAGCAACAGCCCAAATGCTAGGCTCCTACAACACAGTGCCTTCTGTAGATCAGGACAGGGGTGGACGGTCTTTGTGGAAGATCGAACGAATGGGGAACATTAAGGTTTTTTTCACTTTCAAAAGTAGCGACTGAGAATGGAGAGAGGAAGCATGCAGAATTTCGGAGCAATTTAAGGGCAGGCAGAGGCCAGGAGCTCAGGTTTCTCAGCATCCCGTCCACCTGCCTCGGCCTCCAGGCAAGGGTGATGCATGGGTGGAGGGAAGACAGAAGCCTCGGGAACTGGGGGACAAGAATCAGTTAACTCCGCTGCCTCCTTGTCACAAAAGGCACATATCAGGGCTCCCTTTCTGGAATATTCTATTGTCTGCACCCAAGAAGCTGCAGGCGTCACGTATCAGCAGCTGCCATTAGCCCCACTCACAGGCCTGCCGCGGGTGACAGCATGAAACGGAAACACGTCCCCAACTTTGCCCCACCACTGCCCACTGTGTGACCGTGGATCTCAGTGTCTTCATCTATATAACATGGGGCCAGCGATGAGTCTCATGCCCCTCCCAGAGGGCCTGGGAGGGAGCGGCATATGTGAAGTACGGGCTTGAGAGAGCCTAGGGAAGGTGGGGACACAGCCCCTGACCCTCAGTCTGCCCCACTCACCTCTTTGACTCTGTGCAGCAGCGGCTGGAGCCAGTCCCTGTTCACCTCGCAGTGGCTGTCTAGGAAAGTCAGAGTGGTGCCCTTGGCCACATTAGCACCCCGGATCCGGGACCGGACCAGACCTGTGGTAGGGACAAACAGGCATGTGGATGCCCCATCCTCTGTCTTCCAGAGAGTTCATGGAGGAGCAACAGGACAGCCCCCTCATGCTGAACACAGGTGGATGCACCCCCCCAACCCCCCCCACTCACACCCCTCTACACAGACCCACCTTGTCGCTCGCTATTGCGTATGCACTTCACCTTGGGCAACTTGATGAGCTGTAAGCAGTCCTCAGCTGTGAAGACAGAAGGTTATGTGGTGTGAGCATCCCAGGACTCGCTGGAGTGATGTGAACCCGAAGATTAGGCAAGGCAGCCCAGCCTGCCGTCCCTGTTCCCAACCACAGAGCCCCGTCCCAACGCCAGCATGGTTGTGGGTTTTGGATGAGGCTGACCCAACACTTCTATCCATATGCAATGTGGCCCACTCTGTGCAAAGTGACCACAAGGGGCCCTCTTTGGAGCAGGTCAGTCACACAGCAGCACCTGTGTGCTTACTAGGAAGCACTTCCTGACGGGGACACCTGGTATGGTATGGTCACCTGGAGAGCCTTTTCCTTTTCCATAGACCATTAAAAATATGAGACCAGAGTCCTGCTCACTCTAGTGGGGTCTAGCAAAAACTGCTGGGAGACCACACAATGGATGAGATGAATGTTGGAGTTTCCTTTTTGATTATGCACTTCCGATACTGGAGACCTTATCTGTTGAGTGGTCTGTCCACTGTGCCCCATCACACAGAGCTGGACTAACTCTCCCCATTCAGGGGAATGTGTCAGGATGGGCAGGAGGAGACCCTATCTTAGGTATCACCCCAGATCTGTCTCTGCCTTGTCTCCTTACCCCATCCCTTGCTGGATTTATCAACCCTGGGATGCCACCATGTTGGTTTCACTTCACTGGTCTACCAGCCTTAGCCCCTCTCCCGTGGAGCCCACCCAGCTCTTCATGGGAATGAAAGGAGAGGGTATTTCTGGCTGTGATCAGGCTAGCAGATGATCACAGATACAAGTCAGAAACTCTAGCAATAACAATTGCTCTGGGTTCTGGGTCCTAGGGTCAATCCTCCAAAGGTGTCCCTGTCCAGAAATGTAGGTTGGGTGACAATGACACACATACACACACACACACCAACCCAATCAAGGATCAACTAAATCTACTGCATATGTCCTCAAAGACTCGCAACCGGGAATCCAAGACATTGTTTTTAAAATGCAAGGTTCGTCTCCCTCCTGAGCCCCTGATGGACACTCAAAGTCTTCCACACGTGCTGTAAACCCAGGCTTTCCTCCCTCCCCGGAGAACCAGTGGCCTGGCCTCTGCCTGTTACGCAGGAACAGAAACCTTCACCTACAGAGCAAGGGGGCGAAGATATACTTACGGTCATTGCTGAAGTCATCCACTAATATGATCTCCTGGATCAGATTCATTGGCGTGCGGTTTAACACGCTGCGAGGCAGAGGAGGGAGAGAATTATGACGTCTAGCAGCAAACGCCTGTATTAACCAAGCTTTACCTAGACACCATTGTATTTGAGGAATGAAAACTCAGGGCAGCCCAAAGGGCTCACGCAGTCACACGGCTCACCTGTGAGCCCCTGGGACACGACCCTGCCTCCTGCTAGTGAGTGCGGCCGCGGGTGCCCCATGCCAAGGCAGGAACCCAGGAGTCATCCTCAGTGACTGCCCTCCCCCGCCACCACCCCAAACCCTGTACCGGGTCAGTGACCGAGACCTGCTCGTCTATGAGAGAAGGTCACTCAAACCACTTCCACCTCGTCCACCTTTGCCACGGTCAACTTCTGCCCCATTTTTTGCAGCAGCCTTGACCTGACTGGGCGGTCCTCGCAGGGCCTCTGGAGTGAGCCTTTGAAGGCTCGATCGGATGGCTCATTGTGAGACTTCCCTCACTAACGCAGACAGACCAGCAGACAGAGCCTGCACAGTGGCTCTACAACACCCCTGCCCAAACCCTCAGCATGCTCGCTCTTCACCATGTGGCCATGGCCCCCATTGGCAGCCTCCTCACGCCCAGAACCCTCGTCTGGTGGCATCCTGCTTGTTCCTAATGGGGACCCCTGTCTCCCTCGAAGCCGTGGTCTGCAATGCCCCTCCTGTGCCACAAGGACCCGTTCACTGCACCCCTCCCCCACAGCCACCTGCTACTTAGCGAGCACTGACTCTTTCCTCTTCCCGAGGCCTTCATCGTGCCCGACGCTGAGGGCTGGTTTGCTAGCCCTACGGGATGGTCGTGTCCCTGGGGGCAGGGTCCCTGTCGGGACTCTCTGTGCTGCCAGAGGCCAGCCCAGAGCCGTGGCCCGTCATTCCCTCCAGGGACGTGTAGTGCCCACCTCCTATGCGCTCAGCACTGGGTCCACGAGGAACAAAGGGGATGTCCTCTCTGCCTGCCAGCAGCCCACTGTCTAGGAGCTCCTTCTTACAAGCTGTGTGATCTGGGGCTAGTTACTGTTCTGTGTAGCAAGAAGCCCCATCTGTAAAACAGGGATAAGAATATCTGTACCTACCTCACCGGACTGTTGGGAGAATTGGAGAGAGACTGTTTCTAGAGGATTCAGCACCATGTCTGGCTCGAAGTGGCAATTACTGCTATTTTGGGGTAGTAGGAATGAATGATCTCGGGATTGACTTCATGTGCTGGCCTGGGCTATGGATCGGGACTCCCAGGGCGAGGCTGGGTTTCCATGTTCCTTTGGGATCTCCCAAAGGGGGCTGTAACCCACTTCCAAAACCCCCCAGACTGTACAGCTCCTCAGACAACTTCTGGGGCCACACCACTTACGGTGGGGTGCCCATGGTCCTGCACGGGTCGGAAAGGGGTTCACATGGTGCTGCTGGCGGAGGCGCTGTGAGTTCCCTCAGGAGGGCAGATCCGAGCCCTGTTTCTGGTGAGCCTCCCTGTCTAAGCAGGGTGCAGAGACTCTCCAGGAGGAGAACTTTGCCTGGAGGTACTTTTATTTATGAAGCCTTAATTCTCACCATGGCAACTAGTATAAGGTGGGAGAGGAACCCTGACTCCAAGCCCTGAGCTCTGCTGTTGGGAGGTGGGGACAGGGAGGGGCAGGCGGTGGTGGGGGGAGACCCTCACCACTTGGGATCAATTGAGAGACCCAAAGAAAACACACACCGACCCAATAACCAGTCTTGTAATCAGACAGGGAAGGGGGATGGGGAGGGAGGCAGCAAGAGAGGGAAAACCTGCTTGAAGAATAGCCTCTAATGAGGTTTGATTAAGGCTGCAGCTTCTGCGTGCGATTCCCCCCAAATCCCCGCCGGCTCTTTGAAATTCAAGAGTTCTCTTCTGTGAACATCAAAAGGTAAATCGTGTGCAGCTCCGTGCTGGTTGAACTGAGAGATGATTAGCGAATAAAAAATGTCCAGGTTTTAAAAAAGAAAACAACCCAGAAATCGTCAGCACTAAGTGCTAATTAGACCATTTCCTGGTAACACCTGGCTTGTTTTTGCTCCTCTAATCAGAGCAATTGGAGTGAGAGCGGGGGGCTCCAGGAACATGGGTCTGGACCGGGAGGGCCTGCGAAAGGCAGGTGTTCTGGGCTCCTGGGGTGGCTGGAGGAAGAAGGTCAAGTGTAGTCCAGGGGAGCTGACCTGGCCCCATATGGTCCTCCCCAGGGCTCTCCTTCTGCACATCCACTGCCACTCCCACCACCCCGCCCCTGGTTGCTCTGTGCTCCCCCTCCCAACGTTGCTGTCCCCAGTCTGTCCGCCAGGACGCTTCACTAGCCCCTCTGCCACGGAGCCAAACCTCCCTTTCCTCCAGCTTTGGATAAGCCTCTCTCTCCCAGGACTGCTCCATGCCCTTTCTCGACAGCCTCAGCTGGGGAGTAAGTGCTCGCCTCACTGGCGTACCCGGGGCCCACTCTGCCTGGGAACTGTTCTAGAACGGGGCCTCCCTTGCCACAGCTCACTTCTCTGCCAGAGGGGGGCTGTGTAGCCAGCACCCACCTTCACCTTCCGCTTGGCTGCCGCCGTGCCTGTGCGGCAGGGCCCACACGGAGCCTCCCGGGGTGGGGGGCGGCGGGCATGGCCGTGTGAGCAGCGTGGGAGGCCGGGCGGTCCGCCATCCCGAACAAGACGCCAGGCTGCTCCTAGCCTTCGTTTTCATCTGTAATTACATTTTCCTTGTAAAGGCAGGCGATATTAATACTTGACCTACTTCACAGGCTTTTGTGCATCTGGAATGAGGAAATGTATTTGAAATTGCTTTGTGAACTCTGAGGTGCTCTACGCGGGCTGGGTTTATCAACTGCTCCATAAATACCAGCGGAATGAAGACCTGGGGCCCGGCTGGCAGTTGAGTTTGGGCGCTCTGCAGCTCGGATGACTTGGGGTCAAGTACTCTACCCACGCCGGCTCGAGAGCATCAGTGACGAGGTGCTTAGGTACTTAGCTACTGAACCTACAACACCCGACTTCCTCAGCTGCGTGGAAGGTGCTGAGCACTGAGCTTGGCCCCGCAGCTGCTTTCAGAATCTGGGTATGGATAATAAGGAAGATTCTGGTTCTCAAACGGTGATCCCAGGGCCAGCAGCCTCTACGTCACCTGGGGACTCGTTAGAAAGGCAAGTGATTGGGCCCCACTCTGGACTTACTGAGTTAGAATCTGGAGGATGGGACGCTCCAGGGCTTTCTGATGTGGGCTCCGGCCGGAGAGCCACACAAGGCGGCTGCCTACCCAGGCTGGAGAGCCATCATGACACCTGCTGTGACTTGCACAGGCTCCCTCTGTGCCACATGCTGCGTCAAGGACTTTACCCACCTGAACTCACTCTTCCCCATCACCATGTGAGGCAGTTATCAGTAGCTCTCGTCTTATAAAAAGGAAACTGGGCAGAGAGGTCAAGGAGCTTGTCCAGGGTCACATGGTGGGTAGCAGAGCAGGCAAATCTGGCTCTAGGGTCCCATTTCTTATCCACCTTAATCTAAGACATTGCTCCTTGAAATCCAGGGTAGTTTCACAAAACAGCAATGGTTAAAGAGATTTGGGATATAAAGAGATCAATTGCACAAGCTCTTGAGCGCCCCTGGGGGTGGGTAGGGGTGAAGGATGCCGGGAAAGGAAGGGGACAGCCCTGGGTCTCACATATACACAGGGACCCCCTGCAGTACCAGACAAGATAAACTGTTCCTCAGGGCTTATCTTCTCTTTGTTTAAGGAAAGAAGTACCCTCGTTGATCTGGGTTGTGACTCTTTCCCTCCCCGTCAGCATCCCCATCAGGCTTCTGCTGGCTCTGAGTGCCACCATGTGTGCCCTTCCAGCCCCCAGTCCCACAGCTAACTCAGGAGCTCAACGGGCAAGAGGGCTCGGGCAGGGATGAACAGAGGGACGAAGGCTTGGCCAAGTGCTGGGGGAAGGGAGGGGAAGAGAGGGTACATTCAGTCCTACCCTTGAGCGTCTTTTTGTGAGAGCCTGGCAGCAAAGTCATCAGAATTCTGGAACATGAATGATGGAGGATCTTAGAGAATACCCTTGCACTGGGGACAACAGGAGAGGAAGTGATCCTCATTCAGTCCCATCTCAGGGCCACTGATTTATTTGTGCCTTGGGATAGGGAGTGTAAGAACGGTAGAGAATCCCAAGGAAATAATACCTGCCATGGAAATTTCTAGAAGTCATCTTCCTCGCTTCCCCCGCTAAAATTCTCCTTTACCCTGCTTAGGATAGAAAAGCCTGTCTGTTCACACACAGGTCCTCCCTTCATTCTGAGGTTTTCGTGTATCATGCTTGGATCAGAGACGGGGCGCCTGGTTTATATCAGAAGTTCCTCAGAGGCGGGAAATAGATCCATGGGCTCTCCTGGCAAAGCACCCAGTTTGGTGTATGGCCTGGGACTTCCTGGGGGCCTTCTGAAAAGTATGGTGTTGATGGGCCTCAAGCCCCCTTTCAGAACATAGTGTACCAGGCCTCAGGGAAGCCCCCATCAGGCCAGCGGACAGAGTCGCTGGGGCTGCGCCCTTAGCTGTCCCTCCCCCCACTCCCCAGGGAGTCCAAAACCCGAGTCTTGGCTCCCGTGCCTCCTAGCCCAGTGGCCCGGGGTCTCCATTCACCTCACGCACCCCTGACTTCACAGGTTCCAGATGGGACTGCAGTTGAAGTGAGAAGAAATGTGTTCTGGAGACCATAAAGCTCAGCATACATTTAAAGTATTAATAACATTATTATAATACATCATTATTACAATTATAAGGAGATGGAGGAGTAGCGGGAGAAGGGAAAGTACGTTATAGAGCTGGAAAGGATGAGTCTATGGGCAGCAGCTGAAGTGACCCTGTATGGGAAATATGGGGGGGTGTTGGGAGCCCCATGGGGTCTTTGAACACCCCCAAATGTCCCAAGGTAATGTCTTCTTTTGGGAAGTGTGATAGAACTGCAAACACTGGAAATGTGAAAGGTATTTTTAGCCCCGCCCTTACGGATGGTGTCAGTGACCTACACAATGTCACACGGCTAGGAGGTGGCAAAGGAAGGACTGAACCCCAGGGACCCACAGTCTATTTTCTTTTGAAAGCCCAGTCGCTGTGCAGATACAGACATAGCTAATGTCTGCTAACCACAGTGGTCAGTCCCTTAGCTGACTAAACCCAAAGCAACTCCATGTGGTAGCTATGGTCATGATTCCCATTTCCCTGACTAGGCAACTGAGTCACAGGGAACTTAGAGATGAATAAGATGTAGTCCCTGCCCTAAAGGAGCTCCCTGAAGATGACATCTGGGAAAAATGCCTTAAGTGTTAGAGTTGAGATGGGCAGTAAAGACCCCAGAAGAAGGCCCTAAATGTGTGTGTATATGTGTGTGTGTTTGTGTTGAGGGGCTGGAGGTGTCTGGTGTCAGAGGACTCCTGCAAGGAAGAAGGGAGGCCAGCCCAGAAGGCAAGGAGCCTCTCTCTGATCCTATAGTGTCCTCATGGAAACATCTGGCATACATGCCCAGACATGACCTTGTGGAACAACCACCATGGTGGGAAAGGCAGAGGCTGCCCTAAGTCTGTTCTAGAAACTCTACCTCATGCCCAGGCAGACCATGACGGCAGTGGGGCTGTGGTCTGGCATTTTGTCAAAGCAATCAGCTCTGACAGTGCACCTGCTCACCCTGCCCGGCCCAGGAACCACGCTCTCCCCACACCAGAAAAGACCCAGGTAAATCGGAGGTCCCCAGACCCCTGCCCCTACACACACCTGCTCAGGTTTACAAATCCGAAAGGTACTTTATTCGTCTACCGCGAGGCTCATGGTGACTCCTGACAGTGACTCAGGACATCTTCTTGTTAAGATCTGAAGGCTTTTTGGGAAATCAGGTGCGGATCTCTGGACTGGTGGGGTGAATGCAGCAGGTAGGACAGACAGGGCAAGTAGCTGGCAGAAGGAATGAGCCAGCCAGCTGCCAGGGACATCTGGGCAGCAGACAGAGCTGCCCCTGTGGACAGGGGGAAACAATGTGCATTCGGGCAGGCCCATCCCTGCATTTCCATGGGATGCATGGACACTGCATAGAGGACGTTCATTGTAAGTGACAGGTGGTCCCCAAGACTTGGTGCCCGCCATCAGGGTGAGCCTACTACTGACTCCCTCCCACCACCTGGAGCTTCCCTGTCTGCCCCCCCGCCAGGAACAGGAAAGTGTGGCTTCGTGATGGAAATGACGAGAGTTTTTGCCTTGCTTGACTGTACTCTCTAGGCCCTCCCTCCCTGTAGGATCAGCGACCCTGTGCTGTGCTGCCTACCAGACAGGGATGGGCTCATGCGGGCCGTGTGTCCTAGGGGCATGGAGGTATGCATGTGCTCTGTCCCAGGGTCAGCCCCAATACCAGGGCTGCTGAACACCACCCGGAGACCAGCCTGGCCCTTGGAGAATGCTGAGAAGAACTGAGGTCAGAGAGCAAGGGTTTGAACCCAGCTTCGCCACCATTGCTGAGCAACAGGAGGCTTTGATTTAGTGTCTCTGAGCCTCAGTTTTCTCAGCTGTAGACTGGGTACAGCAGCAGCCTCACACCTCCCCAGCTGAGAGCATGAGCCCAGGCATGTCTACACACCAGGGGCCTCCCGACTAATGGTCACCATTGCCACCATCTGAGATGCCAATGCAGCCCAAGACCCAAAAGAGGAAAGGGGGACAGATGGAGGGAGGGGAAGAGGGGTATGGGAGCTCCAGAGTTACAGAAGGACATGGTATGCAGAAGGGGAGCCAAAACAACGAGGGCCAAGCCCCCAGGGCCCCGACTGTGTTCTGAGGAGAGTTCTACTGGGAGCTGGTGCTGGGACGTTTGCATGTCTCAGACTCATGCAGGCCACGGGCCAAAGGAAGGATGCACCTGTTAGAGCAAGAGTGGGGTCCAGACTCAGGACTGAGGGCGGGTGGAGAGGCAGAGTGGGGCTGGGGCTGGAACAGAAGGGAGATGGCCGGGAAAGCAAAGGTCAGTCACTGCCCTCGGGCTGCTCTGATGCGTACCACGGCTCCTGGCCACGTGCGAAGCTGTGGTGAGGTGGGTGCTGGGAGAGGCGGCACTTGGCAGACGCAAGTTCTAATCCCAGCCCAATGCTGGGGTTGGGTATGGACTCCGCCTCGCCAGCCTCCACAACCTTGGCAGCTGTGGGAGTTAGAACTCATTCCAGAGGTAGTCTAGTACCACAGTCAAGGGCGAGAGCTCCAGGTTCTCTGTGGCTACCAGTGACAGGCGAGCTGGAGAGCACCACGGGCCTCTGTCTCTCCCCTATGAAACGGTACGCGCTGCCCCCACAGGAGTGCGGGGAGTGACGGAATGGATGCATGAGTGTCAGACAATGTGGGCATGGAGTCAGAAATGCCCGATGTTTTTCCGGCAGGGCCATTCCCCCTCCTGAGGGAGGGGCCTGGCGGGGCCAAGGAGGAGGGTCATCTTACCTGCGGATGGTTCTGAGCAAGGTGGAGCGGGCCTCGTTGTGGAAGGTGATGATGATGCTGGTGGGGGGGAGGTCAGCGCAGTAGACCAGCAGGGTGCATCTGGGGGAGGAAAGGCATGAGGACACATAAGGCCTTGGGGGGCAAAGCAGATCTAAATGGCTGGAACCAAGGGCACTGCGGCAGTCCCCAGTACAGACAGAGGCCTGGCGTCTGGGGGGACCACCCCAGCTGCACAGCACGGGTGAAGACCCCAGGGCAGGGAAAGCCCAGAATGACTGAAGCTAAATTGCCCACCTCCACAGGGAAACCTGGGCTTGGATCCAAGTTAAGTTAGCATACAGAACATAAACGTGGGACCAGTTCATGCACAGGGGCTCCTAGTGGCCACACCAAGCCTCCCCCAAGTCTTGGGCTCTGCTCCCTGGTCTGTGTCCATCCAAGTCGACAGAGGCTTCACCGTGTCCTGGGCCAGCAGCTCCAGCCCATCTCCCCCATGCTGACTCCTGACCTCCTGCCACACAGGCGGAAATCTGGCAAGTTTAACCAGGCAGAGCCCTAACACCCTGGCACAGACAATAAAACTCCATCTTGAAAAAGCTTTCATTTCCACGTGTCCAGGATCATTTCGTGTGACAATTACATCTGGGGTAATTTCAATTTAATACCTCGCTGCAAGGGAAAATTGTAGCCCGCAGCCCGAAAATTACTATAATAATGAAAATAAACCCGCCAAGTGATGCTGGCGCCACCAGGGACTATCCCTGGGTAAGTGCTTCCTCCTGTTTCCAGCTCTTCCAGGGGCTGTCCAATTACACGGAGTGGTATTAAACGAGGAAGTAAATAACAGACATTTGGGGAGTCAAATGTTTCTTCTCTTCATTTTCTAATTTTGTCCTCGGCTCAGGGCTTTGAGTTTGGGGGTCTGGAGATCCAAGGCTGGACTTCCAGGGCCCCGGGAGCTGGCTGATACCATTGGCAAAGCAGTGTATGCAAATGTGTGGGTTGTTTGTGGTTTGGTTTTGTTTTTCTCTGGGAAGATGATTCATACTTTTCACTGGATTCTCAAAGAAGTCTGTGGCTGAAAACACTTTGTCTCAATCCTAGGCCAACGAGCCTGACGTTCCTTTGGCCTCCCTGAGACTTGAACACGTTCCTCCAAAAGCAAACACTGAACAGGAGAATTTGCGCAGAGAAAGCGGGGCCCTCGTGCTCAGGGCCTGAGCACAGCTGGGCTTGGGTCACCTGCCAGGAGCCAAGAATTAGGAAAGGAAGGCCCCAGGGGAAAAGATAGTGGAAAGTTCAGTCATGACCTTCAGGCCTTCCCCGTCCGCGCTCTCCCAACCCGCCAAAGACAAGGCCTCACCACATCATGTGAGCTCCGTCTACTAAGAAAACCCTCCAGAATCCACTCCTGTTCTGTTGTTCGCATGGGCCCGGCTCCCAGAGCCCTCACTCCTCTCAGGGATCCCTGGGGCAACCTACTGACTGGGCTTCCTGCCTCCACCCTCTGCCCCTGCCACTCACATCCTGTCTACAACACAGCTCTGTGCAGGCCTTCCTCTGGCCAGAAGCCCTCAGTGGCTCCTGATGCAGAAGGTCCAAACTCCCTATTACAGCCCCCTGAGACCTCCCTCGGTGGCAGCATTTGCTGCTAGAACTCTCCTTTACTACTCATCCTAGGACTTCTGCATGGAGCAGCGTCCTTCCTCCTTTCTCCACCTAATGAGCTCCTACTCATCCTTCAAGATCCAGAGCAAATGTCCCTCCTGCTGTGAAGGCCTTCCCCATCTTCCCCACATAAGCAATGACCTGTCCTTTGTGCTTCTGTAATTCTGTACAGATCTCTTTTCTAGAACTTTTGGAAATGGGACAGTCTTCCGCACCTGAATATGAGTTCTAGGGAACTAGTCCCCTATCTCTAGGGAAGGACGCTTGTCTCTCTCCACATCCCCCAAACAAGAGTTCAGCATACTAGATGCCCATTCATGGGGAGAGGAAGAAGGAGATTTGGGAAATGCATTCCTAGCTCAGCTCTGACTTAAGAACTGATGGTTTTTGAAGGTGTGGCCACCAGCATCCCTGAAGGTGTCCAGCAAATCTCATCTACTGGTCCTCATGCCTTGCTTTATTCTGTCCCTCACTGAATCGGGGCTAGCTCCCACGACCAACAGAATATGATGGAAGTGACCGTGGGTGACACCTCCAAGGCCAGAAACAGTGCAGGCTCTGCTTTGGCCACCTGGAGGGAAACCAGCTGTCAAGGACATGCAAGCAGACCCGTGGAGAGATACTCATGCGTGAGAGAACAGAGGCCTCTTGCCCCCGCCGCCACCAACTTGCCAGCTGCGTGAATGAGCCACCCTAGGAGGGAGTCCCCCAACACTAGCCCAGCCAGCAGATGACAGAAGTCCCAGTGGCTCCACGCCGGACCTCCCAGAACTCCGGACCCACAAATACTATGAAGATAAGCAACAATTCCTGTGGTTTTAAGCTACTAAGTTTGGGCGGTGATTTATATGCATTTGCTAACTATTATCAAACGGGAAGGAAAACGCTTGGACATGGCCCCCAGGGAGAAGAGATCTTGAACTTGCCTATCTTCATATAGAGACCTGAGTTTAAATTAGGATCAATGAGGGAGAAGGGCGGGAGGCTAGTTGAGATGGACTTGGTTGGTGGGATGGGGAGGGAGGCCCTCAGCTGCTGTGCTACAGGGTCCGTGAGGGTGTGGAGGGAGTTGGGAGACCCAGGCAGCGGGGGAGGCAGCAGTGAGCATGGTGAGTGCTGAAAGAAAGAAGGTGGATGTCAGGGAGACGAGGGGTGATCATCTGTCTTTTCCAGGAAGGTAATAAAGCTGAGAGCTTTGCAGGACCTCCTCGTCTCTGTCAGAGAGGGGACAAAAAGAAAGACTGACCCGAGTGACTCCCAAGACCACGACTGGCAGGGTTGGGCCAAGGCTCAGGTGCTGGCACTACCTTGGGGATGGCCAAGGGACCCCAAGCCCCAGCCTTGGTGATGGAAGTTCTTTAGGGCAAGTTGGTGCGGGAGGGTGGTAGTGGGAGCCGCTCAGAGAGCCTCCGGGGACAGAGGCTATTTCTCCTGCCTTGGCCAATGCAGCTGAGAGAGGCAGGCGTGTAAATGCACAAGGGCCCAGCAGCATGCGCACATGGGCGCCTGCAGACCAGAGAGGCAGACATGACGCCACCTGGGCTGCTGAAGTCTTCACGGACAAGGAAGTGCTGGATGAAGTAGGGATGGACAGAGAGAAATGGGGTAGTGTCCCAGCCCTGGCATGGTTCTGTACCCGCAGGTTGAGTGCCACATGAGATGGTTCATAGAATATTTGCCGGGGGGTCATACCCCACCAACTGGCTGTAGGACTACGGGCCAGGCACCTCCTCTCCAGCTTGCTGTCTGCTCATCTGTAGGACAGGGGTTGGGCTCTCCTGCTTAAGGGAGCACAGGAATCAGAAGCTCTAACTGTAACTGATCCCAAATAAAGATGGTTGATGTGACAGAACCCCACAAAGACCGTCCTGCAGCATGAGCTCGACTGTGTGGCTGGACATTGAATTGACCTTTCCAAGCCTCCATTTTTCCTTCTGGAAAGTGGAGACAATTTTTAACTTGCATAGTTCTCCCCCTAGATTATTACTATGTTGTTAGGGAATAGTCCAAGCTTGACAAACCCACCGGGGCCGTTATCTTCAAGAGCGAGTTCAAATGTGCAGAGTACTGCTCCCATGGGGTGGTTCTGTCCTGTCTGACAGAGGGTGAGGGGCCCTGAGAGGCCCCGAGGGGTGCGAGGAGGCAGGGAGAGCAAAGCAGCCAGCATCGGTGTTAGAGAAAGGAAGCCGGACTGTGATGTCAGTCTGAACCTTGACTCTGCTGAGAACTGTGCTGTGGGCCCTCAGGCACATCGTTTGCCTTCTCAGAGCCTCGGTGTGTCACCTCTAAAATGCAGACAGATACCTCCCTTACAGGCTTGCGGCGAAGACCACAGACTGCAGACAACGCGCAAGGTGTTTAACAGAAGCCAAGTAAACAGCTGTGAGAATTCTTATTAGCATGGCTCTGGGCGCTGAACCAGCCTCCATGCCCTGTTCTGCGCTTAGGGACTAGAACCACGAACTCATGATTCCGAAAAGGAAGGGGCCTTGGAGACGACCCAGTTCAACCTCCTAAACTGTGCAGAACTTGGTGGTGTGACAGGCATTGGCGGGAGGCGGGGCAATCAGGCTCTGGGCCCTCATTCCCCTCCCCCCTCCTGCAGGATAAAGGACGGGGGCGGTTCTTATCTGGGGGGTGGCGATCCCCCCAAGAGCTCCAGCGTACACAGGCCCAGGGAGAGTGGGCAGCAGGGCACTGCTCTGACCTCGAAGGCGTGGGCAGCCTGGCGCCTGGGACTTCACGGATTCTTCCCTCTGACCCTGGTCACAGAGTTTCCACTGTCTCATCAGACCCTCAAAACAGCTTCTGAGAACCTCCACTCCCCAGAAGAGAGGACCTGGGGGCTCCAAATCTCACTCAGGGTCACATACCTGGAGAGTGACTCAGGCGAGCTGAACCCAGGTCCCGTGACTTCTAACTGCCCCCCTGTCCCCAGCACCCCACTGCCCTGCTTGGGGACATTGGCACTGGCAGCAACAAGGCCGAGGGGTGGAGAAAAATCCTTCGGACTGGACTCCGTGAGGAGTAGGCTCAGAGGCTGGGCTCTCTGGGAGAAGGTTCTAAAAGATTAATCAAATGGCAAGATCTATTAGGACTCTGGGGGAATGGCAAAAACTGCCAATGCTGAGATCTGGCGCCCACAGACGGACGGGAAAGCATGTTTATAATTTATTAAAGATTCAGGGGTTTTACTGGCGAGAAGAGCGAGTGAGCAGGAAAGATTGCGGTGGGGGCAGAGCCCGGAGGAAAGGCGGACCACACAGTGTGGGGAGACTGACGCCAGCCCGCCCACCGGGGCTGCTATCCCCACGACCCCACGACCTCCTGAATAACGTACGCTCCGCTGAGCTCACTCCCCATGTGCAGTTTTTTTGTTCTGTGCTTCTCCTTTTTCTTTCTGAAAAATTCAACTGAGGCTCTCGATTTCCCCAAGTTCAGGTGTGTCTTCCTAAACCATCAACTTTTTGAGTGCTTAGTACCACTAACCGGCCAAGACACTTCCATGGAGCTCCTGAGACGCCAGCCCCAGGCGCAGGAAGGAGCTTCTTCCTCTTCCATCTCTTTCCATATCTCCATCATCAGTCCCTGCTCCCGTACCCATCCCTGCCCCGTCCCTACACTCCAACAGGTGCCAAGGTGGGTATGTCAGAAACATGCTAAGTGAAGGTCGCTGTCAGTTCCCATAGAAATGTAATGTGCACATGCTTTTTTAAAAAATTCATTATTTTATTTATTTATTTGAGAGAGGGAAAAAGAGAGAGAGCGTGCACACAAAGAGGCAGGGAGGGGCAGAGGGAGAGGGAGAAGCAGACTCCCCACTGCTGAGCTCAGAGCCTGACACAGGACCCTGGGATTACAACGTGAGCCGAAGGCAGATGCTTAACCAACTGAGTCACCTAGGCGCCCCATGCACCTGCCTTTTATTTTGTTGCCAAAACTGATGAAATGGACAGCTGCCTCTAAGCACTGTTATGATCTCATCACCATCCCCAATTTATCAGTGGGCAACAGAGGCTCCTGATGGTCCTATGTGGGCCTGCTGGGGCTGGTAACCAGGTCCTCTGACTCCTGGACACACACCTTCCTCCTACAGCATGCTACCCTTATGGAAGAAAAGACATGGCCATAAATTATTAACATCTGGTGTTTGACTCTGCAAAGTCAAAACAGGAGGGAGTGAAGGAGAGGAAGACCCAGGAACTCAGATAATAATAATAATTATTGTCACCAAAATGTTGATGGAAAGGCAGGCCCCTGGACTCCCCCACAATTGACAATGGCACCAAATGCGAGAAGAGAGACTCCTGGAGGGGGGCTCCCACATCCCAGAGGGAAGACAGAGGGCAGTTAGGAAAAGGGCAAAGGTCACACAGATATGCCACAGAATTTAAAGGAGATCACACAGGCCTGCGGTGGGACACCTGGGTGTGTTACCACTCAGGGTCTTGGCAGTGATCTCCCTTCTCTAAGCCTCAGCTCCTGGTCTACAGTGATGAAAATTCCACCTCATCGTGTTTTTAAACCACTACTTCGGGGCACCTGGGTAGCTCAGTCGGTAAGCAACCGGCTCTTGGTTTCCGCTCAGGTCATGATCTCGGGGTAGGGAGATCAAGCCCTGTGTCGGGCTCCGTGCTGTGCGTGGAGCGGGCCAGGGATTCTTTCTCTCCCTCTCTCCCCCGGCATACAACCCCCACTTGTGGGTGCATGTGCTCGCTCTCTCTTCCCCCCACCAAATAAATAAATAAATAACAAAAAAAACCCCTACTACTTAGTGACGCCCGCTGCTGGGCACTGTGCAGGGCACCTGGTGTATTTAAATGCTCACCACAACCTTATGAGGGGCCACTGCTTGATGGACTCACTCAGGAGGAGACTGAGGCATAGGGAGGTTAAGTAACTTGTAGCCAGTGCAGAGATTTGAACCTAGGCCTGCTAGCTGTCCTCATCACCATGCCACAACTGTCACCACACCACTACCTCTCCACGCCAGCACCATTCCAAGCACTAGGATATCCAAAAGCCTCCAGCTGCTGCTAAGTCCCATCTGTGTGCCCTATGCCCTGAGGACCCATGTGTCCCCACTCAAGTTACCAACCCAAGAAGCAGTTTCTACAGAGCTCTGGAACCTAGCTATTGCAGCCACCTGCTCAGAGGGGAGAGATGGGATGCCGCTCCTGGGCAGTTAGAGGAGGACAGGGAAATGGCTGACTGAGCCGCCACTGGGGGACCCTGACAGGGACTCCCACTTTCTGCCTGGATGCAGCCAGCAGAGTTGTGATTTCAATGAGGCCCTGGGTGGGGGAAGGACAAACCGTGCACACCTATTTCTAAATAGCTAGTGACCGTGACTCTTACAGTCCTGCCCACGTGGCAGAGGGCAGACTCAGGCAGAGAGATCGAATGGGCTATCTTCTCTGTGTGTTCCATTTCCCAAGCTCTATGGACATGAGGGCCAAGAGAAACACAGGCATAGCTTGGGGGTGGGACCCGTTTCCTGGGAGAACACTGTCCCCGAGGGAGTGACAATTTGAGGATTTCCAGGTGCAGAGGCATGGGGGCACATCCTCTGTCCCTCCCATACTTTTGTCTCATCTCCCCATGTCATGGCTCCAGCCTTGATGAGACCAGCATCTCCTCCTCTCAGTCCCCAGGACACGAACACCCACCCCAAAGCTGATGGGTGTGCAGAAGGATGAGGGGAGCAAAGCTCAAGGCCCAGGGACCTTTCCAGAATGTCAGCTGCCCTGGGACAGGGACAGCGAACATGCTATCTGCATTGAGAATCACAGGTTCTGTATTTAGAGCTGAGAGCTAATACATTTAGAGCTAATACATTCCCGAATCAGTTCTCTGTAAGGAAGCTGGCTCCCAGCCAAGCGGAGAAGGAAGATGGCCAAAAGGTACAAAATGCCAAACCTGCACCTGGCCTCTGGGTTCCAACTCGAGTCTTTAGAAGAGAAAAATGCAAGCAGTATAAAAAGTATGACAATGGTAGAATCAGAAATTCCTTTTAATCTCATTTCATGGGCAACACGGATACACTGTAAGGCATGAAATTTTTATTTCATGTCAATTTCACTGGGATTTCACATGCAGATTAATTTGTTCATCCACATAAACATAGAGTGCTCCTAGGTCTTGCCTCAACAGCTGTCCTCATTTAGGATTACAGAAATCCTGCATCTCATAAATGATACTAAGAATAACAGTGAGATCTGTGACTCCATTGTGCTGCCACATTTTAATTGCTGAACGCATTATTAAATTCCTTTACGCTGGGAAGAGGGTTCATGGGCCAGGGCTGGGGAATGAGCTGCCTTGAAGCCTGGTCGGGTACTGTGGTGGGCAGCAGATGACCTCCAACTCCCAAGTCCTTGTGTCGTCCCCGCCCCCGGAGCATGGGCTGACCCCGGTGAGTGGCTTCTCAGCAACAGAACACAGCTAAAGTGTTGGGATGCCACGTCTGTGATCAGGTTAGGAAAGACCGGGACATCCATCCTTGTGCTTGTACACATTGGTGAAGCAAGATGCCACGCGGGGCTGTCCCACATGGCTAGGAACTGAGTGAGCATGGCCTCGGGTCAATAGCTCGTGAGGACTGGAATCCTGCCCAGAACCACACAAGGGAGATGAGATGAGGGTCCAGCCTGGTTTTGCCCTCAGATGCCAGCAGCTCCAGCTGACCCCTGGATTCCCGCCTGGGAGAGCCTGCAGTTGAGGACACACCTGAGCCACGCCCGAATGCCTGATCCCCAGAAACTGAGATGATAAATGTCCTATTAAGCTACTAAATTGTGGGTAATTTGTTATGAAACAAGAGACAATGAATATAGGCCCCCTTAGCTGCCTGAAGAAACAAGGTCAGCAGCATTTCTCACTCCCCGGGGGGCAATGATAAATCCTCTTGGGCAGTTGGTAGCTGACCCCACAAGGTCCTTCCAGAGCCCCTACAGGACCCTCTGGTGGCCTCCATCCCCCAAGATGATGCTAGATATGGATGCCTGAGGGCCCTACACACACAGAAAAGTTCTCCAGTAGTACCTTTTGGGCTTGTACCAATCTTTATAGATTCAACTCCCTTAATATGAACCATACAATACATAAGAAATCGTCTCTTTGCTCACTTCTCCCATGGATGGGAGTTGACGCTGTCAGTCCAGCTCAGGACCTGCAGTTCATTTATTCCTCCTCAGGGTACCCCCTGGATTTCTCAGCCACCGACTCCCTGTGGCATCACATTTCTAAGACAATCTAAATGTTGACCATGCGAGGGCACTTCCACAGATTAAGGGCAGCCCATAGATCAGAATGGTGTTTCCAGAAAATAGCTCTACAAGCCCACTTTCCTGGCAATGTAAGAAGTCCCCCAGGTATCTCTGCTGACAGACTGGATGCTAACTGGGGAACGAGGACACTATGATTTAAAGGCCATGATATTGAACACCTGGGTAGCTCTTTGTTTTGGGTCAGGTCATGATCGCACGGTCGTGGGATCGAGCCCTGCATCAGGCTCTGCACTCAGTGTGGAGTCTGCTTTGGATTCTCCCTTCCTCTCCCTCCTGCTCCTTCTCTCTCTCTCACTTTCTCAAGAAAAAAAAAAGAGGTCATGATATCTGGACTCCCCTAAAGTCCCAGTCTCCGCTTCTACCTTGTTTTGCAGCCCTTGCAGCTGGAAGACCTTTCTCTCCTGGACTCCAGACGAACCCCGGAGTTGCTGCAACACTAGAAAGTACCACAGAGAGCATCTGGCTGGGCGCCCCCTACACTGGCAGCTGGTGGACAGTGTCTCCAGGAGAAGCCTATGCATGTTCTGTGAACGCAGTTGGCACAAGTCAAGTCAGTTGGGCAAATGAGAAATACTGGAAAACTGCTAGATCACCTTTCTGGTGATCGCCAATACACATGAACATGTTACAGGTTCTGAGACCTGCTAGCCTACTGTTTACCCAGCTTTGACCTCAAAACCTGCCCCCTCCCACCCGTGCATTTTTTCTTTTCTTCTAGCACACCACGCCTTACACATAGTGGGAACGTGCGCATTTACCGGATATACAGGGAGGACTGTGTGGGACACAGGTTTAGAACACATTGCTTCCGGCTCCCTCTATATTCACTGATGGCGAAACTGAGGCCCTGAACTGACCTGCCCAAGGCCACCCTGCTAGTTAGTGGTTTGGCGAGGGTCTTCTGGGCCTTACCACTGAACCTGCTGTTTCCTTCAAGGAACCAAGCTTGGGACCCCTGTCAGATGACTCAGAGAGGCCCCAGGCTCCAGTCCACATAGTGTTTCTGTTCACGTCTGCCTTCCAGTGCCCTCTCACCCCCCTCCCTACCAAATCCTACTACCAACATCCCTACTGCTCCTCCATGTTGCTAAACTAATGGAAACTTTTCAGTCTTTGCTTTACTTGTTATCTCTGTAAAATGTGACATGGAAGGTCACACATTTTATTAAATACTTGGTTCTTTGCCCTCGGCTTTGGTGAAATCACCTTAGTGTGTCTATCCTCTCCTTAGGCTGTCTCTTCTGGGTTTTCCTCTTCTTTCCCTCATCTGAAATTTTAGTGTCCCCTGCAAATTCTAGTAAACCATCTTCTTCTCAGTCTAACTTCTCTTTGGATTACTCAACTTTTTTCCAAGGCTTCAATTTCCTATCTATTTGCTAATGAGCCCAACCTTATTCCTAATCCTGAAGAGCACCTTCCCTTGGAGGTCCCCATGAGGTGACCTCTTCACCTACGCTCTGCCTTCAGCACCTTGGCCAAGCCTGCTGTGCCTTTTGCGTTCCCCAACCCACCATCTATGATGTACCCAAACCCAAGAGATATTCTCAAATCCTGCCTCTCCCCAGCCCCCTAACCTAACTAAAGGCCTAGGCCTGTCAATCCCTCTTACTTATCTCATGACCTGGCTGTTTCTTCACATTCCCATCATGTCTTGTCTGCATTACCGCAGCAACTTCCCAGCCAGCTTTATCCCCTTACAATCTATCCAGCATGCTGCAGCTAAAACGATCTTTCCAAACTGCAAATTTTTAACATGTTTCAACGCTACCTAACTGCTCGCAAAATGAAGCTGAAACCCTTAATCATAGCTTCCTATCCTAGTGACCCAGCCCCACTTCTGACTCCTCCCCTGCACGCTCCAAGTTTCGGCCAGGTTCTGCCTGACCCACTCTTCTCTCTACGGACCTCTGCAGGCATGGCCTCCCTCCCCGTGTCTGAAATGTACTCTTCTCTCTTTCAAGGTCAGGCAATTTTCTATTCTTCTAACCTTGGCTTGGAAGTTACTTTTCCTGGAAAGCATTTCTTGATCTCCCCAGGCTTTTCCAAGGTGCTCTCCTAGGACATCTTCGTAATTGATTACCAAACATTGTGAACTTACTTATCTGTCCCCTCTACTACTGGCTGCACCGAAGGCAAGGACTCATTTGTAGTTGGGACCTCAGAACCTAGCACAGAAGACATACAACACAGGTCTGAAGAATGAGTGGATGCATCCGTGAGGGAGGAAGCAGGTGGGCGCCCACTGGGGAGAAGTCAGAGGGGACAGTGTCCCTTGACAAGTTATGAGTTACATCAGCTTGAGGGAACTCCTGAGCTCTAAGCTGAGCAAGGTCCCAAGGTCAATCATACAGAGAAGAGAGACCAAACAAGTCACTAAGATTGAAGTTGGAATATGGAGCCCCAGTGGCACAAACAGGGAGCCTTGCATGAAGGGTGTCCTGGGAGACACCGGGGACAGTCATCTGATGCCTGTGGAGAGCTCTGACATGTTGGAATTGTTAATACCCAACTGTATTTAAAGGGCCGAGATGTTTTCCTTGCTTACCAAAGTCCCAGGGATGATGAACACTGTTCATGGAGGTGAAAACACTGTTCATCGAGGTGTCCATTGAACACTATTCAAGGATGATGAACACTTGCTCTCTCAAATGAGGGGAGACAGACTGAATCCTACCTGGACGGGGTTGCCAGACATGGCTCGGGCACCCTCTTCATCCAGACCCTCAGTGTCCAATGCGGTAGCCACTGGGCATTGGAGTGTGAAATATGTGCAAGATTGCAAAGACTTTGTATGAAAAAGAATGTAAAATAGCTCATCACACTCACTGTATGTCAAAATGGTCATATTTGGGTGTACTGAGTTAAAATGTATTATTAAAATTAATTTCACTTGTTTCTTTTGCTTTTTAAAACATGACTACTAGAAGATTTCACGTTACCTATGTGGCTTACGTCTATTTCTAATGCACATCGTTGTCCTATATATTCCTCAAGCTTAGCTTGTATACAATCCAATTTCAAATTTCACCCTTAGTGCCAGACAATGGTTTCTAGATGCTGGGTTCTTTCGTATGAGTAAAATAAAACCTTAAAAAATTTATAAAGACCATTATTAGGTTTGCAACATTTTATTTTGTGGGAGAGAACATATTTTTAAAATCCCATCATCTAATATCATCCTTTCATAAAAGGCTGTTTAAACACTAGAAAAGGATGCAATTTCAGAACCATTAAAAACCCTTTAAATCGTAGAATTAAGCTTTAAGAACATCTCACTCACGGTATTCCCTCTTGCCCCAACACCAAGGATCAGATTTGTAGTAATTCACACGTGAAAGTACAGCTCAGAGGTCTGCCCACTAAATTATGATGTGCCTGGGTTTGACACCCCCCCCTGCCCGCCCCATGTGCCATGCACACTGAACACGGAAGACAGGAAGCCTCTACTCTTTGCTCCAGAACCAACAGCCCCAGGTCTGTTCTTGGGGCTGCTGAGCCTCACAGCTTGCGATGGTTTTTAAGATCTCGGGTCCCCATTTATCTCCTCACATACTTTGCTGCCTGTGCAACTGGCTCAGAACTCACATCCGACTGGGGGATACAGATACGTCAGGCTGAACTTAGGCCTCCTGGAAACTGCCACTTCTCCCCTCTAGAGAGGACCCCCTTGTTGTCCCAGACAACTGATTTTGCTCCGTTACGTGGACTAGCTCCTTTGAAATGAGTGGGAGCCCGGAGTTTGGGGGAAGCCACAGGGAGGCGGCAGGACCGTCCCTCCAGGAAGCGTGACGGCTCTCGGGACACAGCCAAGAGGCTTCTCTCGGGACATTGCCAGGACCTGCGTTCGCTGGTACCAAGCACCTCCCAGATGGCAGCCGTGTGAGCCTGTGCTCGTGTGCTTAACGTGTGTGTGCACACACGCGGTGGGGGGAAATGTTCTCAAAAGACAAAGGCAGAGTGTAGCTGGGACCAGGAAGTGTGGAGCTGGGCCAAGGCCTATTTTTGCAATGTTTCTGAAAAAGATTTCCTCAGTGTCTGGGACAAGGGTTCCTTCAAGTCTTATTTTAGCCCTGCTGGAATCACATTACACAATAGTAGTAACACACAACACCTACTGACCCCTGGTTCTGCCTCAGGTCTTCTCCCAAGAGCTTGAGATCTGCACAGTGATTCTCTGAAGTCCTCCTCTCTCATCGCAGAGGGGACTGTGAGGGCAGGTCAGTGAGTGGCAGAGCCCCGAGATAAAACCAGATGGGCTGGCTCCCGACTCTGTGCTCTCACACGCTCATCTTGGGGACCCCTGGATGGTCATCTGACTCAGTGGCTCCCGGCCTTTCTTTCACCTTTCTCTCTGCTTTTGGTCTTGAAGGGCACATGCTAGAAGGTTCTGGAAAGATGGAAAAAATCACAAGTCTGGGCTGTCCCTCTCCTGCTAAAGAATAGCGGTTCCCTTTGATGCTCCCTGAGCAATTGCCTGATATTTCTCAGACTCTCCAGCTCAAGGATCAGAGAATAGGCAGTCCTTCCTTTTACCTTTTGCCTTCAATCCTCAGACTGAAGCAGCTGAGATAAAACCTGTGGCCCTAGTGAATCCAGGGATGCGGCCACTGAGCTCAGGGACCGTCTGCTTGAGGGCCAAGTGTTCCCCACTTCTTCTCCTGCGGACTCACAACAGTGTGCCCTTCTGGAAGGTCTGAAGGGGGAGGTAAAAAGCAAAGGCTTCTCACACCTTCCCAAGCTCTCCTCCTGGCCCGTTCATCCATCTATCCATCCTGAGTCGGTCCTGCCCCACATTCTGCCCCTTTTCTTATCACTTCCGCCTGCCCAAGCTGGGTCTGCACCTTTGCAAAGCCCCCTGACTATTCTTGCCTGCAGAGCCGCCCCACCATCTCCTTCCTCCCTGCTCTCCCTAGCCTCACTTGGTTCTTTGAAGCCAAGCCCTGACCGCATCCCAAGGCCCCCCAATCACACTAACCCCCAGCCCTGCCCCATAGCTCCCCTGCTTGAGCCTTCTAGTCCTGCTAACCTGGTCCATTCATTTCTCCCTTGAGCACGACCTCCACACGACTCCCCATCCCACACACCCCATCTTCTTGTCCAGGGCTGCCTAAATGCCAGCCTTATGCCACCCACGTCAGCGTCCCCTACCACATTTCTCATGGGAGTTACTCCCTTGTCTGTAAAGCTGTGCTGTCTTCTCCATGGGCAGAGCCCACTTTCCTAATTCTTTACATTTCTTAAGGGCAACTTAGTCAACTGACTGGAGTCGATGTCCTCATCTCTAAACCAGAATCACAGCAAGGTTGCTGGGCTGGGAGAACATATACAAGGTGCCTGCCACATGCCAGGGGAATACTTTGATCAATAAACATTGGCTGATTATGGTCCCGGATTTATGGGCTAACACGGAGAATCCTTTGTTGAGTGAAGGTGGATTTAAATTTCCCAGGATTTGATTTTCTCCCTCTGTTTCGAGGATTCTTTCCCATACCTGTGCTCCCAAACCCTCATGTTTTCAGGAGACAGTGTGACAGGGAAGCCAGCAAGATACGCTTTGGGTCCACAGTCCCTCAACCTGTACCGATGAGAGGCTGTGTGTCAGGCATGCTGCTGGCACACCTTCCCCGGGTCACTCTAGGTCACGGTGGGTGGGGGGGGAGATGGATGTGTGCCCCTGGGGTAATGGGTAACGAGTGCTCACAGTGAGCACAGGAGTGAGGGGGAGCCACTGAACTCAGCGGGAGGGGGTGAGATGTCTTCCTGGAAAAGACCCTCTTCACCCCACCCCAGGTTCCTGAAAGATGAAGGAGTGCCCTGCGCAGACAGAGCAGCACAGATGAAAAGCCATGATGCCTTGAGTACCATCAGGGAGCCACAGCCCCTGATTAGCTGGGGTGGACCGGCCTTTCGGAAGAAGCGAGCCAACGACATTTGAAAGATTTTAGATGGGAAGCCAAGTGTCTGCATTTGGAAAGATCTCCATGGAGGAAAAGTGGAGGACAGACTGGTAGGGGGCCAGATGCATGTTGGAGGGTGGTGGGGGCTACTGCAGGAGTCATCCTGGTGAGAGGGGACAGCCGCTGAGGATCAAGGCAGGCCAAGGTCTAAGGGCTATGTAGGAGGCACACTCAACGGAATGAGGGTGGGCCAAGTCAGACTCCAAAGGTGTGGGCTTGGGTCCAAGGTCAACAGTGGGACCTGTCCTGAGATGGAACGGGTGAGAGCAAAGTGGATGCCTGCTGTCTCAAGAGGTGGTACAAGCAGGCTCGGTGAGGCTTGGGGTAAGGAATAAATGATGTGTCCAGGAGTGCTGGGTGGCTCAGTAGGTGAACGCCCAACTCCTGATTTCAGCTCAGGTCATGAGCTTGGGGTCGTGGGATGGAGCCCCATGTCAGGCTCCATGCTCAGCTCAGAATCTGCTAGAGATTCTCCCTCTCCCTGTGCCCCTCCCTCTGCTCTAACAAATTAATAAAATCTTTAAAAAAAAAAAAAGATGTGTCCATATGATGCATCAAGGGAAGACATGGCAGAGCAGGGAAGGAGAGCAGAGGAACGATGCCAGCTCTGGCCGGTGTCAGGGTTATGGTGAGGGTCAGGTGGGGGCCGAAGGTGAGAGCTGTCCAGACACCCCTGCTTCAGTCAAATATCAGGGTTCCCCTGCTGCACCAGGGACACCAAGGACAACCACAGGGACATTAGCTGACTGTGCGTGCCCTTGCTAACCCAGACAGAGCCCTGCTGCTACGTGACTCCACAGGGCCCCCTTCTTCTGTCACATTGTGCCTTACTTCAGCTGCTTTTCCAGCCGCCCCCAGGCCCACCGCTCGCGTCACTCCATCCCACTGTCTGTCACCCTGGCCAGCACCGGCTTTCCACAGCCACCCGCCCCCCAGCTGTCACCTCCTCTGCTCTTTTCATCTGCTGTCAGACACAGTTCTGCTTCCTGGCCCCCGGCCCTGAAATCACTCCCTCTGCTGGCCTTGGCTTCTCTCCCCACTATTTTAAAAGTACACATTTCACCAGACGTGGCATCGCGCTTGCCTCATTGCTTATTTTACGCTCCGGTTTTTTAAGTTAAGTTTGACATTCAGGCAAGTGAAGTGTTTCGGCGCCAGGAGCCAAGGCTGAGAGGCAGGAAGCGCCGTGCAGAACTTCTCTGCCCGCACCCTCCCCGCCCCCGCACCACCCTGTTCCTGGAGCACACCCCAGCTCAGAGGTGGGGGACTGGGCACAGAGCCGGGGCCTCTCCAAACTCATTCACATAGCTCCTTGTTCCTTCAGGGCTGGCCCCCTCTCTGCCCTGCCTCCCGGGTCTGGGTGCTCCCAGGGATCCTGGGACTCGGGCCCACCGGACACTCAGCACAGCAGCTAACAGACAGAGCTGACCCGGGGCTAAAGACTGTGCTTGGCCTCCAGCATGGATTATTTCCCCCCCCCGAGGGCAACCCTGGCATTTACTATTATTTTCATTTCAAGACGAGGCACTGGGGCTCAGGGAGTTTGAGTAACTCACCCAAGGAGCAGCTGATACATGAGAGGCAGGCCCGATCTCAAAGCCCACAGGGCTAGGACGCCTTGCCCTGCCACTCCTTAACCAACAGCGGTGCCGGGGCTCCGTTTCCTCCCCTGCCCAATGGTGGTGACCCCTTCACCCCAAGCACTGCTAAGAAAGGGATGTGGGGGGGGCACCTGGGTGGCTCAGTCATTAAGTGTCTGCCTTTGGCTCAGGTCATGATCCCAGGGTCCTGAGATCGAGCCCCGCATCTGGTGGGAAGCCTGCTTTTCCCCTCTCCTGCTCCCCCACTTGTGTTCCCTCTCTCATTCTCTCTCTCTCTCTCTCTCTCTCTCTCGGTCAAACAAATAAATAAATAAAATCTTTTTTTTTTTTTTTTTAAAGGGACATGAGAAGGCTCTGTGCAGATTCCTGGAGCTACAGGGTGTGGTTACTCTTACTCTGAGCATGGCCAAGGTTCAGGTTTTACTGAGGAATCATACCAGGTGCCTGAGATCCTCAGGAGGACCTGGGACCTGTCCTGCCAGTCCCGTCTCTTTCTGGCATTAGAGATGCAGAGAAGGGGCACGTCACCCCAGCCAATGGTTCTTCGAAGCACTGGGGGGTAACGGGAACCCAACACGACAGTGTTCTGTGGTATAAAGGGAGAAAGTTCACATGTTCCGACTCCTTATTCCATGCTGAAAACCGTGGGCAGGTCCCCAGTTTTCAGTCAAGCCACCATCCGTGTGACGTGCTCACTCCAGGAGCAAACAACTCTGTTGTTGAAAGATGGTATCAAAGCAGCTTATGCTGGCATCTCAAGCCGGGTTGGGGGGTCTGGGGACCTCCACCCAGGGGAAGGCATAAGGGTGCAAAGAAATGAGCAAGCCGGCAATAAAGGACAGCTCTCGTGGTCCTGCAGGCCCTCAAGTCTCCTTAGGAAGAGAAGTGTGCGAGGGGAAGGATTCATCCAGGGCCATGGTGGTGCGGGGAGGGGGGATGCTGCTGAGCTGGAGGGAGTCGTGCTTCTGGAAATAGCCTCCAATCAGTTTCAGTCCCTCAGTCAGTTTCTGCACATTCTTATCAGCACCAGTATTTTCAACCAGCAGACAGGGCTGAAGTGACCTTAATAAGCATCTCTGAGCTACGTCTCTCTTCTTACCTGTGAGGAAACAGACACCCTGAGGGCTGAAGTGTTGAGCACTATCTTAGACAGGACCCACAGCTTCTCACGCTCTGTCTAATGGCTTCCCTCCCATTTATCGTGCACTGCCATGATGTGGGAGAAAATGTCAAAAGCACTCTGTAGAGAAATTATTGAGGACAGACTAAGAGGCGTTGTGCTTGGTTCTTGGGCAAAGGGCCTAGAGAGGTGAAGAGAGCAGGTGTGAAACACTTGACTGGCGACTGGCATGGTCCACGATCTTCTGAAAGGTGCCCCACCTCAGTGATCAGGGAAAGGCGAACCCCAACCACAGGAAGATACCACGACTCAGCCTCTCAAAGGCTCGAGTGAAAGAGACAACAGCCAGTGACTGACTGCAAAGATGTAGAGCCATGGAACTCTCGGACACGTACACGGCTGGTGGGGTGGACACACGTGTTCACCGAAAGACAAGTACAAGATTAATCAAAGGAACATGGTTCATCAGAGCCCCACACTGGAAAAACCCCAAACGAGGATTAACAGTGGAACAAATACATAAATTGCAACAGACTCACACCAAGGAATACTATACAGCAGTGAAAATAAATACACCACATCTCGGAAAACGTGGCTGGTTTCACACACTTAATTTTGAGGGAAGCCAGACACACAAGAGCACATACTGTCTAAGTCTGTTTATTTAAAGATCAAAAATAAGCAATGCTAGACTCTGGCATTTGAAGTCAGGACAGTGTTACCTACGGTGGGGAGTAGGTGCAGGGACAACAGGGTGCTTCTGGCAAACTAACAATCACCCTTCCCTTGACGGAGGTGCCTGATGTGGGAATGCGGGAGTGTTCTCTCTGGAAATTTCTTCAAGTGGCATATGTATGAAGTGTCAACCTTTCTGTATGTATATGGGACTCTGATTCTAAGTAAGATTAAGAGAGGTTCTGGATCTTGAGGAATATTTTGGTCTTGCAGACATATTTCAAAAGTCACGGAAGTGAAAGGATTCAATATAGCCCACGATCAGAGGCAAGAGCCACAGCCAAACTCTGTAATGCTTTCTCTTCCCCTGAGCACTCCAGCTGTCTAGCACTAAAGAGAACATTCCAGGATGCACGGTGGAAGTCCAGGGTCTCTTCTTCAGCCTTCTGCTTTCTTAAAAATGTATGTTCCAAAAACAATGGGGAATAAAAGGATAACTTAGAGGAGACAGCCATGATGGCACCTTCTCCTTGGTGTTACTGGCCCCCAAGTCCACGGGTCAGGGCTTGTTTTCAAGGCTAGTGAAGGGAACATTCTTCCCAGGGGAGTGGCCCTCTGGTGAGAAGGGACTGGTGGCCTGCGGAGGGCAGTGAGGAGCTCCCAGTCACCCAGCTGGCAGATTTGCCTCCTTGAGGAAGCCCCATGAGAGCAAGTGTTTGGACTGCTTATTGAGGGTAAGTCCCGGTGAGAAAATGAGTAAAGGAAACCTCAAGCTGTCTTTGCCTGCAGTGAATGAGAAGCCGCCACCACTTCAAACTCTCTTTCTCCTCCAATGAACGTTCGTTCCCAACGACCCCTCCGACTTCCTTCTTTCTCCCACTGGAGGACGCTCTCCCCTTTGTTCTCCAGACTTGCCTGTGGTTCCCCCATAGACTGTAGATCCCAAACTGCGGTATCTCTGCTCTTCGTGAACAAACTCATTTGCTCCTTGACACCTTTGTTGTTCGATTTTTAAGGTTAACACCTACTAACCTAAGACTGAATAATTGGCAGGATAAATTCTGCAAGGGAAATATTTCATTCCAGTTTCCCAATTCTGGGCACTGAACACACTTCTCTGTGTCTTTCCACATTCCTTTCCATCATCTCCTTCCTCAGGCAACATGTAATAAAGGAGGCAAACCCAGGGGGGAGGAAGGGAAATGTGCCTCCACAGCTAAAGCCATTTAGGGCCTTTCAAAGGCACACAGGTTCTTCTTGGTCTTGGCGACAGAACACAAGAAACTACTGACTCCGTTAGCTGCCTGAAATATGTTATATCCATGCCCCAAGCAAAGCTCAAATAGAAGGATCAAACTATCTCAACTGGGAAACAGAACCCTCACGCATCATCTCTTCTCCTTGCCCTACAAGCACGAGTAAAACATGTGCGTGCTCAGTGAACTTGGACATAATACAGGCTTCCTAATCGGGACAGAATATATACATATATATATTTATCTACATACAGACCTAGAACCCGAAAACTTGGGTTTTGAGTTTCAGCCAAACACTGACTAGCTGTGTGATCCTGGACATGTCCCTTAACCCCTCTGAGCCTAGATCTCTTTACCTAGGTATGTGCTCCATCTGCTAGTCTTGCTTTTCTGCCCAAGTCTTCATAGCCAGTACTGGTACTTAGTCCCAAACCCACAGTCAGACTGGACAGACTCCTTTTCCCGGACCTCACCATCTCCTTTTCCCTCCAGACCAGTTCTCGCTTCTCTCCCACCTCACCCTGGAACAAATTCCCCATTGTAGCACCCAGCACCCCCAACCTGAGGATGCCAATGCCTTAGAGCCAAGAGCCTACATCACACTCTACCCCGTTGGGATGGTTTTGGGGGTGCGGAGGGCATCACTGCTACCAGGTATTGTTCTGCTCGCACCTACCTTAGTATTCCCCACGGCCTCCTGTCCATCTCGGCAGGAGTTCCACTGACCCAGGACTGGCCAGGGATGCGTTGCTTAGGAGATCTCCTGGGGTTACTGAGATGATGAGGCTATGACAGGATGAAAGTCTAAGCATTCCAATGTTGACTGAACTGACTCTAAATTCCTTACCTTGAATTCAAGACTTGGCTACAACCCGACCCCAAGTTTCCCATCCAGAATTATTCTCCCCTCCATCACCCACACTCCAAGGAAATTGGACTGACTCCTGCAACAGTGTGGCTCTCCCACCTCCTTGTCTTTGCGTATGCTGTTCCCTCAATCTGGGATGCCTGCCACCAGTTAAAATCCTACCTGTCGCCCCCAATTCCAGCTCAAATGCCATTTCCTTCCAAAAGCCTCTGCCTCCCATCCAAGTGTAAATGCCTTCTCCTGGGTAGACCAGCTTAATGCTGTTTCGACTTTATTTATTTATTTTTTTTTTTACAGGAAAGCTCCCAACTCATGTGGTTTGCTCCATGTCCAAGACAGAAATAGTGACACCAAAACCAGGACAGGGCGGGAGATGGGCACTTGGGAATTGAGGACAGGAAGTCCATGCATTAGTTCCAGATTCAACGACAGGCCTCAGAGCAATTCACAGCTGAGCACCAGGAATCAGTCCCATATGCATTTTCTCCATAGACCATGAGCTCCCTGGGAGGGGGGACCAATTCCTAGCTTAGAGCTTGGCATGTGGTTATTGCTCAATAAACCTGTCCAGTGGATGAATGAGTGAAAGAACAGGAAAATGAATGAATGAACACGACACACAATGTCAAAGCTGGTGGGAATGAACTCAAACAAGGTGTGAGAAGACATTAGTGAAGGAAGCTTGTTCAGATGAATTCTCATCCACAATTTTCTTGACCAGTCCCCTTTCAAAGGCTGAGATGCTGCCTCTTTGGGAAATCTGCCCGAAACTCACAGAGGAGGCAGTGGTGGAGGGACAGGGGTAGCAAACAAGGACCTAGAGGCCCAGGAGTAGAAGGAATCCTGGCCCAGAGGCACCTCCCATCTCAGCTTCTCCCCTCTGGTGAGAACCTGCTCCTACACCTTGCCCCAGGGACTCAGACAGCCCCCAGGGCAGCAGACGCGTTCTTCCGGAAAGCCACTTCTAGGATGTGCAGAAACTCATTCTGCTGCCCCCCTCCAAGGCTCCCTGGGACTCCAGGATGCTCTAGAGGGAAGCGCGCTCACAGCTACTATCAACAGGCTCACAAACTCCTGTATTGAAAAATGGTGCACAGGAGGGACCAGAACAGAGCAGATGGGGAGAGCATGTTTGCAAAAGCTAAGTGTCTGTGATGGGTTTTCTCTCTCGTCCCCTCCGCGGATGCGGAATCACAAACTCTGTGCTAAGCTAGTGGAATAGCCTTGACTCGGAGGGAATATGAACATTTTTTATGCTTAGCCGTTCCAGCCGTAAAGATTTTTATCCTATTACTGCTAAGTGACGAGTACAAGGAGAGAAATGATGATGATCTTTGGCAGCCATTCCAACCGAGTAAATACGAGGAGGGAGACTGGCGATTCCAGACTGGGCCGCTGCCCCTTCATTTCCCAGGATGAAAAGGAGCAAAGGAAAAATGTCTTCCTGGTGAGACCTATCGAAGTGTGGAATTTTACCTCCAGGCAAGCGATGGGTATCCCACTGTTTGAACCATTTAGCACAGCGCCCTGGACAGAGGCTGGGAGAGTAGGCAGAGGGGAAAAATCAGCACCAGCCGGCCAGGAGGACGTGACCTAATGAGGCTTCCCAGCGGCAAGGTTTTCCAGCTCGTGGTTCCTGGGCGCAGTCCACCCTGCCACCTGCTCCCCCACAGTCAAAGCAACCCCATAATAAGTATTTCTAGACAACAGCAAAAATATACATTTGCTTTATCAAAATACTGCCCTCCCCTCCCCAGGGGGGGTGCCTCTGACGAGCGGCTGCTTGTCTGCTAGATGTTTTCTGTGCTGCTTGGATGAGGGCAGGGCCAGCTGCTGTCACCCAAATGTGGGGACAGTGGTGGCGGCGGGACAACTGGAAAACGAGGACTGTTTGTTGGACCATCCGTGCTCAATAAACAGGAGAACTCTGCTGGGAAATCATCTCAGACTCATCCTGGCTAGACGCCGTCCCTTTGTTACACCGACGGTTACACCATTGCCATCTCAATACAGACAGACACGCTGTCATCCTTGCAACCCCGGTGGACCTTGGCGGGGCCCCAGGAGTTAGGGCTCTCGTCCATGTTAACAGGATTGCAGGTCTCAGGGGACAAGATGGCAAGAGGTTGTTCTGACACCAGCACAACCAAGAGATTCCCATGGAGGCAGGTGGGAGAGCCGAGCACATGGATGTGGATACTTCCAGAACGAGAAGACCGGCAGCAGAGGATACATGGACTTGCAAGGTGCAGTGACTGTGCCCATAAAGCTTCAAAGCCTTCTAGTCCAACATAAAGAGAGAGCGAAGCTGGGAGAGGACGTGCAGAGGGAAGGCCACTGCTGGGCACCTGGTCCCCATGCCTCCCACTGGCCCTGGATCAGGGATGAGGAAACTGAGCCACAGCCAAGAGGTATTGAAAGGCCGATGATAGCAGCTGTCCATCTTGAGACCGTGAAAATGTTGCATGTTGGGTCAGGGGTGGGTGGGCAAGGGAAGTTCTGGTTGTCAACCCCAAAGGGTAACTATGAAGCGGATCCTTTGGAAACCAGAGATATTTGCTTTCTAAACTAGCCTAGATGTGGACATCCCTCACTGCCCACCCCCCCCATAAAGCCTGGGAATGGGGAGTTCCAAGCCCACCTCCTTGCCTCAGTCACTCTGCTTTCTAGGTCACTCCAGACATCCCCACAAAATACCCGGGGTTCCCTGGCATGGAGGACCAAGAGGACAAGGTGACGGTTCTATTCCACATGGGGAAATGAAGCCCCGGCCTCTATGGGGCTGCTTTTGCTTGGGGCCGGGCCATGATGTGCTTGGGAGGGCTTCCATAACTGCCAGTGTGCTTGGCTTTTCCATCGGCCCAGCTGCCTATCGGGCAAAAACTTCCGTGGCCTTGTCCCCTCCCCCCACCTGCTGCCTCCTCCGGCCTTGTGGCATTTCTGAATTCCTGGGCGATGCCCCCCAACGCCGGCCTCCCTGCAGCATGTGCTCTAATGCTCAGCTAATAGCTCCATCTCAGGCGCTCGTCCACACGCGTCCTATAAATCAGAATCCAATTATGGTGGTAAGAAAATTGGAAGCAAATTTAATAAGCTCAGGCCACTCCCCCATGCTGTTTCTTTGCTCTTCTCTTCCCAGTAATGAGAACTCCTTTCACGGACTCCTTTCTCCTGCCTCCTCATCTGAAGCCCCCAAGGATGGAAGGAGAGGAGGCTGGGGGCTGCTTCTCTGTCCTCTTTCCCTCTTTGCACAGAAGACAGATGGGGCCAAGTAGTCAAGTGTCTTTGCAGATTTCCTCTCCCTCTCCTTTGTTCAACAAGTGTTTCTTGGAATTCTATCACCTGCCAGGCACTGTACCGGAAGCCAGCAAAGATGTCTCCCCCTAAAGGGTGGAAGGCCTCGTTCTGCTGCTGGGGCTGTTGATGTTTCAGTCTTGAGGTAAGAAGTGGGGCTGGCTCTGCAGCAGGGGCTCGTTCTCGCTGCCACTCTGCCCCTCTGGTGACAGCTGGCCATGTCACATGGTGGGGGGTGCTACTGGCATTTGGTGGGTGGAGCCCAGAGAGGCTGCCCAGCATTCTACAATGCACAGCACAGCCCTCGCAGCAAATGCCAGCCACTGATTGAATCCCTGGGCGACGGGAGACAGGTCACCAGCAGCCACAGCTGGTTACAGCAGAGACGGGCAGGCTCCAAGAAGGGTCCCAGTGTTCTGGCAGCCCAGGCAGGCCGGCCCCAGGCATTACCTCAGGATGAAGTCAAGATACAGGAAGGCTGGTGTCACAGGATTAAGGGATTTAGCTGGTGGTTTTAACTTCACGGACACCAATTCCCTGGGAATCAAGGGCTAGAAGAACGAGATCCTGTAGACAGAAAGTCAATCCCCGGGGAGGGGTGTGCCCATCTAAGGGAAGCACCCTGGGCTTTGCTGGCAGTCTCTGGAACTCTCTTTTGCACAAGAGTGGTCTGGGCACAAAGTCAGCCCTGTACCACACTCAGCCTAGAGATGGCTGATGCCATTGCACTAGCCTGGGGCTTTGTACACAGTCGGCGTTCAACAGCCCTGCCATGGCTGCCTGGTCCCATGTGCCTGCCCTCATTCCCATTCCCCTGTCCTCTCCTCTCTCTGCTTTTTTAGATCAGGATGCCCAGATCTGAAATTCTCCAAGTCACACAATCCCCGCTCCCACAGGGCAAGGTGAGCGCCCGGAGGCAGACATATGGCTGACAAACTTTACCTCTTTGTCTTCCCTAAAGGGGCCTTAGATTCCATCTAAATCCTGTCCATCCCTCTTGCCACCCTGCCAGCAGAACACACTTACCTGACAGATACAACACACCGGCAGAGAATCCCGAACAGGACCCGGTAAACCGGAATCCTGGCGGACAGTCTCAGTTCCTCCCCCACATCCCGCACCTATGTCCAGTCCTCTTAAACCACTTTCATTTCTGCCTCTCGGATCACAGATGAGGGTGAACACAGAAATTTGTCCTGCTCAGGGTGTCCCCTGGAACCTGCCTGCTCAGTGAACGCCCCCCCCCCCATGCCTCCCTTCTACAGAGCTCGTGTCCCGATGTACCGGCTCCTTTCCTGGCTGGGAGGCGGCCCTTCGTCCTTCTAGAGCGCCTCACCACCCTGTCCAGGACTCAGGACAAGGGAGGGACCAGCCACCTAAGATAGGGGGACTTTTCAGCCTTCTTCTCCATTCTACCTGTAGTCTCTGCTCAGGGAAATAAAATTACTTAATCCTTTTTAAAAGATTTTATTTATTTATTTGAGAGAAAGTACACAAGCAGGAGGGGAGGGGCAGAGGGAGAGGGAGAAGCAGACTCTCTGCTGAGCAGGGATCCTGACACAGGGCTCGATCCCAGGACCCCAAGATCATGACCTGAGCCAAAGGCAGACACTTAACCAACTGACCCACCCAGCTGCCCCCAGGTTACCTAAGTTTTAAAGAAAATTCTATCAGATGCCAAGGGCCATGATAAGGGCTGCAGAATTCTGACAGCAATATTACAAGACTCTGACTTGAAGAAGCTTTCAGGCCAGCAGCTAAGAATGTTCGAGGTAGAGCCAGTGCCCCAGATCTCTGGCTGTGGGGCATTTCCTGCTGCTAAGGAGACTCTCGTGGGTACCTCGAGGCGGGGGGGCGGGCAGAGTTCAGTTTGCAGACTCTTGGAGTCTTCTGAAGACTTCTAAAGCCACAGATGCCTTATGGCTCAGGGCCCTATGAGGGGATCGGGACTCTGGCTCCTTTTATGAATGATGGTGATTGACAGGAGCCCCTCCATGAGATGCATGTTATGTAAATCAAGGTCTCTGGGTTGTACAGCCTAGCTAGGGAAACTGAGTCCACTCCCCTTCACAGACTGACAACTTAAGCACCACCAGATTGACCGGCATCCTAAGTCATGAAAATTTTACTGTCCTGCTCATAAACCCCAGTGTCCACAAGAGGGTCCCCACAGACCCAAAGACAGAAAGCTGAGAAGCTGACCCCAGTCCGCCAGCCTCTCAGTTTAACCACGCCTCCAAGCCCCTCCACACTGAACACGCCTGTCTGCTCTTTGGAGCTGGTGCCAAGTGCATTTCCCATGGGAGACAGAAACACGGCCCTGGGGGCCTTTGGCGCAGCTGGGCCTCCCCGTTGTAGGCAGGGAGGCCAGCACAGAGGGGCTGGGGTAGAGATGGACCAGCTTAGTCGGGCCTCATGAGGAAGCAAAGGACTGTATTGACTCTAGGAGGGACTGGTAATGAGGCAATAGGCCTTCACAAAGGCTCTTTCCCCCGAGAAATGAAGCTTTCTGCATTGTGTCAGGCCTGACCTCCTGCGGAGGAGACGGCAGAACAGAGGCTGGGGAACAGGGCACCCCACAGCAGACAGCAGGGGCATGTGAAGAAGCCCCGCATCTCACATGACGAAACTGGGCTGTCCGAGGAAATGACCCGTCCCAGTGACAGACGGAGCCACCAACCTGACTTCCCAGGGGTCCGCCGGTCTTGCCCTTCCTCCCTTTGAAAGCCGTGCCAGGCCAGGCCGTGAGAATCTGGCAGGGAAACCAGGCCCAGGCTATAGGGTCTCTAGTGCTCCATGATTTCGGGGTGGACACCGGGTGATGGGGGCAAAGTGCAGGCGAAGGGGCCTCCTCCATTTCCCCTGGAGGCACCTGGGGGGTGGCTCACAGCAGTGAGGAGCGCAGAGAGCATTAACTACTGTCCGGCCGGCAACAGACGCGTATGCCTGCCCCGATCCTTTGCCTGGGCACCCCCAATCCAGCCTGCAGATGTTACGTGCCTGCCCCAATCCTTGGCCCGGGTCCCCCCAACCCCGAGTCCAGCCTGCAGATTGTGTATGCCTGCCCCGATCCATGGCACAGCCGGCCCCCATCCCCCGAATCCAGCCTGCCCTTGCTCTGTCATCACCACCGGGTAGGGGAGAGAGTAACAAGTGGGAGTAGGGGGAGGTACCTCAGATGGCGGGTGTCAGGCACGGCCCGGCTGCTGGAGATCCGCTCGCTTTCCCGCTGGTTGAAAGCATACAGCTTATAGGGATCGTCACCCACACGCCACTTTTTGGCATTCAGATACTGCCGCTCATCAAACTGGTCCCATGGGTCTTCCCAGTCAGAGTCCAAAGTCTGCGGAGCACAAATGCGAAGTCAGTGAGAAGAGCTCCCAGCCCTCCCCCAGCCCTCTCTGCCTGTTGCTGCCCAGCTGCAGAGAACAGGTTTTCCCCAGCACAGTTTAGCCCAAGGATGGGGCCAGAGGTAGGAAGTTAATGAAACCTCAGCGACGATAATAACACACAGGGCGACGCGGTAAAGGCAGCTGCCGTTTGCACGAGGCGCTGTGCTAGAACCATTACTCATTCCCCCTGGCTGTCCCAGGATGTGGTCCCAGGACCAACACAAGAAAACAGCCTCCATGGGCTAAGTACCTTGCTCAGGATCCCACCTGCAGGAAGTTGGCAGGGCTGGGACTTGGGTTCTAGCACCCTGAGCCCGCAGGCCGCCTTGCCAGGGTAATCTGAGAACACCTGGCTGAAAAGCGCTGGCACAGAAGCAGGTACAAAAGGGCTAGGACCGTCATCCCCCTCTGCCATAGGACACAGACGATCCATCTGTAAGAGCGTGTTCCCCACTGGATGGATGCCTGCGTGTTCCCCTCTTCCTCTGACCCGACTCAGAAATCTGTGATTATTTTTTTTTAGATTATTTATTTATTTGAAAGAGAAAGAGCATGCAGAGGGAAGGCCAGAGGGAGAGAGAGAACCCCAAGCAGACTCTGTGCTGAGTGCGGGATCCCATAGGGGGCTCCATCCCTGAGATCAGGGCCTGAGCCAAAATCAAGAGTTGGACCCTGAACTGACTGAGCCACGCAGGCGTCCCTAAAGCTGGGATCATTTTTAAGAAGCATCAGTGCAGGAACAGTGCTTTAGAAATAGGTACGAGGTAGCTTGTGTACTCATGATCTTGTTCCGTCCTCCCCAGACGCTCTGTGCTGAGCTGGAACGACAAGTTCTCACCAAACTTCCGGGCTTGTCTGCACAGGTGGGACAAGGGTCGAGCCGAAAGCAGAACTCAGCCTCCTGGGCCCGCCGGTGCCTTCGCACAGCAGAGAAGGCAAGGGTATGCACACAGCGAGGGGGAGGCTCAAGCCCAGAGCTAGGCTGCCTTGGCTGCCCTGACCGTGCCAGCTCTTGGCTTCGGAGCCTCTGCACGCTGGCTGCTTCCTTTAATGGTCCCTGCCAGGGGAGGCTGGCACTCTATCTCTGGGGAGAACTCACTGACCAGGTTCTGCCCTAGAATGTGAGGGCTGGGGCCCTGGGGCTAGTAATGTCCCCAAGGATGGGATGCTCACTCGTGTGTTACTGGCCTCTGGTTGCGGTGCAAATGTGAGAAGCTGTCTGGACCCCGTCCCTCCTGTCGCTGACCAGGAAGCCCTCTGGACACATGGAACCTGATGGAAAGGCTCAGGGCAGGCCCCACAGATGGCCGGCCAGGTGCCCCTCCACCCCAGAAGGTGGCTCTGTGGGGTGGTTCACGATGTGCACATTTATCTCACGCACCACTCGATCTTATTTGGTAATTGATCTGCCTCTGTCTCTCTCTGTTATCTCCTTTTGAAACAGCATTCTCCTGCTAATAGCACAAAATGAAGCTTTGGAAACCAGCGATTTTTACCCAATAATTGATTTTTATGAATGTGCTGGGATACTGCTGCTACACAGGGGTTGGATGGAGTGTGAGCCCCCCCCCCCCACCACGCCCCACCCAGCCTGAGCTGTGCAATGTCACAGCCTGACAGAGAAAAAGAAAAAGAAAAAGAAAAAGAAAAAGAAAAAGAAAAAGAAAAAGAAAAAGAAAGGAAATCAAGAAATGAGATCTCTGATCCAGGAAAGAGGGGAACCAAAATTAGAGATCAGAAAAGAGAATCTCCAGGATGTCACACAACCTGCAGAGAGCGCTACCAGGAACACTGGGACATTGGACAGAGAGCCTCTTGAGTGAAAATTCTTAAGGAAAGAAGAAGGAAATAAGACGGAATGAGGATTTGCTTGAAATCACAGGAAGTATTATTAAGACATGTTGGAAAAATTGGAGAAAAGTGTGAGAGGTTCCCAGAAAACCAGGGACATGAAAAAGAGGAAGCAATTATTAATTCTGGGAAAAACAAAAGATTGTAAAAGAAAGGAGGTTGGTCATAATTTACCATTTGGCTCAGTGTATAAGTGCTGATTATTGATTTTGCCAAAATTTATTTTATAAATATGTCACTGGGATAAAAGGAGAGAAATGTGGGCAATGGTGTGGAAAAACGAAGTCCTTATCTCCCATGGCACAAAGTCAATAGATAATGTCTACAATTGATATTTCAAGAAACAGATGTGTAATATTCAATTATAGAGGTAAACGCAAGGGGAAAGCCCTACAAGTGTGAAGGATGGATGCTTCTGGGGAAATCGGGTGCATGAGAAATAGGAGATCCCTGTATGTAAACAATACTTCAAGCAAGTATTCTTTTGATAAAAAAAAATAATTAAATGTAAAATCGAGTTTTTTAAAAAGACAAAGATAGCTGGTGTAGCCCTTAATGGCCTGACTCTCTTTTTTTCCTTTCAATCCACTGGCCCAGCCATTATCAATTCAAAACCTCAGCTCTTCTCATCATGAACAGGAAAGATAACTTTTAAAATGTGTGACATTTTGAACTTCTTAGTTACACTCTATATAACATCATTCTCCTGTTTTTCCTGACTAGATTTTCAAAAGGTTAAACTTCCTTGGAGAAAGAAAACCAGAACAGGGGCCTGGGATCTGGAGCTCAAGGAAGTGGGTTCATCCTGGTTGGGCCGGCTGTCAGCGCTCACTAATGTCCTAGGACTGGTTACCACACTGCTCGGAAACACGGAGTCCTGCTCTGTAGATGAAGAAGGAAACCAACACCTTCCTTGTGGGGTACTCACGGACAGTGTATGCCCATTTTATCTCACTGCAGCCCGAGAAGACCTGGCTACCTACACAAAGTAGGCACCTGCTGAGTACTGATATGAGTGCAATTTCTAAAGACATTTCGAAATGGAAGCAAGTAGCTGTGGTGATTTGGGTACAGGTTTGCCGAGAAGTTGGAGCTGGACTGGAAATGCTCTTTCCAAGTTCTGTTCATGCTCAGTCATCTAAACTTTTCTTCCATTCTGCCATAGAAATACAGAATTCAAGGCCATGCAGTTGGGCTGTTGCCATGAGAAGGAACAGCTAGAGAAGAGGCACAGGTCATCAAATCCGTTTTCCAAGTAATGACTTTGTTTTGTAACAGAATTCCTGTCTGACTGCATGGGGTTACCAGCAGATGCAAGGACTTGAACTTCAAGACATGTTCCCACATTGGAGCTTCTGGTTCTGGAGTGTGGACTATGTCCTGTGGTTGGAATGCGTGTGCCAGTGACCACCTTGCCTTCTTGAAAGTTCCCCTCCCCAGGCCCCACTTCATAGGTGGGCTGTTATCCCAAAGCGCACTTGGTCAGGATGTCCCAAAGTCACCTGTTGCAGGAGAGGGCGATCAGAGGTCATTCCTCCGGATGCCTGGCCTGCTGCCTTGTCCTTCTCAGATGGGCCAGTCCTGCTGGCGGGGGAGGGGGGCATATAACCCCGAGGGCAGCTGGGAGCTCCTTCAAGGCAGCTTCTGAATGCTCTAGATTTGTAGCATCAATTCCCCAGGGCGGCGGGACAGAAGGGCTGATTTTCCATCAGCAGAGGTTAGATTTGAGAGTTTTTCATTTGCTTCATGATCCAACAGAAGGAATTCTTGGTGGTTAGAATGAACTATGGCCTCTTTGTGCTGTCCAAGTTGCCAGGGCCTGTTCTGGAAAGAAAGATGTGTATGATCCCAGCCAGCTACTAGACACAGGAAGCAAGCGGAGGAGTGGCTTCATCTGGAAAATCTGGTTCGGTCCACTCAGGGCAGTTCAGAAAGTTCGGCAAGCCCACTCTGAGAGCCAGACCCTGCCAGATGCCATGTGGGCCCCATCCTTCAGGGATCTTACAAAGAAACGGCAGTGGGAGGGCAGACACATAAATGGGGGTGCTCCTCATGCAGCAAGAGCTACATCAGCTTTGCAGAGGGTGCCGTGGGAACGCAGGAGCCCAGGCAGACCCGAGGTGTTCTATGAGGACACAGCCACTTGTGTAGGGATACAGGAGAGCTAGCCTCCCCATGGCCTTGTGCTGGGGAGCCTAGAAGGGATTTCCTAGGGGCTGACTCTGTCTTCCTTTAGCTCCCCATTCTTCTCTAACCTCAAAACAAACTATCAAAAGTTCATAAAGATAATGGGTCCATTTTTTAAAAAGATTCTATTTATATGAGAGAGAGAAAGAGCATGAGAGAGAGAGAGAGATCACAAGCAAAAGGGAGGGGCAGAGGGAGACTCAGACTCTCCACTGAGCAGGGACCCCATTGTAGGACTCGAACCCAGCACCTGGGTTCATGACTTGAGCAGAAGGCAGACAGACGCTTAACTGACGGAGCCACCCAGATGCCCGATAACGAACCCACAGTATTACAGCCTGGGTTGAGCCAGGTACTGAAAGACAGTGTGGAGAAGCCAAAATGGGTTCCTGGGGGCAGGGACTGTACCTCCTCTTCCTCCTGTCCTCTCAGCCATCCCATCCCCTGTGAAGCTTTCCCATCCCCTCCCTGATGCCCCTTGCATGCCAGTGACCTCTGTTACAGCCAGGAGCACGTCATTCCCCTATCCCAACTCTCCCTGAAATAAAATCTATTTCTCCCTCCGTTTGTTGTTCTTGAAGGCTAAGGCCTGGTGGCCAGCTCTGGGTATAGCGCCAGCCAAAAAACAGGTGCCTAGTAAATACCTCTTGCTTGGTGATTTCCATATACATTTGGGGGGCTGACCTGCCATGTACTTTGTGAGGCAGCGTGGTCACTGAGAAGAGACAGGCCACTCTGCCACTTATAGAAGTCAGACAACCTTGACCCGTCATTTAACTTCTCTGAGACTCAAGTTCCTCATCTGTGAAATCATGAGGGTAATACCTACCTTCGCAGACTGCTGTTAGCATCCAGCAAAGCAGGGACTGCAGAGCACATAGGCATACAGTTGGCACATAATAATAGCTCACTAAATGCTAATTTCCTTTCTCCCTTCTTTACTGAACAAATGGTTGGTGGGTGAACGAAGCTGAGGTCAGTGTGGCTCACCAGTTGTTCAAAGTGCAGAACTAGTGAACTCAAAGCTCCCCACATTGCTTTTTCTTTCTGGTAGGAACACAAATATTTTTGATTTTATATTTAATGCGAGGAGCAGCTGAGCTGAGTGGTTAGGAACCCAAGGCTCTTGGAGTGGACTTCTTGGACCTGAATCCCATGTCCACTACCAGTTGTATGACTTTGGGCAAATGACTTCACCTTCATGGCTCCCAAGTTACTCGTTTGTAAAACAGAGAGATAATAGTAGTATTGTTATCATGTAGCTATTACTTTCATGAGGACTGACTCAGTTAAAATCTTTAAAGCTCTCCGAACAATGCCGAGCACAGAGTTAAGGGCTATGTAAGGGGTTGCTATGTTACTGTTCTTCTTTTGCGTGTCTAAAATGTTTTATAATTAACTAATTAAGCCTGGTTATCAGATTCTCAAATAGAACAATTAAATGTGGGACTATGAGGGCATTTGTTCAGGAGGCAGAACAGGACCCCCTTGGCACACGGGCCATTCTCCAGTGGCTGCCCTCACCTTCTGCTCTCCTCCAGTGGCCGCCACCCCAGTCGCTCAGAATCATGTCTACTTCCACTCTGACTGACGGTGACATGGTTTAGGCCCTGTAATCTTTCTCGGACTATTTCTGGAGTCCCATACTTGCCCTTCTCCAAAGAATCTCACCTCCAAAGCTCCTTACTTCCTGCTACTTAATCCATCTTCCTCCTCTTACACTCTGGTCACTATTACTCTCTTGCTGTACCACCTTCAGTGGCTCACAGCTACCTGCCCGATCAAGTTCAGAATCTTCTACCTGGCATTTGAGTCCTCCTCTCTGACCCACACTCTCTTCTGTGTCTTCTAGACCACCGGCTGGTTGACCCGCTCCACACTCCCTGGAATGAACACAGACGATGATGAGATGCCCAGCACAGGGGGATGGCCAAGGGCTGCAGACAACAAAGGATGAAGACTGGCCAGAGGGACTGCATTTCCCAACTGCTCTCCTCTGCTTCCTTCCCCTCCTGGGCTTGCCACCAATTCTAAGCCCAAGAGCGGTGCTGCTGGGTGTCAGGTCCTCTGTGACCCTAGGCAACCCTACAGGGGAGTCTCAGGCCCGGCCTGATCGCTGTGTGACCTCTGAGGACTGAGCTCAGCCTTCGACATTCTGCCCTGTGTCTGGGACATGGATGTTCAATCCTCACAATAAAATGATAAAGACAACAAACATTTGATATGCTGTATTCCTGGTTCTGTGCTGAGAACTCCCCATTTCACTTAATCTCACACTAAAATGAGGAGATAGGTAGGACTATTGCCCCATTAACAGAAGAGGACATTGAGCTCAGAGAAGCCAAGTAATTTGTCCCTAGTCACACAGCCAGGAATTAGAGGAGCCAGAATCTGAAGCTCCATTATCTGACCCCAGCCCACGGGGCTAACTGTGGTGCTTTAGAGGAGAGCACGGATTGAAGACAAGGGGGAGATCAGGCTCAAGGGAAGGCTATTGCCTCTAAGGCAGGGAAGGAGAAAATAGGGCACTGCACAGTGACTGGGGAAGGGCTGGCTGAAGGGACAGCATCAACTGAGGGTTGGAGGAGGCCCGAGGCACAGGCGAGGGGTCGGCCTCGAAGGAGGCTATGGCGGAGAGAAGCAGCTCATTCCACATGGCCTCAGAGTCCTGCATTCATGGACAAGAAAAGTTATTTTCAGTAAAGGGCAGGAGAGGACCTGGGTGTGTGTGGCGTGAAGGGGTTCGGTCTCCTCCACGTGAGGACAGGCCCAGGGCATCTCCTCAAGTTGAAGGACAGTCCTGCCAGAAAGACTCCCTTGATCTTCCCCCTCCATGCGTTCGCTGGAGGAGAACACTTCTGGAACAGAGCTTGGTCTGTCCTTTGTCCCAGCCTCTGGTTGTGAGCTCACCTTGTCCCACCAAAGCACCCTGCAGAAAAGGATGGGGGCAGGGACTCTTCTCCCCTCCTTTTCTGGGGACGCTCAAAGGCCTGGCGGGAAGCCGTCTTCCAGCGGGTGCGGGGTGGCACCTTGCACACAGCGCCCCTCCCCCACCCAGCTTGCCCTCCTGTCACCGAAGGCCCTTCACCCCGGCGCTGCGGCCGGCCCGGAGCGGAAGATGCCCTCAGCAGCTGGCACATCTCACAAGGCCATGCAGCGAGCCTCCTGCAGGGGAGCTCAGCGCTCCTGGCCGCGCTGGACAGTGAGTTATTGCTGCCTGTTATCTCCAGCAGCAGGTGGAGGCGTCCTGGGCTGCTCCTTCCCGCCGAGCCAAGCCACACAATATTTACCGGCTCAGATGAATAAGGTAACCAGCCCTGTCACCGCACAGACGAGGCATCTCTTGCCCAGAGTTTTGGTGGTGGTGGGTTTTTTTTTTTTCCCCCTCCTTTCTTTCTTCATTATGTTTGTAATTTTGTTTTATTATTTCCCATTGGAAGCCGTGAAACGAAAACGATGCAATCTACTGCTGAGAAATAATGTCGTGCTCCAGTCCTTTTCCAATAAGCCCTGAGGTGTGCGCTGTGACGGCTTCATTAAATTAGTCGGCTCCATGGCAAATGGGAAAGCGCTCGGAGCTTCGGAGGGTGCTAATCCGAGTCGGGCTGCCCGAGACCTCGGACCACCAGGGAGCCTGTGAGGTTTGGCTCTGAGTGTTGGAGAGAAGAGGCTCCCCCCTGCCCCCTGCGAGGCCACAGAGGCCTCCGTGTCCACGCAGCTGCTAGACTTGTCCTGGAACCCTCAAACCTTCACTGTCTCATCTGGGAGCCTGCCGCTGCCCAGGCTGTGGTCACCTGCTGAGGGAACGGACAGGTTAGGGCACTGGGTCTCCAGAGGTGTGTGGTGGGCAGTGGCTCAGCGTGTGGAGTGGGGGAAGGAGGGGGCCTTAAATCTGTAGAGGTAAACCACATGGACCAGAGATCAAGGGCGAGCCTGTCCGTGAAGGCCAGCCAGGACTCACACTGCCAGCTGCTGGGGAAAATGCCCGAAATTCTTGCAGATGAAAGGCAGGCGCTGCCCGTCTACTCTTCTGTCACCATCCCCCAGAGTTTATGAGAACAGTTTCTCTCTTGCTGGGCTCTATGGCAGTATTAAAGATTTCCATTACTGATAGTTCTTTCCAGTTAGCACTTTCAGTATTAAATTCTGTCATTACGAAGTAAAATATGCATGATCCCTAAATCTATGGGTATTATAACAAGATTTCATTGTTATAAATTTGTCTTCTTGGTCCTCCGCTTCTGTCTTTGCTGTCTTTTTAAAGCCCTAATGTCTGATAGCTATAGCCAGGAGGTAATTAGGAAGTGGTACTAAAGAATCAGAGGCTTATTCTCTCACTCATTCACAGAAATTTATTGAGTATCTGCACTAAGATATGGTGTCCCGCAGCCAGCAGGGAAGACAGTGGTGACAGCTAATTACAACACTAAGGAATTTTGGTCTGAGCGGATATAGGCAGCCCCCTCCCACACACATATGTAAATATTGTATAAAATACAATAACAATTTCAAATTGCAGCTGCACTTGAAAGAAATGGGAAATCCCAGATTTAAAAAATGAGTGCAAATTCAAAGCCAGGGTGGTGAGTGTGAGCTGAAGGGGAACTGAATCCAGATGGCTGGGGTTCCAACCCCAAGAGGAGGCAAGATGTGAAGGCCACAGACTCCTGGGTGGCTGGGACCAGAAACAAGACCCTACATACAGTTGGTGGCTTATAAGGCTAATAGTCCCCACTCACCAGCTGGGCGAATGGTGATGGGATGACAGCAGGACAATAACTGGGGTAGGGAAAAGATAATTTGCAAAAGATCGGAAATCAAGCTGGTGCCAAGTGTAGATGTGGGGTCCAAATTCCCATTACTTTTACAGAGTGGAAGCCACAATCAGAGAAATCAATGTATAAACTAGTTTAAAGTCAATGAGAACCAACAGAGGCAGACTCAAACCTTCCCTGACAAATGCCTCCACAACCCAGGCACCTGGGATGCCCAGAGAAAATGATTCCTGTTGAAGAGGAGCTCACACGAAGGAATTGCACGGCACATAAGGAAACAAACTGGCAAGAGAGCAAGGCTCAGATTCGATATGCCACCAGCTTGATCACCTATGCTGCTCCTAGGATTATCCAAAAGCTCCCATTTCTGCCCGTCCACTCGATATCATCATCCTTCCAACTCTAATCCAGACACTTGAGCATGCCCAGAGCCCCTGCCTCTTTTCTTTCCAGTATATATAAAAAAAAAATGTATAAAAATCCCTTCCATTTAATTTGCACAAACACCAGTAAGATAACTTAGCAGCCCCCCCCTTTTTAAAATATTTTATTTATCTGACAGAGAGTGAGAGTATAAGCAGGGGGAGCAGCAGGCAGAGGGGGGAGGGGGAAACAGGCTCCCTGTGGATGCTGAGATCATGACCTGAGCTAGAAGCAGACACGTAACCGACTAAGCCACCCAGGTGCCCCCTAGCAGCCCTTATTGTTTGTATCTGAGTCCACTAGCCAGATGTGATCTCAGGTGAGGGGGCTTCTATCATACCTGGTCACCTCCTCACTGGGCAATGTGGTGAAGCTATTCCAGGGTAGTGACCCCAAGCTTGGGGTCTCAATTTTGTGAGCCTTTAGAATATGAAGAGTGTAGGTCCCTTTTGTTTTCATAGGCTGATGTCATTTGACAAACTTTTACTTTCACCTGTGACTACTGGTGGCCTACTGAGCAAGCTCTTCCAGATTGCTGAAATTTGGCACCAAATTCAATGATCAAGTTGACTGAGGGCTCTGTTCAGCATCCACTGAGAGACTTGACCACCAGGCAAAGCTTGGCCACAGTCAGTCAGCTATGCAACTGCAGGCCACGACGTTTTAGAGCAGGTCACTGTCCTGTGAGGGCCTCGTCAGCATTGTCTTGTGCTGGGGGAGGTTTGGAAATACTGCTATTTCTGCTTTCAAATCGTAAATTACTCTTGCTTTGGCTTCACCACTAACACCTTAGTGAACGGGTAACTCTACATGGTTGTCAGGATTCCTGTTTGTCTCATCAGAGTTGTCACCCCTACAATTGGCTAGAGGAGCCTTAAGACACATGCCCTATAGCTCACATGTGAACCGTCCACGTCTCCATTAGTGGATTATTGTCCACATGCTTCATTATTATCCCAAGGCCTTTCACTAGTAAGAGGGGGGTCAGGAGGATGGCTGAAGTCAATGGCATTGCTGAGGGCTAGCTCGTTGGCCACATCAAAGCAGCCCAGATAAAAAATGTTTGTCTTCCTGGGATGTTTCCCCATTTCCTTGGGTGTTCGAGAAGGGACTTAGAGCCTCCTACACTCTGTAACTTTTTAGGGGTAGTAAAATGTGAGTAAAGTTACTTCATCTTGGGCAAGGAAGAGTTTTTCCAATCATCCATTTAAGAAAGCTTTCACTGAGAGCTTAATGTGCCCAGCCCAGTGGTGGGAATAAGGCAAGCGACAGCCTTGCTGTCACCAGGGAACTCAAGGACAGGCAGAGACACAGACGGAGACCAAGAATGGGCGAGGGCATCGGGTCCTTGGGTTCTCTTAGTGCGGTACCTGTTTCCCCTCCTCAGGGGAGGGGTGCTGTTGAACCTATCTGGACTTTCCTTCTTCTCTGCAAGGCCAGTTTAAACCCTGTGGACATAGCTCAAGGAACCATCCGACCTCTTCTTCAATAGATGTCTTTGTCTATCCCATGGCCTCCTCTCCTTTCCATAGCGGGGAATGAAATAACCCCACAAAAGAGTCAAATCATAACTAAAGAAGGTCATAGGAAGATTGTATAAACAAATACAACCTGTAGAGAAGATTCTGGGTGTGCACACTCAGCTTGTGACTTCCTACCCTGCAGTAGTCCTCAGTAATGATGAGCTTGAACATGGCCCTCACTGAAGGCTTTCTGGATGGAGAGGAGACAGACACCTGTATAGGGCCTAGTAGTTACTGTGACAACCAGAATCCAAAATGGCTCCCAATGATTCCACCTCCTGGCATCAGCTCTCTTGTGTAATTCCCTCCCCTTAAGTGTGGACCGAGCCTAGTGGTTTGCTTATATCTCATAGAAGGTGGTAAAAGCGATGGACAGACTATTGTGAGATTAGGTTCTAGAAGACGGTAACTTCCATCTTGCTGGCATCCTCATCTCTTGCTCCTGGACTTGCTTGCTCTGGTCAACTGAGTGGGTAGGCTGGAGAGGCCTGCATAGCATGGAGCTGAGGGCAGCTTCTGGTCAGCAGGCCGTGCAAACCAAATGCTGCCAACATGTACGGAGTGAGCCTGGGACAGAGCCTCCTGGTTGAACCTTGAGATGACGAGGGCCCCTGACAACACCTTGACTGCAGTCTCTTCAGTCGCTCTGAAGCCGGGGACCCCATGAAGCTGTGCCTAGATTCTTGGCCCATTGAAACTGTTTGAGAACAAATGTGTGTCGCTTTAAGTTGCTGTTTTGGGGGGGTCATTTGTCACTCAGCAGTAGATAACTAAGACCATTCCCAAAGTGCTTGTGGCAAACGAACCTCGGCAGAGAATGTAGGGGCCTATTTTGGGAATTTTTCAACAATATGGATTGGTTCTTTTTTCTTTAAAGATTTTTATTTATTTATCTGAGAGAGAGAGAATGAGCATGTGCTGGGGGAGGGGCAGAGGGAGAAGCAGGCTCCCGGCTGAGCGGGAAGCCAGATGTGGGGCTCAATCCCAGGACCCTGAGATCATGACCTGAGCTGAAGGCAGAGGCTTAACCCATTGAGCCACCCAGGCGCCCCTGGGTTGGTTCTTTTCTTAAACCCTAGCTAATAAGAGTGGACAAACACAGTACCCAATTCCCAGGACACAGTGGGGATTTATTAGAGTAAAAAACACCCTGCTAGTGGCCATAGACTATAAAGCCACGAGGGCCCACGGAGATATTTAGGGCAGTGGTTCCAACCGGAAAGTGGAGCGGGGCATCAGAATCAGCTGAGGAGGGGCGCCTGGGTGGCTTAGTGGGTTAAGCCTCTGCCTTCGGCTCAGGTCGTGATCTCCGGGTCCTGGAATCGAGCCCCACATTGGGCTCTCTGCTCAGCGGGGAGCCTGCTTCTCCCACCCCCCGCTTCTGCCTCTCTGCCTACTTGTGATCTCTCTCTCTCTGTCAAATAAATAAATAAAATCTTTAAAAAAAACTATTAAAAAAAAAACAAAAAAGAATCAGCGGAGGAGTCTGGACCCCTCTGGGATCTCCTGAAGCAGGAACCTGGAGCCCTGAACAGACATGATTTCTCCAGGTAAGAGACTGTAATCTTGGGTAAGAACCACGGATCTGCTCTTGTTCCCCAACGTAACGTATTGGGAGATGAAGGGCCAGAGAAGTTGTGTGTCTTTTTAAGCTCACACGGCCTGTCATGGCAGCCATCGTCCCCTCTGAGTGGAGAACTCAGCTCAGCGCGGTGCTAACGGTAGTGGAAACAGAGAGATGCACAGAGAAAACTTCTAAGGTTCCTTTATTTGTTTTGAAAACAACCTCTATTCTTTCTCTCTCAATTTAGTCCCGGCCTCGTCACAAAAAATGCTTTTCTCCTTGGCCTCCTCTGTAGGAAAGGGAACAACATAACACTCCCCGTGTGAGCTCTCTCCCCAGATCTCAGGCAGGAGCCGACCAGGCCAGGACTGGAACAGAACAGCATGGAGAACACGGGTATCTGTCTCTGAGCCCCACTTGGCTTGCAATCCCTTCCTCCATCCTCCCTGAGACATCTGCTCCTGCCCGGGGGCTCTGCCTCCACCTCCCAGTTCAGAGCATCTACGGAAGCTGTGGGCTGCTTGTAGCCTGATTTCCAGTCTGCTTGGCATCCGGGGAAACGGCACCCACAGCTCCACTGGTTCCGGCTCGGGTCCTCAAGAGCTCACCAGGTCCCAGTGCTGGCTCATAAGTGATGACTCGCACGGGTTGACCACGATTTCCCTGCTATTCTCAGAGCCATCACCAAACATGTCCGTGTCTAGGCAGAGATGGGACGCTATGTGTTCGATGCGGGAACCAGTCTTGGTCCATTGCTGAGAAGACGGAGAGGAGAGAGCATGAACCAGGATTCTCTGGCTAAGGGCCCAGGTTCTACCCATGATGTCAGAAGTTCCAGAACAATTAGGCATGTTTACAGCACATGGCTAGGGTCGCCCAGAGACTTGATTTTCATGGTCTCATGGAGGAATAAAATTGCAACTAATTGCTTTTCTAGGCATTATTGTTGGTTTTTGGTTTGTTTTTTGTTTTTGGATAAAAAAGTAAAAGCAAAATCAGTATGTCTGGTAGGAAAACTCATTAGAAGGTAATAACTTTCCAAGCAACAGGCCAGAGAACAGGAAGCACGTGAGTCATGGGAACAACCAAAGAAACGATGTGCGGTCGGTGTCTGCACGTCGGGAAGATGTGGGAACGAGCGGGGGAGGGACGCAGGAGGGCAGTGGGGCTTCTGGGCAGCACCCGAGGCCAGCAGCCTGGACTCCTCCATAGCCGTTCAGCACACAATGGACCCAAACAGAGAGAGGGGTCTTGTGCTGCTGCCCCCCGGGGCTTTACCTCACGTGACAAAGTAGGAGGGGACAAACATGGTTTGGGGAGCCACCAGGGCACAGGGACAAAGGCCCACTTCCGTTAATCTCTCTCAACAGCTGCTCTGTGTGGTGGGCCTCATCACCTCCATTTCAGAGAGGAAGGAAACCAAGTCCAGTGTCACATGGCCGGTGAGCCAGACAATGGCATCTGAATGTCTGTCTCTCTAATGCCAATGCCCAGTGAGCAGGTGACTGCATGGGGTCAACAGCTTAGGCCCGACAGGGCACAGGGCACACTCAGAGTGGACATCCTGCCAGGGCCCAAGGCCCCCCGAAGGCCAAGATTCTGGTACCGCTCATCCTGCGGTCCTGAAGGCTTTGCCCCTATGCCTTCCTGCTCAGGGATGCCAGGTTGGTGTCAGCACTGGACAGGCAAGTACGAGGTGCGCATGCCCACTGGGGCCCTGCCAGTCCACAGGCATCCAGGGCCAAGCTGACCGCTGCTGCTGGTGCCCCTGCCCTCGTCCCCTAACCAGAAGGGCCTCTTTCTGATCAGCCCCTCCACCTCTAGAGTTTCTTTCTGGTCTTGCACACGAGACCTGGACCTACACAGGACTGCCTGTCACTGAAGGCGACCACACCCCGTGGGCACCCGCCGAGCTCTCACCTGCTTGTCATCTCCGTTCTTGCAGAGGACAAGAACCACCGGGGCGCCTGGGAACACAGTGATGACGGACAGGCACAGCTCCTCCTGGAGGATCTGCTGCGTGTATGTGAAGGCCCATATCTGGAGGGGAAGAGGCCAGAAGGTTCACATTAGGATCCTTGGAAACCTCGTGAGACACATCTGGGACTATGTGAGAATTAGAGTAAAAAGCACTGGAGGTCCCAGCAGGAAGAGACTGTCAACAAGGTCGCCTTGGAAAATGGGACCCACTAGCCAGAAACTCCCAGGTCATGTCCCCATTGAAGTCTCCATCCCCACATCTGGGAAGGGGACCAGTCTGGACACACAGGCCACCTCTGGGGGCTGCTGAACAATTCTGGGCTTGAGGCGGGGAAGCCTGAACAATGCTCCAGCCCAGCTGTGGGGTCTCTAGTTTCTCTGTTTGGATGTGTGTCTATTGCCCATCCTTGACAGTGCAAGTAGCTGCGTGGCAGGCCACTCCCAGCTGTCTTTAGAACGTTCCTTCTTTGAAAAGGAGTCCAATCAGTCGCTTGAGAACAGGAGTGTTATCGTAAGAGACAGATGTGAGGACGGAGGTAACAGGGAGTGTGCCGAGGGAGGGAATGGAAGAAGAGCAGAGGGAGAGCAGGTCACGGGACAGAACATGATCCCCGCAGATGCGTACACTCCAGCACTCCAGGAGAACAGAACATTGGGCCCCAGAGCCCCTGCAGGGAGGGAAGCTGAGAAAGTCCATGGACAAGGAGTATGGGGAGAGGAAAGGGGCATTTCATCTGAGGGTCATTGCAAAGAATGTTTCTCCATTATTCCATGCAATGCCAGAGATCAGAGAGCGACAAGCTGCTAAGGCGCCCAAAGTATTTCGAGTTCTTAGGTCAGAAGGACAAAAATGGAAGCCTCCATAAGGTCTCTCCCAGGCTGTGAAGTAGGAGCCTTACCATGGGGCAAAGAAGGTGACCGGTGAATTGGATACCCTGGGGAGAGCTTCAGAGAGGAACCGTCAAGTGCCGGACACCTTCTCTACTCCACGCCTGCTGGCCAGCTGACCCTCAGCCTCTGGACCAGGCCGCTGGTCAGCTACTTCTCCTTGGCCCGAGAATGAAAAAAGGGTCCCTTAGCTGGGGCCCTTGCTCTAGGCCCACGTGTCCCGTAAGCTGACTGTTGTCATGTGCTCCTCATTCTGCACATTCTCTAGCTCATGGCAGCCCCCCTTCGGCCCCCGCATCCCTCCTGACTTCTGCCACCTGGTGACATCTTCGATGTCTTTCTGTGCCCTGGCCTGTCCCCCTCCTTGCCTCCAGGCTTGCGTCCTTCTGCTGCCTCACTGGACCACCTGGATGCAGAACCCTGCCTCTCCTGATCTGGGACCTTCTCTGTCCCTGACGCCTGGATGGTGCCACCAGCCCAGGGGGAGCCACTGTCCTGCATGTGTATTCTCATGTCCCTTCTCAAACTGCCAGTGTTGGAAGAAGACCTAGACCAGAAGGGACTCCCTGGGGGATAAGGGGATGGAAATACGGATGGATAAAACACTGGCTGTGAGCTGAGAATTCCTGAAGCCTAGGGATGGCTACAAGCTACTCTTCCATATAGTTCTAGATCTATATCTATTTAAATTTTTTAATACTAAATGTAATGAAATGTACTCCTTGGGACGTATCAAGAAGTTCTCCTCTGGACTTGAACAACACCATGCTACGCATGCCATTTCCTTCCCTCCAGGATTAGCTGAAAGGGAAAGGCGTCTGTGTGCACAGAGGTGATGTAGTAATCACAAGCTTGTTACCGATGGCCTGAGCACTGACTATGTCTAGGTGCTGTCCTGGGGGCTTAGCACAGATGACTTTAGTCTTCATAAGAATCTTGTCCTTCATAAGAATCCCAAATAGGTATTATTATTATCGTTCCCGTTCTGCATGACGAAAGGCTCACAGAAATTATACAATTCTCTCCGACAGACTCTCTCTGGCTCCTTTGCTGTTGCTGCCCCCAGAGTCCCAGCTCCTTCTATCCCAGTTTAATCACAGGTAATGCCTGTCCCTGAGCTCCCTCTTCTGGGTTGTAAACAAGAACACTATAGATCACCTCCACCTCCACAGCAGAGAGCCAGCCAGTTCCCACTGGCAGCCCCAGGAGACCGGGAACAAAGGTCACACTCTGTGTGGGGGACGAGGGAAGGGGCAGCCAAGAGAGCAGACCCCTCCCCAACCTGGATGGGCACTGGGGAAGAGTATGAACGGAGGCCCACATTCTACAGACTCCGCATCAGAGGGGCACACACAGCTGGCTTCCCAGGCCTGCTCCCCTCTTCTCCCCACCCTGGCTCCATGCCCCATCATCAGCTCCCCTATATGCTTACCCACGCTCGCTTGGCCACTCTCCTTTAAAAGGCCCCTTTGGGCCTGAGTGTGTGCTAGGGGCACAGTCTGCCCTCCGGAGATCCATGCAGGGCCTGATATCAGGCTAGGGCCATCTGGATGGGGGATTCTGGGGCTCTGGTCTTTAGGAGTGTGATCTAGAAGGTGGGAGCTGGTCTTGGGTGCGTGTCCAGAGAATTCTGTACAGGAAGGGGCGAGAGAGGCCTGAAGCCCAGGCCCGAGTCCAAGGGCAGGTCTGTCAGGGAGCCAGCCGCTGCCCGGGCCCACCATACAACCGGCCTCAGCTTTAGATTTCTGCCATTGTCGAAAAATGAGCCTGAACAGTCAGAGATGTGGCAAGAAGGAAAGGTCCATCTCTCTGACCCATTACCCCCCACAGCTGCTGTGAGCCATGAATTAGCATTTAAAAAATAAATCCTGTAATTATTTTGATTACTACAATACACTGGCTCTGTATATTTTACGTTAAAAGCATTAATTAAACATAAACACTTGAAATATACCACAATTTCTGAAAATCTCATCTTGGCATTTCTTCTTTTATAAAAACCCAGGGGCTTTAAACACTGGACGTGCTGGGGGTGCTGTGACGGTGGGAGGGGAGTGGTCCTTCTTTTGACATCTGAGACACGCCATCCACTAATGCCTTTCGGGAAGGAGCGCAGATGGTACCCGGGTGGGGCCGGGCTCGGAAGAAATCACCTTAAGATCCCCAAGGGGAGAAGGCGCACAAGCAGAGAGGGAGGATGGAAGCCTTTACACCAAGTGGACTTTCCATTAGCTGGTGCTTTACTGGCAGTGAACTAATTCAGCCTCACAATTTCTCAGAGGAACACAGCTCTCTAGCCACATCTGCAAGACAGGAGTGAGGGAAGCAGAACACAGAAGCAGGTGGGGCAGGGAGCGACGAGAGGTTCTCCGATTCCCACTCTGCAGCCTGTCAGGCTTCCAGAATGGCCTGTGATGAATGGGTTTATTAAATGAATCCCAGAGTCAGAAATGGATTCAGGAAGGTAGCAGGGGCTGCTCAGAGATCAGTGTACACTGGGCCATGGGCTGACGGCTTCATTAGGGGGGTCTGGCCAAGTCACAGACCTCCCCGGCCCACAAGCGCACAGACACGGCCCTACCCACGGGAGGTAACCCAGAGGCTGCGTGGGCAGCCTCACCCTCTCACGGACAGGCCAGTAAGGGGCTGAGGAGAAGGTTCACTCCTAGTCCTCTAGCTCCTTTGCCCTTGCCCTGGAAGAGGGGAGCCGACGATGGGGCGGGGTGGTCCAGGCTGGACAGGTTAATGGCCTTCTGTGCTTAGCGGGAGTCTCTGGAGGACAGTCCCTGCGTGTAGAGGAGGGAGCAGCCTGGCAGGTGCGGGCGGGAGACTCCTCTGTGGGCAATGCCCAGCCAGCTGCGTCTTGAGGGCTGGGATGAAGCAGGCCGCAGCACCCATCCTGGCAACAAGCACCCAGCCTGGGGCAGCAGCTCTCGACTGGGCTGATCTTGCTTCTGTTTTCTATCCAACCATCTGTCCATCTGTCCGTCCACCCACCATGTGCCAATGTTTGGAGGCCTTTTTTTGATTTGGAGGCATGATTTTCTGATGGCTATGACTGGAGGGAGGGTTGTGTTACTGGTACCCAGCAGGTGGGGAAAGAGACGCTGGCAAACCCCTACAGTGCCCAGACAGTCCCCACAACACAGAATTAACTGGTATCAATGCCAACAGCGCTGGGGTTGAAACACCGTTGCCTCGTGGGAAGGGCCTGGTCCCTGGAAGCGGAAGGCCCACCATTCCTCCTGTCTGACCCAGGTAGCGCGGGTCCACCTCTCTCAGCCTCGCTTACCGCATCTGTGAGACGGCGGGGCCAGCAGGACAGGGCTCAGAGGGCCATGGGATAACTAACCCAGATGAGGCCTATGGAACCCACAGCCCAGTGGCTGGCTCTGGCACAGTCTCTGGGGACAGTGCTTTGGTGACACGTGGAAGGAGCCGTGGTTGGGTGAGGGGACAAACATTCACACGTGGGGAGAAGGCAGGGGCTGTGTTTTCATGAACACAGAAGCCTGAGTCAGTTACTGATGGTCATGAGCAACCGGTCCACACGCTCTTCTATGTGGGGAACTACACCCGATGGGGAAATGACCCCAAATGCCAAGCAACACTGCTGGGTGTGTTGTGGTTAGATGGGCAAACCAGCTCATTTCTGAGGGCTTCCGGTTCTAGATGCTTCACATTCACCCTCACAGTGATCCTGTGAGGCGAGTACGACTTCATGGAAAGGAACAGAGAGCGGGGGTCAGTCTGGGCAACGCCAGGAGCAGACCACGTGGTTGACTATGAACACGGGCCTCTCGGTGAGATTGGACCTGAGCTGAGAGCATCTGGGGCCACCGCTGGCCTTGAAGAACTTAGGTCACACTGACGGCCACACATGTCCCTGCAGCCCTCTTCAGACACGGTGTCTGGAACAAATGAGAGGGAGCAAGCTACACTTTCGTTCAGCCAGGCTCTTGGTGCACCCAGTTCCCAAAGGACCATGCAAACACACCGACCGCCGTGCTGGGGACAGTGTCAGCTGCACAGACACAGACTGCTGCCTCTCGCTGCTGACCAGCAGCAGCAGGGAGACCCAGCGGGCTCAGAGACATGCTGCCTGCCTTTGACTGGGGACCTTTGCTGGACTCACTGCTGGGGTCTTTTATTTCTGGTTCATCCTATCCCTTCGCCCCAAGCTGTCAGGATACACTTTATATGCATATGATTAAAACCCCACACCCAGTAATCTGTCGTTGGGTCCTCTGCCAAGCTGGGGAGTGGCTGCTGGGGCTGGAGAAGGAGGCCCACCTTCTCTCGCCCACCCAGATGTCCAGCTGCCCACGTGCATCCTTCCCAAGCCAGGAGCCCAAACTGCCCGGAATGCAGGTAGATGAACACACTGTGAAGTTTTCCTGTTTTTCTCCCTGTCTTTAAATTGGGGATAGCAGTGAGACTGCTGCACCTGTCTTCCTTCCATCTTTCACACACATATTTTCCCAGAGAATCCAATAAAGTTAAGGGGAAACTCGTTAACCTGGAGGCTTCTTGGGCTTAGTGGGTTTGCAAACTGATGATGTATTTCTCTTGTATTCCACCCAAGGCAAGAGCCTGCCCTCGTCTTCCGTACATAGCAAGATTAAACATTTTGTTCCCAAGGTTGACAAGCTGGCCAAGGAAGAGAAGTAAGACAGGGGTAGGGGTGGATGGGCTGGGGGTGGGGCAGGGGCGTGAACCTGCATCCGAGGCCGAGGTCTGATTGTCTCCTTTCAGCAATGAGGACACCGATGTACGGGGGGGACACACCCCTGAGAGCATGTAGCCAGCGGGAAGCACAACTCTGAGCTGTTGGCTTAGAACCCCGTGATTTTCTTTTACTCCAGATATCTGGGAACCCTGGAATCCTCCACCCAAATGGCCTGAACTGGACTGCAGGATCCGTGTAGATCTTACCCTGCGTCAGTCCTCCCAAAGGCAGACTGAGTCCCTACAACACACAGCTGGGCCCAAAGGGGACTATTTAGAAGAGAGTGACCGAGGTGGATATGCAGGCTGGGAGTGGGGAGACAGGAAGTAGAGGGAAGCAGGCCCAGGTTGGAAGCCGGTGCTGTGTGTGCTCCCCACCCCAACCCCACCCTGCTCTGGTAAGGAGTCCAGAATGTGGGCCTCCATTCATACTCTTCCCCAGTTCCCATCAATGCTGGGGAGGGGCTTGCTGTGTGGCCTGCCCCCTCCCCAGGCCTGACATGGGGTGTGACCCTCATTTCCCTTCTCATAGGGACAGACGAGACCCCTTCTGGACAGGCCAAGAGGTTGTGCAAGAGGAGAAACGAATATAGGAGGAGCCAAGAAGGCAGAGCAGGGTCAGAGAGAGAGAGAACTCCTGGAGCCCCACCGCGGTGGCGGAAAGGGCTGGAGAGCACAAAGACGGGACTGTCTTTCTTATGCCGGAAGGAGGGAAGCTACTGAAAGGACGAGAAAGGTAAACAGGTCAGCCCTACAAGGGTGTACGCTCACACGCATGTGTAAACGCACATGCACACACATGTACACTCGGGGATTATTCTAGCAGAAATAGTTATGTAGATTCCTATCCATCTAAAGTGGGTTTATACCTTCAAAAAACATGGACGTGCATCCCAGCCCCGCGGTTGGCCATGGGCCGCTTTAGAAGGGAGCTGAGTCTAATCCAGCCCGGCCCCTCCCTGTTCCCCGACACGCAGACAGGGGCCAGGAGCACCGTGGGCCCTCACTGTCCTCTGTGCAAGCAGACAGAACATCGATCTCAGAGTCTTCTTCCATTTTCCCAGAATTTACACTCCTGCTGCGCAAACCCAACTGTTCTCTCCAAAGCGAGAAGGAGTGATGGTTGGCCCTATCATCTAGAAAGGACTCTTGGCTCACTCAAAGACTGTTACAGGGCAGCCCAGCCCAGGTCTTCACGTGTGCTTTGCTTCCTGGGCTGCTCCTTCTCCCCCTCCTCACAGGGCCTATTTCTACTCCTTTCTCAGGATGCAGCTCATTATCAAGTCCTCCGGGAAGACATCCCTGACTCTCGTGCATATGGTGGAGACCGTCTCTCACTGCTTCTAGAGCAGCCTGGACTGAACTCCATCCAGGACAGAGTTTAACAGAACAGCTGCTTACTTGCTTGTTCCCGCGTTCGATCCCCCGAGGGCCCACAGAGACCTGCGACCTAGCCATTCATCTCCGTGTCTTCCCAGTTAGCAGAGAACAGAGATAGTTATGGAGTGAATGGATCAGTTTGTGGAGGGATGAAAACTAGGATTTGTGCATCGATGAAACAAAGAGAGGGCAGGGCCAAAGCTGGAAGCTTGGATAAAATCTCCAAGACACCGTTTCCAGAGAAAAGAATAATGACCTAAGAACCTTCGTGAGCACTCACCACAAACCCATCAAAGTGGGGCAGGGGAGCCAGCAAAGAAAGAGAGAAAAGAGGACTGCAGGAGAATCTCTGTCCTTCAGAGAAACTCGGCACCTCTGGAAACCCAGTGGAGTGACGCGGGTCCCAGAGTGAGGGGAAGTTGTACTTCTCCTGCTCTGTGGCTAGGCTCTGGGTATAACGGGACACCTGATGTCATATAAAAGCAGGTGGCGGAGGCAGAGTCCCTGCACACGTTCTGGCACCCCTAGCCTGTTACGTACCTGGGATTTTACATCCTCGCCTTTGTTCTTGACACAGGGGCTTAACCTGAGGTTGTAGGTCTCCATGTTTTTCTGCCTTTGAGACTCTAGGCATTTCTGCCTCTGTCGGATGCTGCCCTTCTGGATGGAGGAATCGCTGGGGATTCTGGAGGAAAGCCACAGAGACGTGAGAACCAACTGCCCTTTGGCTGAGTGACACTAGCCACTGGAGAGGTAGAGGCAGGGTTCTGAGGATGTCAGGGGCATTTTGCCCAGGGTGGTGGCTGCCTCTGGGCACAAGGCAGCGAGGAGAGACCCAGGAGCCACCACGGCAGATGGAGCCTGGCGCGGAGACAGCGCTAGCGGCAGGTCACACCCGGGACTCAAATCCCAGCAGCTGCGAAATGCTGCTAACCTCCAGCCCTCCCTCCCTCAGCGAACCTCCAGCCCTTAAGCTACTGATGAACTTAATTCCTCTTCTGATTTCAGGAGTAAGGGGAGCCAACTGGTCTACTCAGACCTCCCTATTCTTAACACCCTGTAGCCGCCTGGCCACGGATGTCCCTTGTCCAGACCCAGTCAGCTGAGGGTCTCTCCTGACAAGTCAGAAGGCAGGGTGGGTACCTGAGTTCTGGATAGACATTCTCCAGGTACCACTTGAAGCTCTGGCACTGAAGATTCTTCCTCAGGTCCAGTCTGCTCTCAATGCTGGCAGGACGTGGGGCGGGGGAGACACAGAGAGATGGGTCAGAGGCAGGGACGAGGCTGAGAGACAAATGCACATGCTGTGCCCAGCATGTCTCTCCCGAGGGTGATGGAGAAACTCACCCAGGGAGAGTTCCAGAGCTCCAGGCAGAGCTACGGTAGCTCACAGCAAGAGCTCACAATGGTGTGGTACCGACACGGAGGATTTGTGCTTTCATTCAAAAACAGAATTCAGGAATGTTTTATTTTTCTTTCAAAACAAGGGTACGAGAAGTAGTATGTCTGTCACTGATTCACCACTGGGGCCCTGAGTCTACTTACCCACAAATCTCTCTTTGGCTTCTGCAGCCAAAAAATACCACTCCTGCCCACCCTACCCTCAAAGAATCAGCTTCTGTGGCTGGTTCTGGGGCCCAGTCACACCTTTACTCATCAGATATTTATTGAGCACCTACTGTGTGCCGGGCATTGTGCTCAATGGTGGGCTTCTGAACAACAGAGAACAGTGTTGCGTGGGGCTGAGCTGTGTGCACACACGAACGTATGTATGTTCTGGGCTTAGCAAAGCGTGATGTGGGGACATCTGAACTTGAACAGCATCTCACAGGGGGCGATTGGGTCTGGCAGGGCAAGGCTGGAGACCGGGAGAGCTGTGGGAGGGGCTGCAGAGAGCCAGCTGCTGGTCGTGCTCTCAGGCAGGGAAGTGGGGGGCGGAATGGAGAGAAGGGACAGGTCAGGTCCCTCCATTTATCCCTGCCACCGCCACCACCATCCTTACTCCATTTGCACCTTGTCCTTCCTGGGTGAATCCATAGGACCGGCCCTGCTCGGCCAGCCTCACCTCTTCCAGCTCACACTGGGCTTCTTAGTTAGCGCTAACAACCTTTCCTCACCAGACTCAAAGCAACATGAGCCAAAGAATGATGTCAGTTTTTTTCTTTAGAGTTGAATGTTCAGTGTTTAGCAAAAACCTTGGCACTGCATGCATGAAGGAGGCCGTAGCACCAGGGCTCGGGGGCTGCTGGACCCGGGCAGGTGGGGGAGGGAAGAATCAAAGTCGACACCCAGACCTGTGACTTGGGCCAGAGGACGCAAGGAAGAGTGTTCCTGGAGATGGGGGAGACAGGCTGGGGAGCATGTTTCGAAGCACCATGGCTGAGTTCCCTTTAGGACTGGAGTTGGAGCAGCCTGGGAGGTGTCTAAGTGGAGATGTCCAGTTTGCAGTGGGATGGAAGGGGCTGCAGCTCAGAATGAGAGGCCCAGGTCAGGGACAGAGACCCAAGAGTCAGTAGAAGCAGTGGTGATCGCCAGGGGGTAATGCGCAGTATAGAGACGGCGATGATGGACCCTCGGGGAGGACCACAAACACGGCAGGAAAGAGAAAAGTGAGGCTGCAATAGGACCAGGCAGGCGGAGACTGTAGGCACGGTCATCGTGGTCAGGAAGGGGCTCTCAGGGACAGGGGAGGTTTCCAAGCACACTCCGGAGAGGCGGGGCATGAGCTCCCCAAGGTGCACACTTTCTTTTCTTCCCTCCTATTCCTTTTTCAATCATTTAAGTTTTAAGATGTGAGACCCTGAATCAGTTTAAATGCTGATGGGGACCGTGCATTAGCAAAGACAGATCAGGGATGAGGAAGCAGAGGGCAGGGTCTCCTAGAACACTGGTTCCCATACCGGCTGCACATCAGAGTCCTGAGGAGTGCGGGCAGGGGGCTGCCTTTCAACAATTCTCCAGCCCAGGCTGTACCCAGACCGGAGCAGTTCTCTGGGAGTGGTACCCGTAGCTTCTGAGACCCCCTGGGTGACTGCAGTGTGTAGGCTAGTTTGGGAAGCACTGGCCTGGCCTGGAGCTCTGCTCTGTCCGGACAGGCCCTCAGACCCACAGCAGGACGCTACCTGGGAACTTCCTGGAAATGACACCCTAGGGAATCAACAACCACATTTTAACAAAAGGCACAGGAGATTTGTGTGTATTCAAGTTTAAGAAGCCCTGAGCCAGGAGGCAGGAGAGGAGGAATCCAGGCAGAGGGAGCTGGACAAGTGTCGATTTACGATTTACGAATGAATGCTGATGAAGGGTGGTCCCCATTACAAGTGGAGGGCTGGTCTAACACGGCAGGGGGCACACCTGTCTCAGGAGATGGAAGAAGAGTGGGGTGGAGAGAGCGAAGTTTCCGGTCGGTTTGTCTCGGGAAGTCAATGCCATCTCTCTCAGCTATAAAACAGGTGTCTGCTGTGAGTGACAGGTGGACTTGGGGGGAGGGGTGGGGAGACAGGAGAGTTTTAAATGGGGACTGGGGACAATGATGGCTGGGAAAGGCAGCACGACTGACAAGTCTACTAAGGGCCTGCCTGAGCCTGACGGCCACCGTGTGTTAGCAGCACCTGCTGATACTTTCCAGAACCTTCAGCAGCCTGTGCCCCGGAGAGGGAAAGGCACAAAGTCAGGTGCATCCAGGATTGAGAAAACTTTGCCTGAGGGGCTGACAGATGCACAACAGGGCCAAAGATCTGATGATGATGTCTTTTAAGCCTTCTCTCTAAGCAAGAGAGCCAAAACCAAGCAGGGGAGGGAGGGATGGAGGGAGGTGAGGAAAGGGAGGCGCACAGCCATGGTCAGTGGGCCGGGAGTTTGATGAGGACTCAGGACAAATGCCTTGTGAGGTTCTGAGCAATTGAGCTGGGGGGACAGAGACGCAAACCATTTTGGCCGAGTCTGATTTAATCCTCTGGAGCAGGGACGGGCTCCTCCTACACGGTGTAGGCGGCAGAAACCCATCCACTCCCCAACCTTAGCCTGGCTGAGGGACATCAGCATGACAAAAAGCCACTGGTTTTCCCTCCAAATAATCAGATGCTAACCAAAGATGAAGTTTCCATTTTTCTCTCATCAGTTCTGTGGTGGAGAATGCAACATATGGTTGGGGGATCGGACAGGTGTGGTTAGAGCCTCATGTCCCCAGTTCGGTGATGTGATCAGGGCAAGTAGCTTAACCTGCAGAAAACTCAGTCTCCTGTCCTGTGAAATGGAGGCAATGAAACCCACTTCTCAGAGTCTGGGGAGCACTCCCAGGAGAGCCTTCGTGGCCTCGGCACAGAATTCTTTCCCTGTTCTTGTCTATCTGGACGAAGCCGGAGCACGGCTCTTGGGGACACCTGTAGGATACTGCTCCATGGAGGAAGGAGGGTGCTTTGGCCTTGGGGGACTCAGAACCAGGAAGAGGAGCTCTGAGCTGGAGGGACTAAGGCCATTGTGTCCCACACCCCACCTTTCTGGAAAAAGAAACATCCCTCTATGGTGCAAGGCACAGCACACCTCCTGGGGCAGTGGCCCAGGTTGCCACTTGTTCTGTAAGAGCTGCTGAAAACCCTGCATCCCCAGGAGGGCAGGAGCAAGAAGGACTCGAAAGAGAGTGGCCCCTGCCTGGGCAACCGGATACACTGGCTGTCAGGAGCCAGCGCTCCTCCTGACCCCCTGCACAAAGCAGCCAGAAGGGACACTTACTTCCCAAAGGGCCTCTCCAGAGCGAACGGCCGGGCAGCATAGTAGTACTGCTTGTACTCATCCATCCACACCTCAGCTGTCCTCTTGGTGTTCCTGGGGAGACAGGGGGTGTCCCAGAGCAGTCAGTATGCACACGCAGCAGCATCACCCAGCCGGGGCCCCCCACGATCCAGTAAGAACTCTCCTCCGCAGGGGCTGAGCCTGGCCACATCCCACCCAACCTCCCAAGGTGCCTTTACTCCAAGACACAGGACAAACTCTTCCTCAAAAAGTAACACCTGAAAAATTGTGCCAGAAATGGAACTTTTGTGGCTCAAAAAGAAAAAGGAGGAGGGGGCTGGGAGAGGAGAGTCCACACACCACATACGCCTGTGTTGCCAGGAACCAAGAGGAGAGAGGCAGGGTGGGCAGTGGCCACCTCACCTCCCTCTGCACACAGGCTCCCACCCCAGGTGTTCCCCCTTTCTGCAGGGCAAGGGCTGGGGTCCCAACTCTGGGCAGGACAGCTGATCACATACAGCGTCCAAGAGCAAGGTACAGGTGTCAAGAATCAAGTAATTAACCCAACTGTCAGCTATCTGGCCAGCTCACTAGGCTTTTCCATCAGATGTTTGCTCTGGGGCTGACCTCAAAGGTCACGGAAAATGAGAGAGACTGCCATGGAGGATGTGTGTCCCTGCGCAGTGGGCAGGGAGGCAGCGGTACCAGAAGAGCCTCAGGGCAAGAGAGAGGCCATCAGAAAACAGACACCAGGGGCAATGGAGGAGCAGTCCCCGCTGGGGCCCATATCCGTGACCTTGGGGCCCAAGTCTGTGACCCTGGCGCCTCACTCAACAGGGCATGCCCCTGCAGATTTCCGGTTCTGTCTGGAGCAGAGGTCTTCCGTGGAGGTCTATGGCAAAACTGTCCCAGTCAGTGGACCCAAAATGACAGTCACACACTGGCAGCCTTCTCTTGGTGCAGGGAAGGCAGTTACCAGCGCTTTGCTGGTTCCTTGCCTGAGGCCTAACCATGAGCAAACTGCATGCCGCCTGACCCACTGGCCAGGGCCCAGACTCAAAGACAGAGAATGTTCTGGAGCCCAGGACTGTCCCCATCGCTCTCCTATACCAGGTGTCGCCTGCTCACATTTTCCTCCTGGAAACCCAAGGCCCAAGGCAGCCCTGTCTTCAGTGCTGGATTTCTCACCGCCCCATCCTTGCTCAGAGGTTTCTGCAAAAGGTGTTAACTTTCCCCCTGGTCAGAGCCATGCCAACCCCAGGATGCTCGTGTCAGGATGTAACCCATACCTGCCCATACATGTGAAAACTGAGGACAGAAGAACACAGATGAGGAAAATGATGCCCCAAATGAAGAAATGCTTAGCTCCTCCCTCCCCCAAATGGACAAGACAGAAAAGAAAAAAAGGAAAAGAGGGATAAATGGGTAAGTGAAGCCGTCAGATGATGAGCGACAAAGGGGATAAAGGGAAAAGGTGAGAAGCTGGAGGAAAGAGGGACATACGCAAAATGTTCCTAAAACAGAGGCAAAGCCCGAAGGAGAAGGAATCACAGAAGGTGTATGAAGGGACAGAGCAGGAATGAGCAAGTGGACACCACGGGTGTACTGAGACCCTGGGATCTTTATCTCATCCCCTAGCAGGAGGTGCAGACACCCTAGGGAAGAAGCCCAAGGCCAAGCATGTGCGTAGTAGCTGCTTGTGGTCCCCTGTTCTCAAATCCTTCCAGTGAACTTTCCCTTGGTGACCCAGGCTGAAAGGGGGAGCCGCAGATCTTCTAGAACTTGGATGCAAAAATGGAATCTTCTCCCCAAAACCCAAACAACCCCAAACATCCAAAGCCCGACGGGACAGTGCTGCCCAGTGACTCGCAGGCCTCAGCAAGCCACGGGGATGTCCGTGGTGGAGAAGAGCTTCAGACCGCCTCCTCCTGCTGGGTGGGCCAGTCCGACATCCCTGGCTTAGGCAGAGTCCCAAGGAGCATGATTGTGGCTCCTGAGCGCCCAGAACACTCAGGCAACCTACCAGACTACTGGGGACAGCCACAACCCTTCACCAGGCTTTCTGCTGCCCCTACAGAACCCCTGGGACTCGCACTTACTTTATATACGTGTTGGCGTTTCCATCTGGGAAAACATACGGGTGTTTCTTGCGGAAGACATGGCCCACTCGGCTGCAGGGGACGATCTCGAGGCTGCCGCCACACATCCACACCCTGAAGGAGATTTCTGCAAGATAGTCGTGCCCCCTCAGCACGGCTCTGTGCTCTCCGGAGGGGAGGGGACACAGGATGGCAGCATCGGGGGCACCAGGCCCAAGGAAGGGGTCAGGGCCTCCTGCTGCATCCAGCCCGGGGCTGGGGGTCAAGAGCTGGCTCCACAGTCAGACTGTGTGCTCTGCTGGCTGGGTGACCTCAGTTTCAGCAACCGGGGCTGATGATAACTCGCGGCTGGGAGGGTGATGCGTGTGAATATGGAAACACACAGGGACTGGCTTGGAGGAGCACGTTCATGGGGGGAGGCCGTATTTGGGGACCAGCCTGGTGCAAGGCCCTGCTACAGCCTTTGGGTGACCCAGACTGCTGCTTCTGGACACATGGAAGATGGATGAGACATGCTTGGATGACCCTGGCGGGTAAGAACCAGGACCAAGGAGAAAGAATTTTCCATTTAAGAATATAGGAGACTTTCCCGACAGTCCAGACCCAGATAGAAGAGACTGTCATGGAGGTGGTGAGGTTCACACTCTGACTGGCCAGCGATACCCATGGGCAGGCAGGATTCCCAGCAAGTTCCTGGACGAGGCATCCAGGAGAGCACCTCCCAACACCCGGACCACAATTCTGCCCCTCTGTAGGGGTGCCTGAATTATAGCCTGGGCGGAGACGTCTTGGCAGTAGCCTAGAAAATGCTGGAAGCCTCTGAGCTGTTGCTGGGGTCGCTCCTCAGGGCGGAGATGTTGCACACATGCCCATTTCTTCCCGGCTGGCTGTTGCAGCTGCAGGAGGAGAGGAGTCCCCAGAGGCAGCCAGGATCAGGCTGGGGCATGCCTCTCTCCCCTGGGACCAAGGTCCGTGGCGGCTTGAGGCAGTGCCCCTGCCCCGGAAGGAAGCAGTGGTAGACCAAGGTGGTGGAGGGGAGTATCAGTGACTGCTCGGCAGTGTTGCAAGGGCTTTACCTTCTCTGCAGACAGTGCACCTCCTTACTGACTGCACCCCGTGCATCCCACAGGGTACGCTGCTGCTGGGAAACGTCAGTTTCCCATTTGGGAATTTCTGCCTGGTTCGTGCTTCTGCAGTCAAGCTCAAATAGAAGGGCAGGCTGGCTCAGGAGAAATCCATGCCCTGGGTGACTTCTCCTGCTGGTGGGGGGGAGGGGCATGGAAGCAGGCTGGGGTCCAGGAATAGGAAAGGAAGATGTGAGTATTCTAGTGCCTTCTTACCATATACATGCACGGCACCCTCCAGCTCCTTGGGCACCACCTCCCTGGGTTCCTTCACCTGGGTCCTCTCTCTCTCTTTCCACTTCCTGCTCTGCGTCTCCTTCCTGTCCAGCTCTCCAAGCAGGTGTCTGGACACGATGTCTTCATCGTGATCCTCACCGGCTCTCTCACTTACCTGTCCTCAGCCAGACTTTCCCTATCCCCTACTGCCTCCTGCCCTGTGTACCTGAGCTGCAGGCAAGGCTCTGTGGACACCAACCCCATTGCCGTCACCTTCTTGACACCTGGCTTTCTGCGTGCCCAGGTGCTGTCCCAAATGGGCTACGGCTCATTCCCAGGAAGTTCGGGGACACGGTAGGGACAATGTGTGTGCGCTAGGATAAAGAAAGAACTCTTTCAGGATTGCTTCCAAATGACAGCAAGAACACGGAGGGAGGGAAACAGGAAGAGCTTGGCCTTGGGGTCCGCAGCCCCGACTCCACAGCAGCCCCCAGGCCCGTGTCCATGAGGATACCTGCTTCACCTCACCGAGGGTCCATGCTGCAGGATGGCCATCCACATCAAATGAAACACAATTTTGAGACTACAGGGAACACTTAAGTAGGATGGAAAGATGAGCCACAGCTATGATCAGACGTCCCTGAAGCCAGTCTCTGAAGCACAGACCCTGTTAGCACTGGCCTCCTGTGCCTGCTTCCAGCTTTCTTCTGCCACCAACACCACTTGAAATTTGTGGACAGAACACTCCAGATTTTGACTTTCTATCAAGCCCCCAATACGTAGCAATGTGGTGTTTGGCTGGGGCACTGTGGAGCTCACATGTCCCAGACTGGTATTCATGGGGGTGGGGGTGGGACATGTAGCATAAGAGAGCTTAGCTGACCGCCACCCCCCACCACTCCACCTTGCCGTGAGTGCACTGGGGGGCTGGCTGCAGGGGTCAGCCCGTGGGACTGTCAGTGCGTGTGTGACTTCAGTCTCAGGACATCTTCCTAAACAGTGTGCTCCAGAAGTCTGCTGTGCTCCAATCCCTTCCTCCCCAGGATCTCAAAATACGGTCTGCTCCAATTCCAAAAAAGGAAAACCATCTCATCTTTCAAAACTAGAGACGGAGATCTGGTTTACTAGATATAACCTACAAATTTGGTGCCAGCCCTCTTCCCAAAATACGCATACGTTTTGGCCATGGTCTCTTCCTTTCCATGTATTCAAATAAGACATATGTCCCTCCTCATTTACAAAGCGAATCCCTCCAAACGATGCTTCAGTTCCCTCCCCCACCCCCTCCTACCCCAGCAACCTGTTTCTCTGTGCTCCCCTTGCCTGCCATCTTGCTTCCCTCCACATCCCTGAGTCCTACCTTCTGCCACTGTAGACACAGGACCCACCTTGGAAAGTAGTCATCTGACCCTGGTCCCTCACCTTCCTTCCGGTCTGCTGGCAGTCTTCCACCCCAAGGCTCTGTCTTTACAGGGTCCCCCTGACCCTGTTTCCTCGGCTGACCTCATGGTTCACTTGATGCTGAGGGCTCCCCTTCATCCCTCCCCAGCCCCAGCTCTGTCCTGGCTCCAGCACCGGCTTCCAGGGGCCGTGTGATGCTCGACTGAGGGGCGCTGGACCCCAGCAGATAACGTGCACCTTCTGCCCCTGGCCGCCCGTCCACAGGCCACTGCTGCCTGCCTCCTCTCCCCCACCTGTCAAACCCGCCCTCCTCCTCCTCATTGTCTTGCGTCTGGTGCTTTAGCTGAAAACTGCCCCGTATCTCAACCCTGCAAACGTTGAGTCATGGGGGGGAAATGACCTCTTTATCCACCCCTGGTGAGAAGGGGCTGAGCTCTGTTTGGTCTCTCTCCCTCTGGTGGTAGCTTGTTAGTCATCCTAACGACCGTGCTCATGGTTGTGGATGTCCTTATGTTATGATCAGCAGTGGTCCGACCTGACCCCTGCCATCCAGTGCCTGGGGGCTGAAGCACCGCTCCCCGCTCCAGAGCTCAGCCCTCCGTCGACCAGTGCCGCTCCGGGTACAAAGACATTGCCTTCGAGGCTTTCAGAGGCCAATAAGAGAGGCTTCTCTAAGACCAGCCACTACCAGCACCTCCATCCAGTCCTGACAAATGTCCGTCTTCGCGCCCCCTCAGTGCCGCCGATGCCTCCCAAAGGTGCCTGCACCCCGAGAGGCAGGAACAGCTTCTAGGCTTCAGGGTCCTGCGTGTTAGAAAGGTGGTGACCGGAGACCCGGGGCCTGACTCGGGCAGTCTGGAGTGTGCAGCTGAGCGTGATGGTTCACAGGGATATTTAACACCCAGAAGTGGAGCTGCCTGCCCTCGTCTACACCACTGACGTCAGCATGACTGTCCCCCCGGGGATGTGCTGACTCGGGAAAGTCTCATAATCCAGAGGCGCCAGGCAGGGGGGGGCTCATGCATCAGAAGGGCTGTGCGGGGAGGTGTGGGGCATTGCCCAGACCCTCCTCTTTCCACGTCTGCGGCTCCTGCCAAGTCATCACTTTCTTAAGTGAAGGGGACGGGGCGAAAAGACAATGGAGGGATTCCATAGGGGGGTTCTCGCTGAGTCAGCGCCGCCACAACCTCCCCGGTGATGAGCTTCGCACAGGCCCTAATCCACTTTGAATTGCAGACAGGGAGACGGGTAATTATTCTACCCTCATGGGGGGCACTGCTATCTTATTTTCTTTAGACGTCAGACTCCTATGTGAGGGTGAATCTCCTCACCCTCCACCCTCACTTCTTTCCTCCTGTGACCTCATCAACCCACTGGCTGTCCGACCAGGGCCCCGGGGCCCCCGTCCCCACCCTCCACCAGCCTAGTGTCTATGCGCCAAGCCCATGACTGCTGGATGGGAAAGGGGATGCTTTCTCCCCAGAAGCCAAACTACAGCTATTCGTACACCATAGCTCGGCCAGACCCACCAAGGTTCCAATTCCATTTTCTAGTCTGGTTTCTGGAGGGAGCTTGAGACACAGGCTCCGCTGAATGCGATGACTCCAGCTTGCACGGAGCCACACGTCCCGTGTACGAACAGACACTGTATCCACAGCAGCAGGGCCCCACTGTACCCTGGCCAGCTCAGGACAGGGGACATGGCGCGGGCAGCGGTGGGCATTGAGGTGGCTACTGTTATCCCTAAGTCCACACATAGAAATGCACCAATAGAAACTCTTCCTTTTAATGATCTTTTAAGTTCTCAGCACTCCTGGGCCTGGAAGCTCTGTTATTATTTCGCAATGAACACATGGGACTTGAGCAGAGATCATCACATTGGTCCGTAACACTGTACTTCATGCCATGTGGGACAATCACGTTGCACCCAGGTCTCCTGCCGAACAAGCACTAGCCACAGGCCCACCGTGGTCACCCAGGGCCATAGACCGCAAAGGCCGAGGGGGTGTCCTTAACTTCCCATACTCCATACGGAACAGGACAAGCCACAGCTGCGGTGGTTGCCTGGTCTGGGAAGAGGGAGGGAAGGGGATTTCAGATTGCGCTCTCTGGCCCAGTGGGAGGCTGGCTTTGAGGGGAACAGAACAGTCCTGGGGATGGAGAGAGGAGTGCACGTGAATGACACCGGGGCTCTCAGGATGTGGTGAGCTGGGAGGTGCAGAAGGCCCCCTGCCATCCCCTGGAGAACTCTTTCCCTCAGTATCATCTCTCCTCTGAAGGTGAACCAATGCTCCCCAGTCCCAGCAAACCCCCGATCATCACTCCATCCTGACGGGCTCTTCCAAATCCCCACGTTCATGCCCTCAGGTGCCTACCTATGCTCCCCGGCAGAGCTGGACTGCCCCACATGATGTACGTACTATCAGAAAAGCACTGCATCTTCTGACATACCAAATGCTAAAAAAAAAAAAAAAAAAAAAAAAAAAAAGTCCAAAAATGGCTTTCAAAGCGCTAGGAGCGGGCTATAACATAACGGAATGTTGTGATGGGAGAAAAAGTGTCTCCTGGGATAACCGTCTGCAATGCTTTTTCCTGGTTTAAAAAATTCTGTGATGGACTGTAAAATGCTTCTTCCACAGCTTCTCAGAAGCCCCTCCTGCGTTCCTCATTCAAATCAGCACTTGGGAGCGTCAGACGACTGGCAGGCAACAGCTGAGGTTGCCCCTGGACAGGCGCAGGTGCGCGTCCACACCGCCATCCACAGAAGGGACTGGCAGGCTGGACCAGAACGGGCCATCATGAAAAATAACGTGCCGCCTGAATCCCAAAGTGACTGCCACATGGAGGAAAGGTCACACTCACTCCCTCTGCAAGGTTGAGGGAGGCTGTGTCAGCCCTACCAGACACAGGCTAGCGTGAGATGGGCTAGAAGCATTTTCTAACAATTCAACACACAAATTCGCAACGACTCAGTGTGCCGAACTGTGAAGCGGTGAACGCTATTGTCATAAATGGCACTGGAGCAGAAACGAGAGGACTGCTGTCTATCAAACGGGCTGCAGGAAGGAGTCACTTGACGGCGGGAGGAAAGGCCAGAGCACATCGCTACGGATCACGAGAGGGAAGGACAAGGCCCTATCGGGCCCCAGGTTCTCCTGGGCCTGTGCAGGCAGCGCTGATCTTCAACCTGTAACCGATTTCCCTGTTACGTTCCAGGACTGGGTGCCAGACAGGGGAATCAGTTTGGTTTCGGGGGCTTGGGCTTTTTTTTTTTTTTCCTGCTTGTTTGCTGAGCTTCTAATCTGGGTCCCCGAATGGTACTTGTCTGATGGATTTCTCTACACTGCCCAGTTTGGGAGAACAGATGCTGTGGGTCAGGCTGGCAGCCATAAATTTCTGGAAAATAACTCTTAGTGACTGAGGAAGAAAGCCATAAAATACTCCGGAGGCAGGGACAGGAGAAAACAATGGCAGAGGACGATGCATGGGATTACTGCTGAACGCCAGACAGGGCCCACGGATCATCCGTTCTCGGGGCCGTGCCACCGCCTGGGGACCCGTGCCGAACAGTGCCCGGTGACACACCTGCCTCTTGCTGTCCTCCTCGGTGCTTCATTCAACAAGTAGTTATAGAAGCCTCCTTCATGGGGGCACTGTTAGAAGCCCCGGAGATGGCTGGGAACAAAACAGAGCTGAATCCCGGCCCGAGGCAGGCTTGAGCTTGGAGCACTGAACTCGGGGATTTGAGGGTAGGTGCCTGGGGGTGAAAAGGATTGATGGCGACCCCTGTAACATTTGGTAAACATCTGTTGGCTGCCCCGTGCACACAGTACTCAGCAGCGGGTTAATGAAGAGGGTCTGGGGTAGTCGCTACGGAAGTCTGGGAGCGTCTGGCCCTTATCTCAGTGAAAGAGGAAGGGGTGAGGGTGGAAGGGGGCACGGGTTCCCAAACCACAGTGGTATAGAGCTCATTCTGCAGCCCCAGGAGAGAGAGAAGTCTGGGACCCCCCCCCAAGGAGCTCATAACATTGAGCTACCCTACAGCCGCCGAAGCTGCTTCTTCGGGTTGTTGTAAAAATCCGTGGAGCTAGGTCTGTCAAACTCCCAGCCCCGTCCTGGCATGACCAATGTTCCTTCCCTTTCCCTGCTCCCAGCTGGCCTGTTGTCAACTTGCCCCTGATGGTCTTCCTGGGGAGGCTTTCCCCCTGGAGAAATGCCCCGTTACCTCCAGCTTCCCAGCAACCACTCCTCTCATGCCCCACCTGGCCTTGCCCCCAAGGAGTGACCTACTGCCCTCCTTAGGCCCTCATCTCAGATGCCTGTGGGCCCAGGACACAAAGATGCCACTGGCCCCTGGATGCAGAGACAGTGACTCACCAAAATTCTCTCCACCCCAGATGTCCATGTCCGTGTCGTACTTCCCCAGGTAATTGAACCAGGATTTGTCCATCACGAAGAGCCCTCCAGCTATGATGGGAGTCCTGTGCATTCAGAAGGGAAAGAGAAAGTTATGGGAGAGCAGAGAGGGATCACCATCCCAGTCATCTGCCCCACCAGGCAGAACCCCACACGCTTCTCTCTCCACTGCTTTTCCACTTTACAAGGGTCAATGTGTTACCTAAAACAAGAACAGACTCCTGGGTTTTTCCTTTTGATTTTAAAACTCCTGACCTCACAGACAGGCTCATTTTCTCATCAGCATGCCTTCTGTAGAGGGCCAGAACTTGCTCAGAAGCCCACTGTTCTGAGGGCCCGGGGATCCTCTGCCGGAATCTCCTATAGGCTCTGCCCAGCGTGGCTCTCTTTGGGGGCTCCACTGTTGGGAGCCCAGGCAGAGGAGGAGGACTGAGGCAGCACCCATTAATGGCACACCCATGTTTTGAGATTGGGCTCTCTCCCTTTTCTTCCCCCCTTAACTCTCAGTGAGGGGTTATGTCACCCTAAAATAATATATTCGGGTCCTAACCCCCAGTACCTCGGAATGTGGCCTTATTTGGGGAGAAAGTCTCTATAGAGGTAATCAAGTTAAAATGAGGTTATCAGGGTGGACCCCAACCCCACGTGCCTAGTGTCCTTACACAAAGGAAACGTGGAGCCAGAGAGACAGACTTGCACAGAGAGCACATAATGGGAAGAGACACAGAGAAGATGGCCATCTGAAAGTCAAGGAGGGGGCGGCTGGGTGGCTCAGTGGGTTAAACATCCAACTCTTGGTTTTGGTTCGGGTCATGATCTCAGGGTCCTGGGATCTAGTCCTGCATCAGGCTCGCCACTTATCAGGGAATCCACTTCTCCTCCCTCTCGCCCTCTGCCCTTCCCCCACGCTCCTATAGTCTCTCTAAAATAAATAAATAATTCTTTAAAAAGAAAAAAAAAAAAAGAAGAAGAAAGCAAGCCAAGGAAAGAGGCCGGCATAGCCCTCAGAAGGAAACAACCCCATCGACACCTTGATTCTGTGGTTCTAGCCTCCGGACCTGCAGGACGGTATGTTTCTTCCGAGAAGCCGCTTCGTGGGTGACATGTTGCTACAGCCCCAACAAACTAGCACACCCTCACCTTCGTCTTCTTCCTTGGGGTCCTGCCCCCACCTCCCCTGCCCCTGGCCACTGAGAGAGAAGCCAGAGAAGCCACTCGGAAAGCAAAGTCCTGCTGAGGAAGGCAGGCGAGCCCAGCAGAGTCCAACCAGATAACCCAGTGAGCACCAGGACTTGTATCTAGAAGGATCAACAGCGGGGAAAGGCAGATGAGCCCGCAGGGACCTGGCCCCTCATCTAGTAGGGCCAGAGAGTTTTCTCCCATGTCAGGTAGTTGATGGATAGCAGGTCAAGAAACCTGGTCTCCCAGGGCCACGACCCCCGGGCGTTCCCTGGACTGAGCCTGGGAAACACTCGCTCTCTGATGAGAGAGATATTCCCACAAGAACAGAAGCTGCCCTGAGACACCCACACACTGGGCCACAGAAGGTAAGTTGCACCAGCACAGCTGCCCTTGTCCTTGACTTGGCTGGCTGCCCCATCGGGGGCCGCCCACAGGGGGTAACTGAGAAGCTGCCCCACGTGGTAAAGAGGTTCAGAAGTAGAAGCCACTAGCCAGCATGCTGTCTGGCTCCAATCTCCCTCTTGGCACCGCTCCAGCTCATGAAGGCTGGGAAGGGGGAAGGGGCCGGCAGGTGGGTGAGACATTGGTCCCCGGCGAAGTCTTCCTAGCCATACACATTTGTCGGAAGCGTCAGCATTTGGCTCTTCCGAGCTCCTTGCTTCCCATCTGACTTAAGCTGATTCAGTGCAAATGATCCAACATTTACCACATGGCAGGTCCGAAGATAGAGAGATGCCCACGAAGAATCTGGGGCATCCCTAAGTCACTGGCCAGAGAAAGTGCACCCTAGGGGCCTTTTGCATACGTCTCCAAGCACTTTGGACCCCCGACACCCCACCTGAGGCCCACAAGGGTCAGTGTGGAGATCCACGGTTCTGGGGTAGGTGCGCCCATCTTTGGTAGGAACATACAGACCATACGCCCTAGAAGCTGAGAACCCAGGCTCCCGCACAGGGTGGACATCATGCTCCCGTCTACCCCGGTCCTCTGAGAGGCCCCAAACCCATGTGCTGCGAGCCTCCTATGTGAAGGGAGAATGCAGACCAGGAGAAAGCATCCGCGGCTCTGCTGAAGAACCCAGAGTCAATGCGACATCCTGTCTTTGCATGGGGCCGAGCGCAGATGTGGGTGTTACTAAGCAGCAGGAGCTGGCAGTAAGTGAACTGACCTTCTTTGGCTGAATCCTGACATCCAAGACCTAGCAGTCCTGCTCTGGCCTGAACAAACCATCTTCCCCTCGTCAGAGGCTCAAGCAGGACCACCTGGGACCCTCCAGCATTTAATGGGAAGCCTAAGTACATGGTAGCACATGTATGGGAGGACCACACTGAGCAGCTCCTTAGTACGGGTCTTACCAGGCCTCTGTCCCCTTAGAAGTCTCCTTGAAGACAGAAACTCCTAAAGTAAGGGTAAAGGAGGGCTGGCCTGCCAAAGGTTCTTTTGGTCTCTTCCCAATCTTTTGAGCGTCTAATATGAAATGCCTGCTGTACGATGTGGCAGAGAGAAGGACCCAGTGGTGATGCTACCCACCCCTGACCTGACTTACCTTATGGGCTCAGCAGGGTCCAGACGCCGAGCCTTCTGCTCTGGGGAGAGTTGCTCCCATTGGAAGTGGAGGCTCCAGTCAAACCCTAGAACAACACCCACTCAGCTGATGTGCACAACACATCCCTTTTCTAGAAGCTTGTGAACACATCCAGGGAAGGTGGGCCTGGAGACAGCAGGTCTCACCCAGGCTCATCAGCAAGGAGGCAGTTGGGTGTCCCTCTCACAGTTTCTTTCTACTTCTTATTCCCTCTCTGAGCCTTCCCTGCTTGGCACGGTGAGGGGATAAAGGGCAGATGATAGAGTCAGGTTCAACAGAACCCAAGGGGGACAGGACAGACAGTCATGGGTGCGGCCCTTGGTCAGGAGTCTTGGGAAGGTGCGAGCAGGTTTTTATGGGGCTGAGTCATCTCAGATCGGTCTTGGGGGACCAGCACTAGGTCCTGAGCACAACCATGGTGGGTCTCAGAGAGTGTGTGGTGCCCAAGACTGTGGTGCCGGAACAGGTGAGGCCCCACCTAAGCCAGGATGTCCTTGCCTTCCCTCCTCATCCCAGGGTGAGCCCACATCGGAGCCAGAGCTCTGGGGTCTGGATGCGTCCTGCACGGGACCTGGGCCGTTGCATTCATAGTCTCAGTGGTTAAGGCTACTGTTGGGCTACTGACATTACAGGACACAGGGCTGGACGTTCCAGACAAACAACTAGAGACCTCTCCCCATTCTTCCCCTAGAAAGATCTGACCGGGGTAGTGGTGGTTCCTTGCTGGGGAGAAGGCGTTGGTCCCACTCACCCCCTCTGAGCTCCGTGGCGGACTCGATGTAGTTGAAGTTGTCCAAGCTGATGATGTCAATCACAGGGCACACCACCCGCGTGTAGTCCTGGAAGACAGCAGACTCTGGGCTCAGTCTGGGGTGTCAAGGAGCCAGGCCAGGTGTCAGCGGGCATGGAAGGGCCCTGCCCTCATAATGCCAAGCTGGTTTTGTGGCTTGACCAAGCACTTCTATCTTTGGATCTCAATTTTCTCATCTATAACATAGAGCACTGGAGACTGTGACTGCCCTGGTTCTAATGCCTAAAATGCTAAAAACCTTTCTCTGACTTCTGGTGGCTTCCTCAGCCCCAAAAGCCATCGGAGCATGGTAGGGACCCAGCAAGGGCCAAAGAGTGAGGACACTGAGGAAGGGGAAGGCAGGAAGAAGGGGGCTTTAGAAGTCAGCCACCATTGGTGGGCTCCAAGGAGGCAGAAGCCACAGGCAGCCCGGAAGGTGACCTCAGTCTGTAGTTGCATGAAGCAAAGCCGCACCCGCACAGGAAGAACACCTTGGAATTTCCAAATATTTTAATCTGATGCGTATGTTTCTAGGCAGGTGAGATATAGCATCTCTGGAGACTCTGTCCTTCAGATGTCATCTGTGGTCCTCACTGATCTATGCCTCCAGCCCTGACTTACACCCCCTTGCTCCCAGACTTGGAGGGACTAGGCCACTGGCCCCTTCCATGGGGATTTCACATGGACTTTCAGTGACAGCTTCCTTATCTTCTCTCCAAACGTGCTCCTTTCCCTTGGGTTGCCTGTTTCTGCTAACAGAACAATCACGCAGCCCTCTTCTTCCCAGCGCAAAGAAGCTTTGCCTCTGCCCATCACCCTGATCAGTCCTGCCAATTCGAACTCCGGAACTACTCTTCTGAGCGTGGCGTGCTTCTCCTTTTCCCTCACACCTGGTGGACCGTGGTGGACTCCTGACCTCAGCTCACCCTCTTCCCTTTGGTGGCCGGGGAAGTTGTCATTTGGTTGGGAAAATCTCACTCTGTGGCTCAGTTGCTAAGACCCTGAATTGCCCAGAAGATAGGGCTCACGCTCCTTAGCCTGGCATGCGGGACCATCCACAAAGAGCCTGTATCTCACTCTGCAGCCTCCTCACCTGCTGCATCCCATAGACTATCCTGTCCACAGGCATCAAAGCCACCCAGAAAATGTTTTCAAAATATGCAAGACATATTCGCCAGTGCCTGGGGGCTGTCAGGGCATTGCATGGGTTTCTAAAGTCTTCCCCGCTCTGGGTGAACGGCTGGTACCTGGCTCACAGGAGGAGGGATGGGGAGCAGTGGGAAGGCCACCCCACAGCCAACCAGGAACCAGACAGGCCAGGAGTACCGGCAGGTGTGGGCAAGTCAGGCAGGGCCTCTTTTGCAGCCTTCCGCACTCCCCACCTCCCCCCCGACCCCCTGCCCCCATTCCCATCCCTGGCACGGGTGCAAGCCTTTGCTTCTCCTTACAGCCATTTCATTTCCTGGTTCAATCTCTCTCCCGAATGAGGCTGTCCTCTTATTTTAAACTCAGACTCACCAGGTGCCTGCTTTTATGTTCACAGACTTCGTCTGGCCCTCGGCTTCCACATGTGACTCATCCTGACAGTGACAAGGTACCTCAGAAGCCGAGTGGCCCGTGTGGAAAGAAATGCTCATTTTCAATGCATTGCTTCTACCTCAGGGACATGCACAGATGCTTCTTCTGCAGCCAGCATGACACCTGCCCAGGTGCCTCCGCTCTCCGGGCTCTCCTTGGGCAGTGTCACCTTGCGCCTGTGTGTGCATGCGTGTGTGCGTGTGTGTGCGCGTGCACGTTCAGCCATCCACACTCATTCCCACCCATAGACATGATCCCAAAGACACTCCTGGGACTTGAATTCTGACACGTTCTCACAAGTTCAGAGACCAAACTTCTGTGAGTCGGACATAGTTCTCATTTTGCCTTTGCTTGTTGAGTTTCGGGGTCTCTGTAGCTTTACGAAGTCTTTATGGGGAGGCTCATATGGTCAAGGATTCACCTTGCCCACAGGTATGCTTGGCCCTTGCCCGGCTTCTGGGCAGTAACTTCTGAGCCCTCAGAACGTCCTGCCTCTGTTTACCTGCGTGCCTTGGGATATACCAGACAGTCTATGCTAACAGTGTGACTTAGGCTAAGGGCCTTGGTCTGCGTGCGACCAGCTCACCCTGACCTCTGGAGGCGCGTGGAGACCATGGGTGGGGAGTCAGCCATAATTCTATGACTGATCCCCAAAACAAACACAAAGCCCAGACTCCAAGGCTTCGGTGGGTTTCCCTGTTTCTCAGTGACCTGTACGTGTTCTACACCATTGCTGGGAGAAGGAAGTGCTGTCTGTCCAACACCACCGAGGGCAGTCCACCGGAAGCTCACGTCTGGAACTTTCTCTGTGTGCCTTTCCCTGCTGCGGAGTCTCACCTGCATCCGTTTTGCTATACTAAACAGCAATCAGGACTAGAACAGCCTCGCTAAGTTCCAAGTCCTTCTAGTGAATTACTAAACCTGAGGGTGGTCTCAGGTTTAGTAACTGCAATCCTGGTTTTTTAATTTCTCCTCAATATTTGGAAACCGAAATATGAAATAAAATGCCGGTTGCTTACCTCTGGCCACAACCTTTCCGGGAAGCCGCCCAGGGACTCAGCCTCTGGGGTGCATGGGCTTTGGTACCCTCTCCCTATAGGTTCTGAGGGCTTTTGCCCTTCTCTTATCCCTGCTACAGCTCATGTGTGGTGTCTGCTTGAGTCATGGAGACCAGAGAGGTGATGAGGGACCTTTGGGGCTAAGAGCTGTGTGGAGACACGACCTTCAAAAGATGCTGTACAAGGCTGTATGCCAAGATACAAACCTCTCTGAGGGACCTAGGGGGTCATTCCTGCTCGGTCCGCCTGTGTAGCCCTCAGAACCAGCCCTCAGCCTGCTGGGCGCGGGTGATCCTCTGGCACTGGCTGAAGAGGCTGAAGAGGACACAGGTCAAAGGCTGGCAGCAGAGTGGGCAGGTCGGTTCCTGCTGAGAAAGATGGCCTCTCCTCCTACAGGTTCTGGGATAGAGGGACTCTCCATAAAGATACCCAGACCCACCACAGGTCCCTGCTTGTGTGCTCCAGGAAGCTGGTCTCCAAGGCTAGGCCCACAGGTAGGTGTAATCAGGCAGCTGGACGAACCCCTGACAGACCCAGAATTGTACCCCTTCTTCCTCCTTCCACAACACAAATCAGAGCCCAGGCCCCAACCCTGCCCCATGGACAGGAGCCCAGCAATGACAGAGACTGAAGGCACCACCCAATGGCCATCAGTGCTCCCTACGGTACACCTCTCCTTCTTCCACTCATTCATATAATTAAAACCATATTGGGAACAGACCCTGAAAACATTCCGAGAGATGGCCACTTGGCGGGCTCAGCTGGTGAAGCATCCAACTCTCGATTTCGGCTCAGGTCATAACCTCAGGGTCGTGAGATCGAGCCCCATGTCAGGCTCTGCACTGGGTGTGGAGCCTGCTTAAGATTCTCTCTCTCCCTCTCCCTCTGCCCCTTGCCACCCCTCTAAAAAAACAGTAAATAATAATAATAATAATAATTAAAAACAAAACCTGCTAGAGAGATAGATCATCACTCATTTGATCAACCAGCTTTACAGAACACTTCTTATAGTTTAGGAATTGTGACAGGTACAAAGATAAATAAGGCCTCACAGTCTAGGGAGATGGGGAACAGGGGACAGAGGATTACGATGGGGCCTCTAAGGCAGCCGGGAGGGATGGGTGCAGGAGAAGGAGGGGTCCTCAAGGAGGTGACAGGAGACCTGGGTTCTTGTCCTGACTCTGCCGTCTAGAATCCATGTCACCTTAAACACACCAGCACACACTATAAAGCAAAGACAAATTATTATTTGAAAAACTATCTTGCCTTCCTCACAGGGCTTTTGGATGGAACAAGGGAGGGAGGCGTGTGAAAGACTTTGAAACATATGTAAGCCATTATTTATATAAATTTACCAAATGTTACAGGGACTGAAATTTCTCAAAATCACTTTTTCCAACCAAAGAAATATGGAGATGAGGAGCGGGGGGGAAAGAGGCCTCTGTTAAAAAAAATTAAAACCAACCTGGTGCTTGTTTCAAGTATCATCAAGTAACTGAAGGGAAGAAACAGGACGTCGAGAGGGTTCCGTACGGGCAAGACCAGCTGAGGACAGCTTCTGACAGCCCAAACCCAGCACTTTCTTATCTCTTTCTATTTTTGAAAATCCCAAACTCCAATTACAGCTTAAAATTTCCACTTCCACTTACAAGACAAATCACGTTTTACTCTGAGACAAGACAAAAAGACGCGTGTTAACACGGGCTGACACACGCCCACATCCCTGTCCTGAAGGGGAAGTCTCAGCTGAATGTTCCATCAACAGGAGTCAGCGTCTGGTAAAAACCTCTGCAGCCCACAGAGGCTGCTGTGGCCCCTGCAAGGGGCAGGGTCCGACCACAGCCCCAAGTCTGTCCAACCAGTCCTCTGCTACCAAAGCTTTAGGTCAGACAGTGGTGGGGACCGGGGAGGGTGAGCCCTATTGTGGAGCCAAATGCCTCCCACAGGAGCACTGGACTGCGAGGAGCGCTCACACGGAGGAAGGAGAAGATGCAAGCTTCATTAAGGCTGTCCGAGGAAAGCAAGGTCCCCTAACATATCCTGCAGGGCCACATCAGCCTGGGGGGTGGGGGGCAGGCGTCCTAAAGGTCAAACCTTGAACTGCCACGTGACCCCACCATACCGCTCATTGGTATGGACCCCAAGGGACTGGGAGCAGGTACTTAAACTTACATACTAATGTTCACAGCAGTGCTATTCACAAGAGTAAAAAGGTGGAAACAACCCAAAATGTCTATTAGCAGAGGAATGCGTAAACAAACTGTGGTATTCGGGCAGTAATTTCTGCGACATCAGACAACTTCTTTCTAGATACGTCTCCTGAGGCCAGGGAAACAAAAGCCAAAATAAACTGCTGGAATTACATCAAAATAAAAAAGCTTCTGCACAGGGAAGGAAACAATCAACCAAACTAAAATACAAGCCACTGAATGAGAGAATACATTTGCAAACCACCTATCTGATAGTTAGTCTCCAAAAATAATAAAGAACTTACAAAACTCGACACCAAAAACAAAACAAAAAAACCCCATCAATTAAAAAATGGGCAGAAGACCCAAGCAGACACTTCTCCAAAGAAGACATCCGAATGGCCAACAGACACGTGAAAAGATGCTCATCGTCACTCATCATCGGGCAAATGCAAATCAAAACCACAATGAGATACAATTCCACAGCTGTGAGAATGGCTACAATCAACAAGGCAAGGAGCAACTGTTGGAGAGGATGTGGAGAAGGAGGAAGACTCGTGCACCGTGGGTGGGAATGCGAGCTGGTGCAGCCCCTCTGGGAAACAGTATGGAGGTTCCTCGAAAAGCTAAAAATGGAGCTGCCCTACAATCAGTCATCACACCACCATGTATTTACGCCCCCAAATACGGAAACGCTAATTCAAAGGGATATATGTACCCCTATGTTTATTGCAGCATTATCTACAATAGCCAAACTGTGGAAGCAGCCCAAGGGGCCACCAACTGATGAATGGATAAAGAAGATGTGGGAGAGAGGGGGAAGGAGGGAGGGAGGGAGAGAGAGAGAGAGAGAGAGAGATCCAGTGGAATAGTACTCAGCCACAAAAAAGATGAAACCTTGCCATTTGCAACATCACGGATGGATCCAGAGGGTATAACGCTAAGTGAAATAAGTCAGTCAGAGAAAGACAAATGCTGTGTGATTTCACTCACATGTAGAATTTAAAAAATAAAACAAATGAGCAAAGGGAGGAAAAAGGAGAGAGAGAAACCGAGACAGAACTTTAGCTGCTGGGAACAAACTGATGGCCACTAGAGGGGAGGTGGGTGGGTGGGGGATGGGTGGCACAGGGGAAGGGGATTTGGAGCACACCTATTGGGATGAGCAATAGATAAATTGTTGAGTCACCATATGGTACACCTGAAACTAATAGAACACTATGGTAACAATACTCGAATTAAAAAAATTAACAATGTGGTATATACCGTGATGTTGTGATACAAGACGAAATCTCCATGTGGTCTTTGTTTGTGGTTCATCAAACAAGAGCTTCTGAAACCTTTGGGATTTCGTGAGTGGAGGGGTGACGGGGCATCTGTGTGATCCACGGCAATCCTCTCTCACCAGACCTGAGTTTATGCTAATGAGGCAACTGTTCTGGGGTGGGGGGCATGGACCAACCACGTGACAGAGGGCTGGCACTTTCCGCCCCACCCCCAGTGCCCCTCCCCTCTGGGACACAGAGAGGGGAAGATCTGGAAGGGGCTCCAGGGCCCTTCAACTACATGGTCTGTTCCTAATCTATTTCTCAATGCAGACCTCTTCACCTGGATTGTGGAAGAAGGAGGGGAAGAGAGGATTTTCCTAAAGGGCACTAAGTGTCCCTCTCAATCTCAGGGCAGGTGATCCTGTGTGATCACGTCTGGGCCCCCGTGTGAGAGCTCTGCTCACACACCGAGGTTCTCTCACCAGAACGAACAGAGTTGGGAAGGATTTCCCACTTCTCTGAGTGGTTCACACACAGGGATTCTTTGGTCAACACTGTCATTTTGAGGGGCGGGGAGGGGCAGGGGAAGCAGGGTAGCTGCCGCAGAGAGCCAGGAGGAAATCACCACGCCTCAGGGCAGACGGTGTGGGGGCTCTGGTGTGCGTGGTGCCCGTCAGGAAAAATCAGCCCAAGTTACACCACTCCCCCCACGCCATGGCCTCATTTGCGAAATGGGTATCTGAAAAATACCCAGCCTCGTACTTCACAGAGCAGCCGCGGGAGTCAGAAATGCAGGGAGGACAGCAACAGCCCAAATGCTAGGCTCCTACAACACAGTGCCTTCTGTAGATCAGGACAGGGGTGGACGGTCTTTGTGGAAGATCGAACGAATGGGGAACATTAAGGTTTTTTTCACTTTCAAAAGTAGCGACTGAGAATGGAGAGAGGAAGCATGCAGAATTTCGGAGCAATTTAAGGGCAGGCAGAGGCCAGGAGCTCAGGTTTCTCAGCATCCCGTCCACCTGCCTCGGCCTCCAGGCAAGGGTGATGCATGGGTGGAGGGAAGACAGAAGCCTCGGGAACTGGGGGACAAGAATCAGTTAACTCCGCTGCCTCCTTGTCACAAAAGGCACATATCAGGGCTCCCTTTCTGGAATATTCTATTGTCTGCACCCAAGAAGCTGCAGGCGTCACGTATCAGCAGCTGCCATTAGCCCCACTCACAGGCCTGCCGCGGGTGACAGCATGAAACGGAAACACGTCCCCAACTTTGCCCCACCACTGCCCACTGTGTGACCGTGGATCTCAGTGTCTTCATCTATATAACATGGGGCCAGCGATGAGTCTCATGCCCCTCCCAGAGGGCCTGGGAGGGAGCGGCATATGTGAAGTACGGGCTTGAGAGAGCCTAGGGAAGGTGGGGACACAGCCCCTGACCCTCAGTCTGCCCCACTCACCTCTTTGACTCTGTGCAGCAGCGGCTGGAGCCAGTCCCTGTTCACCTCGCAGTGGCTGTCTAGGAAAGTCAGAGTGGTGCCCTTGGCCACATTAGCACCCCGGATCCGGGACCGGACCAGACCTGTGGTAGGGACAAACAGGCATGTGGATGCCCCATCCTCTGTCTTCCAGAGAGTTCATGGAGGAGCAACAGGACAGCCCCCTCATGCTGAACACAGGTGGATGCACCCCCCCAACCCCCCCCACTCACACCCCTCTACACAGACCCACCTTGTCGCTCGCTATTGCGTATGCACTTCACCTTGGGCAACTTGATGAGCTGTAAGCAGTCCTCAGCTGTGAAGACAGAAGGTTATGTGGTGTGAGCATCCCAGGACTCGCTGGAGTGATGTGAACCCGAAGATTAGGCAAGGCAGCCCAGCCTGCCGTCCCTGTTCCCAACCACAGAGCCCCGTCCCAACGCCAGCATGGTTGTGGGTTTTGGATGAGGCTGACCCAACACTTCTATCCATATGCAATGTGGCCCACTCTGTGCAAAGTGACCACAAGGGGCCCTCTTTGGAGCAGGTCAGTCACACAGCAGCACCTGTGTGCTTACTAGGAAGCACTTCCTGACGGGGACACCTGGTATGGTATGGTCACCTGGAGAGCCTTTTCCTTTTCCATAGACCATTAAAAATATGAGACCAGAGTCCTGCTCACTCTAGTGGGGTCTAGCAAAAACTGCTGGGAGACCACACAATGGATGAGATGAATGTTGGAGTTTCCTTTTTGATTATGCACTTCCGATACTGGAGACCTTATCTGTTGAGTGGTCTGTCCACTGTGCCCCATCACACAGAGCTGGACTAACTCTCCCCATTCAGGGGAATGTGTCAGGATGGGCAGGAGGAGACCCTATCTTAGGTATCACCCCAGATCTGTCTCTGCCTTGTCTCCTTACCCCATCCCTTGCTGGATTTATCAACCCTGGGATGCCACCATGTTGGTTTCACTTCACTGGTCTACCAGCCTTAGCCCCTCTCCCGTGGAGCCCACCCAGCTCTTCATGGGAATGAAAGGAGAGGGTATTTCTGGCTGTGATCAGGCTAGCAGATGATCACAGATACAAGTCAGAAACTCTAGCAATAACAATTGCTCTGGGTTCTGGGTCCTAGGGTCAATCCTCCAAAGGTGTCCCTGTCCAGAAATGTAGGTTGGGTGACAATGACACACATACACACACACACACCAACCCAATCAAGGATCAACTAAATCTACTGCATATGTCCTCAAAGACTCGCAACCGGGAATCCAAGACATTGTTTTTAAAATGCAAGGTTCGTCTCCCTCCTGAGCCCCTGATGGACACTCAAAGTCTTCCACACGTGCTGTAAACCCAGGCTTTCCTCCCTCCCCGGAGAACCAGTGGCCTGGCCTCTGCCTGTTACGCAGGAACAGAAACCTTCACCTACAGAGCAAGGGGGCGAAGATATACTTACGGTCATTGCTGAAGTCATCCACTAATATGATCTCCTGGATCAGATTCATTGGCGTGCGGTTTAACACGCTGCGAGGCAGAGGAGGGAGAGAATTATGACGTCTAGCAGCAAACGCCTGTATTAACCAAGCTTTACCTAGACACCATTGTATTTGAGGAATGAAAACTCAGGGCAGCCCAAAGGGCTCACGCAGTCACACGGCTCACCTGTGAGCCCCTGGGACACGACCCTGCCTCCTGCTAGTGAGTGCGGCCGCGGGTGCCCCATGCCAAGGCAGGAACCCAGGAGTCATCCTCAGTGACTGCCCTCCCCCGCCACCACCCCAAACCCTGTACCGGGTCAGTGACCGAGACCTGCTCGTCTATGAGAGAAGGTCACTCAAACCACTTCCACCTCGTCCACCTTTGCCACGGTCAACTTCTGCCCCATTTTTTGCAGCAGCCTTGACCTGACTGGGCGGTCCTCGCAGGGCCTCTGGAGTGAGCCTTTGAAGGCTCGATCGGATGGCTCATTGTGAGACTTCCCTCACTAACGCAGACAGACCAGCAGACAGAGCCTGCACAGTGGCTCTACAACACCCCTGCCCAAACCCTCAGCATGCTCGCTCTTCACCATGTGGCCATGGCCCCCATTGGCAGCCTCCTCACGCCCAGAACCCTCGTCTGGTGGCATCCTGCTTGTTCCTAATGGGGACCCCTGTCTCCCTCGAAGCCGTGGTCTGCAATGCCCCTCCTGTGCCACAAGGACCCGTTCACTGCACCCCTCCCCCACAGCCACCTGCTACTTAGCGAGCACTGACTCTTTCCTCTTCCCGAGGCCTTCATCGTGCCCGACGCTGAGGGCTGGTTTGCTAGCCCTACGGGATGGTCGTGTCCCTGGGGGCAGGGTCCCTGTCGGGACTCTCTGTGCTGCCAGAGGCCAGCCCAGAGCCGTGGCCCGTCATTCCCTCCAGGGACGTGTAGTGCCCACCTCCTATGCGCTCAGCACTGGGTCCACGAGGAACAAAGGGGATGTCCTCTCTGCCTGCCAGCAGCCCACTGTCTAGGAGCTCCTTCTTACAAGCTGTGTGATCTGGGGCTAGTTACTGTTCTGTGTAGCAAGAAGCCCCATCTGTAAAACAGGGATAAGAATATCTGTACCTACCTCACCGGACTGTTGGGAGAATTGGAGAGAGACTGTTTCTAGAGGATTCAGCACCATGTCTGGCTCGAAGTGGCAATTACTGCTATTTTGGGGTAGTAGGAATGAATGATCTCGGGATTGACTTCATGTGCTGGCCTGGGCTATGGATCGGGACTCCCAGGGCGAGGCTGGGTTTCCATGTTCCTTTGGGATCTCCCAAAGGGGGCTGTAACCCACTTCCAAAACCCCCCAGACTGTACAGCTCCTCAGACAACTTCTGGGGCCACACCACTTACGGTGGGGTGCCCATGGTCCTGCACGGGTCGGAAAGGGGTTCACATGGTGCTGCTGGCGGAGGCGCTGTGAGTTCCCTCAGGAGGGCAGATCCGAGCCCTGTTTCTGGTGAGCCTCCCTGTCTAAGCAGGGTGCAGAGACTCTCCAGGAGGAGAACTTTGCCTGGAGGTACTTTTATTTATGAAGCCTTAATTCTCACCATGGCAACTAGTATAAGGTGGGAGAGGAACCCTGACTCCAAGCCCTGAGCTCTGCTGTTGGGAGGTGGGGACAGGGAGGGGCAGGCGGTGGTGGGGGGAGACCCTCACCACTTGGGATCAATTGAGAGACCCAAAGAAAACACACACCGACCCAATAACCAGTCTTGTAATCAGACAGGGAAGGGGGATGGGGAGGGAGGCAGCAAGAGAGGGAAAACCTGCTTGAAGAATAGCCTCTAATGAGGTTTGATTAAGGCTGCAGCTTCTGCGTGCGATTCCCCCCAAATCCCCGCCGGCTCTTTGAAATTCAAGAGTTCTCTTCTGTGAACATCAAAAGGTAAATCGTGTGCAGCTCCGTGCTGGTTGAACTGAGAGATGATTAGCGAATAAAAAATGTCCAGGTTTTAAAAAAGAAAACAACCCAGAAATCGTCAGCACTAAGTGCTAATTAGACCATTTCCTGGTAACACCTGGCTTGTTTTTGCTCCTCTAATCAGAGCAATTGGAGTGAGAGCGGGGGGCTCCAGGAACATGGGTCTGGACCGGGAGGGCCTGCGAAAGGCAGGTGTTCTGGGCTCCTGGGGTGGCTGGAGGAAGAAGGTCAAGTGTAGTCCAGGGGAGCTGACCTGGCCCCATATGGTCCTCCCCAGGGCTCTCCTTCTGCACATCCACTGCCACTCCCACCACCCCGCCCCTGGTTGCTCTGTGCTCCCCCTCCCAACGTTGCTGTCCCCAGTCTGTCCGCCAGGACGCTTCACTAGCCCCTCTGCCACGGAGCCAAACCTCCCTTTCCTCCAGCTTTGGATAAGCCTCTCTCTCCCAGGACTGCTCCATGCCCTTTCTCGACAGCCTCAGCTGGGGAGTAAGTGCTCGCCTCACTGGCGTACCCGGGGCCCACTCTGCCTGGGAACTGTTCTAGAACGGGGCCTCCCTTGCCACAGCTCACTTCTCTGCCAGAGGGGGGCTGTGTAGCCAGCACCCACCTTCACCTTCCGCTTGGCTGCCGCCGTGCCTGTGCGGCAGGGCCCACACGGAGCCTCCCGGGGTGGGGGGCGGCGGGCATGGCCGTGTGAGCAGCGTGGGAGGCCGGGCGGTCCGCCATCCCGAACAAGACGCCAGGCTGCTCCTAGCCTTCGTTTTCATCTGTAATTACATTTTCCTTGTAAAGGCAGGCGATATTAATACTTGACCTACTTCACAGGCTTTTGTGCATCTGGAATGAGGAAATGTATTTGAAATTGCTTTGTGAACTCTGAGGTGCTCTACGCGGGCTGGGTTTATCAACTGCTCCATAAATACCAGCGGAATGAAGACCTGGGGCCCGGCTGGCAGTTGAGTTTGGGCGCTCTGCAGCTCGGATGACTTGGGGTCAAGTACTCTACCCACGCCGGCTCGAGAGCATCAGTGACGAGGTGCTTAGGTACTTAGCTACTGAACCTACAACACCCGACTTCCTCAGCTGCGTGGAAGGTGCTGAGCACTGAGCTTGGCCCCGCAGCTGCTTTCAGAATCTGGGTATGGATAATAAGGAAGATTCTGGTTCTCAAACGGTGATCCCAGGGCCAGCAGCCTCTACGTCACCTGGGGACTCGTTAGAAAGGCAAGTGATTGGGCCCCACTCTGGACTTACTGAGTTAGAATCTGGAGGATGGGACGCTCCAGGGCTTTCTGATGTGGGCTCCGGCCGGAGAGCCACACAAGGCGGCTGCCTACCCAGGCTGGAGAGCCATCATGACACCTGCTGTGACTTGCACAGGCTCCCTCTGTGCCACATGCTGCATCAAGGACTTTACCCACCTGAACTCACTCTTCCCCATCACCATGTGAGGCAGTTATCAGTAGCTCTCGTCTTATAAAAAGGAAACTGGGCAGAGAGGTCAAGGAGCTTGTCCAGGGTCACATGGTGGGTAGCAGAGCAGGCAAATCTGGCTCTAGGGTCCCATTTCTTATCCACCTTAATCTAAGACATTGCTCCTTGAAATCCAGGGTAGTTTCACAAAACAGCAATGGTTAAAGAGATTTGGGATATAAAGAGATCAATTGCACAAGCTCTTGAGCGCCCCTGGGGGTGGGTAGGGGTGAAGGATGCCGGGAAAGGAAGGGGACAGCCCTGGGTCTCACATATACACAGGGACCCCCTGCAGTACCAGACAAGATAAACTGTTCCTCAGGGCTTATCTTCTCTTTGTTTAAGGAAAGAAGTACCCTCGTTGATCTGGGTTGTGACTCTTTCCCTCCCCGTCAGCATCCCCATCAGGCTTCTGCTGGCTCTGAGTGCCACCATGTGTGCCCTTCCAGCCCCCAGTCCCACAGCTAACTCAGGAGCTCAACGGGCAAGAGGGCTCGGGCAGGGATGAACAGAGGGACGAAGGCTTGGCCAAGTGCTGGGGGAAGGGAGGGGAAGAGAGGGTACATTCAGTCCTACCCTTGAGCGTCTTTTTGTGAGAGCCTGGCAGCAAAGTCATCAGAATTCTGGAACATGAATGATGGAGGATCTTAGAGAATACCCTTGCACTGGGGACAACAGGAGAGGAAGTGATCCTCATTCAGTCCCATCTCAGGGCCACTGATTTATTTGTGCCTTGGGATAGGGAGTGTAAGAACGGTAGAGAATCCCAAGGAAATAATACCTGCCATGGAAATTTCTAGAAGTCATCTTCCTCGCTTCCCCCGCTAAAATTCTCCTTTACCCTGCTTAGGATAGAAAAGCCTGTCTGTTCACACACAGGTCCTCCCTTCATTCTGAGGTTTTCGTGTATCATGCTTGGATCAGAGACGGGGCGCCTGGTTTATATCAGAAGTTCCTCAGAGGCGGGAAATAGATCCATGGGCTCTCCTGGCAAAGCACCCAGTTTGGTGTATGGCCTGGGACTTCCTGGGGGCCTTCTGAAAAGTATGGTGTTGATGGGCCTCAAGCCCCCTTTCAGAACATAGTGTACCAGGCCTCAGGGAAGCCCCCATCAGGCCAGCGGACAGAGTCGCTGGGGCTGCGCCCTTAGCTGTCCCTCCCCCCACTCCCCAGGGAGTCCAAAACCCGAGTCTTGGCTCCCGTGCCTCCTAGCCCAGTGGCCCGGGGTCTCCATTCACCTCACGCACCCCTGACTTCACAGGTTCCAGATGGGACTGCAGTTGAAGTGAGAAGAAATGTGTTCTGGAGACCATAAAGCTCAGCATACATTTAAAGTATTAATAACATTATTATAATACATCATTATTACAATTATAAGGAGATGGAGGAGTAGCGGGAGAAGGGAAAGTACGTTATAGAGCTGGAAAGGATGAGTCTATGGGCAGCAGCTGAAGTGACCCTGTATGGGAAATATGGGGGGGTGTTGGGAGCCCCATGGGGTCTTTGAACACCCCCAAATGTCCCAAGGTAATGTCTTCTTTTGGGAAGTGTGATAGAACTGCAAACACTGGAAATGTGAAAGGTATTTTTAGCCCCGCCCTTACGGATGGTGTCAGTGACCTACACAATGTCACACGGCTAGGAGGTGGCAAAGGAAGGACTGAACCCCAGGGACCCACAGTCTATTTTCTTTTGAAAGCCCAGTCGCTGTGCAGATACAGACATAGCTAATGTCTGCTAACCACAGTGGTCAGTCCCTTAGCTGACTAAACCCAAAGCAACTCCATGTGGTAGCTATGGTCATGATTCCCATTTCCCTGACTAGGCAACTGAGTCACAGGGAACTTAGAGATGAATAAGATGTAGTCCCTGCCCTAAAGGAGCTCCCTGAAGATGACATCTGGGAAAAATGCCTTAAGTGTTAGAGTTGAGATGGGCAGTAAAGACCCCAGAAGAAGGCCCTAAATGTGTGTGTATATGTGTGTGTGTTTGTGTTGAGGGGCTGGAGGTGTCTGGTGTCAGAGGACTCCTGCAAGGAAGAAGGGAGGCCAGCCCAGAAGGCAAGGAGCCTCTCTCTGATCCTATAGTGTCCTCATGGAAACATCTGGCATACATGCCCAGACATGACCTTGTGGAACAACCACCATGGTGGGAAAGGCAGAGGCTGCCCTAAGTCTGTTCTAGAAACTCTACCTCATGCCCAGGCAGACCATGACGGCAGTGGGGCTGTGGTCTGGCATTTTGTCAAAGCAATCAGCTCTGACAGTGCACCTGCTCACCCTGCCCGGCCCAGGAACCACGCTCTCCCCACACCAGAAAAGACCCAGGTAAATCGGAGGTCCCCAGACCCCTGCCCCTACACACACCTGCTCAGGTTTACAAATCCGAAAGGTACTTTATTCGTCTACCGCGAGGCTCATGGTGACTCCTGACAGTGACTCAGGACATCTTCTTGTTAAGATCTGAAGGCTTTTTGGGAAATCAGGTGCGGATCTCTGGACTGGTGGGGTGAATGCAGCAGGTAGGACAGACAGGGCAAGTAGCTGGCAGAAGGAATGAGCCAGCCAGCTGCCAGGGACATCTGGGCAGCAGACAGAGCTGCCCCTGTGGACAGGGGGAAACAATGTGCATTCGGGCAGGCCCATCCCTGCATTTCCATGGGATGCATGGACACTGCATAGAGGACGTTCATTGTAAGTGACAGGTGGTCCCCAAGACTTGGTGCCCGCCATCAGGGTGAGCCTACTACTGACTCCCTCCCACCACCTGGAGCTTCCCTGTCTGCCCCCCCCGCCAGGAACAGGAAAGTGTGGCTTCGTGATGGAAATGACGAGAGTTTTTGCCTTGCTTGACTGTACTCTCTAGGCCCTCCCTCCCTGTAGGATCAGCGACCCTGTGCTGTGCTGCCTACCAGACAGGGATGGGCTCATGCGGGCCGTGTGTCCTAGGGGCATGGAGGTATGCATGTGCTCTGTCCCAGGGTCAGCCCCAATACCAGGGCTGCTGAACACCACCCGGAGACCAGCCTGGCCCTTGGAGAATGCTGAGAAGAACTGAGGTCAGAGAGCAAGGGTTTGAACCCAGCTTCGCCACCATTGCTGAGCAACAGGAGGCTTTGATTTAGTGTCTCTGAGCCTCAGTTTTCTCAGCTGTAGACTGGGTACAGCAGCAGCCTCACACCTCCCCAGCTGAGAGCATGAGCCCAGGCATGTCTACACACCAGGGGCCTCCCGACTAATGGTCACCATTGCCACCATCTGAGATGCCAATGCAGCCCAAGACCCAAAAGAGGAAAGGGGGACAGATGGAGGGAGGGGAAGAGGGGTATGGGAGCTCCAGAGTTACAGAAGGACATGGTATGCAGAAGGGGAGCCAAAACAACGAGGGCCAAGCCCCCAGGGCCCCGACTGTGTTCTGAGGAGAGTTCTACTGGGAGCTGGTGCTGGGACGTTTGCATGTCTCAGACTCATGCAGGCCACGGGCCAAAGGAAGGATGCACCTGTTAGAGCAAGAGTGGGGTCCAGACTCAGGACTGAGGGCGGGTGGAGAGGCAGAGTGGGGCTGGGGCTGGAACAGAAGGGAGATGGCCGGGAAAGCAAAGGTCAGCCACTGCCCTCGGGCTGCTCTGATGCGTACCACGGCTCCTGGCCACGTGCGAAGCTGTGGTGAGGTGGGTGCTGGGAGAGGCGGCACTTGGCAGACGCAAGTTCTAATCCCAGCCCAATGCTGGGGTTGGGTATGGACTCCGCCTCGCCAGCCTCCACAACCTTGGCAGCTGTGGGAGTTAGAACTCATTCCAGAGGTAGTCTAGTACCACAGTCAAGGGCGAGAGCTCCAGGTTCTCTGTGGCTACCAGTGACAGGCGAGCTGGAGAGCACCACGGGCCTCTGTCTCTCCCCTATGAAACGGTACGCGCTGCCCCCACAGGAGTGCGGGGAGTGACGGAATGGATGCATGAGTGTCAGACAATGTGGGCATGGAGTCAGAAATGCCCGATGTTTTTCCGGCAGGGCCATTCCCCCTCCTGAGGGAGGGGCCTGGCGGGGCCAAGGAGGAGGGTCATCTTACCTGCGGATGGTTCTGAGCAAGGTGGAGCGGGCCTCGTTGTGGAAGGTGATGATGATGCTGGTGGGGGGGAGGTCAGCGCAGTAGACCAGCAGGGTGCATCTGGGGGAGGAAAGGCATGAGGACACATAAGGCCTTGGGGGGCAAAGCAGATCTAAATGGCTGGAACCAAGGGCACTGCGGCAGTCCCCAGTACAGACAGAGGCCTGGCGTCTGGGGGGACCACCCCAGCTGCACAGCACGGGTGAAGACCCCAGGGCAGGGAAAGCCCAGAATGACTGAAGCTAAATTGCCCACCTCCACAGGGAAACCTGGGCTTGGATCCAAGTTAAGTTAGCATACAGAACATAAACGTGGGACCAGTTCATGCACAGGGGCTCCTAGTGGCCACACCAAGCCTCCCCCAAGTCTTGGGCTCTGCTCCCTGGTCTGTGTCCATCCAAGTCGACAGAGGCTTCACCGTGTCCTGGGCCAGCAGCTCCAGCCCATCTCCCCCATGCTGACTCCTGACCTCCTGCCACACAGGCGGAAATCTGGCAAGTTTAACCAGGCAGAGCCCTAACACCCTGGCACAGACAATAAAACTCCATCTTGAAAAAGCTTTCATTTCCACGTGTCCAGGATCATTTCGTGTGACAATTACATCTGGGGTAATTTCAATTTAATACCTCGCTGCAAGGGAAAATTGTAGCCCGCAGCCCGAAAATTACTATAATAATGAAAATAAACCCGCCAAGTGATGCTGGCGCCACCAGGGACTATCCCTGGGTAAGTGCTTCCTCCTGTTTCCAGCTCTTCCAGGGGCTGTCCAATTACACGGAGTGGTATTAAACGAGGAAGTAAATAACAGACATTTGGGGAGTCAAATGTTTCTTCTCTTCATTTTCTAATTTTGTCCTCGGCTCAGGGCTTTGAGTTTGGGGGTCTGGAGATCCAAGGCTGGACTTCCAGGGCCCCGGGAGCTGGCTGATACCATTGGCAAAGCAGTGTATGCAAATGTGTGGGTTGTTTGTGGTTTGGTTTTGTTTTTCTCTGGGAAGATGATTCATACTTTTCACTGGATTCTCAAAGAAGTCTGTGGCTGAAAACACTTTGTCTCAATCCTAGGCCAACGAGCCTGACGTTCCTTTGGCCTCCCTGAGACTTGAACACGTTCCTCCAAAAGCAAACACTGAACAGGAGAATTTGCGCAGAGAAAGCGGGGCCCTCGTGCTCAGGGCCTGAGCACAGCTGGGCTTGGGTCACCTGCCAGGAGCCAAGAATTAGGAAAGGAAGGCCCCAGGGGAAAAGATAGTGGAAAGTTCAGTCATGACCTTCAGGCCTTCCCCGTCCGCGCTCTCCCAACCCGCCAAAGACAAGGCCTCACCACATCATGTGAGCTCCGTCTACTAAGAAAACCCTCCAGAATCCACTCCTGTTCTGTTGTTCGCATGGGCCCGGCTCCCAGAGCCCTCACTCCTCTCAGGGATCCCTGGGGCAACCTACTGACTGGGCTTCCTGCCTCCACCCTCTGCCCCTGCCACTCACATCCTGTCTACAACACAGCTCTGTGCAGGCCTTCCTCTGGCCAGAAGCCCTCAGTGGCTCCTGATGCAGAAGGTCCAAACTCCCTATTACAGCCCCCTGAGACCTCCCTCGGTGGCAGCATTTGCTGCTAGAACTCTCCTTTACTACTCATCCTAGGACTTCTGCATGGAGCAGCGTCCTTCCTCCTTTCTCCACCTAATGAGCTCCTACTCATCCTTCAAGATCCAGAGCAAATGTCCCTCCTGCTGTGAAGGCCTTCCCCATCTTCCCCACATAAGCAATGACCTGTCCTTTGTGCTTCTGTAATTCTGTACAGATCTCTTTTCTAGAACTTTTGGAAATGGGACAGTCTTCCGCACCTGAATATGAGTTCTAGGGAACTAGTCCCCTATCTCTAGGGAAGGACGCTTGTCTCTCTCCACATCCCCCAAACAAGAGTTCAGCATACTAGATGCCCATTCATGGGGAGAGGAAGAAGGAGATTTGGGAAATGCATTCCTAGCTCAGCTCTGACTTAAGAACTGATGGTTTTTGAAGGTGTGGCCACCAGCATCCCTGAAGGTGTCCAGCAAATCTCATCTACTGGTCCTCATGCCTTGCTTTATTCTGTCCCTCACTGAATCGGGGCTAGCTCCCACGACCAACAGAATATGATGGAAGTGACCGTGGGTGACACCTCCAAGGCCAGAAACAGTGCAGGCTCTGCTTTGGCCACCTGGAGGGAAACCAGCTGTCAAGGACATGCAAGCAGACCCGTGGAGAGATACTCATGCGTGAGAGAACAGAGGCCTCTTGCCCCCGCCGCCACCAACTTGCCAGCTGCGTGAATGAGCCACCCTAGGAGGGAGTCCCCCAACACTAGCCCAGCCAGCAGATGACAGAAGTCCCAGTGGCTCCACGCCGGACCTCCCAGAACTCCGGACCCACAAATACTATGAAGATAAGCAACAATTCCTGTGGTTTTAAGCTACTAAGTTTGGGCGGTGATTTATATGCATTTGCTAACTATTATCAAACGGGAAGGAAAACGCTTGGACATGGCCCCCAGGGAGAAGAGATCTTGAACTTGCCTATCTTCATATAGAGACCTGAGTTTAAATTAGGATCAATGAGGGAGAAGGGCGGGAGGCTAGTTGAGATGGACTTGGTTGGTGGGATGGGGAGGGAGGCCCTCAGCTGCTGTGCTACAGGGTCCGTGAGGGTGTGGAGGGAGTTGGGAGACCCAGGCAGCGGGGGAGGCAGCAGTGAGCATGGTGAGTGCTGAAAGAAAGAAGGTGGATGTCAGGGAGACGAGGGGTGATCATCTGTCTTTTCCAGGAAGGTAATAAAGCTGAGAGCTTTGCAGGACCTCCTCGTCTCTGTCAGAGAGGGGACAAAAAGAAAGACTGACCCGAGTGACTCCCAAGACCACGACTGGCAGGGTTGGGCCAAGGCTCAGGTGCTGGCACTACCTTGGGGATGGCCAAGGGACCCCAAGCCCCAGCCTTGGTGATGGAAGTTCTTTAGGGCAAGTTGGTGCGGGAGGGTGGTAGTGGGAGCCGCTCAGAGAGCCTCCGGGGACAGAGGCTATTTCTCCTGCCTTGGCCAATGCAGCTGAGAGAGGCAGGCGTGTAAATGCACAAGGGCCCAGCAGCATGCGCACATGGGCGCCTGCAGACCAGAGAGGCAGACATGACGCCACCTGGGCTGCTGAAGTCTTCACGGACAAGGAAGTGCTGGATGAAGTAGGGATGGACAGAGAGAAATGGGGTAGTGTCCCAGCCCTGGCATGGTTCTGTACCCGCAGGTTGAGTGCCACATGAGATGGTTCATAGAATATTTGCCGGGGGGTCATACCCCACCAACTGGCTGTAGGACTACGGGCCAGGCACCTCCTCTCCAGCTTGCTGTCTGCTCATCTGTAGGACAGGGGTTGGGCTCTCCTGCTTAAGGGAGCACAGGAATCAGAAGCTCTAACTGTAACTGATCCCAAATAAAGATGGTTGATGTGACAGAACCCCACAAAGACCGTCCTGCAGCATGAGCTCGACTGTGTGGCTGGACATTGAATTGACCTTTCCAAGCCTCCATTTTTCCTTCTGGAAAGTGGAGACAATTTTTAACTTGCATAGTTCTCCCCCTAGATTATTACTATGTTGTTAGGGAATAGTCCAAGCTTGACAAACCCACCGGGGCCGTTATCTTCAAGAGCGAGTTCAAATGTGCAGAGTACTGCTCCCATGGGGTGGTTCTGTCCTGTCTGACAGAGGGTGAGGGGCCCTGAGAGGCCCCGAGGGGTGCGAGGAGGCAGGGAGAGCAAAGCAGCCAGCATCGGTGTTAGAGAAAGGAAGCCGGACTGTGATGTCAGTCTGAACCTTGACTCTGCTGAGAACTGTGCTGTGGGCCCTCAGGCACATCGTTTGCCTTCTCAGAGCCTCGGTGTGTCACCTCTAAAATGCAGACAGATACCTCCCTTACAGGCTTGCGGCGAAGACCACAGACTGCAGACAACGCGCAAGGTGTTTAACAGAAGCCAAGTAAACAGCTGTGAGAATTCTTATTAGCATGGCTCTGGGCGCTGAACCAGCCTCCATGCCCTGTTCTGCGCTTAGGGACTAGAACCACGAACTCATGATTCCGAAAAGGAAGGGGCCTTGGAGACGACCCAGTTCAACCTCCTAAACTGTGCAGAACTTGGTGGTGTGACAGGCATTGGCGGGAGGCGGGGCAATCAGGCTCTGGGCCCTCATTCCCCTCCCCCCTCCTGCAGGATAAAGGACGGGGGCGGTTCTTATCTGGGGGGTGGCGATCCCCCCAAGAGCTCCAGCGTACACAGGCCCAGGGAGAGTGGGCAGCAGGGCACTGCTCTGACCTCGAAGGCGTGGGCAGCCTGGCGCCTGGGACTTCACGGATTCTTCCCTCTGACCCTGGTCACAGAGTTTCCACTGTCTCATCAGACCCTCAAAACAGCTTCTGAGAACCTCCACTCCCCAGAAGAGAGGACCTGGGGGCTCCAAATCTCACTCAGGGTCACATACCTGGAGAGTGACTCAGGCGAGCTGAACCCAGGTCCCGTGACTTCTAACTGCCCCCCTGTCCCCAGCACCCCACTGCCCTGCTTGGGGACATTGGCACTGGCAGCAACAAGGCCGAGGGGTGGAGAAAAATCCTTCGGACTGGACTCCGTGAGGAGTAGGCTCAGAGGCTGGGCTCTCTGGGAGAAGGTTCTAAAAGATTAATCAAATGGCAAGATCTATTAGGACTCTGGGGGAATGGCAAAAACTGCCAATGCTGAGATCTGGCGCCCACAGACGGACGGGAAAGCATGTTTATAATTTATTAAAGATTCAGGGGTTTTACTGGCGAGAAGAGCGAGTGAGCAGGAAAGATTGCGGTGGGGGCAGAGCCCGGAGGAAAGGCGGACCACACAGTGTGGGGAGACTGACGCCAGCCCGCCCACCGGGGCTGCTATCCCCACGACCCCACGACCTCCTGAATAACGTACGCTCCGCTGAGCTCACTCCCCATGTGCAGTTTTTTTGTTCTGTGCTTCTCCTTTTTCTTTCTGAAAAATTCAACTGAGGCTCTCGATTTCCCCAAGTTCAGGTGTGTCTTCCTAAACCATCAACTTTTTGAGTGCTTAGTACCACTAACCGGCCAAGACACTTCCATGGAGCTCCTGAGACGCCAGCCCCAGGCGCAGGAAGGAGCTTCTTCCTCTTCCATCTCTTTCCATATCTCCATCATCAGTCCCTGCTCCCGTACCCATCCCTGCCCCGTCCCTACACTCCAACAGGTGCCAAGGTGGGTATGTCAGAAACATGCTAAGTGAAGGTCGCTGTCAGTTCCCATAGAAATGTAATGTGCACATGCTTTTTTAAAAAATTCATTATTTTATTTATTTATTTGAGAGAGGGAAAAAGAGAGAGAGCGTGCACACAAAGAGGCAGGGAGGGGCAGAGGGAGAGGGAGAAGCAGACTCCCCACTGCTGAGCTCAGAGCCTGACACAGGACCCTGGGATTACAACGTGAGCCGAAGGCAGATGCTTAACCAACTGAGTCACCTAGGCGCCCCATGCACCTGCCTTTTATTTTGTTGCCAAAACTGATGAAATGGACAGCTGCCTCTAAGCACTGTTATGATCTCATCACCATCCCCAATTTATCAGTGGGCAACAGAGGCTCCTGATGGTCCTATGTGGGCCTGCTGGGGCTGGTAACCAGGTCCTCTGACTCCTGGACACACACCTTCCTCCTACAGCATGCTACCCTTATGGAAGAAAAGACATGGCCATAAATTATTAACATCTGGTGTTTGACTCTGCAAAGTCAAAACAGGAGGGAGTGAAGGAGAGGAAGACCCAGGAACTCAGATAATAATAATAATTATTGTCACCAAAATGTTGATGGAAAGGCAGGCCCCTGGACTCCCCCACAATTGACAATGGCACCAAATGCGAGAAGAGAGACTCCTGGAGGGGGGCTCCCACATCCCAGAGGGAAGACAGAGGGCAGTTAGGAAAAGGGCAAAGGTCACACAGATATGCCACAGAATTTAAAGGAGATCACACAGGCCTGCGGTGGGACACCTGGGTGTGTTACCACTCAGGGTCTTGGCAGTGATCTCCCTTCTCTAAGCCTCAGCTCCTGGTCTACAGTGATGAAAATTCCACCTCATCGTGTTTTTAAACCACTACTTCGGGGCACCTGGGTAGCTCAGTCGGTAAGCAACCGGCTCTTGGTTTCCGCTCAGGTCATGATCTCGGGGTAGGGAGATCAAGCCCTGTGTCGGGCTCCGTGCTGTGCGTGGAGCGGGCCAGGGATTCTTTCTCTCCCTCTCTCCCCCGGCATACAACCCCCACTTGTGGGTGCATGTGCTCGCTCTCTCTTCCCCCCACCAAATAAATAAATAAATAACAAAAAAAACCCCTACTACTTAGTGACGCCCGCTGCTGGGCACTGTGCAGGGCACCTGGTGTATTTAAATGCTCACCACAACCTTATGAGGGGCCACTGCTTGATGGACTCACTCAGGAGGAGACTGAGGCATAGGGAGGTTAAGTAACTTGTAGCCAGTGCAGAGATTTGAACCTAGGCCTGCTAGCTGTCCTCATCACCATGCCACAACTGTCACCACACCACTACCTCTCCACGCCAGCACCATTCCAAGCACTAGGATATCCAAAAGCCTCCAGCTGCTGCTAAGTCCCATCTGTGTGCCCTATGCCCTGAGGACCCATGTGTCCCCACTCAAGTTACCAACCCAAGAAGCAGTTTCTACAGAGCTCTGGAACCTAGCTATTGCAGCCACCTGCTCAGAGGGGAGAGATGGGATGCCGCTCCTGGGCAGTTAGAGGAGGACAGGGAAATGGCTGACTGAGCCGCCACTGGGGGACCCTGACAGGGACTCCCACTTTCTGCCTGGATGCAGCCAGCAGAGTTGTGATTTCAATGAGGCCCTGGGTGGGGGAAGGACAAACCGTGCACACCTATTTCTAAATAGCTAGTGACCGTGACTCTTACAGTCCTGCCCACGTGGCAGAGGGCAGACTCAGGCAGAGAGATCGAATGGGCTATCTTCTCTGTGTGTTCCATTTCCCAAGCTCTATGGACATGAGGGCCAAGAGAAACACAGGCATAGCTTGGGGGTGGGACCCGTTTCCTGGGAGAACACTGTCCCCGAGGGAGTGACAATTTGAGGATTTCCAGGTGCAGAGGCATGGGGGCACATCCTCTGTCCCTCCCATACTTTTGTCTCATCTCCCCATGTCATGGCTCCAGCCTTGATGAGACCAGCATCTCCTCCTCTCAGTCCCCAGGACACGAACACCCACCCCAAAGCTGATGGGTGTGCAGAAGGATGAGGGGAGCAAAGCTCAAGGCCCAGGGACCTTTCCAGAATGTCAGCTGCCCTGGGACAGGGACAGCGAACATGCTATCTGCATTGAGAATCACAGGTTCTGTATTTAGAGCTGAGAGCTAATACATTTAGAGCTAATACATTCCCGAATCAGTTCTCTGTAAGGAAGCTGGCTCCCAGCCAAGCGGAGAAGGAAGATGGCCAAAAGGTACAAAATGCCAAACCTGCACCTGGCCTCTGGGTTCCAACTCGAGTCTTTAGAAGAGAAAAATGCAAGCAGTATAAAAAGTATGACAATGGTAGAATCAGAAATTCCTTTTAATCTCATTTCATGGGCAACACGGATACACTGTAAGGCATGAAATTTTTATTTCATGTCAATTTCACTGGGATTTCACATGCAGATTAATTTGTTCATCCACATAAACATAGAGTGCTCCTAGGTCTTGCCTCAACAGCTGTCCTCATTTAGGATTACAGAAATCCTGCATCTCATAAATGATACTAAGAATAACAGTGAGATCTGTGACTCCATTGTGCTGCCACATTTTAATTGCTGAACGCATTATTAAATTCCTTTACGCTGGGAAGAGGGTTCATGGGCCAGGGCTGGGGAATGAGCTGCCTTGAAGCCTGGTCGGGTACTGTGGTGGGCAGCAGATGACCTCCAACTCCCAAGTCCTTGTGTCGTCCCCGCCCCCGGAGCATGGGCTGACCCCGGTGAGTGGCTTCTCAGCAACAGAACACAGCTAAAGTGTTGGGATGCCACGTCTGTGATCAGGTTAGGAAAGACCGGGACATCCATCCTTGTGCTTGTACACATTGGTGAAGCAAGATGCCACGCGGGGCTGTCCCACATGGCTAGGAACTGAGTGAGCATGGCCTCGGGTCAATAGCTCGTGAGGACTGGAATCCTGCCCAGAACCACACAAGGGAGATGAGATGAGGGTCCAGCCTGGTTTTGCCCTCAGATGCCAGCAGCTCCAGCTGACCCCTGGATTCCCGCCTGGGAGAGCCTGCAGTTGAGGACACACCTGAGCCACGCCCGAATGCCTGATCCCCAGAAACTGAGATGATAAATGTCCTATTAAGCTACTAAATTGTGGGTAATTTGTTATGAAACAAGAGACAATGAATATAGGCCCCCTTAGCTGCCTGAAGAAACAAGGTCAGCAGCATTTCTCACTCCCCGGGGGGCAATGATAAATCCTCTTGGGCAGTTGGTAGCTGACCCCACAAGGTCCTTCCAGAGCCCCTACAGGACCCTCTGGTGGCCTCCATCCCCCAAGATGATGCTAGATATGGATGCCTGAGGGCCCTACACACACAGAAAAGTTCTCCAGTAGTACCTTTTGGGCTTGTACCAATCTTTATAGATTCAACTCCCTTAATATGAACCATACAATACATAAGAAATCGTCTCTTTGCTCACTTCTCCCATGGATGGGAGTTGACGCTGTCAGTCCAGCTCAGGACCTGCAGTTCATTTATTCCTCCTCAGGGTACCCCCTGGATTTCTCAGCCACCGACTCCCTGTGGCATCACATTTCTAAGACAATCTAAATGTTGACCATGCGAGGGCACTTCCACAGATTAAGGGCAGCCCATAGATCAGAATGGTGTTTCCAGAAAATAGCTCTACAAGCCCACTTTCCTGGCAATGTAAGAAGTCCCCCAGGTATCTCTGCTGACAGACTGGATGCTAACTGGGGAACGAGGACACTATGATTTAAAGGCCATGATATTGAACACCTGGGTAGCTCTTTGTTTTGGGTCAGGTCATGATCGCACGGTCGTGGGATCGAGCCCTGCATCAGGCTCTGCACTCAGTGTGGAGTCTGCTTTGGATTCTCCCTTCCTCTCCCTCCTGCTCCTTCTCTCTCTCTCACTTTCTCAAGAAAAAAAAAAGAGGTCATGATATCTGGACTCCCCTAAAGTCCCAGTCTCCGCTTCTACCTTGTTTTGCAGCCCTTGCAGCTGGAAGACCTTTCTCTCCTGGACTCCAGACGAACCCCGGAGTTGCTGCAACACTAGAAAGTACCACAGAGAGCATCTGGCTGGGTGCCCCCTACACTGGCAGCTGGTGGACAGTGTCTCCAGGAGAAGCCTATGCATGTTCTGTGAACGCAGTTGGCACAAGTCAAGTCAGTTGGGCAAATGAGAAATACTGGAAAACTGCTAGATCACCTTTCTGGTGATCGCCAATACACATGAACATGTTACAGGTTCTGAGACCTGCTAGCCTACTGTTTACCCAGCTTTGACCTCAAAACCTGCCCCCTCCCACCCGTGCATTTTTTCTTTTCTTCTAGCACACCACGCCTTACACATAGTGGGAACGTGCGCATTTACCGGATATACAGGGAGGACTGTGTGGGACACAGGTTTAGAACACATTGCTTCCGGCTCCCTCTATATTCACTGATGGCGAAACTGAGGCCCTGAACTGACCTGCCCAAGGCCACCCTGCTAGTTAGTGGTTTGGCGAGGGTCTTCTGGGCCTTACCACTGAACCTGCTGTTTCCTTCAAGGAACCAAGCTTGGGACCCCTGTCAGATGACTCAGAGAGGCCCCAGGCTCCAGTCCACATAGTGTTTCTGTTCACGTCTGCCTTCCAGTGCCCTCTCACCCCCCTCCCTACCAAATCCTACTACCAACATCCCTACTGCTCCTCCATGTTGCTAAACTAATGGAAACTTTTCAGTCTTTGCTTTACTTGTTATCTCTGTAAAATGTGACATGGAAGGTCACACATTTTATTAAATACTTGGTTCTTTGCCCTCGGCTTTGGTGAAATCACCTTAGTGTGTCTATCCTCTCCTTAGGCTGTCTCTTCTGGGTTTTCCTCTTCTTTCCCTCATCTGAAATTTTAGTGTCCCCTGCAAATTCTAGTAAACCATCTTCTTCTCAGTCTAACTTCTCTTTGGATTACTCAACTTTTTTCCAAGGCTTCAATTTCCTATCTATTTGCTAATGAGCCCAACCTTATTCCTAATCCTGAAGAGCACCTTCCCTTGGAGGTCCCCATGAGGTGACCTCTTCACCTACGCTCTGCCTTCAGCACCTTGGCCAAGCCTGCTGTGCCTTTTGCGTTCCCCAACCCACCATCTATGATGTACCCAAACCCAAGAGATATTCTCAAATCCTGCCTCTCCCCAGCCCCCTAACCTAACTAAAGGCCTAGGCCTGTCAATCCCTCTTACTTATCTCATGACCTGGCTGTTTCTTCACATTCCCATCATGTCTTGTCTGCATTACCGCAGCAACTTCCCAGCCAGCTTTATCCCCTTACAATCTATCCAGCATGCTGCAGCTAAAACGATCTTTCCAAACTGCAAATTTTTAACATGTTTCAACGCTACCTAACTGCTCGCAAAATGAAGCTGAAACCCTTAATCATAGCTTCCTATCCTAGTGACCCAGCCCCACTTCTGACTCCTCCCCTGCACGCTCCAAGTTTCGGCCAGGTTCTGCCTGACCCACTCTTCTCTCTACGGACCTCTGCAGGCATGGCCTCCCTCCCCGTGTCTGAAATGTACTCTTCTCTCTTTCAAGGTCAGGCAATTTTCTATTCTTCTAACCTTGGCTTGGAAGTTACTTTTCCTGGAAAGCATTTCTTGATCTCCCCAGGCTTTTCCAAGGTGCTCTCCTAGGACATCTTCGTAATTGATTACCAAACATTGTGAACTTACTTATCTGTCCCCTCTACTACTGGCTGCACCGAAGGCAAGGACTCATTTGTAGTTGGGACCTCAGAACCTAGCACAGAAGACATACAACACAGGTCTGAAGAATGAGTGGATGCATCCGTGAGGGAGGAAGCAGGTGGGCGCCCACTGGGGAGAAGTCAGAGGGGACAGTGTCCCTTGACAAGTTATGAGTTACATCAGCTTGAGGGAACTCCTGAGCTCTAAGCTGAGCAAGGTCCCAAGGTCAATCATACAGAGAAGAGAGACCAAACAAGTCACTAAGATTGAAGTTGGAATATGGAGCCCCAGTGGCACAAACAGGGAGCCTTGCATGAAGGGTGTCCTGGGAGACACCGGGGACAGTCATCTGATGCCTGTGGAGAGCTCTGACATGTTGGAATTGTTAATACCCAACTGTATTTAAAGGGCCGAGATGTTTTCCTTGCTTACCAAAGTCCCAGGGATGATGAACACTGTTCATGGAGGTGAAAACACTGTTCATCGAGGTGTCCATTGAACACTATTCAAGGATGATGAACACTTGCTCTCTCAAATGAGGGGAGACAGACTGAATCCTACCTGGACGGGGTTGCCAGACATGGCTCGGGCACCCTCTTCATCCAGACCCTCAGTGTCCAATGCGGTAGCCACTGGGCATTGGAGTGTGAAATATGTGCAAGATTGCAAAGACTTTGTATGAAAAAGAATGTAAAATAGCTCATCACACTCACTGTATGTCAAAATGGTCATATTTGGGTGTACTGAGTTAAAATGTATTATTAAAATTAATTTCACTTGTTTCTTTTGCTTTTTAAAACATGACTACTAGAAGATTTCACGTTACCTATGTGGCTTACGTCTATTTCTAATGCACATCGTTGTCCTATATATTCCTCAAGCTTAGCTTGTATACAATCCAATTTCAAATTTCACCCTTAGTGCCAGACAATGGTTTCTAGATGCTGGGTTCTTTCGTATGAGTAAAATAAAACCTTAAAAAATTTATAAAGACCATTATTAGGTTTGCAACATTTTATTTTGTGGGAGAGAACATATTTTTAAAATCCCATCATCTAATATCATCCTTTCATAAAAGGCTGTTTAAACACTAGAAAAGGATGCAATTTCAGAACCATTAAAAACCCTTTAAATCGTAGAATTAAGCTTTAAGAACATCTCACTCACGGTATTCCCTCTTGCCCCAACACCAAGGATCAGATTTGTAGTAATTCACACGTGAAAGTACAGCTCAGAGGTCTGCCCACTAAATTATGATGTGCCTGGGTTTGACACCCCCCCCTGCCCGCCCCATGTGCCATGCACACTGAACACGGAAGACAGGAAGCCTCTACTCTTTGCTCCAGAACCAACAGCCCCAGGTCTGTTCTTGGGGCTGCTGAGCCTCACAGCTTGCGATGGTTTTTAAGATCTCGGGTCCCCATTTATCTCCTCACATACTTTGCTGCCTGTGCAACTGGCTCAGAACTCACATCCGACTGGGGGATACAGATACGTCAGGCTGAACTTAGGCCTCCTGGAAACTGCCACTTCTCCCCTCTAGAGAGGACCCCCTTGTTGTCCCAGACAACTGATTTTGCTCCGTTACGTGGACTAGCTCCTTTGAAATGAGTGGGAGCCCGGAGTTTGGGGGAAGCCACAGGGAGGCGGCAGGACCGTCCCTCCAGGAAGCGTGACGGCTCTCGGGACACAGCCAAGAGGCTTCTCTCGGGACATTGCCAGGACCTGCGTTCGCTGGTACCAAGCACCTCCCAGATGGCAGCCGTGTGAGCCTGTGCTCGTGTGCTTAACGTGTGTGTGCACACACGCGGTGGGGGGAAATGTTCTCAAAAGACAAAGGCAGAGTGTAGCTGGGACCAGGAAGTGTGGAGCTGGGCCAAGGCCTATTTTTGCAATGTTTCTGAAAAAGATTTCCTCAGTGTCTGGGACAAGGGTTCCTTCAAGTCTTATTTTAGCCCTGCTGGAATCACATTACACAATAGTAGTAACACACAACACCTACTGACCCCTGGTTCTGCCTCAGGTCTTCTCCCAAGAGCTTGAGATCTGCACAGTGATTCTCTGAAGTCCTCCTCTCTCATCGCAGAGGGGACTGTGAGGGCAGGTCAGTGAGTGGCAGAGCCCCGAGATAAAACCAGATGGGCTGGCTCCCGACTCTGTGCTCTCACACGCTCATCTTGGGGACCCCTGGATGGTCATCTGACTCAGTGGCTCCCGGCCTTTCTTTCACCTTTCTCTCTGCTTTTGGTCTTGAAGGGCACATGCTAGAAGGTTCTGGAAAGATGGAAAAAATCACAAGTCTGGGCTGTCCCTCTCCTGCTAAAGAATAGCGGTTCCCTTTGATGCTCCCTGAGCAATTGCCTGATATTTCTCAGACTCTCCAGCTCAAGGATCAGAGAATAGGCAGTCCTTCCTTTTACCTTTTGCCTTCAATCCTCAGACTGAAGCAGCTGAGATAAAACCTGTGGCCCTAGTGAATCCAGGGATGCGGCCACTGAGCTCAGGGACCGTCTGCTTGAGGGCCAAGTGTTCCCCACTTCTTCTCCTGCGGACTCACAACAGTGTGCCCTTCTGGAAGGTCTGAAGGGGGAGGTAAAAAGCAAAGGCTTCTCACACCTTCCCAAGCTCTCCTCCTGGCCCGTTCATCCATCTATCCATCCTGAGTCGGTCCTGCCCCACATTCTGCCCCTTTTCTTATCACTTCCGCCTGCCCAAGCTGGGTCTGCACCTTTGCAAAGCCCCCTGACTATTCTTGCCTGCAGAGCCGCCCCACCATCTCCTTCCTCCCTGCTCTCCCTAGCCTCACTTGGTTCTTTGAAGCCAAGCCCTGACCGCATCCCAAGGCCCCCCAATCACACTAACCCCCAGCCCTGCCCCATAGCTCCCCTGCTTGAGCCTTCTAGTCCTGCTAACCTGGTCCATTCATTTCTCCCTTGAGCACGACCTCCACACGACTCCCCATCCCACACACCCCATCTTCTTGTCCAGGGCTGCCTAAATGCCAGCCTTATGCCACCCACGTCAGCGTCCCCTACCACATTTCTCATGGGAGTTACTCCCTTGTCTGTAAAGCTGTGCTGTCTTCTCCATGGGCAGAGCCCACTTTCCTAATTCTTTACATTTCTTAAGGGCAACTTAGTCAACTGACTGGAGTCGATGTCCTCATCTCTAAACCAGAATCACAGCAAGGTTGCTGGGCTGGGAGAACATATACAAGGTGCCTGCCACATGCCAGGGGAATACTTTGATCAATAAACATTGGCTGATTATGGTCCCGGATTTATGGGCTAACACGGAGAATCCTTTGTTGAGTGAAGGTGGATTTAAATTTCCCAGGATTTGATTTTCTCCCTCTGTTTCGAGGATTCTTTCCCATACCTGTGCTCCCAAACCCTCATGTTTTCAGGAGACAGTGTGACAGGGAAGCCAGCAAGATACGCTTTGGGTCCACAGTCCCTCAACCTGTACCGATGAGAGGCTGTGTGTCAGGCATGCTGCTGGCACACCTTCCCCGGGTCACTCTAGGTCACGGTGGGTGGGGGGGGAGATGGATGTGTGCCCCTGGGGTAATGGGTAACGAGTGCTCACAGTGAGCACAGGAGTGAGGGGGAGCCACTGAACTCAGCGGGAGGGGGTGAGATGTCTTCCTGGAAAAGACCCTCTTCACCCCACCCCAGGTTCCTGAAAGATGAAGGAGTGCCCTGCGCAGACAGAGCAGCACAGATGAAAAGCCATGATGCCTTGAGTACCATCAGGGAGCCACAGCCCCTGATTAGCTGGGGTGGACCGGCCTTTCGGAAGAAGCGAGCCAACGACATTTGAAAGATTTTAGATGGGAAGCCAAGTGTCTGCATTTGGAAAGATCTCCATGGAGGAAAAGTGGAGGACAGACTGGTAGGGGGCCAGATGCATGTTGGAGGGTGGTGGGGGCTACTGCAGGAGTCATCCTGGTGAGAGGGGACAGCCGCTGAGGATCAAGGCAGGCCAAGGTCTAAGGGCTATGTAGGAGGCACACTCAACGGAATGAGGGTGGGCCAAGTCAGACTCCAAAGGTGTGGGCTTGGGTCCAAGGTCAACAGTGGGACCTGTCCTGAGATGGAACGGGTGAGAGCAAAGTGGATGCCTGCTGTCTCAAGAGGTGGTACAAGCAGGCTCGGTGAGGCTTGGGGTAAGGAATAAATGATGTGTCCAGGAGTGCTGGGTGGCTCAGTAGGTGAACGCCCAACTCCTGATTTCAGCTCAGGTCATGAGCTTGGGGTCGTGGGATGGAGCCCCATGTCAGGCTCCATGCTCAGCTCAGAATCTGCTAGAGATTCTCCCTCTCCCTGTGCCCCTCCCTCTGCTCTAACAAATTAATAAAATCTTTAAAAAAAAAAAAAGATGTGTCCATATGATGCATCAAGGGAAGACATGGCAGAGCAGGGAAGGAGAGCAGAGGAACGATGCCAGCTCTGGCCGGTGTCAGGGTTATGGTGAGGGTCAGGTGGGGGCCGAAGGTGAGAGCTGTCCAGACACCCCTGCTTCAGTCAAATATCAGGGTTCCCCTGCTGCACTAGGGACACCAAGGACAACCACAGGGACATTAGCTGACTGTGCGTGCCCTTGCTAACCCAGACAGAGCCCTGCTGCTACGTGACTCCACAGGGCCCCCTTCTTCTGTCACATTGTGCCTTACTTCAGCTGCTTTTCCAGCCGCCCCCAGGCCCACCGCTCGCGTCACTCCATCCCACTGTCTGTCACCCTGGCCAGCACCGGCTTTCCACAGCCACCCGCCCCCCAGCTGTCACCTCCTCTGCTCTTTTCATCTGCTGTCAGACACAGTTCTGCTTCCTGGCCCCCGGCCCTGAAATCACTCCCTCTGCTGGCCTTGGCTTCTCTCCCCACTATTTTAAAAGTACACATTTCACCAGACGTGGCATCGCGCTTGCCTCATTGCTTATTTTACGCTCCGGTTTTTTAAGTTAAGTTTGACATTCAGGCAAGTGAAGTGTTTCGGCGCCAGGAGCCAAGGCTGAGAGGCAGGAAGCGCCGTGCAGAACTTCTCTGCCCGCACCCTCCCCGCCCCCGCACCACCCTGTTCCTGGAGCACACCCCAGCTCAGAGGTGGGGGACTGGGCACAGAGCCGGGGCCTCTCCAAACTCATTCACATAGCTCCTTGTTCCTTCAGGGCTGGCCCCCTCTCTGCCCTGCCTCCCGGGTCTGGGTGCTCCCAGGGATCCTGGGACTCGGGCCCACCGGACACTCAGCACAGCAGCTAACAGACAGAGCTGACCCGGGGCTAAAGACTGTGCTTGGCCTCCAGCATGGATTATTTCCCCCCCCCGAGGGCAACCCTGGCATTTACTATTATTTTCATTTCAAGACGAGGCACTGGGGCTCAGGGAGTTTGAGTAACTCACCCAAGGAGCAGCTGATACATGAGAGGCAGGCCCGATCTCAAAGCCCACAGGGCTAGGACGCCTTGCCCTGCCACTCCTTAACCAACAGCGGTGCCGGGGCTCCGTTTCCTCCCCTGCCCAATGGTGGTGACCCCTTCACCCCAAGCACTGCTAAGAAAGGGATGTGGGGGGGCACCTGGGTGGCTCAGTCATTAAGTGTCTGCCTTTGGCTCAGGTCATGATCCCAGGGTCCTGAGATCGAGCCCCGCATCTGGTGGGAAGCCTGCTTTTCCCCTCTCCTGCTCCCCCACTTGTGTTCCCTCTCTCATTCTCTCTCTCTCTCTCTCTCTCTCTCTCGGTCAAACAAATAAATAAATAAAATCTTTTTTTTTTTTTTTTTAAAGGGACATGAGAAGGCTCTGTGCAGATTCCTGGAGCTACAGGGTGTGGTTACTCTTACTCTGAGCATGGCCAAGGTTCAGGTTTTACTGAGGAATCATACCAGGTGCCTGAGATCCTCAGGAGGACCTGGGACCTGTCCTGCCAGTCCCGTCTCTTTCTGGCATTAGAGATGCAGAGAAGGGGCACGTCACCCCAGCCAATGGTTCTTCGAAGCACTGGGGGGTAACGGGAACCCAACACGACAGTGTTCTGTGGTATAAAGGGAGAAAGTTCACATGTTCCGACTCCTTATTCCATGCTGAAAACCGTGGGCAGGTCCCCAGTTTTCAGTCAAGCCACCATCCGTGTGACGTGCTCACTCCAGGAGCAAACAACTCTGTTGTTGAAAGATGGTATCAAAGCAGCTTATGCTGGCATCTCAAGCCGGGTTGGGGGGTCTGGGGACCTCCACCCAGGGGAAGGCATAAGGGTGCAAAGAAATGAGCAAGCCGGCAATAAAGGACAGCTCTCGTGGTCCTGCAGGCCCTCAAGTCTCCTTAGGAAGAGAAGTGTGCGAGGGGAAGGATTCATCCAGGGCCATGGTGGTGCGGGGAGGGGGGATGCTGCTGAGCTGGAGGGAGTCGTGCTTCTGGAAATAGCCTCCAATCAGTTTCAGTCCCTCAGTCAGTTTCTGCACATTCTTATCAGCACCAGTATTTTCAACCAGCAGACAGGGCTGAAGTGACCTTAATAAGCATCTCTGAGCTACGTCTCTCTTCTTACCTGTGAGGAAACAGACACCCTGAGGGCTGAAGTGTTGAGCACTATCTTAGACAGGACCCACAGCTTCTCACGCTCTGTCTAATGGCTTCCCTCCCATTTATCGTGCACTGCCATGATGTGGGAGAAAATGTCAAAAGCACTCTGTAGAGAAATTATTGAGGACAGACTAAGAGGCGTTGTGCTTGGTTCTTGGGCAAAGGGCCTAGAGAGGTGAAGAGAGCAGGTGTGAAACACTTGACTGGCGACTGGCATGGTCCACGATCTTCTGAAAGGTGCCCCACCTCAGTGATCAGGGAAAGGCGAACCCCAACCACAGGAAGATACCACGACTCAGCCTCTCAAAGGCTCGAGTGAAAGAGACAACAGCCAGTGACTGACTGCAAAGATGTAGAGCCATGGAACTCTCGGACACGTACACGGCTGGTGGGGTGGACACACGTGTTCACCGAAAGACAAGTACAAGATTAATCAAAGGAACATGGTTCATCAGAGCCCCACACTGGAAAAACCCCAAACGAGGATTAACAGTGGAACAAATACATAAATTGCAACAGACTCACACCAAGGAATACTATACAGCAGTGAAAATAAATACACCACATCTCGGAAAACGTGGCTGGTTTCACACACTTAATTTTGAGGGAAGCCAGACACACAAGAGCACATACTGTCTAAGTCTGTTTATTTAAAGATCAAAAATAAGCAATGCTAGACTCTGGCATTTGAAGTCAGGACAGTGTTACCTACGGTGGGGAGTAGGTGCAGGGACAACAGGGTGCTTCTGGCAAACTAACAATCACCCTTCCCTTGACGGAGGTGCCTGATGTGGGAATGCGGGAGTGTTCTCTCTGGAAATTTCTTCAAGTGGCATATGTATGAAGTGTCAACCTTTCTGTATGTATATGGGACTCTGATTCTAAGTAAGATTAAGAGAGGTTCTGGATCTTGAGGAATATTTTGGTCTTGCAGACATATTTCAAAAGTCACGGAAGTGAAAGGATTCAATATAGCCCACGATCAGAGGCAAGAGCCACAGCCAAACTCTGTAATGCTTTCTCTTCCCCTGAGCACTCCAGCTGTCTAGCACTAAAGAGAACATTCCAGGATGCACGGTGGAAGTCCAGGGTCTCTTCTTCAGCCTTCTGCTTTCTTAAAAATGTATGTTCCAAAAACAATGGGGAATAAAAGGATAACTTAGAGGAGACAGCCATGATGGCACCTTCTCCTTGGTGTTACTGGCCCCCAAGTCCACGGGTCAGGGCTTGTTTTCAAGGCTAGTGAAGGGAACATTCTTCCCAGGGGAGTGGCCCTCTGGTGAGAAGGGACTGGTGGCCTGCGGAGGGCAGTGAGGAGCTCCCAGTCACCCAGCTGGCAGATTTGCCTCCTTGAGGAAGCCCCATGAGAGCAAGTGTTTGGACTGCTTATTGAGGGTAAGTCCCGGTGAGAAAATGAGTAAAGGAAACCTCAAGCTGTCTTTGCCTGCAGTGAATGAGAAGCCGCCACCACTTCAAACTCTCTTTCTCCTCCAATGAACGTTCGTTCCCAACGACCCCTCCGACTTCCTTCTTTCTCCCACTGGAGGACGCTCTCCCCTTTGTTCTCCAGACTTGCCTGTGGTTCCCCCATAGACTGTAGATCCCAAACTGCGGTATCTCTGCTCTTCGTGAACAAACTCATTTGCTCCTTGACACCTTTGTTGTTCGATTTTTAAGGTTAACACCTACTAACCTAAGACTGAATAATTGGCAGGATAAATTCTGCAAGGGAAATATTTCATTCCAGTTTCCCAATTCTGGGCACTGAACACACTTCTCTGTGTCTTTCCACATTCCTTTCCATCATCTCCTTCCTCAGGCAACATGTAATAAAGGAGGCAAACCCAGGGGGGAGGAAGGGAAATGTGCCTCCACAGCTAAAGCCATTTAGGGCCTTTCAAAGGCACACAGGTTCTTCTTGGTCTTGGCGACAGAACACAAGAAACTACTGACTCCGTTAGCTGCCTGAAATATGTTATATCCATGCCCCAAGCAAAGCTCAAATAGAAGGATCAAACTATCTCAACTGGGAAACAGAACCCTCACGCATCATCTCTTCTCCTTGCCCTACAAGCACGAGTAAAACATGTGCGTGCTCAGTGAACTTGGACATAATACAGGCTTCCTAATCGGGACAGAATATATACATATATATATTTATCTACATACAGACCTAGAACCCGAAAACTTGGGTTTTGAGTTTCAGCCAAACACTGACTAGCTGTGTGATCCTGGACATGTCCCTTAACCCCTCTGAGCCTAGATCTCTTTACCTAGGTATGTGCTCCATCTGCTAGTCTTGCTTTTCTGCCCAAGTCTTCATAGCCAGTACTGGTACTTAGTCCCAAACCCACAGTCAGACTGGACAGACTCCTTTTCCCGGACCTCACCATCTCCTTTTCCCTCCAGACCAGTTCTCGCTTCTCTCCCACCTCACCCTGGAACAAATTCCCCATTGTAGCACCCAGCACCCCCAACCTGAGGATGCCAATGCCTTAGAGCCAAGAGCCTACATCACACTCTACCCCGTTGGGATGGTTTTGGGGGTGCGGAGGGCATCACTGCTACCAGGTATTGTTCTGCTCGCACCTACCTTAGTATTCCCCACGGCCTCCTGTCCATCTCGGCAGGAGTTCCACTGACCCAGGACTGGCCAGGGATGCGTTGCTTAGGAGATCTCCTGGGGTTACTGAGATGATGAGGCTATGACAGGATGAAAGTCTAAGCATTCCAATGTTGACTGAACTGACTCTAAATTCCTTACCTTGAATTCAAGACTTGGCTACAACCCGACCCCAAGTTTCCCATCCAGAATTATTCTCCCCTCCATCACCCACACTCCAAGGAAATTGGACTGACTCCTGCAACAGTGTGGCTCTCCCACCTCCTTGTCTTTGCGTATGCTGTTCCCTCAATCTGGGATGCCTGCCACCAGTTAAAATCCTACCTGTCGCCCCCAATTCCAGCTCAAATGCCATTTCCTTCCAAAAGCCTCTGCCTCCCATCCAAGTGTAAATGCCTTCTCCTGGGTAGACCAGCTTAATGCTGTTTCGACTTTATTTATTTATTTTTTTTTTTACAGGAAAGCTCCCAACTCATGTGGTTTGCTCCATGTCCAAGACAGAAATAGTGACACCAAAACCAGGACAGGGCGGGAGATGGGCACTTGGGAATTGAGGACAGGAAGTCCATGCATTAGTTCCAGATTCAACGACAGGCCTCAGAGCAATTCACAGCTGAGCACCAGGAATCAGTCCCATATGCATTTTCTCCATAGACCATGAGCTCCCTGGGAGGGGGGACCAATTCCTAGCTTAGAGCTTGGCATGTGGTTATTGCTCAATAAACCTGTCCAGTGGATGAATGAGTGAAAGAACAGGAAAATGAATGAATGAACACGACACACAATGTCAAAGCTGGTGGGAATGAACTCAAACAAGGTGTGAGAAGACATTAGTGAAGGAAGCTTGTTCAGATGAATTCTCATCCACAATTTTCTTGACCAGTCCCCTTTCAAAGGCTGAGATGCTGCCTCTTTGGGAAATCTGCCCGAAACTCACAGAGGAGGCAGTGGTGGAGGGACAGGGGTAGCAAACAAGGACCTAGAGGCCCAGGAGTAGAAGGAATCCTGGCCCAGAGGCACCTCCCATCTCAGCTTCTCCCCTCTGGTGAGAACCTGCTCCTACACCTTGCCCCAGGGACTCAGACAGCCCCCAGGGCAGCAGACGCGTTCTTCCGGAAAGCCACTTCTAGGATGTGCAGAAACTCATTCTGCTGCCCCCCTCCAAGGCTCCCTGGGACTCCAGGATGCTCTAGAGGGAAGCGCGCTCACAGCTACTATCAACAGGCTCACAAACTCCTGTATTGAAAAATGGTGCACAGGAGGGACCAGAACAGAGCAGATGGGGAGAGCATGTTTGCAAAAGCTAAGTGTCTGTGATGGGTTTTCTCTCTCGTCCCCTCCGCGGATGCGGAATCACAAACTCTGTGCTAAGCTAGTGGAATAGCCTTGACTCGGAGGGAATATGAACATTTTTTATGCTTAGCCGTTCCAGCCGTAAAGATTTTTATCCTATTACTGCTAAGTGACGAGTACAAGGAGAGAAATGATGATGATCTTTGGCAGCCATTCCAACCGAGTAAATACGAGGAGGGAGACTGGCGATTCCAGACTGGGCCGCTGCCCCTTCATTTCCCAGGATGAAAAGGAGCAAAGGAAAAATGTCTTCCTGGTGAGACCTATCGAAGTGTGGAATTTTACCTCCAGGCAAGCGATGGGTATCCCACTGTTTGAACCATTTAGCACAGCGCCCTGGACAGAGGCTGGGAGAGTAGGCAGAGGGGAAAAATCAGCACCAGCCGGCCAGGAGGACGTGACCTAATGAGGCTTCCCAGCGGCAAGGTTTTCCAGCTCGTGGTTCCTGGGCGCAGTCCACCCTGCCACCTGCTCCCCCACAGTCAAAGCAACCCCATAATAAGTATTTCTAGACAACAGCAAAAATATACATTTGCTTTATCAAAATACTGCCCTCCCCTCCCCAGGGGGGGTGCCTCTGACGAGCGGCTGCTTGTCTGCTAGATGTTTTCTGTGCTGCTTGGATGAGGGCAGGGCCAGCTGCTGTCACCCAAATGTGGGGACAGTGGTGGCGGCGGGACAACTGGAAAACGAGGACTGTTTGTTGGACCATCCGTGCTCAATAAACAGGAGAACTCTGCTGGGAAATCATCTCAGACTCATCCTGGCTAGACGCCGTCCCTTTGTTACACCGACGGTTACACCATTGCCATCTCAATACAGACAGACACGCTGTCATCCTTGCAACCCCGGTGGACCTTGGCGGGGCCCCAGGAGTTAGGGCTCTCGTCCATGTTAACAGGATTGCAGGTCTCAGGGGACAAGATGGCAAGAGGTTGTTCTGACACCAGCACAACCAAGAGATTCCCATGGAGGCAGGTGGGAGAGCCGAGCACATGGATGTGGATACTTCCAGAACGAGAAGACCGGCAGCAGAGGATACATGGACTTGCAAGGTGCAGTGACTGTGCCCATAAAGCTTCAAAGCCTTCTAGTCCAACATAAAGAGAGAGCGAAGCTGGGAGAGGACGTGCAGAGGGAAGGCCACTGCTGGGCACCTGGTCCCCATGCCTCCCACTGGCCCTGGATCAGGGATGAGGAAACTGAGCCACAGCCAAGAGGTATTGAAAGGCCGATGATAGCAGCTGTCCATCTTGAGACCGTGAAAATGTTGCATGTTGGGTCAGGGGTGGGTGGGCAAGGGAAGTTCTGGTTGTCAACCCCAAAGGGTAACTATGAAGCGGATCCTTTGGAAACCAGAGATATTTGCTTTCTAAACTAGCCTAGATGTGGACATCCCTCACTGCCCACCCCCCCCATAAAGCCTGGGAATGGGGAGTTCCAAGCCCACCTCCTTGCCTCAGTCACTCTGCTTTCTAGGTCACTCCAGACATCCCCACAAAATACCCGGGGTTCCCTGGCATGGAGGACCAAGAGGACAAGGTGACGGTTCTATTCCACATGGGGAAATGAAGCCCCGGCCTCTATGGGGCTGCTTTTGCTTGGGGCCGGGCCATGATGTGCTTGGGAGGGCTTCCATAACTGCCAGTGTGCTTGGCTTTTCCATCGGCCCAGCTGCCTATCGGGCAAAAACTTCCGTGGCCTTGTCCCCTCCCCCCACCTGCTGCCTCCTCCGGCCTTGTGGCATTTCTGAATTCCTGGGCGATGCCCCCCAACGCCGGCCTCCCTGCAGCATGTGCTCTAATGCTCAGCTAATAGCTCCATCTCAGGCGCTCGTCCACACGCGTCCTATAAATCAGAATCCAATTATGGTGGTAAGAAAATTGGAAGCAAATTTAATAAGCTCAGGCCACTCCCCCATGCTGTTTCTTTGCTCTTCTCTTCCCAGTAATGAGAACTCCTTTCACGGACTCCTTTCTCCTGCCTCCTCATCTGAAGCCCCCAAGGATGGAAGGAGAGGAGGCTGGGGGCTGCTTCTCTGTCCTCTTTCCCTCTTTGCACAGAAGACAGATGGGGCCAAGTAGTCAAGTGTCTTTGCAGATTTCCTCTCCCTCTCCTTTGTTCAACAAGTGTTTCTTGGAATTCTATCACCTGCCAGGCACTGTACCGGAAGCCAGCAAAGATGTCTCCCCCTAAAGGGTGGAAGGCCTCGTTCTGCTGCTGGGGCTGTTGATGTTTCAGTCTTGAGGTAAGAAGTGGGGCTGGCTCTGCAGCAGGGGCTCGTTCTCGCTGCCACTCTGCCCCTCTGGTGACAGCTGGCCATGTCACATGGTGGGGGGTGCTACTGGCATTTGGTGGGTGGAGCCCAGAGAGGCTGCCCAGCATTCTACAATGCACAGCACAGCCCTCGCAGCAAATGCCAGCCACTGATTGAATCCCTGGGCGACGGGAGACAGGTCACCAGCAGCCACAGCTGGTTACAGCAGAGACGGGCAGGCTCCAAGAAGGGTCCCAGTGTTCTGGCAGCCCAGGCAGGCCGGCCCCAGGCATTACCTCAGGATGAAGTCAAGATACAGGAAGGCTGGTGTCACAGGATTAAGGGATTTAGCTGGTGGTTTTAACTTCACGGACACCAATTCCCTGGGAATCAAGGGCTAGAAGAACGAGATCCTGTAGACAGAAAGTCAATCCCCGGGGAGGGGTGTGCCCATCTAAGGGAAGCACCCTGGGCTTTGCTGGCAGTCTCTGGAACTCTCTTTTGCACAAGAGTGGTCTGGGCACAAAGTCAGCCCTGTACCACACTCAGCCTAGAGATGGCTGATGCCATTGCACTAGCCTGGGGCTTTGTACACAGTCGGCGTTCAACAGCCCTGCCATGGCTGCCTGGTCCCATGTGCCTGCCCTCATTCCCATTCCCCTGTCCTCTCCTCTCTCTGCTTTTTTAGATCAGGATGCCCAGATCTGAAATTCTCCAAGTCACACAATCCCCGCTCCCACAGGGCAAGGTGAGCGCCCGGAGGCAGACATATGGCTGACAAACTTTACCTCTTTGTCTTCCCTAAAGGGGCCTTAGATTCCATCTAAATCCTGTCCATCCCTCTTGCCACCCTGCCAGCAGAACACACTTACCTGACAGATACAACACACCGGCAGAGAATCCCGAACAGGACCCGGTAAACCGGAATCCTGGCGGACAGTCTCAGTTCCTCCCCCACATCCCGCACCTATGTCCAGTCCTCTTAAACCACTTTCATTTCTGCCTCTCGGATCACAGATGAGGGTGAACACAGAAATTTGTCCTGCTCAGGGTGTCCCCTGGAACCTGCCTGCTCAGTGAACGCCCCCCCCCCCATGCCTCCCTTCTACAGAGCTCGTGTCCCGATGTACCGGCTCCTTTCCTGGCTGGGAGGCGGCCCTTCGTCCTTCTAGAGCGCCTCACCACCCTGTCCAGGACTCAGGACAAGGGAGGGACCAGCCACCTAAGATAGGGGGACTTTTCAGCCTTCTTCTCCATTCTACCTGTAGTCTCTGCTCAGGGAAATAAAATTACTTAATCCTTTTTAAAAGATTTTATTTATTTATTTGAGAGAAAGTACACAAGCAGGAGGGGAGGGGCAGAGGGAGAGGGAGAAGCAGACTCTCTGCTGAGCAGGGATCCTGACACAGGGCTCGATCCCAGGACCCCAAGATCATGACCTGAGCCAAAGGCAGACACTTAACCAACTGACCCACCCAGCTGCCCCCAGGTTACCTAAGTTTTAAAGAAAATTCTATCAGATGCCAAGGGCCATGATAAGGGCTGCAGAATTCTGACAGCAATATTACAAGACTCTGACTTGAAGAAGCTTTCAGGCCAGCAGCTAAGAATGTTCGAGGTAGAGCCAGTGCCCCAGATCTCTGGCTGTGGGGCATTTCCTGCTGCTAAGGAGACTCTCGTGGGTACCTCGAGGCGGGGGGGCGGGCAGAGTTCAGTTTGCAGACTCTTGGAGTCTTCTGAAGACTTCTAAAGCCACAGATGCCTTATGGCTCAGGGCCCTATGAGGGGATCGGGACTCTGGCTCCTTTTATGAATGATGGTGATTGACAGGAGCCCCTCCATGAGATGCATGTTATGTAAATCAAGGTCTCTGGGTTGTACAGCCTAGCTAGGGAAACTGAGTCCACTCCCCTTCACAGACTGACAACTTAAGCACCACCAGATTGACCGGCATCCTAAGTCATGAAAATTTTACTGTCCTGCTCATAAACCCCAGTGTCCACAAGAGGGTCCCCACAGACCCAAAGACAGAAAGCTGAGAAGCTGACCCCAGTCCGCCAGCCTCTCAGTTTAACCACGCCTCCAAGCCCCTCCACACTGAACACGCCTGTCTGCTCTTTGGAGCTGGTGCCAAGTGCATTTCCCATGGGAGACAGAAACACGGCCCTGGGGGCCTTTGGCGCAGCTGGGCCTCCCCGTTGTAGGCAGGGAGGCCAGCACAGAGGGGCTGGGGTAGAGATGGACCAGCTTAGTCGGGCCTCATGAGGAAGCAAAGGACTGTATTGACTCTAGGAGGGACTGGTAATGAGGCAATAGGCCTTCACAAAGGCTCTTTCCCCCGAGAAATGAAGCTTTCTGCATTGTGTCAGGCCTGACCTCCTGCGGAGGAGACGGCAGAACAGAGGCTGGGGAACAGGGCACCCCACAGCAGACAGCAGGGGCATGTGAAGAAGCCCCGCATCTCACATGACGAAACTGGGCTGTCCGAGGAAATGACCCGTCCCAGTGACAGACGGAGCCACCAACCTGACTTCCCAGGGGTCCGCCGGTCTTGCCCTTCCTCCCTTTGAAAGCCGTGCCAGGCCAGGCCGTGAGAATCTGGCAGGGAAACCAGGCCCAGGCTATAGGGTCTCTAGTGCTCCATGATTTCGGGGTGGACACCGGGTGATGGGGGCAAAGTGCAGGCGAAGGGGCCTCCTCCATTTCCCCTGGAGGCACCTGGGGGGTGGCTCACAGCAGTGAGGAGCGCAGAGAGCATTAACTACTGTCCGGCCGGCAACAGACGCGTATGCCTGCCCCGATCCTTTGCCTGGGCACCCCCAATCCAGCCTGCAGATGTTACGTGCCTGCCCCAATCCTTGGCCCGGGTCCCCCCAACCCCGAGTCCAGCCTGCAGATTGTGTATGCCTGCCCCGATCCATGGCACAGCCGGCCCCCATCCCCCGAATCCAGCCTGCCCTTGCTCTGTCATCACCACCGGGTAGGGGAGAGAGTAACAAGTGGGAGTAGGGGGAGGTACCTCAGATGGCGGGTGTCAGGCACGGCCCGGCTGCTGGAGATCCGCTCGCTTTCCCGCTGGTTGAAAGCATACAGCTTATAGGGATCGTCACCCACACGCCACTTTTTGGCATTCAGATACTGCCGCTCATCAAACTGGTCCCATGGGTCTTCCCAGTCAGAGTCCAAAGTCTGCGGAGCACAAATGCGAAGTCAGTGAGAAGAGCTCCCAGCCCTCCCCCAGCCCTCTCTGCCTGTTGCTGCCCAGCTGCAGAGAACAGGTTTTCCCCAGCACAGTTTAGCCCAAGGATGGGGCCAGAGGTAGGAAGTTAATGAAACCTCAGCGACGATAATAACACACAGGGCGACGCGGTAAAGGCAGCTGCCGTTTGCACGAGGCGCTGTGCTAGAACCATTACTCATTCCCCCTGGCTGTCCCAGGATGTGGTCCCAGGACCAACACAAGAAAACAGCCTCCATGGGCTAAGTACCTTGCTCAGGATCCCACCTGCAGGAAGTTGGCAGGGCTGGGACTTGGGTTCTAGCACCCTGAGCCCGCAGGCCGCCTTGCCAGGGTAATCTGAGAACACCTGGCTGAAAAGCGCTGGCACAGAAGCAGGTACAAAAGGGCTAGGACCGTCATCCCCCTCTGCCATAGGACACAGACGATCCATCTGTAAGAGCGTGTTCCCCACTGGATGGATGCCTGCGTGTTCCCCTCTTCCTCTGACCCGACTCAGAAATCTGTGATTATTTTTTTTTAGATTATTTATTTATTTGAAAGAGAAAGAGCATGCAGAGGGAAGGCCAGAGGGAGAGAGAGAACCCCAAGCAGACTCTGTGCTGAGTGCGGGATCCCATAGGGGGCTCCATCCCTGAGATCAGGGCCTGAGCCAAAATCAAGAGTTGGACCCTGAACTGACTGAGCCACGCAGGCGTCCCTAAAGCTGGGATCATTTTTAAGAAGCATCAGTGCAGGAACAGTGCTTTAGAAATAGGTACGAGGTAGCTTGTGTACTCATGATCTTGTTCCGTCCTCCCCAGACGCTCTGTGCTGAGCTGGAACGACAAGTTCTCACCAAACTTCCGGGCTTGTCTGCACAGGTGGGACAAGGGTCGAGCCGAAAGCAGAACTCAGCCTCCTGGGCCCGCCGGTGCCTTCGCACAGCAGAGAAGGCAAGGGTATGCACACAGCGAGGGGGAGGCTCAAGCCCAGAGCTAGGCTGCCTTGGCTGCCCTGACCGTGCCAGCTCTTGGCTTCGGAGCCTCTGCACGCTGGCTGCTTCCTTTAATGGTCCCTGCCAGGGGAGGCTGGCACTCTATCTCTGGGGAGAACTCACTGACCAGGTTCTGCCCTAGAATGTGAGGGCTGGGGCCCTGGGGCTAGTAATGTCCCCAAGGATGGGATGCTCACTCGTGTGTTACTGGCCTCTGGTTGCGGTGCAAATGTGAGAAGCTGTCTGGACCCCGTCCCTCCTGTCGCTGACCAGGAAGCCCTCTGGACACATGGAACCTGATGGAAAGGCTCAGGGCAGGCCCCACAGATGGCCGGCCAGGTGCCCCTCCACCCCAGAAGGTGGCTCTGTGGGGTGGTTCACGATGTGCACATTTATCTCACGCACCACTCGATCTTATTTGGTAATTGATCTGCCTCTGTCTCTCTCTGTTATCTCCTTTTGAAACAGCATTCTCCTGCTAATAGCACAAAATGAAGCTTTGGAAACCAGCGATTTTTACCCAATAATTGATTTTTATGAATGTGCTGGGATACTGCTGCTACACAGGGGTTGGATGGAGTGTGAGACCCCCCCCCCCACCACGCCCCACCCAGCCTGAGCTGTGCAATGTCACAGCCTGACAGCTGTCATCCTTGAAATCATGGGACCCGGTACCGTCGCCCACTGGCTCGTTCCCAGTTAGATTCACTGCAAGTCTCTCAGTCAGTGGTGAGCAACTCCAACGCTCTGTGCTACGGAGGGGAGATGCAGAGATGGAAGGTCCCAGCCCTCGAGGGTTTGCAAGGTTTCAGAGAGACATGCATGAAGACTCCTTTACTGCTTCTACCAGAGGAGTGAGCTGCCTGGAAGAAGCGTCAAATCAGTTTGTGCTTGAAAGATGAGTAGGCAGTTTGCTTTCCTTAGGAGGATGTGAGAGGGAAAATACATGTGTAGCGAAAACCCAGATAAAGGGCAGGAAGACCTGGGGAAGGGAGAATCTGCTGAGGACACGGCTGGCTCAGGAATGGGGCGGCCAGAACGTGGACGACAAAGAGCGCGTGCGTGAAAGCGAGCTCTGCAACACAGCTGGGTCTGTATGAAGCAGGTTGGGGGAAGGGCCTCTGGCCACAGGTGCGGACGAAGTGGAGGGAAGAGATTGCCACAAGGAGCCCAGCTGGGAGGGGAGCTCAGGAATTGAAGCTCGTAGAAAGGGAGGGCTGAACAGGGGTGGTGCTGAGGCACTGACGGAAGGTTCCACGCATCAGCTGGAGAAGCAGATGGAGGAGCAGGCCCCGGAGACGGGCTGGAGAAAGGGCAGGTAGAGACCTCTTGGCCTCGTCCCCTACTCTTTATTCACACCAGACCCGGCTCAAGGCCAGCAATCACCATCCTACAGGCAGCAAACCATTCCTGGCAGATTCTGCCTCTTTGGTGAGGGGGCCATGGGAACTCAGCTGTGATTCTGGACCCCAGAAAGCCCAGAACCAGAGTAACAGCCTGGCTGGTGAGGAAAACTGAACAATCACTCAAAACTTCCCCGGAGGGGACTGCTCCTTCCAATGGTCATGTGCACAGAGCAGGTTCACACTTCGCTGCACTGAGATCCACTGGGGGGGATCTCCCTGGCCTGGGAGCTTGGTTTTCCTACAATAATATCTGGATGTATTAAATAATAGTGACACTGTGTTTAAAATACTAACATTACCATCTGAATAATAATTTCTGTTTTACAAGGCGGCCCACACATATTGCCTCAGAATGCACACACAACTCCATCTGTACAGAGAGGGATCAGCAGGGAGAGAGGCTAGCTGGCTGGCTTGCCCAAGCTTCATGGCTAGAAAGTGAAGGGACTGCTGATTGAAGCCTTCCTGAACCTCCCAACGCCTTGGTCTGCTCTACCACGGAAACCAATCGGGGGCATTTCCTCTGCGGAGAGCCAGTGGAGAGGAGCGAGGTGGGGGCCATGCCCACGGGAAGGACCAGCCCCTCTTCCCCTGCTGGTCCGCAGAGGGAAGTGGCTGTGGCCCTCCCAGGATTTCTAAAGGGCCCCAGACTCCCCCAGATACTTCTAGTACTAATTTGGAGTTGGCTTCCAAGCTCTTCAATTCACAAGGCCCCATATTCAGGCTCTGAGAACCTGGAGGGCGGCACATGGTACCCTCGCTTTGGATTCCTTGCTTCCTGGCTCCTGTGACCCCCCGGGGCACTGGTTGGACCCACACGTGCACCTTCGCAAATTTTGCTGTTATAGGAAGTGATAATACGGCTCTCTCCCACCAGGAACCCCACCAAGGTCCCGCCCCAGGGCTCCGACCCCTCCTATGGGGCCCCCACCACCACCCACGACCCACAGGCAAAATCTTCCTTGCCTCTCTGACCAGAATTTACTCAATTTAGAGTATGTGTGTTTCCAGCTGTAAGTATGATGTCACGCACAGAAAACCAAGATGATCTTTTCAACAGAATGTATCTGATTACGTCCCCCAAAGCCCGGCTTAAATAACTGGGCACCAAAAATGAACATGCAGAAGCACATCTAAGCGGCTTTGTTTCTTTCCTCCCACTGTACTTTCAGGAGACGCCCCGAGTCCCCTTTCCTCCGACCTTCCCTGGCCTGTTGCTCTCATTTCTCGTGCAGGCTGATTATTTGGCTCCAGCGCTATTAGAACTGATTATGGGGCTCTCTATGATTTTAATGTGTTTGTCTCTCTCTCTTCTTTCCCCCAGCTACTAGTTCTCTCATTGCCTTAGGTCTTTTCTTCCCCACCCCCTGCCATTAGAATGAGAATGTCTCTATCACTTGAAGAAACTTCTATCCTTCTCTGAACTGTGCTGGTCCTTAACAAAACTTCTCAAACTTACCCTATGATAAAACAACTAACACTCTGGGGGTACCTATCACATGTCATAAACATTTACATCTAATCCTCACAATCACAGATGCTGATTTTACCATTCCCATTTTACAACTGGGGAAACCAAGGCAGAGAGTAATCAGGTGACTTGGCCAATGTCACACAGGTAGTACGCGCTTGAGCCAGGGTTTGAACCCATGGAGCTTGGCTCCACTGCGATGCTCCCGACCACGAGGTGACACTGCCTTCCCAGAGCCTCCCTGCCATTTCCTTTGGCCATCTTCAAAGACTATCTATGTGTTTCCCATTATTTTTCTCAGCCAACTTCTTTCTCTGATTGGGATCTCCCCCTTCAGAGGATCTCTGTGTCTCCTTCACCATCCCCCCACTGGTCCACCACTCTTCTTCCTGGGTGGAAGACTGGTTTCCCCCAGCCAGGGCAGAAAGGATGCAACTCCACAGGCAGATTCCTGCAGGAAGGTTGAAAGATGCCAGGCTAACACACAGGAGGTCAGAACTGAAAACAATGATAGAGCTTATTTAAAGATGACAGAATTCATCTATCCATCCAATATTTGACACTCCACCATAACATTCCACTGTCCAGTGGACATCCCTCCTGGGTCCAGCCAGGGACACAGAGGTCCCAAGGAACCCACTCCAAGCTTCGAAGGCCTGCAACTTCTAGAAGTTTCCTTCTAATATTAAACCAGGATCTGTCTCCTGCCAGAAGCAAATGTAAATCCTATCTGGAGAAAACTATCTCCAATTTACATCCTCAGGAGTTCCACAAAGCTCACTGAAAGTCGAAATCACAATAAAAAAGATCAGGGGCATTTGGCTGGCTCAGTCAGTTGAGCATCTGACTCTTGATTTTGGCTCAGATCTGATCTCAGGGTCCTGAACTCAGGGTTGTGAGAATGAGCCCGTGTTGGGCTCTGTACCCAACACTAGTCTACTTGTGTTTCTCTCTTCCTCTCCTCCTCTGCCCCTCCCCACTGCACTCTCTCTCTTGCTTTCCAAAATAAGTGAAATAAGACCTTTTTTTTTTCAGTGGAAACTTAAACAACAGATTAGATCTTCCAAAGACTTCAGATGCAAGAATTACAGATACAAAAGAAAGCATAACTGTAGATAAAATGGTTAAAATATGGAATAAAAAATCAGCAAAGAACCAAAGTTCACTGAAAAAGAACTGAGCATCACTTTTAGAAATGAGAAAATATAATAACAATCGATGGTCAATATCAAACAGGCCAAACAGAAAAGTTTACTCTTATCTGCAAAGCTTTCTCACTGGAATGCTGCATCTGAATCACCTCTGTGAGGCAGGCAAGCCGGTTGTGTTGTTCCCATTTCACAGGTGAGAAAACTGAGGGTCAAGGAAACAAAGGAGCCTGCTTAAGACCACGGACATAGTGAGTCTGCTACTGAGACTCTGACCCAGGACTTCTGGCTTCAAAGCTCACGTTCCTTCGACATCATCAAGGACTTTCATTCATCCACGGCCACTTTTTACCCCCTTGCTGGATGGTCATAACCAAACACGTAGAAGTTATCTGCTCACACCAGTGTTATTCTAATGCCCACCCAGCTGGGGATGGGCCTTATTTTTCCAAGGGCCAGTCCAGAGAGTGAAGAGGACAGCACATCTCTATGCAAATCCTGCCCAGAGTGAATGGGCTGGGAAAGGAACGACCCTGGGAATGGACTCCCTCCCGCCAGGCGTGTAAGACGAACTCCAGCAAAGAAGGAAGGGCCAGCCAGCCCCTCCCTTGCTCACCTGGGCTCATAGCAAAGGAAAGAGCTGGAAAATCCCTTTCCCTCATCTAGGGACAGCACATCAATTATGGATTATTAGATAAGATCTTCATTTTAATATTTCCACCATGTATTATCACCTCTTCCTCTGGTTGGAATTCTGTCTTGGGAGTTATTTAACTGATGTGCAGAAATCTAAATTTAATTTATTATGATCTAACTCACTTTAGAAGCCAAATTACCCTGCACTGGAGAAGGATCAAGTCAATATCCCACTTGGCTTTCTATTTATCTTCTGCAGGGTTTTCTCTCCTTCTCTTCAGTATTCATTTTATCTCGGGTGCTGATAATAAATTTAAATTTTCCTCAGAATTAGGCAATTGCTCCTTTAATGCTGTAGTTTAATGGTTAGTATTAATTATACGAAAGTCCCTCCTTAAACAATGTGGAGGATGGAATGGACATATAATGGAGGGGAAAAGGCTATTTCTTGGACCAAATGAGGTAGCGTGTAATCAGCAGGGATGAGTTTACTCTGCTAGTTCTGCTTCGTCCATTTCTTCCCCTACTTTCCTTTCATCTCCCCCCCTGCCCTAGAGCCAGGCGCCTACAAAACATGTCTGCTGGGAGCTGCTTGTTATGGCTTCTCTGTACCCCTGGAAGGTCTGCCAGCCTGGACGCCATGCCTAGAACCCTCTCGAACACTGGTCTCTTTCTCTGTCTGCCTCCGGTCAGTGTCACTGAGGCTCCGACAGCAAGAGTCACTACTGCCCAGCTCTCTCCTCCCTGCCACTGCCCCAACATACACACACCACCTGTATCCCAACTGCACACCACGCACAAATACGGCTTTGGGGGGAGACTTCAAGCTTTCTGGAAGAGGAGAAGTTCTGATAATTATTATAATTGCCTAAAAACTCCAACTGTGAAATATAATATGATTAATGGAATGGACAGCAGCCCAGCTTTTGTTTCTGGAATAGAAAAAACCAAACTCACACAATTTGGACCTTATATGGAGATTAATTTGCTTACTAATTAGCATGAGAGGGAGGTACCAGGGAGATTCAAGTCTGCGTGACTGGGGAAGAGGGCCTGTCTCCCCCGCAGGTGTCAGGGAGCGTGAGCAATGCCGACGTGTTTGCTCCCTTCCCACCCAAAGTCCTATAAATTCCACCACCAAAGAAAGACTCAACCCAGAGCTCCTTTAGATGGACAGGCATCTCCAATAGCTTACAGCTTGCTGAAAGAATCCCTCCCAGGGGCGCCTGGGTGGCTCAGTGGGTTAAGCCTCTGCCTTCGGCTCAGGTCATGGTCTTGGGATTCTGGGATCGAGCCCCACATCGGGCTCTCTGCTCAGCGGGGAGCCTGATTCCTCCTCTCTCTCTGCCTGCCTCTCTGCCTACTTGTGATCTCTCTCTCTTTCTGTCAAATAAATAAATAAAATTAAAAAAAAAAAAAAAAGAATCCCTCTCAATTGCTGGTGGGCATGAGGACTGAGAGAGAGCTGGCCCAGCGACAGCATTCATTTCTGTATCCTCTTCTTTGTGTTCAAAGACTAGAGCAGTAAGCCAACCCCCGGAACAGCAGAAGCCTCATCCCTTCCAGGTCTGGAACCCAGAAAGCAAGAGCTCAGAAGGGGAGGGAGCCAGGTACCCTCACGGGGCTCAGGAGAAAGAGGATTTGTCAGTGACACAGGCAGTTGGATTTGCCCCCAACCAGGAGGCTGATGCTGGAGGAGAAAATGCACCAAGAGATGGAATTGTGCCCTGGAGAGACTGAGCAGAGAATCTGGACTTGGGAAGAGCAGAACTGGAAGTGGGCTCGGGAGGGGAAGCCTCCAGCCGGACAGGACAGGACATGCAACACGGTCTCTGGCATGGACAGTGAGTCATCTTAGGTGCACAGTCACCTCATCAGACTGAGGGAGGGCCTGCAAAGGGCTGCTGCAGCCATATTCCAATGTGGCCACAGTGGCCTCCTGCAGGATTGAGATGAGGCCTCAAGATCAGGGCTTCGCCCCAAGGGAAGCAAGTTCTCCAAAGAAAGAATAAAACATTAAAAACAAGATTTGCATTTCTCAGTGACAGAAGAAATCTCTCCTCCAAAATCAGACTCCTCTCCCCTCCCTTGCCCCAGCAGGGCTGGGAAGTATCACCAGGCATCATCAGAAAGCTCTTTTGCCTCAAGGAACAGCTGTGGACCCAGGCAATTGTCAAGGGACACTACCGAACAAAGGTGATCTAGCAGGGGTCACAAAAGAACATGCCTTCAGGGTCACTGAGAACAGAAATGCCTTGAACAGAAATGAATACCTTGTACATACCACACAAAACCTGTCTACTTAAGGCTCTTTCAATCTCCTCTTTGGGCAAAATATGCCCACAGGCTACATTTGGCCTGAAGGCCACCAAATTGTGACCCTGGGAGTAATGGAATAAAAGGAGAAAAGTAAAGAAAGATAAAGGAGGGAAGGATGACGGGAAGGGAAGAGTGCTCTTACTACAGAGGACGTTTCTGTGATTTTTTTTTCTCCTTCAGGGGGCTCCTTGTATATTTCAACCCAATTTCACTGGACAGAATCGTAGCCACCAGAGGGTTTGTGTGTGGGAGAACAGAGACGGACACAGAAGGGGGAGCACCGCACTAGGGATGACCCTATAATCCTTCTCCACCGTTTCTTTGATGTCATGAAGAGAATGCAAGTCAGGAAAAGCTGGGTCTGGAGCCTGGCTGTGTTCCACGCGTCCTTTCAACTGCTTGTGGTCAGTCCTTCCCTCCACCCTGAGGGTACCCCACACAAATTTACAGGCCCAAATTAGATCTCAGAAATGAGATACGGCCTGAAAAATTGCTTGGCAAAACATAATGCGTATGTAACATATTATTATTGTCAACATTGCTACAGTTACTATTATTTTTTGGGGGTACTGAATGCTAATGGAGAGAAAAAGCAATTTATAGTCAGCCAATCTATGTTTAGCTTCTTCCTTCCCTGTGGTAGAAATGGGGTCTCTGACAGCATCCACAAGTGAATGACTATAGGCATCACCTGGTTGTCCACTGGGAGGAAAGCCCTAGGTCATTACCAAAGTCATGTGTCCTGGGACCCGGCAGGGTGGGTCTACCCAAGGGCTATGCAAATGATAAGACAGAAAACTATTTTAAGAAGTGTAATAGCTCAGGGTTCCCTTTCGTTTGGAAGGACATAAACGGAACTTTGCAGGACCTCTGAGCTAACCCCCATTTTACAGGTGTGCAGGTGGGAACTGGGACGGCACAGAACAATGTGGGAGATTCTGAGGAGAGAACTGGGGAATCTTGGGGGTGAGGTCAGAAGCTTGAGTCTGCTTAACACCCCAAGTTTCCCAACAAGCCAAGGAACCTGGTTGCCAGGGCTCTCTGCTCCACTTCGGGCCTGTCTCTTCCACCGGACACATCAGTCCCAGAGTGTCTTCTCCAGGCCTCCTGGGACTTGGCTTCTGAGGGCTGGACTGGCTAGTCCTACAGCTATACTCACAAGGAATGTGTTTAGCAAGGTTTGCAGCTTCCCCAAATCTTGCTGTATGTTCTGCCCAGGCAAAGGCGACCTTGGAGAAATCAAGATGGAGATGGCTATGGAAGGCCAGGGAAAGGGCTGACTTGAAAAGGGGATCAATTCTCACACCTGTAACGTTTACTGTGCACCAGGCTCTGTCCTGAAAGGTCACTCATCGCACACCCAGGACAAATCTGAAGCAGGTGCTTTTATGAATCCTATGTTACGGAAGGGGAAACTGAGGTTTGAGAGTCTCAAGGGACTTGGCCAAGTAAGTAGAGATGCTGGGATGAAGCCCAGACATGGGGGCTCTGTTGGATCCCTAAGAGGGACCTGCGATGGCAGGGGGTCACTGGCGGAGTGGCCACTGCCCAGTACCGCCTAGAGAGGAGGAGGGAAAAGGGAGGAGAGATTCCACCCGATCAGTGCTACACTTTCTGCCAGGTTAGCCTGGAAACACCTTTCCTAATCTGCACGCTAAACTGCGTTCTGGCTAGAAAAGGAGTTTCAGGCTCCAGTATCCCCTAAGCCCTGTCATTCATTCCCCAAAGGTGACATTAGCAAGAAGCCTCGAGCTCTTGGCTGAGGAGAATTTGTTCCCTTCTCTTCCACACCTCCAACGTGCAGGCTAGATCTCCCCAGATACCGCGTGCAGCAGGGGCCCAGAGCTTAGCGTGTTTTCTAGCTGCTCTGTAAATAAGGTGACATCCAGATACCCTCCAGCTTCTTCAAAACTAGGTCAGCTGCTGAATATGTAGGTGTGGGTTGGTGTGCATGACTTTGAAATGACTTTATCTGGCAGCACCACATGGGGGAACCGCTGGTCGGCTTTTATGAAAGGAGATCTTTTTGTCAAAAACAGACCCGAGAACCCAGACGGCTTGCCTGCTGAATCTGGGTAAGGGTGGGAGGCCTGCCTTGGCCAAGGGCAAGCTGAGTGCTGCAGGCGACACAGCCAGTGATCATCGCAGTGGGCTGAAAAACAGAGACCCTCCTGAGCCTGTCCTAAATACTGACCATCTTCAGGATGCAGTGGGAACACGGTCCATGCCCCGTCACAGGAACCATAAAAAGGGAGTTTAGGATGCACTTGCTTGTAAACAAGACCCCGCCATCTCCCTCACTCAGGAAGCACCAATAACTGCTTTCCCCAGATGACATGCTGGTCTCACCAACCATTCTTGTCCGCTCATCAGGGTGTATGGGGCCTGATCCCTTCTGCAGGTGAGCCCTGAACTGAGAGGGGGTGGAAAGTGCCAGAGCGCTATTTAAAACACCTACATGCTAACCCAACTGCTTCTAATCCATGGTGGCCTCCTCTTCGCTTTGTCAGAATTGGGCATCCTCTCACTTTAATCACATCCGGGACTCTATGGGAATCCAGATTTGCAATTCAGATACATTGGAAGAGATTAATTACTTGCCAGAGCTGTTTTGGTTTATGTTTTACTTTATAAGAGCACTCATTCACTTTATTTTATAAGAGCACTCATATATAACATTCCTCTAAGTAATCCATTTTCTTCATGCATTAAAATTAGATTCTGGTGACAAAGAAAATTCAGTTTGTGAAATTTCCCAGAGCACTCTTCTAGGAAACGAAGTTAAAACCATCAAGTCTCTCTTGGCCGGGGCCTCTCTGCCCAGCCCACCTATGTCTCCTCCTGGACTCGAGGCAGCAGGGATCCAGAGCCCTCTGGCCCACAGTCCCAGAGCAGGACACTTTCCTCCTCTGTTGTGTTATGCTGTGAATCTGAGCACTACCTGTCTGGTTCTAGCTCGGTGCCCCAAAATGGGGCGGGGAAGGAAGGTCCAAGCCAAGGCATGAAGTGAACTTTCAGATTTTTCAATACCATCTTCCTTCTTCAACTCCCCAAGGGCCGGCTTCTCTCTTAGGGCCCTTCCTGCAGGACCCTGGCCCTGCCTGGGTGTGGCTTCCTCTGGTCACCTTCACTAAGTGGCTCAGCGCTGGGCTCCCCTGGCCTGGCTGCCTTTGGCCCCATCACAGAGCTTCTGCCGGCACATTAGACATCAAGGATTTCCCAGCAGCAGAGACGACAGACCGTACCCTCTAGAGCACCTCTGAACGCAGGGCTGGGGGAAGCAGCAGCTGAGCGGGGGTGGCGGGAGGACGCGGTGTGTAGAGAAAGTAGGTCATTAGTGGTAAAGACTGCAATTTTCAAGGGGTTGTTAATGCTTTGTTTATATGGATTTCTCCAAATGTGACATTTTAATGGCATCATAATTGTGTGATCACAGTGCAGTTGACACTGCTCGGGGAGGAAAGGCGACAGGGACTCCGGCTACCTGCTTGGGGAGGCGGCTCCCTGCACAGGCAGCCAAGGCGACTAGCTCAGTCCTGCTCAGGCCAGGACGCCGACAGGCATGAGGTGTGGCTCCCCAGAGGGCCCTTTGCTCCACAGGGCTGTGGGTTTCCAGCAGACTCGCACCCATCCTAGCCACTTGGACAGAATCAGTGCCTGGACTGCAGGACGGAGGTGAGGGTAGTCACACGTCCTGTCCCCCCTACCCCCACCACCAAGGCCCATTCATAAGACCTGCAATTATTCCTCTGCTCTGAGCATGTGTGTTCATTCATTCATTAGTTATTTCCCGAGTTCTGTCACCTGAGGGAAACTGCCAACAACTATTCAGAAAAAAAAGACAGGGGCACCTGGGTGGCTCAGTGGGTTAAAGCCTCTGCCTTCAGCTCAGGTCATGATCTCAGGGTCCTGGGATCGAGCCCCGCTTTGAGCTCTCTGCTCAGCGGGGAGCCTGCTTCCTCCTCTCTCTGCCTGCCTCTCTGCCTACTTATAATCTCGGTCTGTCAAATAAATAAAGAAAAGAAAAGAAAAAAGAAAAAAAAAGAAATAATTCAGTAAGAAGGAGAGAACGGCAAGGAAAGAGGTCCACAGTGACTGGCTGCCTACCAGCCAAGGTCTCCTGGCTTCCTCCTCCTCCTCCTCATGCTCTGGCCTCTTCTCCATCTCCTTTGCTGGCTTCTTCCCCTCCCTGGCTTCGAAATGTTGGAATCCTCATGGATTAAATCCTGCTTCCCTACCTGCTCACCAGAGGTGACTTTCTTCTACTCCTGTGCCTCCAACGCCTCCCGTAGGTGGCCAAGTCCCCATGTAGCTTCCCAGCCTGGACCTCCTTGCTCTGCCTCTGCACTACACAAAGGCCTGCCTGACATGCTCACTGGGGTGTCTCCCCCCAAGTAAGTTCCAAATAGAATGCTCAATCTTCCCGTCCCAACCGGCACCTCCCCCTGTCCTTCCCACTGGAAGGAATGGCGCCATTATCTGTGAAGTGACTCCAAGAGGAATCCAACCATCTTTCTTTCTGACGCTTATTTCTCTCTCACCTTTGCCCTCAGCCTGATCACCTGAACCACCCCTCCCCCATACCTACCCCAACACCACATCCTAACACGGGTCTCCATCTATCCTCCTTCCCTCCCCCTATCTCTACAGCAACCACCCCTTGAGTCAAGAAGACCCAACTCTGAACTTCAACTCTTGGCCCCAAGCACCCATTTTCCAGAGACACATTTTTAAAATCACACCTGATCCTCTGTTTCCCATTCTAGCTCCAAACCTCTCCAGTGGCTCCCTCAACACTCGGAATATTGTCCCCACTCTGCTGTGCCCTCAGCCCCCCCCACCACAAGCCCTGCCAAGTCTCTAGCCCCCTCCCGCTCTCCCGTCCCCTTTGGTCATTCTCCTCCAGCTCCCTGGCCTCTTCAGCTTCTAAAACAAGACCGGCTCTTTCCCACCTGTTCTGGGCTGAGTTGTCTCTCCCCCTCCCAAGATTCCTCTGTTGAGGTCTCTGGGACCTCAGAATATGACCATATCTGGAGATAGCGCCTTTAAAGGAGTAATGAAGGTTAAATGAGGTCATCTGGGGAGGGGGCTAATTCGTGCTACTGGCTGGAGATAGGGCCTTCAAAGAGGGGATTATGTTAAAATAGCTATCAGAGTGGAGCCCTGATCCCCCATGACTGGTGTCCTTATAGAAAGAGGCAGAGACACCAGGGGTGTCCTCACACAGAGAAGAGGCCATGTGAGGACACAGCAGGAAGGTGGCAAGCCAGGGAGAGAGGCCTCAAGGAAAAATGTCACTGCCAACACTTTGATCTCGGGCTCCAGGCCTCCAGAACCTCAAGAGGAGGAATTTCCGTTGTTTAAATCCCGCAGTGGGTAGTATTTTGCTACGGCAACCCCACTAAACGGCCTCCATGTCTGTGGGGCTCTCCGCCTGGAACAGTCTTTACCTGACCCACTCCTCCTCATCCATCAGCCTCAGACGAAGATTCGCCTCTTTAAAGAGGCTTTCCCCGGACCTCAGGTTGAATCAGTCTCTCCTTATACTCTCCTAGACCCCTGTACCTCTCCTTGAAGGCATCTGGACACCCCGGCCTACACCAGCTCACTCTGACTAAGCATCTCTTTCCCATCTGCTTCTCTGACCAGTCACTGACATCCTGAGAGCTGGAACCATGTCTTCTCTCTCACCACGGGTATCACCTGCACGGTTCCAGGCACATGGCAGATTCTCAAATATTTGTTGAATAAATGATTCTGTGGACATGAATTATCTCATTAAGAGCCCCAGGATTTGGATACCATGATTCCCGTGTCATAGAGAAGCAGAGGCTAGAGGAGGAGAAGGAGACACGCCCGAGGGCAGCCAGCAAGGAAGGAACAGGTCTGGCTGGGGAATCAGGGCCATCTGCCTACAGAGGACTTGTCACAGTCCCATCTGCCCAGAGGAGGGAAGGCAGCAAGGGCTGGGCTTGTCAGAACCCTTTGGGAAGCATGCAGGTCCTGGCTTGGGCCTGCAGGGAAGGGCCAGGCTGACAGGATTCTAACACGGATGTGGCCAGTGGGGCCTGGGAAGAGGAGATGCCCGATAGGGCTGAGTTTGCCATCCCTCTCCTCTGGTTTCTACCTCTGTGACCTCGGGCAAGTGGTTTAACCTCTCCCTGGCAACGGAGAGCACCACACAGCCTACGCTCTGAAACTGTGATGCAGGTTGATGAACGAATGGAATACCACAAGTGAACTACAGAGCCCTGCGCTGTGCATACACCAAGCACTCAATACAGAGCAGCTACATGTTCACGTGTTAGCAAAGCACAGAAACACGTGAGTCCGCAGCGCAGGAAGGAAGTGGTCTCACCAAGGAGGGAGTGAGGAGGGTCCTGGAGGGAGCCAGGAGATCTGACTTGGAGATCGGCCTCTGCCACCACCCCAGAAGTGGATGTCCTTGTGTCCTTGGGCAAATCATGTCTGCTCTCTGGGTCTCTGCTGAGTTCCCCCGGCCATCAGATGTAGGGGTGAGAGAGAAAGAAGGTCTTCTTAACTACTCCGACGACACAGGGCCCCCCCCTTTGCAAAGTGATGGGAGCCATGGGCCTTCTCCCCAGAGAGACGTCCTTAGATACACAGAAGCAAATTTCTGCTCAGAGCATCCCAGATCCGGTGCTACCCTGGAACCCCAGGAGGCCCCTAGCTGTCAGGCCCAGTGTGGAGGAGTGGGTGCCTCCCTGTGAAGATGAACTCACAGGGGCAAACCTGCCTGAAAGGGAAGAAATCGATGATGCCCTCCTTCCCCCTGCCCGGCTAGACTTTAGGGGGCGGAAGCCAGTTCCCGGCTCTGCCAGCCTCTGCCTGTTTCATGCTGAGTGCAGTAATGAGGATGCTGTGCAGAGGGACCCTGTAATTGGTCCCTGGCCTGGGCTGCGTTGTAACAAGACAACAGCCTTGACATACTGTCCAGATGCACAGCCCCGGCTGCCATCTGGGCAGACCTGAAAAGTGTCTGCAGAGGTCCACGAGGAACAGCCCCGGGAGAGAAAGTCGGGGGTCTCAGCATCTGCCCAGAAGCCGAGGGTGTGTGAAATGGGGCGAGGATGAGAAGGGTGGGGATGTCAGCCCATTTTAGGAATTTTTCGACTCCTTGATGCCTCAGCTCCGAGTACAAAATATATTTCCTTGGCCTCTTTGCAGAGGTGCCCCAAAGATATGCTCTGGGGAACTGAAGTCTTTAGACCCGCATTTAATTTTTCACGGTGCTGCTGGAGTGACTCTTTTGAAATACAGTCAGGTCCCATCCCTTTGCATGGGCTGTAAGTCCTTCCCTCGACTTCTGGCCTCATCTGGCTCTGTTCTGGACCCCACACATGGGTGTCCTTACTGGTTTCTTTCATCTTAAACTACCACCTGTGCTCGAAGAAAGGTGAGAGGATCTGACCCCAGCAATCTAAAAATATCCCCCTCGTGTCACAGCACTTACTAGAATTACCTGCCTGCCGGGTCTTCCTGCCCCAAGCTGCATGTGCCTCAGAGGTAGGAGCGTGGGTTTTCCCTGTGGATTCTCGCATCTGGCACAGGTGGGGTGGGGTGTCCTCATAAAAACAGCTCACGGCCCCAGACCAGCTCAGCCGCTCCACCCTCCCCTGGCCAACACGCTTAGGCTGCAGGAAGTAGAACACAGAGCTACCCCCAGCCCTCCAACTCTGCCTTGTGGAGGGAAGTGAATGGGCTCAGACATGCTAGGAAAGCGGTCAAGAAATGCCCTGCCCTAAATCAGGGTCAGGAAGTCAAGCAAGACGAAGACCAAGGGCATGGCCACAGTGCAGTCATGTTGCTGGGAGGAGAAAACAAAAACAGAGGGGAGCATAGCATGAAAATAACAATAACAATAATAATAATAAACTCTACCACATGCATACACACACACACACACACACACACACACACAGAAACCCCAGTGTGAAAGAAAACAGGACCTAAGGAACAGAAAGAAATTACCTGAACATGCTTCATATTCTAGAACAACCTAAGAATATGAATTCACTAAGACAAGAGCTAAAAGGTTAGATGATAAAACAAAGAAGTGACACGCAGGGTTATTTATACAGTTGAGAACCACTACACACTTTTGCAGAGCCCATAAATATGGGTAGAAATTTCAAGAAGCAGGGTCAGACTCTGCAGAGAATCTAATTAATTGTACGGGCGAAAGGGTCCCAGTTCTGCTCTGCCACCTGCTAGTGCTGGGTCCAGGGTGAGTCTCGGTGATGGCCCAGGAGAAAGGCTTCCGTTATCAACGCAACTGGAGGGGAGAAAAGCCAGGTAGAGACAGCAAAGGTGGCCAACATCAGAAAGCTGGTGAATGTGAAGAGGAGACATGGGGCGAAACACACGCAAGGTATTTGTCTTTTTCTAAATGACACTCCTGAAATGAGTCAAGAACAGAAAGTGCACAAGGACACAGCTTCCTGCACAGTTCCGCGAGACACTGATGTGGACCAGCGGACACAAAGCCATGTCCTGGCTTGGGTTCTGAGCTCGGAAAATCAAGGCAGAGGTCAGCAAGCGTCTGGGCAGACCTGACGAGTCACCTTCGAAAGGGAGAACACCGGCTGACCTCAGACTCGCTTAGAGCAGCATCTGCCGTCAGAGGACAAAGGACAGATGCCAAAGAGGCTCACTTCACACGCGACCCGAGAGCACCTTCCCCTGTTAGGGTGTGGCTCGAGTGTGAAGGCAAGAGGCTGACGTTCTCGCCATCAGAGAAAGCAGGGACGACAGCACACGGGAGCCTGTTTTGAAGCATCTGCTAGATGATAACTTCTGGCCAGTGAAGAAACAGTTCGAAATGAAAAGGGAATGAAGGATAAGAACCAGTAGAGCACTGAGTCTATTTTGTGATGAGAACAAACCCAAACAGCTGTGGGAATGGCCATTAAACTTAACTATTGATGCAATCTGGAGTAAGCTACTTAACCAACTTGAGCCTCAGTTTCCCTCACCTGCAAAGCAGGAGAATCATGCCCGTCTCGCAGGGTTCAAGGATTATATGAAAATTCCGTCTGCGAAAAGCAGGGACTTGCGCGTCACAATTCACTGAGAGGTGAAGGTAACCAAAAAAGAGGATAAAAACTAGAATGGAAATGGGCGCGCCAACTCCCCCCACCAGGAAAAAGGCAAGAGCAGGATGGTTTGGGTCTAGAGACTCAGGGGTTACTCTGGGCTCTCACAAAGGTCCCTGTCCTGGTGCTGCCAGTCAGAGCAGGGAGAAGCCTTCCCCACAGAGGGGTGTGGGGACCCCAGTTTCCAACCAGCCAGACAGCAGCCCCCTTTCTTCAGAATGGAGGTCGAGAAGGTCAAGACCGAATGTGAGGACCTCACCTCCCACCAGGAGCCCGTGACAGGTAGCAGCCAGCTCCTGAGGGTCTGGGGGAATCTCCGTATGAGCAGCCCTGAAGAATGAATGGAGAACGCGAAGGGTCGGGAAGCAGAGTTCTAGACCTGGCACTGGGTCCTCCTGACCCAGTGCTGCTCCTCTTCAGGGATCGGGGTCTATGTCTTCTGCTCCTCTTCAGGGATCAGGGTCTATGTCTTCATCAGGGAAATACGGGGATGGGTCTCTCCCAAGTTCTCTGGGTCTACCACATGCCCAGAGAGTGCAGGCTTCTGAGCGGGCGGCATCCCTAGCATGAAGTCTTTGGATCACAAATAATCAACGAGCAGATGAAGGCAGGAGGGAGAACAGCATGGGAAACCGGAGACCAAGGGAGCGTAAATCAGCAGGGGAGGGGGTGAGAAAAGGACTCAGGGAGAAAGGCTCTGCAGGGTGTCAGGGCACTCCCTGCCAGTGAAAGCAGAGTGGTAGCTGCCTCCCCCTGCATGGGGCGCCCCAAATTCCTCTTCTAACAGGAGCACTGCACAAAGAAGTCAACATAAAGCTCTGAAAAGTGTCCATGAAACAGCATAAAAACTACAATCATCTATGTTAAAATAAGGGGGTTAAAATTTGAGAAGAAACAGAAGGCACCTGGGTGGCTCAGTGGGTTAAAGTCTCTGTCGTTGGCTTGGGTAATGGTCCCAGGGTCCTGGGATCGAGCCCCACATTGGGTTCTCTGCTCAGCAGGGAGCCTGCTTCCCCTTCTCTCTCTCTGCCTGCCTCTCTGCCTACTTGTGATCTCTGTCAAATAAATAAATAAAATCTTAAAAAAATATTTGAGAAGAAACAGGACTTTTTCAGAATTTCAAAGTACATTCCTTCAAGATCTTCATTAACTACAAAGGGAACATATATTTTTAAATGAAGAAACCTGGCAGGCATCCCCTTAGCCAGACGTGGTGCCCACCACGGTACTCAAACACCAGTATCACATTTCTCCCGAAACGGTGTGCTCGGGGCGGGGGAGGTTCGGCATCACCTCCACAGCCTTCTTGACAAAGGCTCAATCTAAGGAGGAAACATCAGACAAACCCAATTGAGAGACATTGTACAAAATAACCGACTAGTACTCTTCAAAGTGTCAAGGTCAGGGAAGACAAGGAAAGACAGGGAAGCTGTCACACGTGGAAGGAGACTAAGGAGACATAGCCGAATACAACATGGGATCTGGAATTGGATCCCAGAAAAGACAAAGTGCGTCAGCGGGAACACCGGTGAGGCTGTCAACTGTCGTTTTAGTAACAGCAGGGCTGTGTCGAGGTTCATAGAGGTGCCATTAGAGGCCAGTCTGACCTCTCAGCCAGAATTCCCCATGCCATGGTCTCAAACCAAGGGCCCTGTTTTATGTCAAAGAGGGGGAAAGCAGTAGGTACAAGACTACAGATCCACTGGTCCTAAAACATACCAGGCCATCCAGAACTGGCCAGCCTGTTGGGAGTGTCGCTGAGACACCAACACAGAGATGATGCCCTAGGGGACAGGACACCATCCGTTGGGGAGCTGCCAGGCACCAGTGGCCGGGATATGGGACTTTATGGTCAGTAGGTCAGTAGGTGAGGTTCACGGGCCTGAGTATCAAGGAATAGAGGTGGGAGTGGACAGATTCACCGCTCCCGCACTCAGGGAGCTTGTGCCTTTTTCCTTCAGAATTGAGGCTCTCAAGGTCTGGACCTACTGGGGCCCAGAGAGGGAACATGTCTACCTCTTGGTCCCACCCCATGGGACAGAGTCCCCTTAGACTTAAAGCTATGGCTACCACCTCTTTAGTTTTGATTCTTCTTACCAGGAGACCAGCAGGCCCAGAGGATGGCTACCAGAGGAGGACAACTGAGGTGAGGTGAGGAGCTGGGCCACTGTGTGACGCGGACGGGGGGCATAAGCTTGGCACTCAGGTGACTCCCTGGGAGCTGAGAGGATGGGTAATAAGCAGGAACTGCAAGTCCCACCTGAACAGAACCCAGGGCCTCGGGGATGAGAGTCCAGGTCACCTTGCCAGGCCGGCCATCTAGACCGGCCCTCAGGGCAGGTGGAGTGGGGGGAATCCAGGATGCCTGGTGGGGAAGGTGACATGAGGGGTCAGGTCCAGCCCCGGGAACAACCCTAGTTTGTTCCACTAGCCCCTCCCTCACAGGTTTCCCTAGAAATTACCCAACATGAATCCCAAAGACACTTGGATGGTGTGTGGGTTGTACTGGATGGAGCAGTGGACGGTGGTGGGTGCACGGGAGCCCCTCCCATCCACCGTGCTTGTATCCCCCATTCTCCAGCAACTGAGGGCACTGGCTGCCAACTCCTCAGTGAACTGCCCTCGGCCGAGTGGGACCAGCATCTCCTGAAGCTACCGTCCCGGGTCCCAGGGAACAGCCAGTGCCAAGGCGAAGCAGACTTCGCTCTGGGCTCCTCGTGGGACCAGACCCAAGCTCATTTCCAAGGCCTCAGCTTTGCACAGCAAGGGCAATTATCACCCCCCCTGCCCTGCCGCCTTCCCTCGTGCCCCTGCTCCTGGGAGAGCTCTGGCTTACGTCACTTTCACAAGGTTCCACAGTGTGGATCCTGACCCAAGACCCAAGGTAATACCTGTCCTGTTTAGAACCATCCCTGGCGTGCAGGCATTGCTCAGTGGACGTCAGCCATCAACCCTCAAAGAGCCAGGCTCTGCACTAGGTGAGCTATGCTCATTTTTCCCTGACCCCTCAAGCAGCCCTGCAATGAGAGTAACCCCATGACCGCTTCCCGGATGAGCAAAGGCCTCCCAGCTGACCATGGCAGACTTTTCATTTGTACCCCAGTTTCTCTGGCCCTGTGGTCATCCTGCTAATGGCACTTCTGTCTCATATATCCATTCTGCCCCCACATTTTCAGAAACTTCCTATGACTCAAAGCCCCTCCATCCCCATGCCCTGAGCCCTGGGGCCTTGAGAGCTGGAACTTCCTGTCTCGTGGCCCACAGGGCCTGCTCAGGAGCCACAGTGGACCCTGAGCACCACCACCCCCGCCACCTTCCCTCCCCACCCACCACAAGCATTTCGCGCAGGCCCAGCAATACGAATTCTCCAGACTCCATTACAGCCCTAACGACATGCAAAGTTACTGCAAGTAATAATGCACATAACACACTATCCGTTTTTATAAGTATTTGGATTTCCTGCTAAGAAAACACAAGAGTTTTATTTCTACCTGCAGGGGACCCAGGTTCTTGACCAAGCAAAGGTTTCAAGACTGGAATCTTCTGCCTCAGGAACGAGCCAGAGTTGAGCGAGAGGGAAGCAGGACCAGTAACCCATCATAGCCCCTGGACTGGGGACCCGTTCTGCAGGGAGAGGGTCCTGTTGAGGTCCTGCTCTGGTGACCCTGAAGTCATGAAGAGGCCCCCCCTCTGACACTCTCCACCTTGGGAAGATGCAGAGGGCCCGGATCCCCTCACCTGGAAATTAGCGTGTGCTGAGACACCGGGCGGGTGACAGAATGGTTGAGAAAGAGGGCACTTGATGAAATTAAAAAGCAACCAGTTTAAAAGAGATTAAGCAGGGAAAAGGGGATTTAATGATCAGCTTTTGCCACTGTGAACTAGCTGAACCCACTGGCACGGAGACTAATGGTTTAATATGTTGTTAAACAAGGGTGAACCGTCTGTGTGAGTAATAAGGGCATCTGTAGTTACAGCGACAAGGGTGAGGTTAGCCTCCCCACCACCCTGGGCCTCAGGGGCAGCCCAGCTCTGGGTCTGCACGGGCGGGGGAGAGCAGCCTCAGGAGCAGGGACAGGGCGGGGAGGCCAGCAGCTCTGTCCCCTGCCATCTCCAGTGCCTGAGAACACCGGCTCCGAAGTACTTGGGAAGAATGATGGCCACATACACTTCGCTCTGGCTGCAGAGTCCGCAGGAATGGAAATCTGGCATGAACGACACCTGCAAGGTAGAGGGCCTCAGGGACAGACAGAGGGGAAGAGAGGCAGAAGATGCCATGCCTCCCTACAGTGGAAGCTCTGGGTCAGCACACAACAGCGCTTAGTTCAGGATGGGGCTCAGGCTGAGAATGTGTCAGCCCCAGAGCCTATTTTGAGTGGGTTTTGCTTTCATTTTCATTGGTGAAGAACCCTTCCTCCAGGACCCGCCATGCCCAGGCTCTGACACCTGACACACCTCACCAGCTCCTGTCATTGCTGTCATTTGTGAGGGCCGAGGGTCACCTGACATTCACTCGTTTAACGACCACTTACAGGGACTCTCTCTGCGCCCTGTAGGGCCTGGGCTGGGCAGGAGGCTGCGGAGTCCCCCACACAATCACACAGCCCAGTCCCACATCAGAAACCTGCAGTCGACAGCGACACGTCATGAGGGTCATGACCGGGCAGGTCCAGGGGCTTCCTGCTGAGGTTAGGTGGCTGTGGCTCCCAGTCCAGAGGCCCAGGACCAGCCCGCACCCCAGCCCGGAGCCCAGACCGTCCTGACAGTGGTAGCTTGGGGCAGAGGCAAGAGAGCTGGCATCCTAGTCGAATTGGCACCTGCTTCCTGGGCGACTCCAAATACTGAGCTTGCCGTCTCTGTTCCCCACTCTGTAAAACGGACAGCATGATACCGGAGCGGCCTAGGTCATGGGGTCATCATGGGAGAGAAGTAAAAGGATGCGAGCAGAAGTGCCTTGACAACCTAGCAGCATTGCACATGTCCGAGACACTCGGTACAGAACCAGACTGGAGCTGGGGGAGAGGTGCTCAGGCAGTGCCCACAGCAGACAGAGTCTCTGCAGAACAGACAAGGGAAGCGGCCAGGGATTCGGGAACACATACACCGGAGGGATGTGTTTTGCTACTATAACCCAGCAAAGCAGTGTTGGATCTTTTCCCACGACAGAAAAATACATTCCATCTACAGACCTGTACATGTGCATTGTGCAAAAGGGGACTGAACTCAAAAGCTGATTTTTCAATAACTGTTCTATCTAAAACCTAGCTCCCGACGTTCATACCTCCACATGGGTCAACAATATAGCAGGGAATAGAGAGGTTTAGGAAGAAGCGGGGGACCCCCAGCAGCCCCTGGTCTCCCTGCCTCGGAGACTATCAGAACACCCCTCTGGACAGGACAAAGCTGAAGGTTGGACAATTCCCACCTGTGCCTGGATTTCCAGGTGGCCTTAGCAGCACATAAGGCTGCTCTCATCTGTGGATCTCAGGCAGGGGCCCCTGTTGAATTCTCTACCTGTCAACAGTCCTGCTGAGTCTGGGACTGGCTCCCCGGAGATGTGCTTCTGCCCCCCTCGGGAGGGGAAGCGTGCTGCCGGTGGGATCAGCCTACATTCTCTGTCTTGTCCTACTCGGACTCTTAGCTCCCAAACATCACACAGCTTATAGTGATCATCTGGGACAAGGCAGCCCACCTGCCAATCCGGAACTCATCCGGCTCATCCCCGTTCTGGGTGAGCCAGTCTCTGCTGCCCTGAAGAGCATACAGCGTGTAGGAGAAACAGGCTTTCCAGCAGCCTGAGCGTTTCTGAAAAGGCAATTACATGCTTATTACTCCTCTCCGGGATTGAAACCCACGTCCCACATGGCCATCCCCTTCCCCAGCACACACTCACTTATCTCCGCCACACGGTCCCTCCTGCCAGCTACTGCTGTCAGAAATGTCTAGCTGGGCTCTTAATCACCTGCCAATGGGCCTGGAGGGAAGGCAGGAGCACGAATTCCCTTCCTGGAGCCAAAAGAGATTCATGCAATAGCTGGAAAATCACGCGGGCATGGCACAGATGAGCGGGTTTGCAAGCAAGGGAGGGACCCTCCGGGGTTCATGAGAAGCAGTGATCACAAAAGGATATCAAGGTGAGGGCGGCTTTGGAGAAGGTCTGAGGGCCTCCCTCTCAGATCTGTGAGCCAGGTCGAGCTGGCCACCTGCTCTGATAAATAAAGTTTTATGGAGACACGGCCACACCCCCTCGTTAGCACGCTGTCTAGGGTTCTCTCACTACAACAGCAGAGCTGAGACCATACGGCCTGCAAAACCTAAAATATTTACTACCAGGCCCTTTAGAGAAAAAGCCTGCCAACCCCTGGTGTTGTCGGAAAGGCACCGGAGCCCGAGCCTAGAAGGGGCAGACTGGAGACACAACATATACCCTGCCCTGCCTTTGCTGTGTGCCCCTGGGAGCGGTCTTCCCTTCTCTGTGGATCAGCAGCTGAGTTTCTCGTCTATCCAATGGGGATAGAGTATCTCCTTTACAGGGCTGTTGCCACAATAAGTAAAACCTGGATAAGCTGTGTGTCCAGTGAAGGCTTCAAAGGCAGGTGCATAGATAAGGAAGTTGTTCTTCCTCTGTGCTCCTAAAATAATCCTTGTCTTCGAGGCTGGACTTGCTTCAGAGACCCTGCATGTGCTTTTGCAAATATGCATATAAATGTTAGGTGTGAGTCAGAAAGGGGAGGAAAGTAGTGATGACGGGAGAGCCATTCTTTGTCACCGACTTGATTGGACCAAGAGAAATACTGATAAAGCAGGTGAATCAAAGCCTGCTTTCTTTTTTTTTTTTTTAAGATTTTATTTTATTTATTTATTTGAGAGAGAATGAGTGAGAGAGAGCATGAGAGAGGAGAAGGTCAGAGGGAGAAGCAGACTCCCCAAAGAGCTGGGAGCCTGATGCGGGACTCGATCCTGGAAGTTCGGGATCATGACCTGAGCCGAAGGCAGTCGCCCAACCAGCTGAGCCACCCAGGCTCCCGCCTGCTTTCTTTTTTAATGTGGATGCTGCCAGACCCAAAGTATGGCCATTGAGTCCCCCAGGGGCCCCCTCAGTGGGGGAGGACAGGATGCTGGGCCCCAGCCCTGTCCTACCACCTGGCTTGGGTCGGTTTCCCTTTGGGCTGAGAATTATGGATCTTGACCTGTATTCACCCTGCAGTCGACTCTCAACCCCGGTTCTCAAATGAGGCCCCTTTTTAGCAACACCCCACCTTCCTGAAAGTCAGAATGCATGGGCCTTCAGTTGCCCTATAACGCTTGTACCAGACAGTGTCCTCACACTTAGCCAATGTAGTCCTGAGGGGCCAAGGAAGTACCGAGCAGTCCCAAGACTGGTGGGACACAATGACTGTTCAAGGGGCTTCTGGCTTCGTCCGTGCAAAAGGGAAGCAAGCAGGGCCATGTAAGGAAGGATCTTTAAGGATCTCTAGGATCTAAGCAGAGAAGAAATTATGGTGCCCCTCCCCATAGGCAACTCTAAATTAAAACATGGCACATTGACATCCAAGACTTACAGATACCCTGATATGGAGAGAGGTCCTTTGTATCTTTTCAGATGCCAGAATAAGCTCATGGGAGCTGACTTCTTTCGTTTGCCCCCCAGCCACCGGCAGCCCTGGTGTGCAGCTGTCTGCTTAGCGGAGAAGTCAACACTGATGCTCATGCTCTAGACATCCCCAGCAAAGGGCACAGATGGGCAACAGGGACCATGTCTGAAAGGGGACTCATGGATGCTCCAGCGGGCCTTGAAGAACAGGGACATTTCAACAGATTGAGATGTGGGAGACAGTTTTCTAGTTAAGGGTCTGACCAAAGTATGGAGGGGGAAGAAAAAAGATGTCTTTGAAGGAATAGTAAAATTCTAAATCTTGCCTGGGAAAGGTTCTGGTGGCTGAAAAATAACACTAGTGAGGTAGAGTATGGGAATATTACTTCAATCTCCTTCCCTCTTGGTCCCTCAAGGAATTTTTTCCTATAACTGTCCTCTCTGTCTTACATCATCACATTTTCCCTCTCTGCTGGATCATTTGTCTCCATCAGCACACAATCCTGGGACAATATTTACTGTTTCAAAAACCCTCCTTTGCCATCCACAAAACAAAAGGCAACCTACTGAATGGAAAAAGATATTTGCAAATGATATATCCAATACGGGGTTAATATCCAAAGTAGGTAATGAACTTCTACAACTCAACACTAAAGAAACCCCCAAAAAACAAAAACAAAAAGTCCAGATAATCTGGTTAAAAATGGGCAGGGCCCTGAACAGACATTTTTCCAATCAAGACATACCCGTAGCCAACAGACACATGGAAAGACACTCAACATCACTCATCATCAGGGAAATGCAAATCAAAACCACAAGGAGATACCACCCCACACCTGTCAGAATGGCCAGTATCAAAAAGACAAGAGATAACAGATGTTGGTGAGGATGCGGAGTGAGGGAATCCTCATGCACTGTTGGTGGGAACATAAATTGGTGCAACCATTGTGGAAAACAGTATGGAGGTTTCCTCAAAAAATTAGAAATAGAAATGCCATATGATCTAGCAATTACACTACCAGGAATTTAGCCAAAGAAAATGAAAACACTAATTTGAAAAGGTCTATGCATCCCCATATTTATTACAGCCCATTTAAAACAGTCAGGATATCAAAGCAACCCAAGTGTCTGTCCATCAGTAGATGAATGGATAAAGAAGATGTGGTGGAATGGAATGGGATATTACTCAGCCATTAGGAAAATGAGACCTTGCCAACAACATGGATGGACCCAGAGGGTATAATGCTCAGTGAAGTAAGTCAGACAAAGAAAAATACCATATGATTTCACTTACATGCAGAATCTAAAAAGCAAAACAAATGAAAAAACAGACAGCCTCATAAATACAGAGAACAAACTGGTGGTTGCCAGAGGAGAGAAAAGGGGTGAAGATGACGAAATATGTGATGGAGATTAAGAGGTACAAACTCCCGGTTATAAAATAAGTCACAGAGAGTTGAAAAGTACAGCATAGGGAATAGTCAATACTATTATAGTATGTTGTGTCATGGTGAACATTACGTAATGTATAGAACTGTTGAACCACCATGTTATACACCTGAAACTAATATAACATTGTATGTCAACTATACTTAAGTGATAAAATTATTTTTAAAAATCCTCCCTTTACCCCAGATCCCTCTCCAGCAAACACCACCTTTCTTGGCTTGCCTTTATACAAAGAATCCTGCTTTCATTCTCTCTTCCTCTTCTCTGCTGAGCCCCAGCCCATCAGGCTCTCACCCCATGTCTCCACCAAAATGGCCTTTATAGAGGTCACCCATGATTTATGAATGATCCTTATGGAGGCCATCCATGATTTATGAATGATCCTTATAGAGGTCATCCATGACTTCCACATGGTTGAAGATAATCCACAATTAGTTCTCTCATTCTTGACCCAGCAGCTTCACTGCATGGTAGCTTCAGCCCTTCCACTGGGATACTCTCCTCCTTTGCCTCTGGGACACCACTCTCTCCTGGGTTCCTTCCCACCTCTGGCTGCCCCGGCTCAGTCTCGTCCCTGCTAAGCACTGAAGCCCTCTGCCATCTTCTCCTCTGTATCCACAAATACTCCTTTCATAATCTCCTCTAGAACCAAGGATTTCAACATAAAGAGGACTCCTAAATTTCTATTTTTACCTCTAACCTCTCTCCCTCTTCACGCCCAACTGCTTACCCAGCACCTTCCACTGGAAGGTCTAAATTATTTCCTGACATAAGTCTCCAACCCAGGTCTTGATTTCTTCTTCAAACCTGCTCCTCTGAGCCTTCTCCACTCAGTAAGAGGTGAATCTGTTTATCCCACTTCTCCAGCCTTCAGTGTACAGGTTACCCCATTCTCTTCCTTGTCTCATTCTTCACATCCTTTCTGTCAAACTTGTAATATAACCCACATGATTGAGTGCCCCCATCACTACTCCTGGCCCACACCAGCCTGTCTCACCTAAGTTCTAACTGGTCTCCCCATTTTTTCTCTTTCTCCTTAGAGGTCTTTCTCCACACAGAAACCAACAAGGGTCATCCTTTAAGCACAAAAGGCAGATTACATGGCACTTCTGCCCAAAACTTTCTGCTGGCTGCACACCTCACTCACAGACAAAGTCCTTACAATGGTCCAAAGATTCCTATGTTCTCTCCTCTCTTATTTACTCTACTCCAGTCATCCTGGGCTCCTCACTATTCCTTTCTGCTGCCCACCAAGCTCCCAGGAACCTCAGGACCTTTGCACTTGTTGTTCGTTCCATCTGGAATGCCTTCCCCTCAGGTATGTGCCTAGCTCACTCCCTTCTGCTCAGATCTTACCTCAACTCTTTAGAGGACTCATCTGGACCACCTTCCCCTTATTCTGTTTGGTTTTTCTACATATTCATTCATTCAGTTTATGTATCCCTTTGCTTTCTATCTTCTCTCACTAGAATGTGAGCCCCATGAGGGCAGAAGCTTCACTGGGTTTCCCTGGCACCCAGTCCAGAGCCTGGTATGTGATCCTTTGCAATAAACACTTGCTGAGTTACTGCTAAGCCTGAAAGTAAGGATTTTATTTGGAGAAGCAGTGGAGAGCCACTGAAAACCTCTGAGGAGAGTGATCCCACACAGCAGGCTCTGGGACCATCTTCCCAGCAGTGATAGCAGGCTTGTGGAGCAGTACAGCAGTTCCGAGACAGGAAGTCAAAATATATAACATTTGATTTAGCTATCACATAGACACACTATATGTAGCAGGCCATATACTTCATCCATTTGGGGCAACTTTTTTTTTAATTCTGTGATAATAATGAAACTAGCCACCAGTGACTTAAGCCCTTAGGTTAAATACTTTACATTTAATCTTTTTCATAATTCACTATTATACCTATTTCAGAGGTGAAAAAACTATGGCAGAAAGATTTATTATAATGCCAAGAAGTTGTCAAGCCTAGATCCTCATGCAGGAGGTCTGATTCTAGAGCTCGAGTCCCTCCCCACCTCGTTCTGTTAGTCTGTGAGAGGGGCTGGCATCAGGATGTGCAAGGGGCCCGCCCATCACTACCATTCTGTAATATGGAGAGGGAGATGGAGATTTTAAGGAATTGGCTCCAGCAAGAGTTGGTGCTGTTGTCTTGAGTTGGAAGACTGGAAACTAAGGCAGGGTTTCTGTGCTCCCACCTTGAGGAGAATTCCTTCTTCTTCAGTAAACCTCACTTTTTGCTCTGAAGGCCTTCAACTGATTGGACAAGGCCCACCACATGATGGAGAGTAATCTGCTTAACTGAAAATCTGTTGATTTAAATGTTTATCACATGTTTAAAATACCTTCGTAGTAACATCTAGACTGGTGTTGCACAAATAATTGGGGCCCACAGCCTCCCGCAACTGGACACATAGATTCAACCATTGCCGTGAGTTTATCTTTAGATGTCCTGTGTATGCAGAGCCAGCCAGAGATCCACGTGGAGTATCAGGCACTTTCAAGAGGACACTTCTCTCCGGTAAGGGGCTGGGCCACTGGCTTTTCCACAGCTTTGCAAAGGTCAGAGTGTCCATCTTGATTTCCCTTCTCCTATTACTTTGCCAGGTCCCTGAGGCCTTGTAGAAGTGTTTTTCTTCCCACTATCATGGCTGTTGTTATTATCCTTCTTAATCTTGGCAGGAGGATGCCTTGGCTGGCTTCCAAGATGGAAAACTACGTTCTGTCTCCCTGACACCCTCCTGTTGCTTTTAATCGGGTGCAGAGTATCTTGTCTTCTTTCCCCAGACAGATGCTGGAGAGTGGCCTGTGATGCCTAAGGGGCCATCCTGCCCTGGCTTAGAGATGAATGGGACCTAGAATGGGGTGACACCAGCTCCAATCCTGGCTGCCACTTGAAGACGTTTGCTTCTAAGGAGATTCCCAAGGCCCCTGTGCCTATCACTTATCAGAAGGGGGCCTGGCCCAAGAATCACAATGGGCTCTAGTCCTGCCTCTGTCACTAACCTACCAGGTGACTGTGGACAGGTCTTTCCTGACCTCCAACCTTGAGATCCCATGAAAACCTGGGTCATTTCCAAGGTGTTTTCCAGCTCTAGCATCCCACCTATGCCATCATGGCTGGTCATTTCCACCATGCTTATGTACAAAGACAGGAGTCTGGCCTGAGGCAGGGTTTGCAAACACAAGAACTTAAGACCACAGCTGGGAAGCGAACCCAGGACCCTCAACTCTGAGTCCAGAGCCCTTTCCTCTCCAGTCTTCCCCATGCTGCCCACCTTCTCGAGTGCAACCTAAGGTGAGAAATGCATTTCACACTGTGAGGAGAACATCCACACAGCACATACAGCGACCAGTACGAGAGGGACTAACCTTTTATGAGTGACACTCTCCCTTTCTGCTTGTAATGCCCTCTCACTTTGTCCCACCCCTTAAAATGTATAATTCACTGATGCCCCATAATCCATATTTAAAGAAAAGCACTGTACTCTCCCTGGGGCTAAAGGACAGGCTCTGCTTTCAGTCTTTTCTTACTCTAAGAAGTCACGGGGCCCAGGTAGAGCTCCAATCTTCAACACCGGGGGTGCTAGCACAGTACACACAGACCCCAGACAAAAGGGGTGATAGGAGAGATCGACCAACCCTTGGCAAATTTAGGAAGAAACCTGGTACCTGGATACCAGTAGCTTAATAGTATTCCCAAGCTTCCCTTTGGGGACAGGGATATAGTATTAGATGCCCGTCCTCTGTTTCCGTTTATCGCCAGAATCTCATGGGTCCACCCTATGTAGTTAAATGGGAGTTGAAATGAAATTCACATCCACCATTACGAACCCACGAAGACTACACACCTCTATAAACCATAATCTTTGACTCTGGCTTTAGGCTTTAGGCAACCACGGCTGCCTGGGGGATATGACACGCAGAGAGCCATGGGTGTTTGTGTGTGTGTGTGTGTGTGTGTGTGTGTGCGCGCATGCGTGCACGTGTGCTCACGCATGCGTGCTGGGGGCAAGGTGGCTGCAGCGGTGGCATCTTGCACAGGAGAGCGAGGCTTGCTGAGTCCACTGCTCACTGAGTCCACATATGTGTCCACGGCACATATGCAGTCTGCTGAATTACACATATCAGTGCATTGGACATGTGAACCCCTTCTTTAACATTAAATCTTCCTGTTAATGATCCTCCCCGTCCTCCCGGTTGCTAGCATGAACTTTTCCTGATCTTCCTTCAGCTCCTCGGGGCCAGAAGACTGGCCCCTCACACAGGAGGCTGCCCAGAGGGACAGGCATGAGGGTGTTTGGCCTCTGTGAGGAGGACACATTCGACCACCAGTCTCGCCGAGGGAGGCCTCCCTGTGCTCCAGCCACTGCCCTCCTCCACTGGTCCTCTACCCCCATGACGGAATGGGCTGAACCCACCACCTGCCTCAGGTCTCCCCGCGCCTCCTCACCTTGACTCGGAGCCAGACCAGAACCCAGGTCATCCAGGACCAGCTCTGGGCCCAACACGACAGAGTCAGAGTTTCGGGGTCAGAGCTCACAGGCCAGCTCCATCCAGGTTAGAGCCTGCGGCTGCCCGTCCTTCTCCCCAGTGTCTCCCACACATAATAGTCTGTGTCAGAACTACTGCTCCTATATTATAAATATGCAAAACTGGGGAGGCAGCCGGCGACGGGATAAAACACCAGGGATTATTTACGAGTCCCCGACTCACACACTGGGGCTTTATTTGCTTAATGAATGGCCAGGGCCAGCCATCAGCCCGGGGATTTATTTGTCACCGGGAGCAGAAGACACTAGGACGTAGAGATGTAAAAATGACGAATGTCCCGCCTCGGCCAAGGTGGTATTTCATTGCAGGGATCTCTGGCAGGGAAGGGAAGGTGGGGAGAGGGAAGGACAGCTCGAAGGCTAAGCAGCCATGGCTGGGAGGAGCCCGGAGCAGAGAGACTGGCCAGGTTAAAAAACAAAACAGAAACAAAATCAGAAACACTGCTTTCCAGAAAGAAGGCGGAGGGACTGTCAGCCGTTCTTCCGTGCTCCTGCTCCCCTCAGCTCTCATGGAGAGCCCCCATTCACCAAACTGCCTCACCCCAGCAAAATGCTAACATGCCCACCATGAAGACCACAGGCCCAGACAGGCATGCGGTAGGAGCTCAGCTTCTTGTCAGCGACTCACTAGCAGGGGGACCCGGGCCAGTCACTTCAAGTCTCTGGAACTGTCTTGTCATTTGTAAAATGAAGAGATAGACAAGCTCTGTGGTTCTTGTAGAGACTGCCGTCTCTGTGTCACCTTGGCCACCAAGACTGGCCTCCACTCCCAGCACTGGCCTCGGGCCTTCCACCAAGCCAGCCCCACACCGGCAGCAGCAGGTCTTGTGTCCCCTCCCCTCTTGTGTCCCAGGGAAGCCCCCTGGCCTTGACTCTTGCCCCACATTGTCTGTTTTGTACCAAACACCCTGAGTGACAGTGAGGCATGGCTGCTTGGCCAGCGACTGTTCTCCCTCATCAGCCCCACAGCCAGAGGGAACCACATCATGAATGGAAGGAGAATGGACATTCTGTGGGCCACATATAGGTCATGACCTTCAAAAAGGATACTGACTATCCCTCACTCCTCGACTGGGACACGGATGGAACGACAAGGGTGACACTCTAAGACATGAAGGGAGGAGCAAGAAGGCAGAGCCCATCTCTCCATGTGACCTCATACCACAGAATCCCCCCAACCCGGCCCACCTTTGGATTATAGAGAGAGGAAAGGAGCTTCTCTCTTGGTGGAACCACAGTCTACATCCTAATCAACACGCCTCCCACAGTCCTTCCAGGGAGAGGCCGCAGCTTGAGGTCACAGCTGTGCGGCCACAGCTCATCGTCCTGAGGACAGCACTCTGTGAGAGCCTCTTGTACAAACGTCCTGGGTTATTACATGTGTGATTTCTGGACGGTGAGCAGCCGAAAAGCAGCTAAATGAATGAATAAAATCCCCATCAGACGACTTCAAGGGTCCTCATCGCTGCAGAAGCATATCAGAAATCCCTTACGGATGGACGGGCCTGCCCGCTCTGAGTTTTCAGAAGAGCCCAGGGGGAAGCAGTGGGCCTCCAGAGCCTACCTCCTGTGCTGGGACTTGAGCCAACGAGACTCGTGGGGACTGCGGCTGTTCCTAGAGGCCCAGGGAGGAGAGGCTCCCTGACAGGGCAGCGTTTGTCCACCCCCCCTCCTGGAAATCACACAGGCTGGGCACCAGGGTGGGACAGAAGAGAAAAACAAAGGGTCTGAGTCAGAGACCGCGCCACGTATTGGAAGCCAAAGCGATCTGACAGAGGCATTTAGAAGCTCAGGAAATTGTTGAAAAGGCTGAGAAAGCAAAAGTTAAGAAGTAATGGTTGATGTTCAGAAAACCAGAAAATGTAGGAATTCTAGAAACCACCACCAATGGTCTCTGCTGCCTACAGTGCAGAGTGGGGGGACACTTCTGTCACCGTTAGGAGGACATCCCGAAACGATGGCAAAACCTCACACCTCAAGCCAGCGAGCTCAAATTACGTGATGCTCACATGAGAATGTAATTTCCTCTAACAGAGATCACTCTGTGTTCAGGGAACTTAACATCATAATCTTTAAGGGACTGCAAGCCCTTTCTCAAAATTCCAGACATCCAAGTCTGGTCCTGACACCTGGAGATCCCTTCAGGGGTGATGCCTGCATGGTCGTAGGAGTCCCATCAGGTGGCCCCAGGGCTGGGGAACAAGACCCATTACTTCCCGCCTACCACTGCCTCCCACAGGTGACTGGAAATGCTCATGACAGCAAGCACCCACAAATGATAAAGATGTTTAAATAATAACAAAGTAAAGTACATGACTCGGACACACTTTTGTTCTGAGGTCACCAGAGCATTGTTTCCAAACGACTAGATTTAGGTATGACATCATCATCACAACTCGTAATGAGGAAACCCTTTTCAGTCTCACTAAAGTAATGAACACTACTTGGACCCAGTCTACCTTTGCATATGGCGCTGCAGATTCTTTGATTAGCCGCTCATCTACCAATGCCACCACGACTCCCCACCTGGGCTCATTGCTTCCTCCTCCCGTCCAACCCACCATTTGTAAAATGAAGGGTTAGACAATCTCTGTGGTTCTTACAGAGACCGACATCCCTGTGCCACCTTGGCCACCAACATCAGCTTGTTGGCACACATTTACAACACTGGGTTCCATCCAGACACCATCATGTGGAGAAAAAGGGAAGGCTTTGGATGCCCTGCCTAAGCCTTGAGAAGAGCCAGCACCCTGAGAACCCCATAAGGAAATGTGGCTTTGGGTGAAGGATCTTGGCTATACCTTCCAACTTGTAGGGAAGGACAGAGGCTTTCTCCCCTCTCTCCACACCCTCATGGAGGAGCAGAGCATGGGACAGACACACAGTATGTTCTCTCTCCGGTAAGCATCTTCCTGTTTGGGGCTGTCTCTGGCACTGATGAGTTGCCCTGCTCCCTCTCCCTGTACCTTTAGGAGGTCCTTGTAGCTGCCATCCTAACCTGCCAGGGACCTTCCTTCATGTGGAACAAGGCAGCCTTGTCCTTCAGGAAGGTCATATGGAAACCATGGTGGGATTTTGGAAGGAACACCCAGGGGCCAGACTGATGGATACACAGGAGTCCCTGAGGCCCACTGTGAACAGGCCAACTCCCCAGGATGGGTGACCCAGCAGAGGCTCAGGCACAAGACCGCACACATAGAAGAGTGATTTTTCTCAGAAAGTCTTCTGTGCTCGTGGTCCCCAGGGAACTGGTGGGGATGGCTGGTTGAGGATTTGCCTACTCGAGATACCTCCAAGCCATGACATCCCAGAATGACCATCCTCACCCGGGCTCAGGGTTGCAGATGAGAAAGTCAGGATAGGATGCAGGGAGAGCAAGGGTGACCACAGGCACAAGGACTGGAGCCCCGGGCTCCAGAAGATCCTGAATAGCAACCAAAGGCAGGGTCATTTTCATTTCAGGCTGCAAGAAACCAATGAAGTCGGCGGTTCTGGGTAGCTGGGATCGACAACTTTTGCTGCTTTTTCTTTTCTAGTGCCTTCTGAGGTCAAGCATATTATGAAGCATCTTGGGGTCAGGAAGAAAGTGAAGCAGCCCAAGGTCTGTGCAAGCAAGTGCACAACTTGATTCTGCAATCTTCCTGCTGGGTTAGCTGTTGAGAATATTCCCGCTGCTGCCCTGAGATTTTCTCTCTTTCCCAGGCTGGGAAGCCTCTCCTTGGCACAGCTCAGCAGCACTGCTGAGTGATCAAAGCCGTATCAGTCTCCCACAGATCTGCTGTCAAGAGCAGAAGGTGTGTCCCGCACTTGGGAGCCAGGAAGCCCTGCCTTGAGCGGCACTTAGCCCATGCTGGAAAAACAGCTGGGCTCTGTGGGAGAGGGTGCCGGAGGTGGGCTGCCTCCCATCCTCTCAGGGACTCCTGGATCAGTCAACCCCCAAAGCATCCCTGAGCTGGGAGGGGCCCGGAGTCACACCTCACCCCCAAGTTTAGTGCCACACAACCGAGGACATCCTTGGGTTGGGGAAAGGACTGGGCGTAATCTAGCTGGTGCTGCACGTAAAGGGACAGATGGCCATAAAAGAATCAGGTCTCCGAAATGAGGTCTGCTGTCTTGGGTGGGCTGCTTCTGCAGGTGCTCGGGCTGAGTCATGGGGAAGAGATGAGCTCCTGAGGCTTTGGGGTATCTCCAATTTGCCAGGCACTTCCTTCCTGCCTCCATGGAAAGGGTTCCCCTCTACCCATCATGTGTAGCCCGGCTCCTACTTGTAAAATGCAATGCACCAGAGGCAGGGACTAGATGGGTTCCCCTGTCTTCCCTGGTGGCCTCCGTCAGGACCCTGCACCTCCAACAACAGAACCACAACAGACTTTCTATTAAAATAAGAAAGCATGAAATTTCAACACAAGACTCTGAAATTGTCCCAATTCTTTCCTCCAAAGCCATTGGTTTAGAATGTTGCCTACCATTCCTTATGCCAGATTCTCCAGCTAAATTCCGACAATACTGTTTTGCCTGCTTGATTTCCTAAGGAAACTCCCGTGTACAGATCACAGACATCGGCTTATCCCAGGATCTGCTAAACTCTCTTTCACGCCTCAGGGGTAATGACAAGCTGCAACTTGGGGCGCCTGGCACTTCCTTTCCAGCTCTACCCTAGCCTGCCTCTGCCCCTAACCATCTGGATTTCTCCACTGGCTGAGTTCTTGCCCACGCCGCCTCCACCCCTCTCCCCTCCTGAGACAGGCAGGTGATGCCCAAATGTTAGTTCTGGCACTAATTTTTCTGCAGAATTCCCTCCCACGTTTCCAACCATCCGCATAACGTCTCCACTGAGATGTTCTCATTATTGAAAATGCACATCAGAAACTGAACTCATTATATGATAATAGCAAACAGGCCCTCATACTTGTCAAGAGATCGAGCATTCACAAGTGGCTTCTACACCTATTTTATACCCATTATCCCATTTAAATCATACACAAAGCCCTAAAATGTAGGCCAGATAGGCAATTGCGATTATTTCATAGATGAAGGGATCAAGGCTCTGAAGACCCGCCTAAGATCAAAAAGCTAGTAAATTATGGAGCCAAAACTACACTCAGTTTTTCTCCTTTCCTACTTCTCAGATCAAAGACCCAAACAGCTATCAAATCCTATGAAGTCAGGGTGCCTGGCTGGCTCAGTCAGAGCACGCGACTCTTGATCTCCAAGGCTGTGAGTTCGAGCCCCACATTGGGTGTAGAGATTACTTAAAAATAAAAATCATAAAAAAAGAAAAAAATACTATGAAGTCTACTTTCCTCCCTAAACCCTTTTATACTGGACCTGTTCTTCCATGTCCTTCTCTGCTCTAGGCTTTTGTCTCTAGCTCCCTGGATTAGCCCAGTAACTGCTTCTCCACCTTGCTGATCTTATTCCTTAGCCATTATAAAGCACTGAACACCGCCTCCCAGGAATGAAGACTGATACCAAATAATCCTTTTGAACACTTATTTCATGTTGTCACTCTTCCAAGGGAAAATTTCAAGGACTCTGCCCAGCCCATATGTCAAAATACAGTGCTTCAGTCCAGTACCAGGGCCTTGCAAAATGGCCCCACTGTCCTTCGAAGCTCTGCCTGGAGAGTTCCTGGAGAGCTCCTGCCACTCACCTAACCACTGACTTTTGATCTTTGTGATTGTTTCTCTGATTCATTTCTGCTCTAATCTTTACCAATGTCTCTCCTTCTGTCTGATTTTTTTTTCTACTTTCTTAAGGCAGAGGTTTATGTTATTGACTTGAGATATTTCTTCTTTTTAAATATAAGCCCATACAGCCAGAAATTTCTGTCTAAGCAATGGTTTAGTAGCATCTCCTAAGTTTTGGTATGTTGTCTTTTCTTTTCTTTTTTTAGGGGTGTTCACACATTTTTAAAAAGCTTTTATTTAAATTCCCAGTTAGTGAACATACAGTGTTCTAATAGTTTCAGGTGTACAATGTAGGGATTCAACACTTCCATATAACAACTGGTGCTCAGCACAAGTGCACTCCTTCATCCCCACCATCTTTTTAACCCACTGCCCCAGCCAAGCCCCCTCTGGTAACCAGCAGTTTGTTCTCTATGGTTAAGAGTCTGTTCCTTGGTTTGTCTCTCTTTTTCCCTTTGTTCATCTGTTTTGTTTCTTAAATTTCACAAGAGTGAAATCATATGGTGTCTTTCTCTGATTATTTTGCCTAGCATAATACTCTCTAGATTGATCCATGCCATTGCAAATTGGCAATATTTCATTCATTTTTATGGCTAATATTCTATTCTCTCTTTCCATATATTTATATCTGTATCTATATCTATCTATCTATCTTTAGAGATAGATACTCTCCTATCTTCTTTATCCTCATCTCTTCTTTACCCATTCATCTGTTGATGGACACAGGCTGTTTCCATAATTTGGCTATCATAGATTATGCTGCTATAAACATTAGGTGCGTGCATCCCTTTGAATTCAGATTTTTGTATTCTTTGGGTCAATAGCTAGTACGGCAAATGCTGGATTGTAGGGTACCTCTATTTTTAACTTCTTGAGGGACCTGTTCTCATACTGTTCTCCAGAGTGGCTGCTCCAAATATGTTGTGTTTTTGTTTTCATGCTTCCCAAAGTATTTTCTACCTTCCCTGGAATGTCTTCTCTAACCTGCTGGTTATGGAGGAGTATAATTTCCCAGATGCCTTTCTGTCACTGATTTCCAATTTCACTCCACTGTGGTTGGAGCAACTACTTTGCATGATTTCAATCATTTTAAATGCACTGAGGTTCTTTCATGGCCTGGCATCTGGTCTACCTGGAGGATGTCTCATGTGCATTTGAGAAGAATGCGTATTCTGCTATTGTTGGGTGAGGTGTTCTGCAGATATGTTAGATCTAGCTAGCTTAGAGTGTTCAAACCTTCTATCTCGTTTTTGGTCATGTGCTGACTTTATCCATTATTGAAAGTGGAGTAGTGAAGTCTCCAACTATTATTGTGAAACTGTCTTTTTTCTTTTAATTCCATTAGTTATTGCTTCACATATCTTGGGGGCTCTGCTGTTAGGTGATTACATGCTTACATCTGTTACGTCTTCCTGATAAATTGACTCTTCCATCATTATAAAATGTTCTTCTTGGTCACTATTAAAAAAAATGCTGTTTTAAAGTCTAATATGCCTGATATTAGTATACATCCTTCTTGTTCTTGATTGCATGTTCTATTTTTAACTATCCTTTTACTTCCAACCTCCTTTTGTCTTTAAATCTAAAGTGTCTTCTTGTACATAGCATATAGTTGGATTTTTAAAAAATCCATCTTGCCATTTTATTGGAGTGTTTAGTCCATTTAAATTTAATGTAATTAATGATAAGGCAGGATTTATGACTGCCATTTTGCTATTTGTTTTCTATATGTCTTATATCTTTATTCCTTTATTTTTGCATCTCTGCCTTCTTTTATGTTAAATGGATGTTTTCTAGTGTACCATATTTATTCTCTCTTCCTTTCATTTTTCCAGTTTTTTTTTAAGTTATTTTCCTGGTGGGTTCCCTATAGGTTATAATTAATGTCTTAATTTATAACAACCTCATTCAGATTAATACTAACTTATTTTAAATAGGATAGAAAATCTTTGCTCCAATATTGCTCCATCCAACCCCCCCCTTTTGCTTCTAGTTTTGCAGTACAAATTACATCTTAATGCATTATAAGCCTTTCAACATGGTTTTATAATTACTTTGTACAGCTGTCTTTTGAAGGAAATAGGAGATTAAAAGGGTGACAGATAAAAATACATTTACACTGTAGTAGCTTTTACTACTACTCTTTATTTTTTCATGTGGATTTGAATTACATCAAGTGTGCTTTCATTTCAGCCTGAAAGACTCTTTTTAATATTTCTGATAGGGCAGGTCTTCTAATAACCAACTCCCTCAGTTTTTGTCTATCTGAGAATATCTTAATTTCTCCTTCACCTTTGAATGATAGTTTTTACTGAATATAAAATGCTTGGGTGACAGTCTTTCTCTTTCAGCATTTTGAATATTTCATACCACTGATTTCTAATCTCCAAGATTTCTTATGAGAAGTCAGCTGTTAATCTTAGTAGGATCTCTTCCATGTGACAAGTCTCTTCTCTCTTACTGCCTTCAAGATGCTTGCTTTGTCTCTGTCTTTTGACAGTGTAATTACGATGTGTCTAGGTGTAGATTTGAGTTTATTCTACTTGGATTTGTTGAGCTTCTTGGATGTGCAGATTAATATTTTTCATAAATTTGGAATTTCTAGACATCACTTCTTGAAATCTTTCTGCCACATTCTTTTCTCTTCTTCTGGGATTCCTATAATCCTTATATTGGTATGCTCTATGGTGTTCCACAGGTCTCTGATATTTTGTCTGTTCTTCTTAATTCTTTTTTCACCCTATTCCTCAGCCTGGATAGTCTTGATTGTCTTACTTTTAAGTGTGTTGATTCTTTCTTTCTCTCTTTTTTAAAAAATTTTATTTATTTATTTGATAGAGAGATCACAAGTAGGAAGAGCAGCAGGCAGAGAGAGAGGGGGAAGCAGGCTCCCTGCTGAGCAAAAAGCCAGATGTGGGGCTCGATCCCAGGATCCTGAGATCATGACCTGAGCTGAAGGCAGAGGCCTAACCCACTGAGCCACCCAGGCACCCCTTGCTGATTCTTTCTTCTGCCAGCTCAAATCTATTGTTGAGATTCTCTAGTGAATTTTATTTTTCAGTTCTTACATCTTCCAACTCCAGAATGTCTATTTAGTTCTTAGAAAATTTCTACTTCTTTATGATACTCTCTATTTAATGAACAAATGTTTGCATACTTTCCTTTAATTATTTAGACACAGTTTCCTTTAGTTCTTTAAACATACACATAACTGCTGATTTAAAGTCCTTGTCTGTTAAGCCTAAAATCTGAGGTCCCTCTCTAGCAATTGCTATTGATTCCTTTCGTGCCTCTGTGTATGAGCCATGTTTCACTATTCTTTTGAACGCCTCACAATTTTTGGTGTTACTGAATATCGGATATTTAAATTATATAATGTGGCAACTCTGGAAATCAGGTAACTTCCGTTCTTCAGGGTTTGTGCTTGCTGCTGTTGTGGCTATTTGTGTGTTTAGTGACTTTCCTGGACTGATTCTATAAAATCTGGATTTTTTTTTTTTTTTTTTAATCAGTGCAACCACTAAAGTTCCAGCCTTTCCTGAGAGACTCTGTATGTGTTGGGGCATGCCTTCAGCATTACAACTCTGCCTCATCCTTCACGTTCTGCCTGCATAGTCTCAAAATCAGCCAAGGGTGAGAAATTAAGGCCTCCTCAGATATTTCTTGGTCATGCACACAGCTCTGCATATGTGTGTGTCTTTCTAGGTTAGCAAGAATATGTCAGCCCCCTGTTGACATCTCATTCCACAGATTTTTAAGTATTTTGGTTAGCTTCTTATTTTCCCCAACTGGTGTCACTGTTTCATGCCACAGTGATGCTAAATAATTGATGCTTTTTTTTTTTTTTTTTTTTTTTTTACAAATGCCCTGGTGATAGGGATATTTGCACTAAGTGCTCCCTGAGTCAGGTCAAATAAAGACAAGCTCCAAGAATGGGGCATTTCCAAGGAGCTGCCAGACAGGTCACATAGTGATAACTCTCAGGAGATGGGGCTACAGTGGGGCGAGGGGGAGGTGGGGGGAAGCTCCAACTCCATTCTGCTCCCTCCAGAGCAGCTAGTCCGCTGGTTTGCATAGCTACTGTAATTTCTAGGCTGTTGGTTTTTAAGAATATTGCAGAGCTGAAGCAAATGGGAACAGGGTAAGTGAAAATGTCACAAAATTCACTGTCCTTACTAATATTCAGCAATTTTTCTTGAAAAAAAAAAAAATGTTCCTGAAATTGTTGCAAGCCTTCAGTTAATTTCTAGAACTCTAGAAAAGTTGGTCTTGACAATTTTTGCCAGCATTCTCATTGTTTTCATGGCAGAGCTGGGTTTTTTTGAAATTACTACTCTGCCATTTTGGAAGTGCTCCAATGGCTGGCTTTTTTTTTTTAATTGCTATTTTATTCATGATAAAGAGTATATACAGTTTAATCAGCTTAACTATTTTAAGTCTACAGTTCAATAGTGTTAAGAATTTTTATCTTATTGTGAAACACAGCTCGAACTTTTTCACCTTGCAGAACTGAAATGCTGTATCATATACTCATTAAACAACACTCTCCTATCCTCTACTTTCTATTTCTATGAATTTGGCTATTTTAAATACCTCACATAAGTGGAATCATAAGTCGTTTTTCCTTTTCATGATGGCTTATTTCCTTTAGCATAATATCTTCAAGGTTCAACCATACTGTAGCTTGTGATAGGATTTCTTTCCTTTTTAAGGCTGCACAGTCCTCCAATATATATACTCCATTGTATACATTTTACGTTTCTATTCATCTGTTGATGGACATTAGATTGCTTCGATTGCTTCCACCTCTTGGCTATCACAAACAGTGCCTGCCATGAGAACGGGTGCACAAGTATCTCTTCGAGACCCTGCTTTCAATTCTTTTGGATATGTATCCAGAAGAAGGATTGCTGAATCACATTACCACATGATCTATTTTTAATTTTTTAGTAACTACCATACTGTTTTCCATAGTGACTGAACCATTTTGCAATTCCACCCACAGTACAACTTCTTCTTCCTCAACCATATTTGTTATTTTCTGCTTGTGTGAGCACCTTCCTTTTTTTTTTTTTTTTTTTATGGTAGCCATCCACTAGGTGTGAGGTGATATCTCACTCTGTTTTTATTTTAATTTTTTTAATGATTAGGGATTTTGAATATCTTTTCATATGCTTGTTGGCCATTTGCATATCATTTGGGGAGCAGTGTTTATCTGAGCCTTTTGCCTATGTTTAAATCAGGTTATTTGATCTTTTTATTGTTAAGCTGTAAGAGTTCTTTGCATTTGATGGATATTAAATTCTTGTGAGATAAAAGATTGGCAAATATTTTCTCCCACTCTATAGGTTTTCTTTTCACTCTGTTGTGGCCTTGGATGTACAGGTTTTTAAGCTGATGTAGTCGTATTCATCTATTTTTTTGTTGTTGCCTGTTTTTTTCATGTCCTGTCCAAGAACTCACTGCCAAGTCCAATGTCATGAAGATTTTCCCTGTTTTCTCCTAAGAGGAAAACAGTTTAGGATCTTATGTTTATGTTTTTTTTTTTTTAAGATTTATTTTATTTATTTATTTGACAGACAGAGATCACAAGTCAGCAAGAGGCAGGCAGAGAGAGAGGAGGAAGCAGGCTCCCCGCAGAGCAAAGAGCCCGATGCGGGGTTAGATCCCAGGACCCTGGGATCATGACCTGAGCTGAAGGCAGAGGCTTATTCCATTGAGCCACCCAGGCGCCCCATGTTTATGTTTTATAGTTTAGGATCTTATGTTTATGTCTTTAACGCATTTTGAGTTAAATTTTGTCTATGGTATAAGGTAAGAGTCCATATGCATTCTATTGTGGGCAAGTGTACAGTTTTCCCAGCACCCTTTGTTGAAGAGATTGTCCTTTCTGCATTGAGAGGTCTTGGCACCACTGCTGAAGAACGTATGCCCACATACAAAAGGATTTATTTCTGAACCCACTATTCTATTCCACTGGCCTATATATGTCTTTTATGCCAGTATCACACCGTTTGGATTACTGTGCTTTATCATATGTTTTGAACTCAAGAACCATGAGTCATTCAATTCTTTTTTTCTTGAAAATTTTGAAAAAAAAAATTGTTGTGGGGATTAAGAGTCCCCTGAGATTACATATGAATTTTAAGATGGGTTTTTCTGTTTCTGGAGATTTTGATGGAAATCTTGTAGGATCTGACCCAACAGATTCACAGACCACTTTGGGTAGTACTGACATCTTAACAATATTAAGTCTTCCAGTCCATGAACAGGGGATGTCTTTCCATTTACTTGTGCCTTCCTTAATTTCTTGCAGGAATGTTTTGTAGTTCTCAGTGTACAAGTCTTTACCCCAGTTAGGTCTAATCCTAAATTTTTTATTCTTTTTGATGCTATTATAAATAAAATTGTTTTCTTGATTTCCCCTTCAAAGTGCTTATTGTTAATGTACAGTGTGTACATGTAATGTTCTGTGTGTTGCTTTTGTATCCTGCAACTTTGCTGGATTCATTTATTCTAACACAGTCACTGATTTTTGAATATATCAAGTTCATTCTGGTTAGTAAGATTCTACTCATACAATTTCGTTTCCTGAGATGCCTACCCCTCACTTACAACGGGCAACAACAAGGATAATAAGCAACATCCCCTTAGAATTCTCAGTTTATAAGGAGACTTTTTATTGCAGAAAAGAACAACTAAAATAGATGCTACCCTTCTCATTTTACAGATGAGGAAATGAAATGATCTGACCAAAGTCTCACAGCAAGTAAAGAATTACCCTAAGACTTGAATCAGGGTTTGTGCTTTCTAATACCATAATTATTGCTTTATATACCACAACTTCATGTTTTCTACCAAGCAGGCCACCAGTTTTCACTATCCTCATTGACAGTATAATATGTTCTTCCTCCCATGTCCCCTAAGTCACTGATGGATCATTAAGCCTATTTCCTCAGTTCTATCATGTATGAGGTGGGGAAGGGTCCACCCTGGAGGAACTCTTTTCTCATTTGGCTCCATATTATTCTTTTTTTTTTTAAGATTTTATTTATTTGACACACAGAAAGAAAAATCACAAGTAGGCAGAGAGGCAGGCAGAGAGAGAAGGGGAAGCAGGCTCTCTGCTGAGGAGAGAGCCCGATGTGGGGCTCTATCCCAGGACCCTGAGATCATGACCTGAGCTGAAGGCAGAGGCTTAATCCACTAAGCCACCCAGGCGCCCCTCCATATTATTCTTGAAATACAGGAGTGTCACTTAAAATACGATGTTACAGATATGAAAGAGGCAATAAATAAGCATATTAATTCAACAATGATTTGTTTACCACCTGTGAAAATCAGACACCATGCCTGGCATTGGCAATTCAGTGATGAATATCAAGTCTTAGCCCCTTTGCTCGAAGAGAGGTTAACAGGGGAAGGAAATGGCCAAAACCATCAGTAGACCAAGGAAACATCAGGAGCAAAAACTGCTTGATCACACCAATCATCTTTCTCTGTCACTTAGGTTACAATCTTCAGTAGACGTTTATTTCAATCTTTGTTCTGCTTAGGCTGTGGTGCACTGGTGATGTCAGTAATATCTGGTCATATTTAAAAGTCTGAACAGGACATAAAGGTAGCAAAAGTACAGATCAATGTGTGTGGTCAATGCTCCTATGTGCAGGCCCACAGGCACACTTAAGCTTGGGAGTGGTTATCGAGAGCTACAGGCTGCAAGAAACAGAGGCCTGTATGCAATACCTCTGAGTCATGATCCCTTTATAATGTTTCACCACATGAAAAACTTATTTTAGAACCAAGTAATATAAAAAACTTTGCTTCTCTTGAGAAACTAATTTTCTTCCCTTTCTGGTAACAGGTATGAGACCACATTTCCCTTTTCATTTTGGCAACCAGGAAGCTTAGAGTCAAATGTGAAGCTTAACTATAATAGTTATTGAGTTTTTTATTTGAAACTTTGCATTCTTTCCCTGATTTCTTCCCAAACTCTTTCTGTTTCTCTACTGTCACAGATTTATGATGTATACTGAGCCTACATCAATTTATTAAGATAGGAAAATTGTTCTATTAATTTTTTGACCATACTGAAAGAGGCTAAAAGGAATGAGAGGTATTCTCCCTGTCATCTGGAGGAAGATGAGAATGTACTCTGAAACTGAGATGGGCCTGGTTTGTGAAGGTACGAAGAGTAGGCACTGGGGCTTTTCTTCCTGCAGTGCCCTGCGACTACGCGAGTGGCTCTCAGGAATAAAAACAAAACAAAACAAAACAAAACAAACAAACAAACAAAAAAACTGGTGCTTCCAGCCTGGGCCCTTAAGCTCTCTCAATATGGAAGCAGAGGAGACACTGCCCTGTAGGCCACATGGGGTAGGACATGACCAGGATGGATCCCAAACAAGAGGGTCCTTCATGCAGCTCTTCAGAACTAGTGAGAGCCCTAAGGCTTCTTCTGTACAGTCCTCAGGGAGCAGTTGGGGGCAGGGGTCTCTCAAAAGACAGATTAAATTTCCTGCCAGCTCAGCATGTGGAAGCTTGGCACCGATTCAATTTGATTTAGAGAAATAAAGAAATGTGACATTTCTTGCACCCTACTGTTGTGGCCTGGAATTTATACCTGATATGTGAGATATAAATAAATGAATGAATGAATAAATAAACCGGAGGCCAGAGTGCCTGGGATGAATTCCCAATTTGCTGCGTTTCTACTGTTAGGATCACGCAACCTTGAAAGAAAAAGGCTAATGGAGAATTAGCCCAATAAATGCCATCTGTAGGGACTGCATGGTAAGGGATGAGGGTACAAAAAAAAGCCAAAGATAGTTCCAGACTTCACAAACCTTATGATTTAATGTGGGCCTCCCATGTCAACCATAAAACACAGTTAGAACAAGGACAGCCTTAGTGTCATGCTACACGTTATTATTACGTGCTCACTACACATAAGGCACAAAACAGAAAGGTGAGGATTAAGATCGCACCCAGTGGGCAGGAAGGACGCAGGCTGGTGAAGAAGGCATGACAAGTAGAATAACAAAACATTAGAAGAGTGACATGCATTATAAAAGTGACTTGCTAAGTACTATGAAAGGAGGGGTCATTTCTGTCTGATGAGTGAGAAGGCATCAAAGAGGATGCCTTCAAAGAGGATGGGGTGTTCAGGCTGGTCTTGGAAAATGGAAAGGACCTGAACAGAATAAGGTGGCCGGAGGGGGCGCTGCAGGCCAAGGGTGGTGAAGGTGTGGGCCCCCCACCTGCTCATGCTCAGGGCTGTAAGGGTGTGGGAAGCGCTTATTCATGGATGCCCCTTATGGTGCATGAGGATGAATGGGATAAGTGGCAGTGAGAAGACCAGAAAGGTACATGCAGGTTGGTCACAGACAGGGTTTGGACATCATGCTCAGGGTTCAGGCTGTAAGCTCCAGGCAAGGTAAAGGGAGGTTACAGATGTTTGAACAGAGAAGGCTCAGGGTAAGAAGGATGCTTTGAGCAGCTGACTTGAATAGCTGAATGTGGGATGATGCCTTGGAGAACACGGATGAAGCAGTTACAGGGCTAAGTGTTGTGAAGTCCACGAAAATGTCTTGAGCACTTGAACTATAACAGAAGCAGAGGGTCATGGAGAGAATGCAGGAGATGCAAGAGAGTTTGCAGAGGTGGAGAAGGTGAGCTGGGGGCAGGGAGAGAAGGAAGAAAGCGGATGTCAAGAGATGACTCTGGGCTTCAGGCCCACGTGAAACAGGGAGTACAAGAGGAAGATGATTCAGGAGGAACATGATGAGCTCAGGTGAGAGTGCACTGAGCCCGAGGTCCCAAGAGGCTCTCAGATGAGATGCTTAGCAGGTACCTCATGTGTAGAGACATATTATACAAATGTGTGCTCAGTTTTATACATTTATGCCCTGATCTTTCATAACTGATAAATTAGTGGAGATCCACAGTCATTGAAGAAAAGGATTCGTCACCTTACAAAAGCATTAATAATAGGGCACTTTAAATAGCTCCCCTGGTGAATATAAATAGGCTTCAATATTTTTTTGGAAAGGTGACTTACACCTCTCTTTTCACAAACTCATCTGCTGTGTTAAGTAAAGCAAATCTATGTACGAATATGGAATGAACTGGGAGACTTCAGCCAGGTAAAATTAGTCCAGGTAGATGTCATGAAGGAGGTGATGGATCTTAACGGGATTACGAAAAGGGTGGTGTTTGAATTGGTGAAGAAGAAAGACTGAGGGCTCAAAAAGCAGGGTGGACCTTAGTCTCACCAGGACGAACAGCCTCCCATACTCTCCCACTCCTCCTCCACCCTAGGCATGGAACCAGTTGGGGGGTGGGGCTGGGAGGTGGGTAACTCCATCTACCTATCCATTGAGGTGGAATCTTTGAAGTCTCCTTCACTCCCTTCCTCTTTCTTGCACTCTGTATCCAACCCATTGGAAAACCCTGCCGGCTCTCCCTGACAAGCATATCTCGCATCTGCCCATCTCTCCACTTCTCTGGGGCTGCCATCTTGAACCAAGCCACCACCACTTTGGCCTGGATTCTTCTAATAGCCTCCTAATAGGTCTCACTGCCTCTACCTTCCCCTCCTAAAGCCTATTTTAGTGCAAAAGCCAGGATGGTCCTTCTCAAATATAAGTCAGGTTATCTCATTTCTTTCCTCCAAACCACCACCAGGGTTCCTCATTTCTTCCGGATCTAACCCAAAGTCCTCCTTCTGGCTTACAAGGCCTTACCTGACATGGTTCTGGTGACCTGTCTCATGTCATCCCCACCAGCTCCCCCTACCCTCACCTGGCCCCACCACAGCAATGACGTCAGCCCATTGCTGTTCTTCGAGCTTTCCTGTGCACTCTCATGTGAGAACCATTGCCTTGGTTCTTTCCTCTGCCTGGAACACACTCCCCCGGATATTGGCAAGACTGAATCCCTCACCTCCTTCCAGTCTTTGTTCAAACCTCAAACCTTTGTCACTCTCACCCCCTGAAATGCTACAGCCTACCACCTGCCCCTCCTCGGTATTTCCAATCCCCCACTTTGCTCTCCTGTTTCCTTTTCACACAGCACTTATCTCCTTCTGACATACCGTATACTTGCCTTCTCGAACATGCTTATTATTTACTGGTTATCTTCCCTTGATAAAATAAAAGCTCTGTTAGAGTTCTTTATCTGTGTTGTTTTGTACCTAACTCAATGTAAGCTGTTCAAGAAACAAACATAGGAATGAGTCAATGAATGGATGAATGAAGATTAAAAAAAAAACAAAATAAAACAAAACAAAAACCATGCAGACAAACAAGGGGAGAAAAACCACAGCTCAATAACTCCAACCCGAGAAACACTGTCCTTGGAGATGGAAGACAAAGGACCCAATACCCGCAGGGCCACGTCTGCCCGTGGGGCTCCAGACAAGGGGCTGAAAACTTGCTGGGGCCCTCCACCTTACCAGGGAGGGGCCACGTGATTTTATTCTTGGTGCATTCCCAAAATTATTTCATTCATTCCACAGATAAAAATTGAGGACCTGCTACATGGGAGGTCCTGTGTATATGAAGATTAGTAAGACATCACACCACACCAGTCCCTTCCCACAGTCCAGAGAGACCAATATGTAGACAAAGAATGCTAACAGAATATGGTTTCAGATGTCTCTACAAGGTGTCGTGGAATCACAGTCACAACAATGATGAAATAATAGGAGGAATGGCAAAGGTAAACAGTGACCAGGGAATGGGCCTGCCAGGCTGTAGGGGGCCTCGCTGCACCTTGGAGAGCAGCACCAGGAGGACCAGGCCTCTGAGAATGCGGTCAAGTTTCCTGCCTGCTGACTTCATACACTGTCCTCTACAACAACAGAGCCAAGGATTAGCAACTTCTTAGAAGACCATTTAATCATTCAAAGATCAATTTTTGCATGGGATCATTTCTTGGTGTTCCCATTCGTAAACCCTTGAAAGCCACACAGCGTTGTGAAAAGACAGGCCTTTTGTCCCGACACATTGGAGTTCGCAGAAACACTTGTAAGGACTCGGCAATAAATAGCACAGGGCTCATTTCATCCAGCAACGGCGTTGTGCTTGCAAACTCAACACGCCACCCCCTTAAAATATGCACCCCTGGAAACTTGCATAGAGCTTGCTTTCCCCTGAAAACCCAAGGTTCACATTCAAATCAAGTAACGTTTTCTCTCTCGCATTCCCGATTATTGTCATCTACTGACAACACCCCCATTTTCACCAAGACATTGATTTATTAAGTGTCCCTCTGGGCCCAGGATGTAATTCAGAGCAAGACAACAGAGGCATGGTCTCTGTATTCTAGAAGCTTTTACTTCAGTACTCTATATTAGCAGTACACAAACCAGAAAGGAGTCTTCTAGAAATGGCGTCCTCACTACACTCTATCTCAGGTGCATTTGGGTAGTTAGAAGCATGGTGGGTCCGATCCATCAAAGGCATTGGAAACTCAAACCAATAGGATCATAGAAAATCACCATCTAGAAAACCTTCAGAAAGGGCTTCAAGAAGAGAGGTGAGGCAGAGACGTCAGGAGCTATGTGAATGCTGGGAAGAGAAAAATAATGAGGTTGTGCAGGCAGAGGCTCAGGTACAGGCGCAGGTGAGGATGGGACCGCTGAAATCTGTGAACATCACCCATAATCTGGGACAGGTGGGTAGATGAGAAAACTAGCCCAAACTTTGAACTCTAAAGTGATAAGCCACGAGGGGGCCATTTCTACGTCCCAGCACCCAGGGACCTAAGCACCGCCATCATCCCCAGCCAGGATTAGGAGCTTGTCCAACTGAGTGAGGTTCAATAACACTTGAGATGCCAAGCGGGGCTCAGGTCCACCAACGAGGAGAGGCCTGTTAAGAAACCCCACGTCCCTGGGTTTCCCAGGCAGCCCATTATTCAAGGATGGAAGTCTTTTCTACTTCTTGAACAAAAAACAAGCCCAGATCCAGAAAGAACTTTCGTGATCCCTCCCCCATGTTGATAAGAAGCTTGCAACTGCCTATTTCTCCCGTTCTCTGTGGTTATCTGGAAACTGAAAGTAAAAGGTCACGCCTTGCAGCAGGAACCACTAATGACCTCCGTGGTGACCTCTGTCTGCTCTTAACTTCCTACCCTCTACCTCTATCTCTTATTCTATACTACCATCATGCTGCTCTTACTGTATGCGCCCCTCAACCGTTTGTACAGCAAAGCAGAGAATAATATTACAATACAAGAGTGATAATAATAATAATAATAATAGTATGATACTTTCATTGGGCAGGTTAGGTTACAAACTGTCATTAGGTTAAGCTTTTCATGGGCATCCTATTTAATCCTTGCCGATAATGGGTGTTATTATCATCCACATTTGACATGAAAGATCGAGAAAGAGAGAGAGAGAGAAAGCAGAGGAAGTTGAAATAATGTGGCCAAGCACCGGAGATGGGCTTGGATCTCAGGAGGCCGATCCAGGAGCCCACACTCTCATAGCCCTACACACCTACACGCACAGGCATAAACTACTTGGTAGAGCACTGTTTGGGAAAGGTCACGTGTGTGGTATGGAAATTCATGACGGCCACCTGCCTTTTGAATGGCGCTTTACCGTAGGATTCATTGTTGGCTCACAAGCCACATCTGGCCCTTAAATTTGCATAATTTGGAGTCTCGGCTACCAATTTTTTCTAATTGAATTGAATTTTGCTCTCCAGTTTGCTGCTCTCACCATTCTTCATGACTGCCCAGTCCAGTCATGGATGTCCCTCATTTCAAGGTCACAGGCCTTGCTTCAGAATTCTCAAGATCTTCCCCCATCTCTCAGCTCGTTTTAAAATCTTTCTAGAAGGAAGGCAGGGCAAACATCAAAATCATCTTTTGCAAACAGAGAAGCTCAGGCTCATAGCGGCCAAGCCCCTCAGCTGGGCTCAGATGTGAGGAGAAGGTGGTGCGGCCAGAAACAGACTCCATCCGGGTCTTCCACCCTCCCGGTAGAACTCTGACGAACACAGGGTGCACAGTGCCTGCCATCAGCGGGGGGAACGAACACTCCCCCAGGAGAGAACAGAGCCAGGTCTGCCTAGCAGGAGGCTGAGCTGCAGACATCAGGCTGCCAAGAAAAGCATGGGGGAGCCCCTCCTTGCTGTCCCACCTCCCCCACACCCCCAATCAGACCCAGAGAGGTAACAGGTCTTACCACAGCATAACTCAAAACAAGGGCCAGGAGCCCGAGGTATTCCCCAGTCTCCCTTCCATATACAAATTCTCGAGGGCCCAGTCCAGTGACCTTGAAGGGCTCCTTTCTCCAGCAGAGGGGGCACCAGAGCCAGGGGTCCCAAATCTGGCTGCAGGACACGATCACCCAGGAGAGTGCTTCCAAAATGCAGATTCCCGGGCCCCAATGTATCATAAACTCTGCCAGTGGGCCCTGGAATCCGCATGTCAGCCAGCTCCACAGGGTGAGTCACATGCCATAAGGGGACAAAGTGGTGCCAGAAAGTTCTTACTCACCACGACTGGAAAGAGGGCACATCCAGTCAGAGATGAGCTGTGGGAGCAGAGCTCGCCCACCCACCTCATCTCCAGGCTCATTTCCAGTTCCAGCGCCCGACCTATTCTGGGAGCACAGGCTGGCAGCCAACATCAGTCCCTCGGGGCTCTGGCTTAGGGTCTATAATAGGGAGATTTAGAACATTCTCTTCCAAAGCTGCTGAGCACGCGGGATGCCTCCAAACATCTGAGAACAGGCTCCCGGCCCTCTTGGAGAGACTATCCCGACACGGGAGCCCTGAGACCGCCTGGCCAGGCTCCAGACGGGCATGCTCAGCGGCAGGGATACCCTCATCAACACCTGAGGAGGACTTCTGGGCATATGTGCTGCCCACCCCAGGCAGGAGGGCTGGGGTCAGGAGACCCATGATGCTCTGCTTTTCCTGCTTTCTATCAAGAATTACTGGCTCTGTAGCTTTTGGCTAGGGGACATAGGAATGCCCCAGTGTGCCTCAAACCACCCACTTCTCCCCTGTGAGGATCCTGACTAGGGATGACAGGGCTCTACTCTCGTAGCTGATAACCCCTACTGGGACCTGGACGGCAAAACCTGCTCTGGAAGCCCAAGGCTGAGGGAGGACCTCTCCCAGCCCCCATCCAATTCCAACAGGGACTACTCACCAGCCTGTGGACACTAAAGCAGCGAATGGCCAGATCCTCAGGAGCCAGAAATGACCAGGCCCTGGAACAGCCTCTCAGGCCAGCTCCTGCCTCGTTTCTCCTCCCACACCAATACCGGCATCCTCCCATGCAGCTCTGCCATTAATCCTCCACACAGAAATGCCCACTAGGAACCACGGTCTCATCCTCTTCTTACTGAAGGTCCAAGAGCTCTGAGCTGACTCCTTCATCTGTGCTGCTGCTGTTCCTCTCTCGATCTTGGGCCAGGCAAGGCCCTGCCCCAGACCCCAGAGAAGCCCCTCCTGCCCTTATGATCAAGACTGAACTCCAGCCCTTCTGCTCCTCAGAAGTCAAGGCCCTTCCCCTGACCTGCTCATTCTTGCTAGGACTCCTTCACTGGACAAATGCTCCTTCCAGCCCACAGGTCCCCCCTTCTTCCCTACCCCCCTCTCCCTTCCCCCTTCCCCCTTCCCAGCCAGCCCTCCCTCACAAATGAGAAGGGAGGAGCCCAGCTATTACAGATACCCTGTGCTGTCCTTGCAAACCCTGCGTGTTCTCATAAAGTGTATTTTACTCAGCTCTCTCTCCGTCGTGGAACGCAGATACCCACTTCCTTACTTCCTTGACAATCCTCGTCTGCCCTACTTGGGCATCTGACTGTCCACTTCAGTGTCATCCGCCTCAGACCCCCCCATCTCAGGTGAGGGTCTGTGTCTTCAGCTCATTCAGGTGTCACACAAAAAACTCATTAAATGCTCAAAGTGGGAACGATTATCGCACCGAGAAAGAAGACTCGAGGTTCCTCAGAAATCTCTGAAGTCCAGTCAAATGCTCCTTACTGCTCCAGGCCAGGACTGAGCTGGCTCCAGCCACTGGACGGCACTGAGTAGAGGCCTGGAACCACGCTGGCGGCTCAGTCTCTGGCCCTTGGTCATGGAGAAGCCCTGAACTGTGATGTGCATGTGGCAGGGGTGAGGAGGGTGAGGGGGTCCAGGGCAGAGGAGGTCTGCAGGCTGAGGGGGGCAGAGGAAGCCACGGGCAGAGCAGGGAGGACCGAAGCAGACAGTGCTCCTCTTAGAATGGCGAACCAGGAAGAGAGCAAACTGCAGACCTGTGGGCCTCTGAAATCCATACCCCCTCATTCGAGATTCTGCTCAGACCTCCTTCACTGATTCCCTTCTGACTTCACATTAAACTTTACTACAATGCACAGCTTGTAAATGGCATCAAAACAATTTACTATAGCCTTTATATGCCTTGGTTTAAATAATAAACATTTTTATCTCACTCTTCTGTGAAATGAAACTCTTGGGGGGCAAAGTGTGAAAAAGTAGGAGTGGGACCAGGAGGTGGGGGGTGCTCGAAGGAGCAGGAAATGAATGTCGCACGTGGCTGTGTGGGGATGTAGGCCTTCCCCCTGGCTAGCCTCCACCAGCAGCCCTGTTTTGCTCTGTCTCTGGGCCAAGTACTGAGTGCCACAGGCCAGGTCCTGTGGGCAAGGGGCTGGGTGGCTGGGCCCAGCTCACCAGGGTTCCAGAAGCACACAGACATGACAGGCTCAGGATAGGCTCCATAGCCCCATAAGATGTATCCAAGGGGCATGGGCCAAAGTCAAGCTGGGGAGGAAGAAGCGAGGGGAGGACTACCTGGGAATGAGGTTTGCAGAGAGACATTCTGGGAATAGAACTGAGCAGGACCCCAGCAAGGTCCCTCATGAGTTTGAGGTTATAGGAGCCTGGCTCCTGGCAAGGGCACCGCCCTGAGAAGCAACGGAAGCCAATTGCTTCTGGGATGTTCTAGGTCAGCACTAAAACCCCTTAAATAGAAATCATTCAGGCTCCCAGACCTCTTACTAAACCTGAAGACTCAGCAACCGGCCAGCTTGTTACTTTCTTTAACTAATGCCTTTCTATTTTCTGCAGACTAAACAACTCGATTCCATTAGATGTTGTAAAATATTTACCAGGTGGCCAGGATGGCTTCCTTCCTCCCAGTGTGCCAGAGGGAAGAAAGCTCCAGGCAGGTCTCTGAATGAATGAACATCAACAGACAGCACCATGAGCTTCTGGTCAGTGACACTCAACCAGGGACTTGCGGGCTGAGGAGCAGAAGAGGGGAGAGCGGGGCCCAGCCAGTGGAGTGAGTGGCACACAGACCACACCTGCACAAGCACTAAAGGCAATGTGACATCCAGCACCAAAGCCTGGAACTGAAAAACAAGTGAAAGCCAAATCAGGTCTGGAGTGAGTAGTGACGCACCCGTGTTGGGTTCCGAATTGTGATAAATGGTCCACGGGGCGTGCGATGATCACGTTAGGGGGGGCTAGGTGAGGGGTGTGCAGGGACTCTCTGTATTAGCTTTGCAACTTTTCTGTGCATCTAAGAGAATTCTAAACTAAAAAGTTTAATTTTTGAAGAAGTGACTGTGCTGCCCTTCTAGGGATAAAAGGGTCTCCATATCACGGGAGTGGAGTCTGGGGGCAGCCCAAGGAATCAGACAGGAAGACAGTACAGAGAAACCATTTCATCCCAGGAAAAGGCCTCTGGATGGAGGGTAGAATGAACCAGGTAGAAGGCCTTGAGCCACATGGACTACTCTGGACTGCCATTAGGCAGCCCATCAACAGAATCCTTTTGAACCTGCCTCCAGGGATTTCACAGAAACCCTCCCCCAGCCGGGTATGTTTGGAATTCTCAACCACGGCCCATGAAGAAACAGTAACATCCCTCACCAGGGAGGGGAAGGCTGTCAGTCATTACCCATCTCCCATCCCCCATTTCCCATCCCCCCCTCCGGCCACCCCCTCTGCTGAAATTGGCTTTGGGCTTTCCCAACGTCTCCTATCTTGTACCAGCTTCTTTTGGACAGGGGTGGTGGATCAGGTGAATATGACCACTGAGGTATGTACCTTCCCTGTCTCTCCAGCTCCTGGTCTGCTCCCACCACACCAAATCTCTGCTCTGAATACAGGTGGTCATACATTCTCACCCAAGGCAACAACAGAGTCTCTCAATTGCCAGAATGTGGCATAGGGAAGGTATACAGTTAATTTTGTGTTTAAACCAGGGTAGGCTACAGTGCCCAGTTGGCCAAACACCAGCCTAGATGTTGCCGTGAAAGTATGATTTGCATGAGATTCACATTTACCATCAGTAGACTGTGTCAAGCAGATGACCCTCTGTCATGTGGGTGGGCTGTGTCCAATCAGTTGAAGGTCTTAAGAGAACACAGAGAGATCTCTCCCAAGCAAAAAAGACTGACATAGTAATAAGAAGAGAAGGGGAAATCAAGATGGACACTCTGACCTTTGCAAACCTCCTATAGAAAAGCCAGTGGCCCAGCCCCTAACCAGAGAGAAATGTTCTCCTGAAAGTGGCCAACATTCCCCCTGCACCTCTGGCTGGCTCTGCACACTCAGCACGTCTGGACAAGTTCATGGTGATGTATCTATTCTGAGTCTTGCTATTCTGAGTCAGCTGGGCAAGGCTATGGGGCCCGGTTTATAGGCCAACACCAACAGTCTCAATGTTGCTGAGAAGGTATGTTAACCATGTGATTAACATTTAAATTGGTAGACTTTGAGTGAAGATTAACATTTAGCTCAACAGACTTTGAGTCTAGCAGATCGCCCTCGCTCACATGGGAAGGCCTCACCTAATGAATTAAAGAACAAAGACCAAGGTTCTGAAGCTTCCCAGAAATGAAGGAATTCTCCTTAAGATGGCCACCCAGAAACCCTCCCCACATTTCCATCCTGCCTGGCCTGCTCAAGGAATTTCAAACCCAAGACTGCAGCATCAGCTATCCCCTGAATTTCCAGGCCTGTAGATTTTAGTCTCACCAGTCCCACAATCATGTGAGCCAATGCCTTAAAATTAATCTCTTTCAGAAAGAGAGATGGATGTAGATGCAGATCTACAGACACACACATAGGCCAACACTGGTTCTCTAGAAAGCCTTGACTGATACAAGGGAAGCAGGGAGTCCAGAACGTCAGAGGCAGGGGCAGAGGCACCCGTGCGTGGCCTTCACTATCCTGCCGACGTCCCTCTGTGGTTTAGGGGCTGTGACACCCCACCATGGGCGCTCCCACAGCTGCAGCGTTCAGTCACCGAAATAAAGAGTTCGTATTGACTGTCTTAAGAAGATGTCTTTCCCTGAACTCAGAAGTGACAGGAAATGACAAACATTTCAGAAAATAACTCAGTGGACATTCCCCCCCGCCTTTCATTTTCAGCTCAAAAATAACAACACATCAGTCAACGTCCTACTCCCCCCTCACTCACATGCGCTCCTGGGCTGGCAGAATCTCCTCAGTGAGAAGAACAAATACTCCGTCTGCCAGAGAGGAGTGCTCAGAGGGGTGCTGAGTTAGCCACCTCCCAGGGGCAGGCCGCGGGTCCTTGTAAGTTGTCCGGCCCGCAGTTCTCACAGGGCTGAGGAAAGGAGTGGCATCTGGGAGGCAGCCCAGGACCTGTGGGCACTAAGCTGACCCAGGAGACCCCAGGCTTGGGCTGCACCCCCAGCCCCCCACACGACCCTGAGCCACTCATCTTCCTGCGCTCTATGAGCCTTAGGCCCCCCTCTCTGGGAAGCAGAGAACCTTCACCCGACAGAAACACTGACCCACACCGTTGGGTGCATGACATCTCAAGGTCACATCCTTCGTGCTGCCAGAGGACATACTCAAGGTCAAACAACAGAGTGGAAAGCTGAGCATTTCACTTGGTTCACTTATTCAAGGATGGATAGCAAAGGGCAGCTGACTGCTCTCTGGAGAAGCCCGGTCCCCTGGAAGACATAGGACATTCTTCCTCCACTTAGCCGAGACACCCCTTCCCTTGGCATCAATGCAAGCCACCCGGGCCCCTTCCCCCGGATCTACTACCAACTCAGAGGAACGTGTGCTCGGGAGGCAGAGGAGACACCCCAGCTCCGTCCACCTCGCCCGCAGAGGACAGCTGAGCAGCACACACTGTAGAAATGTGGTCTTCTTCGTGAGCTTCTGCCTTTGGCCTTCAAATTAGGATTGGCGTACTTACCAAATAAAGATACGGCATGCCCAATTAAATTTTAATTTCAGATCAACTATAAATGCATCTCATGCAGGATTTGGGACACGCTTATAGTTTTAAAAAATTGTCGTTTCGCTGACATTCAGAGCCTCTAACCGGGAATCCTCGATCTTACCTGGTCTCCCTACTTCCAAGAGAGGAGACTCCTGAGAGCTACAACATCAAGCCCGAGGTGGTCGCCAGCCTCTGGGCCTCACCTTCCTCTTCCTCACTCAGCCCAGGCCCAACCCAAAGCTCAGGGACTGAGCCCGATACACACACAAAAGCAGAGTCTCAGAGGTCCCAACCAGCCCCCACACTGGGCTCCAGGCTTGAGCCTTGCATCCCACTTCCTGTGCCTGCAGGCCTGTGCTAGTGCTCTGCCCAGGACCTTTCTGAGAACCTTTGCACATCCTCAGGTCCAGTGCCTAAATCCCAGCATAAATCCCAGCCACTTGACCTTGGGTACCACACCCTTCCCGGTGGGCGTGTGACTGAAGACACCTCCAGCCCCGACTCCTGTGCTGACTGCAGGTGGAAACTCATCCACCAACACCTACAGCTGGGTAAGCTCTCCACCAGGTGAGTGGGACTCTTCTTGGCCCATCTGTCCCCACCAGCCTTGTCAGGCCCTCCTGTCTGCTCATCTCCAACACTGATAGCCATGGGTCAGATCTTAGCCAGGTGTGGTTCCGGAGCAGGACAACCCTTCAAAAGAAGACTCCCCAAAATACATCGAGGGACCATCCCACATGGGATCGTCCATCACTTTCCCCCAGGTACCTGTCCCATGGGTGGCCTGAGTCCAAACACAATTTTATTCTGATTACACTGGCTTCTTAGCTACCTTGCCTGCAGAACAAGAGACACGGCAGGGCATTCCTATTTTACGAAGGACTGATCTTTTTCTTCTTATGCTGGTCTTCAGACCATAGTGTTCGAGTGACTAGCAAGTCCGATTGAGGCTAGGAAGACCTCTCGTACTAGTTCCTGCCCACCTTGGAGAGCCTGTCACTGCTGGGTAAGAAGCCCACCATGGGGTCATTAGGCAAAGTTCGAGGAGAGTGCGAATGAACACCATTCATTTCTCCATCCTTCCCTCACCTGCTGAATTTAGCACAGGCCCCCCTCTGAGCCAGGCACTACATTAGGCTCTGTGCATGTGAGCAGAGCAAGTCAGTGTCCTGCCTGATTAAGGGAGAGAAACAAATAAACTGGCCAATTCAAGGAAGTGTGACAAATGCTTGGATCCCCTGAGATGCGCTACTTAACGGCTATTCTTGTTTGTTTGTTTTTGTTTGTTTGTTTGTTTGTTTGTTTTTTTAGTGGTTAGAGATAAGATGGAAGTCCCAATAACTTATGGGTGGACTTACTCTGGCCATTACATCAACGTGACCAAAGACAGCCTTGGCATGGTCCACTCTTGTCATAGAGGGCCTGTCCTCCGAGAGGCTCTCCCATCTGCCTGATCTGAAATGCCACTCTGCACCCATCACCCCATTTTATCCCTATTACGGCATTTATTGCTGCCTGGCCTCTCCTTCCCTGTTCTCTGTCTCGGCCTAGAGCAGACTCTGGTCTGGCTCACTCAATGTTACCCCTGCCCATGTCCATGCCATGGAAGTGGGCTGCATCAGTGAAAGAACAAATGAATGAACAGAGAGAACAACCGCCCACGGGTTCCCAGCCTCCAGGGGCCCTTGAATGTAGTGACAGGGCACCACAAGCCATCCGCTTATATTCCAAAGCCTAGCAGACTGCCTCTGCTTGATAAAGTCCCATAGGAGAAATAAGACGTTACATTTCTTTGCCTTTGACTGGAATGATACCAATGCCTTTAGTGTTCCTGGTTCCCATACCAATCAGAAACTCTAATTAGTAAATACATTTTGGTTCCTGAAAGTGGGAGAACAAAAGCATCGTAACATCAGAGCCACTTATTTAGGGGACAACGTCCTTCAAGACAGGAAACCATAGAAATCGGAAGTACTAACAGGTCCTTGGGGTGGAGAGACAGGAATATCCGCCTATTTTCTGGTGAGCAAGTCTGAGGCGTGGGCCCCTGTAGAACCACAGGCAGGAAACTCTGAGCCAGAGTTCTGTCCACCAAACCATCTGAGCAATGGAGGATTCAGCCTGAAAATAGTGCTCATAAAAGAAATCATGCTCTGGAAATGGAGTAATTTAAATGAAAGCTGAAATTATCATTCACAGCACAGATACAATGTGTCTTCAGGCTCACTGCTATCGAAGGGACCATCCATGGAACACTGGCAATCTTGAGAAGGGCTAATGAAAATTTGGAAAGTGCACCCCCATTAGCAAGGTGCCAGCATACTTCTTTCCACTTATTCTAGTTTATTTCAAAGAGTGTCAATGACACAGGCAGTTATCCCTTGAAAGCTGACCTTTGGGCAGCACTTGAAATGTCAGGGCTAAAGGTGCTGGAGAAGCCACAACCTTGTCATTTCCCTTGATCCACAGACTGGTTTTTGCAATGCAAAACTTCGGGGTTGGAACAGAAGAGCCCAGGTCAGCTGATACTCTAGCTGCTAGAGGCCAAAGGGGCCACTGTGTCATTATCTGCTCTCAGAGCCCTGGCGCATACCCTGCCACTCGAGTGTTTCTGTCACTTGCCTGCAGAGCACTGGGTCATGGGGAGAGGGTGCTCCCTGTGTCACAGAAGGACATAGTCAATGGACAAGCTCCCCTCTGGCCAGCCCCTGGCCACCTGAAGAACTGGACATTGGATCTGTAACATCTCCTACTTTCCAGCAGGGGAAGAGACCCCCATAGTACAGCAACTAGCTGCTTTATTTCTCTTATGAAGAATGGCCCAGCCAGAGAAGATGGCAAAGAGCCACAGCCTGTCCTGAGCAGAAGACCTTCAGCAATGCCAGATGGGACCCCGGAGAGGCGTGTATGTACAATGTGAAAAGCCATGAGTCTCCTCATCTGTGTGCTTTTCTTCAGAGTGTAGCCTGGTTTAAAAGTTAGATGTGTTCTTGAAAATTCAATTTACGATTCTGAAATTTGGGTCAAATTAGAAGCCCCAGGGCACAAGCCATCTAAAGCCGTGGTTCTGGGTCTCAAACAGCAATATGCCCACAAATCACCCAAGAAACATATCAAATGCAGGTTACTAGGCCCTGTTCCCCCAATTCTGAATCCTTGGGCCTGGGGTGGGGTCTTGGAAGTCTATATTTTAATAAGCTCCCCTAGTGGTTTTAGGGTAGGCGGGGGATGAAGAGTTCACACTCTGAGGAAGCATTTGTCTCAGAAGCTTGATTCTCTGAAAGGATCAGTGTTGACGTCAGTGAATCCAGAGACAGAAAGCACCAGAACAACCACAGAGCTTATCTAGGGCTCTTAGCCTTGGGTCTCAGGGAATCACTGGTCAGGTCCTGTGACTGAGACCTTTGAGGTATCACCGACCACAGTCTAGTACCTCCACAGGGAAGAACATGCTTAGGGTCACGACCCACCAGCCCGGGGCCTTTGGAACCTTCTGTGTGTATACAGGCCGCGGGAAGCCCTTCTCAAAATAATGCTTATAAATGCATAAAATAAAGTGCACACTGATACAAAGGAAATAAATCATATTCAAATGTGGTTTTCCAAAATGTTTTTTTAAACTTAATAGAATAGGAGAGGAGTCAAGATGGCGGAGGAGTAGCAGACTGAGATGACATCCGGTTGCAGGAGATCAGCTAGATAGTTATCGAACCATTCCAAACACCTACAAACCCAAAAGAAGATCGAAGAGAAGAAGAGCAGCAATTCTAGAAACAGAAAATCGACCACTTTCTGGAAGGTAGGACGTGGGAGAAGTGAATCCGAAGAGATGGGAAGATAGACCATGGGGGGAGGGGCCGGCTCCCAGCAAATGGTAGAGCAACGAGCACAAAATCTAAATGTTTAGAAGTCTGCTCCACTGAGGGACATCGCTCAAGAGGCTAAGCAGGGGTGGAGCCCTCATGGGGACAGCGTGGTCTCAGGTCCCATGGGGTCACAGAAGGAATGGGGGTGTCTGAGTCTGCCAGAGCTCGCAGGTATCGGAGTGGGGAAGCCGGCTATAGAGATGGAGCCGAGGAGTGAGCTCTCAGCTCAGGGTTATCTTAAACCATGAACTAAGGCACAGTCGGGCCACTGTGCTTTGAGCAGAGAACCCACAAGTGGCAGATCTGGGGAGACTCACCTTCCTTCTCTGGAGGCAGGAATCTGCTGGGATTGGAGACTCCAAACAGGGCCGTACGTCAGAGACAGAAACACTCCGTCACAGGCTGGGTGAGCCTGGAGCTCAGCCAGAGACCAGGGAGACGGGAGTGATTGAGCGCTTTTCTCCGAAGGTGCACTGAGGAGTGGGGCCCGAGCTCTCGGCTCCTCTGGGCCAGAGACTCTGGGAGGCCACCATTTTCATTCCCATCCTCCAGAACTCTATGGAAAGCATTCAGGGAACAAAAGCTCCCAATAGCGAACCCGAGCAGATTATTTAGTCCAGCCCCTGGCAAGGGCGGTGCAATTCCACTCCGGCAAAGACATTTGAGAATCATGGCAAGAGGACCCTCCCACAGAAGATCAACAAGAACATCCAGTCAAGACTAAGTTCACATATCAAGGAGAAAAACTGAACTTCAGAGATAGGGGAAAGCAATGCATAGAATTCAAGGCTTTTTCCCCATGATTCTTTAGTCTTGCAAAATTAATTAATTTAAAAAAAATTTTTTTCTTATTCTAATTTTTAAAACTGTTCCTCTTTTGAAGTTTTTTAACTAGTTTATCTTCACAATACCTTTCTAAAAAAAAACATTTTTAAACCTTCATTATTATAGTCATATCTTATCCTTCATAGTATGTATATAACATTATTTTTTGTATACATGTAGGGTTATTTCTTCTAAAAAATTTTGGGATACAATTTCTTCTAATAGATAAAAATATACCCTAAATCTAGCACAGGGCTCTGTTCTAGTCTCCAGACTGAGCAAATTCTCTCCACTTTCTTTTTCTTTCTTTTTCCAACCAACTTATCTTATCAATTCCTTTTTCAGAATTTTTTTTTTTAATTTTCATCTTTACAGTCATATTCCATCCCTTTATTGTGTTTACTCTTATTTTGTATATATACGTTTTTCCTTCTTTAAAATTTTGGGAGGTAGTTTCTTCTAAGAGACCAAAATACACCCAAAATCAAGTGGGTGGCTCTGTTCTATTCACGAATCTAATATACATGCATATTTTAATTTTTTTAAACTTTTTTTAAACTTCTTTTTACTCCCTTTCCTCTCCCTCCAATTTGAGGTCTCTTCTGATTTGGTTAGCATACATTTTTCTGGGGTCTTTGCCACCCTTTTAGTATTTTATTCTCTCATTCATATATTTTTATCTGGATAAAATGACAAGGCGGAAAAAATCAACACCAAAAACAAACAAACAAACAAACAAACAAAACAAGAGGCAGTACTGAAGGCTCGGGACCTAATCAATACAGACATCGGTAAAATGTCAGATCTAGAGTTCAGAATGACAATTCTCAAGGTGCTAGCTGGGCTCAAAAAAGGCATGGAAGATATTAGAGAAACCCTGTCTGGAGAAAGAAAAGTCCTTTTTGGAGAAATAAAAGAACTAAAATCTAACCAAGCTGAAATTTAAAAAGCTATTAATGAGGTACAATAAAAAATGGAGTCTCTTACTGCTATGACAAATGAGGCAGAAGAGAGAATTAGTGATATAGCAGACCAAATGATGGAGAATAAAGAAGCTGAGCAAAAGAGAGAGGAAACAACTCCTGGGCCACAAGGGGAGAATTCAAGAGATAAGTGATACCATAAGATGAAACAATATTAGAATAATTGGGATTCCAGAAGAAGAAGGAAGAGAGAGTGGGGCAGAAGGTATATTGGAGCAAATTATAGTAGAGAATTTCCCTAATATGGCAAAGGGAACAAGCATCAAAATCCAGCAGGCACAGAGAACCCCCCTCAAAATCAATAAAAATAGGTCCAGACCCCACCATCTAATAGTAAAACTTACAAGTCTTACTGACAAAGAAAATCCTGAAAGCAGTCCAGGACAAGTCTGTAACATACAATGGTAAAAATATTAGATTGGCATCAGACTTATCCACAAAGACCTGGCAGGCCAGAAAGAACTGGTGTGATATATTCAGAGCACTAAATGAGAAAAACATGCAGCCAAGAATAGTATATCTAGTGAGGCTATCATTGAAAATAGAAGGAGAGATAAAAAGCTTCCAAGACAAACAAAAGCTAAAAGAATCTGTAAACACCAAACCATCCCTACAGGAAATATTGAAAGGGGTCCTCTAAGCAAAGAGAGAGCCTAAAAGTAGTAGACCAGAAAGGAACAGAGACAATATACAGTAACAGTCGCCTTATAGGCAATACAATGGCACTAAATTCATATCCTTCAATAGTTACCCTGAATGTAAATGGGCTAAATGCCCCAATCAAAAGATACATATCCATATCCATATGGATAAAAAAAAAACAAAATCCATCAATATGCTGTCTACAAGAAACTCATTTTAGACCCAAAGGCACCTCCAGATTTAAAGTGAGAGGGTGGAAAACAATTTACCATGCTAATGGACATCAAAAGAAAGCTGGGGTGGCAATCCTTATATCAGATCAATTGGATTTTAAGCCAAAGACTCTAATAAGAGATGAGGAAGGACACTATATCATAATCAAAGGGTCTGTCCAACAAGAAGATCTAACAATTTTAAATATCTATGCCCCTAACATGGGAGCAGCCAACTATATAAACCAATTAATAACAAAATCAAAGAAACGCATCAACAATAATACAATAATGGTAGGGGACATTAACACACACCCCCTCATTGAAATGGACAGACCATCCAAGCAAAAGATCAACAAGGAAATCAAGGCCTTAAATGATACACTGGACCAGATGGACATCACAGATCTATTCAGAACATGCCATCCCAAAGCAACAGAATACACATTCTTCTCTAGTGCACATGGAACATTCTCCAGAATACATCACATCCTGGGTCACAAATCAGGTCTCAACTGGTACCAAAAGATTGGGATCATTCCCTGAATATTTTCAGACCACAGTGCTCTGAAGCTAGAACTCAATCACAAGAGGAAAGTTGGAAAAAACCCAAATACATAGAGGCTAAAGAGCATCCTACTAAAGAATGAATGAATGGGTCAACTAGGAAATTAAAGAAGAATTGAAAAAAATTCATGGAAACAAATGATAATGAAAACACAACGGTTCAAAATCTGTGGGACACAGTAAAGGCAGTCCTGAAAGGAAAATATATAGTGATACAAGCCTTTCTCAAGAAACAAGAAAGGTCTCAAGTACACAACCTAACCCTATACCTAAAGGAGCTGGAGAAAGAACAGCAAAGAAAATCTAAACCCAGCAGGAGAGAAATCATAAAGATCAGAGCAGAAATCAATGAAATAGAAACCAAAAAACAGTAGAACAAATCAACAAAACTAGGAGATGGTTCTTTGAAAGAATTAATAAAATTGATAAATCCCTGGCCAGAATTATCAAAAAGAAAAGAGAAAGGACCCAAATAAATAAAATCATGAATGAAAGAGGAGAGATCACAACCAACACCAAAGAAATACAAACAATTATAAGAACATATTATGAGCAACTATATGCCAGCAAATTTGACAATCTGGAAGAAATGGATGCATTCATAGAGATGTATAAACTACCAAAACTGAACCAGGAAGAGAAAACCTGAACAGACCCATAACCAGTAAGGAGATTAAAGCAGTTATAAAAAATCTCCCAACAAACAAGAGCCCAGGGCCAGATGGCTTCCCAGGGGAATTCTACCAAACATTTAAAGAAGAATTAATACCTATTCTCCTGAAACTGTTCCAAAAAATAGAAACGGAAGAAAAACTTCCAAACTCATTTTATGAGGCCAGCATCACCTTAATCCCAAAACCAGACAAGGATCCCACCAAAAAAGAGAACTACAGACC